>NC_056057.1:98872128-99497128 GCF_016772045.2 Ovis aries
AGACCAGATACTATAAAACACTTGGAGGAAAACACAGGCATAAATCACAGCAAGATTTTTCTTGATCCATCTCCTTAGAGTAATGAAAATAAAAACAAAAGTAAACAAATGGGACCCCGTTTTATGGAATCTTAACCATCCATGTCAGAGGTATCTATGCTTCTTCAGTTAGGCTTTTAAAAATGTCTTCTGTGTATCTTTAATCAATTTTAATATGGTAAACCATTTCATGTTTAGCCTTTTTGATTTATAGTATACTTGAATTCTAACTACAGAGCCGTTAACTGAATTTGTATTTTTTTGTTAAATTTTGCAAGTAGGTGAAAGTTGGAGGGGAGATGAACATTGTAATAAAATCAAGGAAAACTGTTGTCAAGGCTTGTGGCACTAGCACTTCTGTTGAGACCAGGCTAGGCTTGCGAGCAGGTCTGTCTACTTCAATAACAAAAAAGACATGAAAAAAAAATTTTCATGTGAAAAAATGTTCTTGTCTTCAGGATATGGATCTTGCTTGGAGTTGCAGTTGAGAATTCAGTTGTACTGCATCTTTTCAATGAATCCGACCTTTAATAATAGATTTTTTTATATATATAAAAAACAAAAGCTTTCCCACTGAATAGTTTTTAGAAATTTGTTTTGAACAATAGAGACCTACAAGTCCCCAGTGTTTATTATTTCTCATTGTGGGGAACCCAGTTCTTTCTAAGAGTTCTCTGAACTCTTTCTTTCTCTATTAGTCTAAAGTTGACTTCTTAACTGTACTCATTAACATATGGCCCATCATAATTGAGTATTTTAGAAAAATAAAAGGAGAGATACATTCAAAATGACAAGATGTAGGATAAATCGCTGCAGTGAAAACGGTCTTAGGAAGTGAGTATCAGTTGCCTTCTCCCACTGGAAACGAGAGCCTGGAAGCCAGTCACACTAAGAATGGTGCTTAGTTTCGTGTTGTTGTTTTCCTGAGTGCTTTTCACACATGGTGCTCTGGTTTTAAGTTAACGCCAGGAAGCAAAGCCCCAAAACTCCAAGACAACATTTGACCTACAGGAAAACCTGTCTGTGTTTGATACCCTTTTCTTCTAGAAGTAAATGGGACTTTCGTGTTGCTAAGACATAAATTAGCATTGTCTGTTCTTAGGTGCGGAAACCATGTTTGAGTTTGAATCTTAGCAGGATGACAAAAATGAATTATTTACTCCCCTATAAATTTGTTTGGAGGTGTTTGTAATTGACTTATTTGAAGCAGGTAATTCAGATAATTTTAGAAAATTTGCTTTTGAGAAGGAATTCTAATAAAGGATAATTTAGACAATTATGTGTGAGAAAAGACTGTTTACTTAAAAAGGGAGTAATGCTAACTATAGATAGAGGTTAAAATGAGAGATTCTGCCTGAAAATAGTCTCTTCTTGGAGGTTTCAGGGTAAAAATTACAAGGATGAAGTATGACCCAGAAACAAGCCCTGTCAATGATTGCCACTGGGAAGACAGTAATTGAAGATTTTCCTGTGTTGATTGACTTTCGGTATCTGATTACAGAAGCTCTGAGCAGTGTATCTTATTCTTTGATCTGCTTTGTTACCTCTTTGCAGAAACGCTTGTAAGATGTGTCCGGTTTATCTATTGATTTTTGGCATCTTCGAAAGTCATTTAACCATTTAGTAGTATCAGTAGACTATTTCAGGTGACAACATTATTAACATTATAAAAAAACCTGAAGTTTACTAGCATTTGCTAGAATTCTGAGACTGTTTTTCGCATCTACTTTTCTCATTTATTCTTTGTAGAACCTCAGATATCTGAATGTTTATGTTGAAATCCTTATTGATCTTCAGTGCTAGATTGAGGGCCTCTGCAAGGGCATTGTAGCTTCTGGATACCAGCCCTTTGAGAATGACTCATTGGTGCAGGTGATGTTTTGAGTAAATCCGTTTTTAGGAATTTAATTCAATACTATCAAAATGAGAATCTGGTTACTTTATTTAGAGTTTAACACTGGCAGAATGTATTAATGAACTTAAGGGAAAAAAAAGACATCCGTATCCTATTGTACTCTATCTGTGGGGTAGCCTGTGCAGTGTGGATTGTTATAGTCAGCTGTTCATTCACTAAGTCACGTCTGGCTCTGTGACCCCATGGACTGCATGGGTCCATGCACATGGATGTGCTCATCAGGCATCCCTGTCCTTCACCACCTCCTGGAGTTTGCTCAAATGCATGTTCATTGAGTCAGTGATGCTACCTAACCATCTCATCCTCTGCCACCTCCTTTTCCTTTTGCCTTCAATCTTTCCCAGCATTGAGGGTCTTTTCCAGTGAATCAGCTGACCAAATGTTGTTCACTGGAGGATGGAATGGCAGACCACACCAGCATTCTTGGTGCGAGAACCCCATGAACAGTACGGTCAGTTCCTTGCCATAAAAAGCTGTAGTGGTGCCACAGCTGACTTCCCATTTCTCTGTAGATTTTCTCGTTTTGCTTGTTTATTTATTTATTTTTTCTGAAGCAGTACTATGTTACTAGAAACTTTGGTGGATAAATTAAGACTATACTGGAAAATGGACATACCTTACTAGTTTATTTTTGCCTGGAGTACATTTTGACTTTTAAAAATCCAGCAGTCTACTTCAGTTTTCCCATATATACTGATTTGGCCTGGGTGGCGGGGTAGTAGATGATAAGAAAAAGGAAGCCAGGAAAGGAAGGTGATGTCATTGTCCTGAAGTCTGTGTGTGTGACACCTAACTCCAGGTCCGTGAGAGTGACGAGTACATGAAGTCCACATGCTTTCCCTAAGCATTCTCATTTAGCACAGATCAGAGAATTTTATTTCAGCTCCAGTAAGCACATGGCTTGTGTTTCTAGTATACCCTGTATTTTCACAGTCAAACCATACTCTCTACCTTTTGACGTTTTTGTTTTTCTCAGCACTTTTGTTCATTATATTCATGGTTTTTTTTTTTTTTTTGGTCATTTTTTGATTTACTGTGGGACTTGAATATTACTGACCACCTACATTTTAAACAGTGTCACCCTGGCAGTGTGTGTTTGTTCAAATTTATGTATAATCAGAAAACATATGTTTTTGGTGTTTCCTTTCTGTGTGACAGATGCATGTTTGGCTGTGGTCATTTTCAGAGCCCCTCTGTTTCGTCCTGGGTTGCAGAGCCTTAGCTAATTTTAATCATCCTGAGCTGTCATTTCTGTTCATCACTGTCACATTAGCATCATTCCTGTTCATCAGTGTCACATTAGCAGCAAATCTGAACTTGCTGATTAGTAAAGTGGATGGAAATCACAGCTCTGTGTGTGTCCAAATAGCTACTCATCAGCAAGGCTTGTGATGGGGTCTGATGGTTTAATGCCGGCCTTAATCAAGGGCTGAGAAATGTTTTCTCTGCAGCTCAACCTCGTAGTATTGAATTACATTAACATGTATATACACTGGCATACACACACAGAAGTCGTGTTCCATTAGTGTTCAGAGTCAGTCAGTCTGAATCAAACAAAGGAAGGAAATGAATAGACTTCGAGCATGGCTTCTCTTGTGATTTCAAGTCAGTAGAAACAGCATATTTACCTTTGGTCTCATTGAGTCATTCGTATCCAGTCGAAGAACTGCTTGATTGAAAATGTACAATCTTTGGGGACAGAAAATGGAAAACTACGAGGTCGATGGGGTAGGCTTTCATGTTTAGAACTGATATTATCCCAAATGATGGTTTACGGGTTGCATTTAAGAAAAATTCCTCATATCTTGTGCTTACAGTCCTATGTGAGTGACCTCAGACATTGTGAATCCTCACTTCACCCAGGGTGAGCATTAACGTTAGAAACATGGTAGCGAGCAAGGATGACACGAGGACTTACACCACCATTCTCTCAGAGGATTGTAGGATTTGCATGCACACTCCTGACAGCATGGGGGTGAGGACTCTGGCACTATCGATATTTTATGGAAGCCAGTGTAATCCATAGTTGTAAAGTACTATCAGTTCTTTTATCTGAATAAAAACATATTTTTACCTTCTGGTAGATTTTTATTTTCTTTTATAGAAACTAGTTCTGGAGTAGTAAATATGTATCTTCTAAGCACGCTGTTACTGTCTGCTAAGATTAGTTAGAAGTTAGTGCATGTTTAAGTATTTCCAGCATGTTTTGTTGCTGTTACAAACTCTGAGTGAACATACTCATTTTCTTCCAGAATTTCTGTTACTAACACAGTATCTTTCTTTTCCAGTGGCTCAGATTAATAGGGTGCTATCACATATATTTTTCCCGTCTTTTATACCAAATTGCGTGTTTTACTTTGCTTCTATTCTGAGTCCAGTTAGCTTTGTTCAGAAACTTAACTTTGAGGCAACAGCATGGAATGGAAAGCTGTGTGCCTTTGAGAGAGAGATCCCTGAATCGGGATTCTTGCTTCTCTACTTACTAGCTTTTTGAGTTACTTTTTTTCCAGCCATGCTGTGGGACTTCCCTGGTAGCTCAGCTAGTAAAGAATCCACCTGCAATTCAGGAGACCCCGGTTTAATTCCTGGGTTGGGAAGATCCCCTGGAGAAGGGTTAGGCTTCCCACTCCAGTAGTCTTGGGTTTCCCTGGTGGCTCAGATGGTAAAGAATCCACCTGCAATGCAGGAGACCTGGGTTTGATCCCTGGGCTGGGAAGATCCCCTGGAGGAGGGCATGGGCACTCACTCCAGACTTCTTGCCTGAAGAATACCCATGGACAGAGGAGCCTGGCAGGCTACAGTCCACGAGGTTACAAAGAATAGGAGATGACTGAGCAGCTCAGCACAGCACAGCCACATTGTCTTGATCTCTAATAAGAGGGATTGGTTGGTTTATTGTGAAGATTCTCTAGGGTAACTGAAGAGAGTGAGTGTCCCTTACTCAGAGTGAGTGTTAAATAAATTATAATTTTCTTTTAATATGCAGTACTTTTTACTGGGTATTTCTCTCCCTTTCTCCCCTTCTTCCTCAATTACCCTCTCTCTCCCCATCTCCCTCTCTTTGTGTTTCTCTCTCTGTTTACAACTCCAAAGTCTTAGTGATTCTCAGGAGGTTGCACTTACCCACTTGGAAGATTGCTCTGGTCATTAGCTTACATAGGGTCATCAGTATTGTTTCTAATCAGTTTGTTTATTAACATTTGAGCAAAGTATGACTTCATCATGCTACTTTCCAGCCACCCATTGTCTCCCACGTTTCTTAACTATTTTATCTGAGCTTACTTCTTTTTTTTCTGTCAATCCATTTTAAAACTTCCCTTATCAAGTTGACAGATTTCCTGCCAAACATCTTTATCTTGGCCATAGGAGTAGGTTTGGTTATAAATAACAGACACTCAACCTAACAGTGGTGTAAACAAGATAGAATTTTATTTCTCATTCCTGTCAAAGTCTTTACCATCCAGCTCTCACAACCATATGTGACCACTGGGGAGGTTATAGCCTTGACTATATGGACCTTTCTTGACAGGGTGTTGCCTCTGCTTTTCAACACACTGTCTAGGTTTGTCAGGAGAAGACTCCTGAAAGCCCCTTGGACAGGAAGGAAATCAAACCAGTCGATCTTAAGGGAGATCAACCCTGAATATTCACTGGAAGGACTGATGCTGAAGCTCCAATATTTTGGTCATCTGATGTGAACAGATGACTCTTTGGAAAAGTTCCTCATCCTGGGAAAGAGGGCAGAAGGGAAGAGGGCATCAGAGGATGAGATGGCTGGATGGCATCACTGATGGAATGAACATGAACTTGGGCAAACTCTGAGAGATGGTGAGGGACAGGGAAGCCCATGGTGTTGCAAAGAGTCAGACACAGCTGGGTGAATGAACAGCAACAACATGTCAGAGTCTAAGCAGTCGGGTCCTGGCATGGTGACCTCTAGGAACCAGGCTTTTTCTTCTCAAAGTTTCATCCTGTGTGTGCACCCTGTTCCTACCGTCTCCTGTTTGTCCAATATGGGTACCTGCCACCACATCTACTTATTATTTGGTAGGAAGTAGGCAGAGGCAGGAGAAGGCAATGGCACTCCACTCCAGTACTCATGCCTGGAAAATCCCATGGACGGAGGAGCCTGGAGGGCTGCAGTCCATGGGGTCGCAAAGAGTCGGACACGACTGAGCGACTTCCCTTTCACTTTTTCACTTTCATGCATTGGAGAAGGAAATGGCAACCCACTCCAGTGTTCTTGCCTGGAGAATCCCAGGGACAGGGGAGCCTGATGGGCTGCTGTCGATGGGGTCGCACAGAGTCGGACACGACTGAAGTGACTTAGCAGCAGCAGACAGAGGCAAAGCAGGACATGTCCTTCTTCACATATTGTACTTTATCTTTTTGAGTCTGCATTATCTATGACCATGGGTTCTCTCGTGGCTCAGATGGTAAAGAATATGCCTGCATGCGGGAGGCTATGTTCGAACCCTGGGTTGGGAAGATCCCCTGGAGAAGGGAATGGCAACCCACCTAGTATTCCTGTCTGGAGAATTCCATGGACAGAGGAGCCTGACAGGCTACAGTCCCTGGGGTCGCAAAGAGTTGGACATGACTGAACAAGTAACACTTACCTGTGCAATAGAGAGAATACCACCTGTGTTCCTTGTTGATCATTTTCTTACTAAGAAAAAAGCGTCCCTACTTGTCAGATTCTTTGTTGCCTAATGAATCAGCGACCCTGATCTTTGGATGCATGCTTAGCAGGTCTGATAGAATGCCATGTTGGATTGTTTTCCTCCCTGTTCCTATGAAAGTAATTCCACATGTGGATATTAGTACTGTTTTCAACCAAAATAATGTTGCTATACAACTCTTCAGCTGTTTTAATCAAAATGTGTGTGGAAATTCAGTCCATACTTAAGAGACGTCAGTCCTCAGGTATAGCTGTGAACTGTTTGAAGATGTGATTATAAAAAGTTTGGCATGTTGGTCGCAGCAGCCCAATCTTTTGGTTCAGTTTGTTTTCTTTTATCAATAAATGTTGCCTTTAGCAGCAGCAACAAGAACTTGCCCTGGCTTTTCCACATACGTTATTGTGGTTGACTGGCCATACGAGTACTTTTAATAGATGAAGCAACTGGGTTCAGGGGTTGGGTAGCTTGTCCAAGGTCATAAGTAGCAGACCTAAGATTCAGACCAAAATCAAATCCAGTTCCTTTTACACTGTGGTAAATACAGGAGCTGGGAAACAAGCACAGTTTGGGAAGTCTTTGACTTACCACAGATTGTGAATTCTCAGAATTCCCTGTTGCTGCTTTTTTATAACGGATGGATCAGCCTTCATGGGAGAATCCTCATTTCTTTGAAAATGTTTAGCTGGAGCAGAATTGTGTTGCTTTCTTTGCTGTTGAAAGGTTTTCTCCTCATCCATAGAATAGAAAATATCTCCTTCCCCTCCTTAAACTCTTTCGCTCTTAGTTTTTTCCCCATGATTGAATTTGCTTGTTAAAAATCTGTGTCTGTGCTCTCAAGGAATTTTACACTTTCATTAGGGATACATGATGTATGTATCAGGAAACAGCCAGATCACCACATTTGTCTCAGTGAAATTGCTCCTGTGTATGTTTTTCTCTCCTTTTAGTGTTCTTTATCCAGTTCATTTTTAATATAAACTGATACTGCTCTGTCATCCTCTACTCCAGGAATATTTACTCAGGAATGTCATGGGTACAGTTAAGGCTTTGTATTACTCCAGCACTTCCGCAAAACACCATCTCATATTTATGCACATACACGCTCCATCATCTTACAAGAAGTAGAACAGAAGGCAGTGGCAGTTTTCTACCTGGCATGAAAACGGGGATCACACCATTCTTCATCCTGGCCTGCTGCAAGCGCTGTGATGCTTTGATTAAGTAAGATATTGTCTCTTCTTTTATTGTTGTCAGCTGGTATCTGATGCAAATAGCCATCTCTCCTGTATCTCATTTTGTCCTTAACCTCACCTCCTGGGCTGTATTTTTCCATTTTGCATAACTGCCAATGTCTGAACTTTAAAATGAGTTTAAATCATCCTTACCAGAGTTCCAAATATCAATTGCATTCTATTCTCTGCTGACTTAACTGAAGACAGGCTATCATACTTAGTATCTGTTAATCAAGAATAGAAAAAAGCCATTTGTCTTAGACATGCACGCTTGCATGCTAGGTCGCTTCAGTCATATCCGAATCTTTGCGACCCCATGGATGGTAGCTGACCAGGTTCCTCTGTCCATGGGATTCTCCAGGCAAGAATACAGGATGGATTGCTGTGCCCTCCTCCAGGTGATGTTCCCGACCCAGGGATTGAACCTATGACTCCTGCTTTGCAAGCAGTTCTTTACCATTGAGTCACCTGGGAAGCCCTGTCTTAGACATAGGTCCTCTCTAAAAGCTAACCATAATATCTGTGTAGGTTGTGATAGTTTAGTAACTGGGAATTTTTCCCTTTATTGACCTAACAGTTTTCCACATAGGAAAGGACATTATCATACAGTTTCATAAGCAAGGAAACTTTCCCTAGATCCCATCATGGATATAACTGAATTTTCAGTTGTTTGTCTGGAAAAAGTTCATCATTCAGTAAAGTTTATGAGTCTTTGGATCTGAAAGTTTATGGACTCTTTGCCAGAAAATTCTCAGGAGGCATTGCGATGGACACTTCAGCTCTTTAGAGGTGGTGGATTTGCTGTAGATAATCTCTCAGAATCCCTTCTTGTTTTATGATTCTTTGATAAATATCTCTATAATTGAGATAAAAAAAAAAAAAAGTACCAGCAACCTCCGAAAACCTGGGAGGAGCAGAGAGCCATTCTCCATCGGTAGTTTTCAGTATTTTAGAAGGAAGGCATTAGATAAACATAAGGCATTTTTTGTTATTACTGTTACCATTACTTGTTATCATTTATGGAGCACCTGTCTCACTAATGCAATTGCTAACAGGAGCTGCAATTTTATTCCTGATGGCCACTTTTTGTCATTATGTAATCAGTGGTAAATCACATACCATCTAAATGTTGTGGTTGGATTTCTTGTTTCTTTCAAACTCCAGCCTTAGAATACTGTTTCTGTCCCATTTATCAATGAGCCACTAATGGAAATTTTTTAGGAACATATGGTGCTGGGTGCACAGGAGAAGAAAACATATTAAAAACCAAGGAAACTCCAGCTGATTACCCCATCACAGTTCTTATTACCTCAGAAAACTATTAAAAGAACATTAATAAGTTTTCCATGCCTGGCTTCATTTTTATAACCAATTGCTAAATTGCCTTTTTATTTACTTCCAAATTTGCAAACATAATTTCCAAACCTATGCTTTTATTTACTAGTGCACAGCTCATTGTATATCAGTATATGTGTTTTTTTTCGGGTAAATTACCATTTTTTTTCCTTATTCAAAAACTTTGAGTGTTATTCTGCAAGATTCCTGCCAACAGTTTTCAGTTTGCATGTCATGGGATGATATATTGACCTGATGGACTTGGGCTGTTTCACTTGCAAAACTAATGGCTTCTTCTGATAAAGTAGAGAAAGGCCTTGTTGCAGAAATCAGTTTATTTATTCTTTATTTACTTCTTGTCAAAAAACTTAAAAAAATATTGATTAGAAATTTGGAATCCCTTGAAGTGTGTGGTTTTACATAATGAATCAAAGCACTACTCTCGAGCTATTACCCTTTCTCTGACATTGAAGTGAAATGCTCTTTGCTTCGCTGTGTCTCTGACTCTTTGCGACTCCAGGCTGTAGGCTGGGGTTGCAGAGAGTCCTCTGTCAGGCTCCTCTGTCCATGGGATTCTCTGGGCAAGAATAGTGGAGTGCGTTGCCATTCCCTTCTCCAAGGGATCTTCCTGACTCGGGTATCCAATCCAGGTCTCCTGAATTGCAGGCAGATTCTTTACCATCTGAGCTACAAAGTATGTGCTCTTTTTCTGACATTACTAACATTTCTATTTTTAATTCCAATAACATGAAAGTTTTCCCATTGTAAAGATAACAGTAAGGAAAATCATGGTTCATCTTTTGGATATTTATATCTACAAGAAATAATTAGCCCCAATTAAGCTGATTATAGTCTGTTTTTCCCCCCCCCTTTGGAAATTATTCTCCCTGTTTTTTCAAACAATTGAGAATTTGTGCACTACAGAGAAAGCATAAGTTAGATGTGCCATTTCTAAGAATCTGTGCCCAAATGGCACTTGCATTAATTTTCCATGTCTGAAAGACCATCACTGTTACCTGCTTCATTTTGGGACACTGCTGGTTAGCATCTCTTTAGTTACTTTGAAAGCTATTGACCATCAACACTTGAGAATAATGATGCATGTGTGCGTGCATGCTAAGTCACTTCTGTTGTGTCCGGCTGTTTGTGATGCTGTGGACTGTAGCCCGCCAGGCTTCTCTGTCCATGGGATTCTCCAGGCAAGAATACGGCAGTGGGTAGCCATTCCTTTCTTCAGGGGATCATCCCGACCCAGGGATTGAACCCACTCTCCTCCATTTCCTGCACTGGCAGGTGGGTTCTTTGCCACTGAGCTGCCTGGGAATTCCTAATAATGATGCATGTGAAAGTCCCTCAGTCGTGTCCAGCTCTTTGCAACCCATGGACTCAAAAGTCCATGGAATTCTCCAGGCCAGAATACTGGAGTGGGCAGTCTTTCCCTTCTCTAGGGGATCTTCCCAACCCAGGGATTGAACTGAGGTCTCCTGCATTGTAGGTGGATTCTTTACCAGCTGAGCCACGAGGGAAGCCCAAATTATGATGCATAATGCCCCATAAGAAGTTGTGTTGATATTTTTAAATTATTATTATTTTTTAACTAAGGATCATCCACCCAAGTGTATTTGTGTGTGTGTTTTTTAAATGTTTGTTTGTTTGTTTTAGGCTGAATCAGGTCTTAGTTGCAGCATGTGGAATCTTGCGTTGTGGTGAACGGGCTCAGTAGTTGTGGTGCTCGGGCTTAGTTGCCCTGCAGCATCTAGTATCTTTTTTCTCAGACCAGGGATTGAACCTGTGTCCCTGCATTGGAAGGCGATTGTTAACCACTGGACCACCAGGGAAGTCCCAGTATATTTGTATTTTAAAGAATAATTCTTTTATGTCTTCTTGGCCCTGTACTTGGTGGGTGCTTCAGCAGTCTGATATGGTAAAAAAAATTCTCAGCAGTGTTGAAAGCAGTTTTGAGGAAAGAAGTTTTGTCCAGGCCTTATATCTGCATCATGTGAGTGAAGGGTTACCAGTGAGGAAGACTGGGCTCAGGGTTCTCTTGTGGGTGGTCATGTACTTAGTCCAAAGTGTTAAAGTCTCATATCAGTCTGTCTCTTCCTTTAGTACACAGTGTAAGTGTCTTTTATAAGTGTTTTGGGGGAGGGGAGCTCAAAACAACAAACATTTATTACCTCACTGTTGCTCTGAGTTAGGAATTAAGGAGTCACTTATGTTGATGGTTCTGACTCTTGATTCCTCATGACATTATAATTAAGATGCTGGTCAGGACAGTTGTCATTTAAGACCTGACTGTGGCTGGAGAAGTATGGCTGCTAGCTGGAGACCTCAGTTATAAACTTATTTTTAAAAATACTTTGAGATAATATGTTGCTTGGAGACATTTATTTATATTTTTCCTTTCTAGTATTTAGACATAACTGACATGTAATACTATAAGTTTAAGGTGTTGGTTTGATATGTTAATGTCTTTCAGTATGATTACCAACACAGCATTAGCTTAAATCTCTATCACGTCACATAATTATCATTTCTTTTTTGTAGTGGGGACAATTAAAAATCTGGTCCCTCAGTGATTTTCAAGTTTATAATGCAGTGTTGTTGAGTATCACTATGCTGTGCATTAGATCTGGGTGCTTGGTGGTGTAGTCCCTAAGTCGTGACCGACTCTTATGACCCCATAGACTGTAGCCCACTAGGCTCCCTGTCCATGGGAATTCTCCAGGCAAGAATATTGGAGTGGGTTGCCGTTTCCTTCTCCAGGGATCTTCCCGACCCAGGAATTGAACCCAGATATCCTGCGTTGCAGGCACATTCTTTACTGACTGAGCTACGAGGGAAGCCCCATAGCTTCCCTGGGACTTACTGATAAATAAATCTGGGACTTATTATTTGCTAGGTCCTTGCACTGCATCTCCCCACATTCGCCACCCCCAGCCTCTGGTAACCACCATTCTACTCCATGTTTTTACCAATTTGGCCTTGTTAGATTCTGTGTTCTGTGTGACTTATCTCACTTAGCATGGATCTATTCACGTTGTTGCAGATGGCAGGATTTCCTCCTTTCTCACAACTAATATTCCACTGTGTATGTGTGTGTTTATGTATATGTGTACACACACATGTACATACACACACACCCTTCATGTCTGCTTATCCATTAATCTTTTTTTATTCATTAATCTGCGGAAGGATGCTTAGATTGTTGCCCTGCCTTGGATATTGTGAGCAATGCTGCTTTGAATAGAGGAGCACAGTTTATCTCCTTGCCATCCTGTTTTTATTTTCTATGTATATATACCCAGAAGAGGAATTGTTGGATCATATGGTATTTCTAGCTTTAATTTTCTGAGGAGCCTCCATTCGGTTTTCTAGATAGTGGCTGCAGAGATGTACATTCCTGCCAGCAGTGCACAAGGGTTCCCTTTTCTTCCTATCCTCAGCAACACTTGTTGCTGCTATTATTTTTTTTTTTTTATTTTAGGGTATCGAGAGAATGCCCATGTAAAAGTGTCCACAAAATGATTTGAAATGGGTTGAAACTTAATGAATGCCATTAAATTCTGATTATCAGTACCAGCTTTTTTTTTTTTTTCTTGTCTGTATCCAGAAAAATTTGAATCGTTTGTTGTTGTTGTTTATGGATTCAGAATTAAAATTTAGAGATTAAAAATAATGTCTGTGTTTAAAATAGAAATATGCTAATTGAGAGCCATAATGTGATCAAAGTTATAAAAAGAAGATTTTCCTTCTTTTTAGTTAGCCCACAGACATAGCAGCTTGAGTGTTGTGGGCTTTTTAGATTCATCCTTCAGCTCTTGCTTGGCTTTGTAGTCTGTGTTTTCGATATTTAGGTCCCTTTGGTAATGTCTTAAGAAGGCAATCAGATTTTTTGTAACTCTTCCAAAATCCACTTTGTATGTAAATTGTATATCCTGACATAATCTCAGTGGCCTAAGATTTTTCCCTAAAGTGGATTTTTATGTTTCTATTTAGTTTATTATTTCCATTTAATTCACTATTTTGTGGAGCATCTCAGTAGATCATGGTGAATATCCAGATAGAATTTAATTCTGTTGACTCCATCCAAGCTACTGTTCCGTTGCTGTTCCCTAATATCCCTTTTCAGAGGAGTATTTTTTATAACTTTCAGTATCTAATGCTTATACTGTGGGCACGTTCCTTTCTTCATTTTATGTGATTTCTTTGTTCCCATTTTTGCTTGAGTTGCTCCCTTGAGCAGCTTCACCTATCCTTTATACAATAAACTTTCCTATATTTAATAACTATTATTAGATTATCCTTATGCTGTCTTTTCTTCAGCCACAATAATCTCACTTCCTTTAAGCTTTATTTCTATACTCCTTTTATCCAGGCTTTAATGATTTTAGTGGCTTCTTCTAGATCTTCTTTAGAAAAGAGTAGGATGAGATTATCAAATGAACCTCCTGCTAGAAGTGTGCTTATCGTTTATCCTCTGTATCAGTCAAATTCTTGAGACCCTCAAACTGAAGCTTCTATAGGAACATTTATTATTTGTTCAAATATGGCCATAAAAATCGACTTTGCAATCATATTGAGTCGTCTTGACAGTGCTGTGAATGACAGAAACTAATCTTATCTGCTGGCTAGCATTTTTAAAATGATAAATGGACCCTCAGTCTTTAGTTAGCCTATAAATGAAATTAGGTTTATCTTATTTCTCCAAGAAATAGCATTACTTAGAAAATTTTGAATTATACCTTTCTGAACAAAGTTAAATAGTAAAGGCTAGGGGCTACAATTTGATTATTATTATACACATAATTTTCTTGCTTGGATTTTAGCATCTAAATAATGGTGTTCTGGGAATATGAAAGTGTTAAGAACTCAGCACATAGTTCCTGAAGAGAACAAAAGAGTCCTCATCATCTATGCCTGCAGCCATGCTTAAAAAATATACCCAGATAGACTGAAAAATACATGCTTAAAATAAATTTTTACCAGGTATTTGTGCTTTGATTTTTTTTTTTAAGCTCTAAAATAAATTTTAAAATCTTGATAATCACACAGCATGTCTAGGACTACTAATGTTTTCATTGTTTTGTCTGCCTTCCGTCTAGTCTCCTGATCATTTAGAGATAAGTTAAATTCAAATCTAGTACAATTCCTGCTGGTAAAGTGATTTTTATAGTAACTTCCACCATTCATTTGTTTTCCTGGTAGGACACTGATTTACTTTATTTTTTTATGTGGTTCAGTCTTTGTCTTGAAACTGTCTTTTCTTTGTCCGTCAGGATCAAGGACTTTAGAACCCATTTTTATCAACCCCTTTAACAAATTAAATTAGGTCACCTCACAGTGTCTAATTCCTTTTTCTTCTACATTTTAGCTGAAATTTTAGAATCTCTACACTGTTGTTTTTTTTTTTTTTCCTGTTCTTCTGTTCTTGATCTCCAAGACCATGCAAATAAGTTTGTTAGATGGTATTTTGTCAAAGATGAGGTCTAACCAAATCAAGGGAATTAAAGAAGTCACCTTTTGTGTTCTATCAGGATATTGGTGTGCTGGGCTGATTGGCTGTGGGAAAGACCTTGTTATCTTCCATTTGTAGATTTCTGTCCTTCTCTCTCCTGGTCAGCATGTTTCAGTTTTGTATCTCATACATCAAATAAGATAAGATTTGAGTGAGTAGGAAGATAACTCTTTTAGTATGATTTCTTTTTAAATTCTCCTTCAGTTTGTGCTTTTAAAAGTCAGGGGATCTGTATGTATGTTGATGTTTGAAAAGTTGCCAGGGAAACAAAAGCCTAGTTAAACAATTTGGTTTTTAACTATGTTACAGTGATTTCTCTGCCAGATACAGAAATGAGAGATTCACCCCCCCACCCCCACCCCCCACTTTTACACTTTAGGTCAGGACTCCTGCTTTATGGAGAAAACACTACAGTAATGCCTCATTTGTTAGTGTCATTAAGAAATGAAGTATCTCTCAAAAGTTAATTTTCCAGATAACTAAATTCTCCCTCTGGGAATCAGATTGGTGTTCAGTGGACATGTAGTTAAATTCAAGTAAGAATCTGAGCTCCTCCAGTGTCTAGATGTTCAGCTAGTGGTTGAACTTCTCTGCGCCTCAGTTTCCTCTCTTCTAAAGATGAAGTTATAGTAATACCCACTTCAGTGGGTCATTCTGAACATTAAATGTGTGTAAATTGGACAGCACTTGATACCAAGTAGCCATTTAATTCATATCAGGTTCTTTCATTTTTCCTTTTAAATATGATAACTTGATTTACCTTCCCTTTCTCTTTTTTGTTCAGATTCTCATGGTCGTAGAATCATATAGATTTTACATTCAAGTAATTTTTTTTTTAATCTTCCTTTCCATATTTGCTGTAGGTTCCCCACTTCAGATGTTTTTCATTACTGCCTTGAACTATTTTCAGTAAATATTGAAGGGTCTTAACAGTCATCTAGTTTCACTGCTCTTCTAAGACTTGTTCTCTCTGCGTTATTTCTTCAAGTTTTCCAGTCTGTCTCTATTGCTTACACATGCTGGTTCTACTTTGACCCTGTCTAGCCTCAGAGAGTGTCTGATCCCAGTCCCTCTCTACTTGAGGGTGGCCATCATGTTCCTAGCAGTCCTCTTCTTTTTCAAGTGAAAGCCCTCAGTTTCCAGTTTATATTTGTGTTTCCAGTTCCCTTGGCTTCTTTTTGATGTTCTTGCCTATTTCTGTTGGTTCAGATCTCTCTTAAAAAAAAAAAAAAAAAGAAACTTTTTTTCCAGATAAGATTTTCCCTATCCAGAGGAGAATTGGATGATGTATTTTTCTTATTCTTGATACTATATATCTGCTAATTTAATCTAATATTACTCTAGATACATTTTAGAGCTAGTTCCTCTATTGATTCATATTGACTTTTAAGTGTTCTTCGTTGGTGCTATTTTAAAGCTAAATTTGTCCACTTTGCTTTTTATTAGGATCATATTTGCCAAATAAGCTTTCCAAAGGCAGTACCTGATAACTGTGACCCCAGCATCACACAGGATTACAGACCCATAATAGGTGCTCCCTAAAAACGAATCTTTAACTGTAGGCCTGACCTGTTTCAAAGCAGAATGTACTGTGTTCAGTTGTGTTAAGTACCAGGCACCTTTCAGGTATAAGAGGAATGGCCTTCCTGTTTTTTATTACCTCCAGCAGAATCATTAGTTTAGGTTTTTCTGTATTGTATCACCCATTTGTATGAATTACAGAAAGCAGAAGCACCCAAACTTAGCTGAGATACAACTTCAGGAGTGGGGTCTACTGTTGCCTAACCCCGCAAATGAGGGCACGGTGCCAGATTCCTCATTATTACCTGTGATTCTCTTTCTGATGTGTCAGTTTTAGCTAGGCTGCGATGTTTAGTTAGTTCAGTAGAACATGAATCTAGGTGTTGCTGTAAAGCAGGAGTCCCCAGCCCGTAGGCCACAGACTGGTATTGGCCCATGGCCTATTAAGAAACCAGTCCTCACAATAGGTAGTGAGCAGCGGGCAAGCTGGCGAAGCTTCATCTGTATTTACAGCTGGTCCCCATCGCTTGCATTACTGCCTGAGCTCCACCTCCTCGCAGAGCAGCGGTGACTTCAGATTCTCATAGGAGTGAGAACCTTCCAGTGAACTGTGTGCATGGGAGGGATGGAGGTTATGCAGTCCTTATGACAATCATCCTGGAAGCATCTCCCCTCCCTCCCCCATCCTCTGGAAAAATTGTCTTCCACGGGACTGGTCCCTGTGCCACAAAGTTTGGGAATTGCTGCTGTAAAGATCTTTTGTAGATAGGATTAAAGCCCATAACCAGGTGACTTGGTATGGGAAATTATCCTGGGTAACCTGGATGGCCTGATTCTGCTAGCAAAAGGTCTGAAAGCAGAGCTGTAAGCTTCCCAGAAGGAGAAATTTTGTGACAGCTTCACCTCCCAACTGAGGGTTAGTGCCTGCCCTGTTGATTTAAGACTTCCCTCGCTAATGCCCAGACCATCTCACCTGCCTGCTAAGAAACCTGTGTGCAGGTCAGGAAGCAGCAGTTAGAATGGGACATGGAACAACGGATTGGTCTACAAATTGGGAAGGGAGTATGTCAAGGCTGTCTGTTGTCACCCTGCTTATTTAAGTTACATGCAGAGTACATTGTACAAAATGCCAGACTGGATGAAGCAAAGCTGGAATCAGGATTGCCTGGAAAAAATATCAATAACCTCAGATAGGCAGATGGGAGAAAGCGAAGAGGAACTAAAGACTCTCTTGATGAAGGAGAAAGAGGAAAGTGAAAAAACTGGCTTAAACTCAACATTCAAAAAACTAAGATTATGGCCCCCAGCCCCATCACTTCATGGCAAATAGATGGTGGAAACAATGGAAACAGTGACAGACATTATTTTCTTGGGCTCCAAAATCACTGCAGATGGTGACTGCAGCCATGAAATTAAAAGATGCTTGCTCCTTGGAAGGAAAGCTATGACCAACCTAGACAGCATATTAAAAAGCAGAGACATTACTGACAAAGCTCTGTCTAGTCAAAGCTATGGTTTTTCCACTAGTCATGTATGGATGTGAGAGTTGGGCCATAAAAAGAGCTGAGTCCCCCAAAACTGATGCTTTTGAACTGTGGTGTTGGGGAAAACTCTTGAGAGCCCCTTGGACATCAAGGAGATCGAGCCAGTTCATCCTAAAGGAAATCAGTCCTGAATATTCATTGGAAGGACTGATGCTGAAGCTCCAGTACTTTGGCCACCTGATGCAAAGAACTGACTCCTTGGAAAAGACCCTGATGCTGGGAAAGATTGAAGACGGGAGGAGAAGGGGACGACAGAGGATGAGATGGTTGGATGGCATCACCAACTCAATGAGCATGAGTTGAGCAAGCTCTGAGAGATGGTGAAG
This sequence comes from Ovis aries, assembly GCF_016772045.2. Classification (NCBI taxonomy): domain Eukaryota; kingdom Metazoa; phylum Chordata; class Mammalia; order Artiodactyla; family Bovidae; genus Ovis; species Ovis aries. The sequence continues at coordinate 98,890,241 of NC_056057.1, forward strand.
GATAGGGAAGCCTGGCATGCTGCAGTTCAGAGGTTGCAAAGAGTTGGACATGATTGAGCGGCTGAACAACGACAACAACAGTTGTTTCCCAATTCTTTGCTATCTCTTAATCTGTATCTCCTACTAGTTCATTCTTTAGTTAAACCATGACCGATACATTACCCTATTCACAGAGGTGGTTCCTGATTATTTTATAATGAATAGTGTGATGCAAAGCATGGCTCCTAACTCATCAGTCTATTCCTAAGTGTATAGGTTATAAAAGACTTTTGCTGTGTGAGGAATGTCTCTGTTTTGCAGACTTTTCATCTTGTAATTTTCTGGTCTAGAGCATATAGGGAGATAATGTTTCTATAATTTTAGTTGTTTTGAAATTGCTCCGTGTACTTCTTTGGAAGGAGAAAAGTAACTGCTGTGCTTTTTGATTTACCGTATTCAGCCGTTGAGTGTCGACTATGTGAGCACAAGGTTTAAATGTGAATGTTCTAGAGCACCAGTGCAGAGAGCTGATATGGGGGGGTGTCAGTTATTCTGAGGTTGCATTCCAGGATTCTGTCACATGCTGATATAGTGCCAAAGCATATGGAATCTCCATATGGTGTTTCTTTTGGGCTTTTTACCACCTGTAATCTAGCTGATTTTCATTCACTTAAATTTGTCCAAGAGGTAAGCAAACTAAATATGGAAATGGAAATAATATGCCAGTGTTAAAATGCTGAAGTTTGGAATGAGTTACTGTTATTATACTAATTACCAAGGGGAGAAAAATCATTAAATGAGTGCATTAGTACGACAGCAGTAGTGTTTCTATCACCTCATTAACAGCGGGAAGCAGCGTATCCATTTCTGACTTGTGGAGTGGAAAGGGAAATTAATTTTTTTATTTTATCGAGTCTTCATTTGAAGATAGAGTTAGATCATTTGGGGCATCTTTAAAAGTAATAATGAACTTAAATATGTCTTCATGGTTCAGGAATAATGGTATTGTGAATGGCATTGATTTGGAGGTTTGATTGTGTTATAAAAAGTAATAAAACTGGTTGCATTCTGACTGCATGGTATTGCGATTGTTTTGTATCATTAAGAACCTTTGATTTTAGAAATGAAAAAGCAAAAACAAAAACAAAAACAAAAAAAACAAGGTTCCATTGGGCCATGATTTTCAGACCTCATAAACATGCTTCTCTAAGCTCCAGACAGAGTTATTGGTTTATGTGTCAGCCAGCATTGTTTTACCTTGCATCTTAAATGTTTTAGCTTCTCTTCAAAACGGCTGTTTTAATAGACAGGGCAAAAGTCATCAAAGGTGTCTTGGTGCTACTGTTACTATGTAAAACCGAAAGGTCCTTCTTGTTTACAGGCGAGTGAACATTGACAACTTTTAACCAGCGGTATTTTATTTTACCCCCATGTTAGGGAAGTTGAGGGATAATTATTGATATTTGAAATTATTTCAAAAGCCAGATACCCTAGGCATTGCCTCCTTTCCACCACAGCCAACTTCTAGGAACATGTAGCAGATCAGACAGTTACTGTAGGTTTTCTTTGCTAAAACTTGGTGGTGACTTGGAATGGGGAGGCAAAAAGGAGATTTCTTCCAACTGGTGATCATACACATCTCATCAACACAGCCAGCCCCGTCAGCCTCCACCATATCCATAGCCCCTGGCCGTGTCTGGTGCAAAGTACTAAACATCATCTTTTCTTGAAAGTAAAAATTCATGTTTTTCATATTTAAATGTTTCTGAAAGCAGGGCATGTCTTACCATTAATGTTATGTTTACCCATCTTTTCAAGTGTTTTTATTAAATATTTGAACACAGTATGTTTGAGCTATCAAAGGAAGGAGCACAGTTTACCCTTCCTTATCTCTGATCTCTTCGCATGTTGCATATTTGAAGGGTATCAGATTAACACACACAGAGCTCTAATATAAAACCCTTGCCATTGACCAGCGGATCAGTAACATTGGGCAAGTTGCAGTTTATCTCAGGCACTGATTCTTTACTGATAAAATAGGGGCAGCATTTTATATCCTACTTAATTTACAGAATTACTGTGAGAATCAAATAAGTAATTTTATTTTACGCTTAAAATAAATACTCTATGCATAAGTATTTTGTGCAGTGTGATATACATGTAAAAGATTCTCTTATGTTACAATGTGTCTATAATTTATTTCTTTTCCTTCCCACTGCCTCAATTAACTCAAGTCTTTTCCTTCTTCATGTTGGAATTATGTCTGATTTGCTACTAAATAAATTTCCCATCTCTGGCTTTTTTAGACTGTGTCGAGTAGTCCTGAAATGTGATTCCAAATATGCTACTTTCCTTTTCAAGACTTCTTCCTGGTGCCACTTGTCTACTCTGCCAGCTGTTATTTTTCTCCTTATCCTTCCTCCCATTCCATTCCCTCAACTACTCACTATGCTTTAAATTCTCTACTTGCCATCTGTATGCCTTTGAATGTGCTGAGTCCTTTTCTCCCTTTCAAATCCAGTTTGTATTTACTCAGTAAAATCTGATCTGTCTTTTAAGGTCCATCTCAAGTCCGAATTTCCACCTTTATTTATTTCCCATACTTTGCCAGACCTGATTTTTTCTTTACTAGAGATGGCATAGACAGTGGGAACCAGGAATAAGAGTTGAGAGGCATTATGACCCAATTTGACTTTCTGTTGTTCCCAACACAGTGAGAGGTGATCTCAGGTTTTATTCTGCTGCTGGAAAATTAAAAGTTGTGATAGGTCTTTAATCTGTTGTGTAGCATGTCGTCCACCACTGTCTTCCATCCCTGTCCACATCTCTTCTGTGGAACTTATATTCTCCTTTACTTATTAAGTGGATTGATGGTACGTAGATCTATAAATATTCCCTTTTTATATAATGTAATATACATTTTAAATAAATCTTATAATGTAAATTCTTAGACAGCATGCTCTTTAGAAGAATACAGCAGTGAGCTCTGTTGAAAGTAAAAATTCACTTGGTGTATTGAAAAATTTCACAGTTCATCTGTTATTTAGAGTTTTATACATCAGCCTTTTTAAAGTAATACTGATACTCGATCCCATGTTAAGTGGTAATGTCTATAGGAATGCAGCCCTGGCCGATTCCGGAAAGCTGTAAAATGCTCATAGGCCATATTACCTTAGGTTGCTCAAGTTTTAAGTTTTGGTTCTCAGTCATTTAATACTGTGCTCTAGAAGTCTTCTTTGCTAGTACAATTTGAGTAACAAGAATCGTGGAAAATAGGTTTACATTCTAACTTTCTAAGCTCTCTACGTCAGAAATAGATTTGTAATCATCTTTGTCAATTTCAAAATAAAGCTCTGGATCTCTGGTAGAGAATTTCATTGCTTCTGTCCTCTCGCCTTTATTCAGTGCTAGGCCAGACTTACATGGGCCTGCGTGATCTGCACTTCAAACCATGCCACAATCCGACTTACCCCCCACCACCCCCAACAAAATTACCATGAACCAGAATTCCAATCACTGGGCTCATTTCAGGTTTTAGGTTTTGTGGCCATTGTGATTTCGTTTTCATTACTATACCTGAACATGCTCCTTTCCTGGGCCTGCCTGCCATGTTACAGGTGAGCACCCTGCCTGTCACTTTTTATCAGGAGAGCCTCACCTGATCTCTGAAGAGTTTAGTGTCTTCTCTTTCCTGTTCCATTAGCTCTTTATATATTAGCAGCCATCACACCGTATGCATGTTTTTATTTATCTGTTTCTTTTATATATTAGCAGTCATCACATTGTATTTCATGTGTTTATTTATCTGTTTCTTTCCACAAGTCGACTGTGAGACCCTAATGGGCAGGGCCTAATTTACTAATTTTTAAAAACCCTGTGCCTTGCAACCTACATGCAGTAATAAGATTCCTACTGTTTTAATTCCCCTTAGGCACAGCACTGTGTCATGAAACATAGAGAAACCTCCAAGACTGATATGGATGAAAAAATGTTTGGGAAAGCAGTGGATTAGAAGTTATTGGAAAAACTGAATCTAGCCTGTAATGCCCCTTGGGTATGGATTAATTCCTGTAACATAGAATGATCTGGGGCAAGTTATTTATCTAAATAACAGTGAACAAATATTTATTGAGTCCCTATCAGCCTAAGGGACTCTATTAGATGTGGTTATTCTGTGTATAGATTAAGATGTATAAATAGATTGTCAAACTAGCAATCGTTAAAATGCCTTTTTTCTTTGCTGTTCACTGAGTTTGTGGCGGTTAAGAAGATGGTAGTACTGGGATAGCCTGAAAGTGCATTCATAAGAGCTTACAGAGGAACGTTAACAAATAAGTGAAAGTCGCTCGGTCCTGTCTGACTTTTTGCAACTCCATGGACTGTATAGTCCATGGAATTCTCCAGGCTAGAATACTGGAGTGGGTGACCTTTCCTTTCTCCAGGGGATCTTCTCAACCCAGGGATCAAACCCAGGTCTTCCACATTGCAGGTGGATTCTTTACCAGCTGAGCCACCAGGGGAGCCCAGCCCAGTATGTTAGCCATGTGTTAATGACTGTTTTTGCAGGTCAGACATTTCAAGTCTTACCTTCACAGAACCTGTGACTTTATTCTTTTAAAGCTGCTTTCATTTCTTTACGATGGTACTGTTTTTGAGGAATACCTGTGTTCCCTCATTTTTAATTTTTTCTTTTTAGTAAATTCAAAGACATTAAACTTGCCCCTCTGAGAACCTAGCTTTATATTGAGAAGGCTTAGGGTGTCTTGAGATACATACAAAGAGAAAGCACACAGGCTTTTGAATCAAAGGGCCTGGGTTTAAAGTTTGGCTGTGCTACTTCAGCCGCATGATTTGAAAGAATTTACTTCAGCATCTCTGCCATTTTGTCATCTACAAAATACAATTGGGTTACCTATGTCGTAGGTAGATAGGGCTTCCCTCATAGCTCAGTTGGTAAAGAATCCACACCTGCAAGGCAGGAGACCCCAGTTCGATTCCTGGGTTGGGAATATCCCCTGGAGAAGGGATAGGCTACCCGCTTCAGTATTTGGGGGCTTGCCTTGTGGCTTAGCTGGCAAAGAATCTGCCTGCAATGTAGGAGTCCTGGGTTCGATCGCTGGGTTGGGAAGATCCCCTGGAGAAGGGAAAGGTCACCCTCTCCAGTATTCTGGCCTAGAGAATTCCATGGACTGTATAGGCCATGGAGTTGCAGAAAGTCGGACACAACTGAGCAACTTTCACTTTCACCTCATGGGTAAGTCTGAGGATTAAATGAAATAATGCAAGTAAGACTCTTAACGATGGTTTGCTGTTATCACATACACTCCATATGCAACCGTTATTGAGGTAAAAATTCCAGTTTGGCATATTCCTCCATAGCACAAAAAATGTGGTTTTGAACTTTCAGAATTTTGAATTTTCACATTTCATATGGAAACAGATAAGGTAACTACTAAGTGAAACTCGCTCAGTCATGTCTGACTCTTTGCAACCCCAAGGACTGTATGTAGCCTGCCACGTTCCTCTGTCCATGGAGTTCTCCAGGCAAGAATACTAGAGTGGGTAGCCATTCCCTTCTCCAGGAGATCGTCCCAACACAAGCACTGAACCCGGGCCTACTGCATTGCAGGCATTTTCTCCTCTGCATTGCATAGCTACCATACGAAGTAGCTATGCTTTTTACTGTAGCATTGCCAGACGAGGTAGTTCCTCATGTAAGTGGGGTGTGTGCATCACTGAGAAGATGTTCACCCCTGGATGATTTTTCGCTGACTCTATTTTTCCTGTCAGGTGCGGCCCACAGTTAAGTTGTTGTAGGGTAGCTTGGTACCTGTGCTCTTCAGCTTGTCACCAGATATGTTCTAATGGACTGTTGTAACTTTAATGAAATCCAGTCTTGCTGAGTCACTGAACTTGTTTTCTCTTGAAAGACCCTTTACAGGACCTGACAGATCACCTCTCCAGAGCCTTCAGACATCCTGGCCCTCTAATTCTTCTCCATAACGAGTTCTGTGCTGCATGATAAAATATTCATGTTCAAATAGGTTCTAAACTAATTATCTGCAGCCAGCAGTTGCCACTGCAGTCATTTGCTGTTAGCTTGGCTCAAGTTAATGGCTTGTATTTCAGTACAAATAGTCCCTTCTGGCTGTTGCTTGTTGCTGATTCTTATCCTAAATGGAATTTCCCTACATATCAGAGTTAATTCTTCTTATTTTGAAAGGAGATTTTTTTTTTTGCCGTATTGTTTCCATCCCCATTTTTCTCCCATTTTAAGATGACTCGTTCCTTGTGATTACCTCCCATCTTCAATCCAGTGTCATTGACAAATTCATGACTCTTATGCTGTCCAGATAGAAAAAGTTAAGTCCCAAGTTTGCATTTAGTAGGAGGTACCATGTCAGCTTTTTAGAGAAACAAAGTCAAGTACCATGGTAGGGATGAGTGTGTGTATAAGAGATGGTTAGATGCTGGAGACCTACAAAGGGAGTGTTATGATAGGAATTAACCCCTTGGGTAAGAATTGGGGGCTGTATATGAGGGAGATAGGGGTACTGATTTTGTGTGTGTGTGCGTGGGGGCGCTGGGTGGGTATTGGTGGAAACGATGAGTGAAATGCTAAGACTGAGTGGATTCAGGAGCAGAGAGAGGACTGAGAACTTGGTCTTGGTCTTGGGGAAATCTGCAGTGATGGAGAAATGAGAAGGGAAGCAGCCAAGCCAGCAAGGAAACCTTCCGGATAGCTAAGGATCAGCTTCCCTGCCCAGGACTTGCTTAAGATATTTCCTGCTTCCTTCTGTTTCAGCAGCAAGGGCGTGAATGAGAGTGAATGAAGTTAAGTCAGAGAAAGAGAGTATGTTGTTATATTGCTGGAGGGTGGACCTCCTTTGGAATGTTTAAGTGTCTCTACCTCAGTGTTGGTCATCTACCTCTTCAGAAGACAGCAGCTAACCTAAAACAGATAACCGGGGTGTTAGACCATGGAGACAGATACTCAGCCCTTCCAACATCAATAACACAGCTTTTATTCAACCCGATTTTCTTAGAATGCTGTGATCATTACACTTTTCACTACCACCCAGCCTCTTTCCTCCTTCCCAAGTACTGGATTCTATAAAATGCCCTGAAGACTTCAAACAAACTTTTTGGTCCACCCAATAAAACAAGCACAAAAATCTCAGATTGCACCTTGGTTCTCTGCCCGTTAACTGATACATACATCTTCTAAATGGCCTAGAGATTTCATGAGCCCAGCGCTGATGTGGTTTTAAAAATCAAAGTTTTCCTTCTTTAATGAACTTCTTAAGAAAATGAGAATTTTATTTTGAATAAATAGAGTTGTTAGATTCACACGCTTAGAACCTGTCAGGACGTGAGATACAGGTGTTTGGTACATAAAACATGCATGATTTTTACTGAGTTCTGAATAGTAAAGAAAATTCTCCTGACGCTAACTGTCCAAATCCAACAGTTCGTTCTCCTTCGTACTTAAAAGAGCACGTGCATGGGGAATTAGAATGCTAAATGTTTTCCCCTCACGCGTTGTTTCTGACCTGTGTCATATGTTTGTTAATTTATCCGCTTTTTATTCCTTGATCAAAGCCAAAATATGTCTGTGAAAACACCCACGGTGAAATGCTTCCTGAAAGAACTGTTAGCTGGCATTTTGGTTCTTTTCTTTTTTTTTAGTAAAAACATTTTTTGCCCTGAAATCTGTTATAAATGTAATTCCCAGGAAATGCGTAAAAGGAACATCGAATAACAGCATTAGAATTGTGGCTTCTTAGAGTTCAGATAAAGCTTGAAATTAATCAAGAATTATTGCCTGTTTTAATCTGCATTCATTTTCTAGGTACAACTACATAATAATCAATTTCTTCAATTAAAATGTATGAATAATGCTTTCTTTTAAGTTCATGAAATACCTGAGGCATTTTTAGGGGAGTGGGTAAAATATTGACTAATTTAGTGTGAAAAATGTGTTTAACCCCTCTTCCCTTTAATGGTGGAACAATAATCTTGGCAATTACAAACAAATGTTGTACATAGTCTTTAAATTTCTATTCCTTTTTTTTTTTTCTGTTTTCAATTTTAAAGGAGTTAACATATCTATATGTTTTTCTGGTAGTCCCCTTAGGCTATGGTTATGCTCACTGAAAAGATATGAGATACAAATTTTGTTTAATGGTAGCCTGATTGTTTAAGATATTTGACAGTTAACCCTGTTGGTACTTCTTCAAATCATTTCATAAACTTTCAGTTGCTCAGAAAAGGAATGCTGCTAATGGCTGTTTTTAAGAGAGTGAGGGGCAGAAGCAAGGTCTGTGCTCATCTGTGGTGCCTCCAAGGGGAACAAGCGGCCAGCTTCGTTAGCCCTCTGTATTGTTTTAAGACTAAAGGGTATAAGATGAGAAATATATGATAATATATAGTAATTATGTAAAATGCTCATTACATCTATGATTTTAAGCAGTTAAACTAATCACACCAAACTTTGGCTTGTATTTGGTATATGTTTCTCTTTTTGTTTTTTTCTTTCTGAAGTGCCTGTTCTGATCTCTTGACCATTTTTCTGTACCTTTCTGGTAACTTTTTTGTATGTGTTATATATATCCTTTCTCTTACAAGTGTGGCACAATCATTTTCTTCCCATCTGTTGCTCACTTTTTAAATTTTGTTTATGGTATTTGTCATGCAGAAGTTTAAACTTTTGTGTCGGTTATTATCTTTCCTTTTTTCTTTACAGCTTCTTATTTCTTAGTATTGTTGAAATAAACCTTCCCAACCTCAATGGACTTCCCTGGGGAATCAGATGGTAAAGAATCTACCTGCAATGTGGAGACCCGGGTTCAATCCCTGGGTCAAGAAGATGCCCTGTAGAAGGGAATGGCTACCCACTCCAGTCTTCTTGCCTGGAGAATTTCATGAACAGAGGAGCCTGGAGGGCTACAGTCCATGGGGCTGCAAAGAGTCTGATACGACTGAGCAACTAACACTTTCGCTTCACCTCAGTATTAAAGAGAACACTTTTTTCTATAGTCCATAATTAGATTTTTCTTTATTGTAGCTAAAACTTTCCATCATTCAATTTTCCTTTATCATAGCTAGGTCTTTAATACATGTGGAATTAATTTTTGTGTAAACGTGCAATAGGACATAATTTTTTCAGATGTGAAATTGGTGATGCACTCACCTTTTATTGATTAATCCTGGCCTTTCTCCAGTGATTTGAAATGTATAGTAGTCTCCACATGCATAATTAGGTTTTCTTGATTTCAGATGAAAAGGAGGCAGCTTAGTGAGCGTAAGAGAAAAGGGGTAATTATTTAGGAGAGTGGGCTTTTCCTCTGACCCCCAGAGCAGGGAATGCGGCTGAGCCTTGGGAACAGCTCTGACCAGTGACTCAAGCACCATCAGATTTTCACTATCTTTCTCATTTCTCATCTCTCTTCTTGTCTCTACATACTGGCTTTATTGTTCTTTCTCACTGTAGACTGTCTTTTTATAACTGGTTCCTAAGCTTTTCATCTGCCCAGAAAGAGATGGACTCTTTTGGTCTCTAGTCCAGAAGTCTCAGTTTGGGTCAGCTGCCTTTCTTGTGTCCTGGAAATGAAGTCATGTAAAAGCACAGCCAGCCCAACCAGAGCCATCTGGAAAAAGGTGTGGTGACTGGTAATAGATTAATACTTCCTTAGATGCCTACTGTTCCTTAGGTATGTGGGTTTGGCTCTGAGCTCTGTAGAAATGATAATTTAGCTGTTAACCCATGCCTGTTTTAATTCAATGCTTTGTGCTGTGGTGCTTAGAAAACTGTAGGTAAGTACCTTTTTTTTCCTCTTTAGAAAATACTACCGGCTGATACTTACTCTTCCAGATGAAGTTTAGAGTCAGCATGTCAGGTTCCATTACACATGCCATCATTTTTTCCATGGAAGTATATTGAATTTATAGATTTATAAGCTGAGAATTGACTTCTTATTCTTATACCCAAATCATGGTATGCCTTTTTTATTTTTTTATCCAGTCTTTCTTGAATGTTAAGCTATCGTACATGACCATATTAGTGTCAAATGAATGTTCATTCCTAATTTGTGCTTAACCAAATAGTGCTTCATGGAATAATAATAATTTAGACAACACATGTGAGTGAAGTACATAAATAAAGATTTCCTCCCTTCCTGCCACTCATGAATAGCTGTTTACATTGAGGGACGTGATGGGACTGTGTCTTCCATGGGGTAAAACCTGTAGGATACAGCTATTGGCACTTGTATCAGTTAGAAATGCATTCACTTCTCAGTATCAGGAAAACCCATTATACGGCAGGAGTTATTACTTACATGAAAAGTGTGGAGATGGGCAGTTGGTTCCATGACTCAGTGAAATCAGAGCTGATTCTGTGCAGTTCTTTTGGCTTTTTTTGGCTGGTCACATGATGGCTGCTGCAATGACAGTCATTATATCCATGCTTGAGGCCGGAGGATATGGGATGGGGTGTGGGATTTAATCCCCTTGTCAGAGACATGAAAGGTTTTTCAGGTCACCTCAGGTCTTGTGACATGATCCATTCCTTTATGCAGGGAAGGTTGACAAAGGCAAGCATATGGCACTTGAGTCTCTGTCTTGGGAAGTGGGGTTGGACTGGCCTTGTGTGGCCATTTAACACCATCTGTCTTTTCAAATAAGGTGAAAAGTCACTCTTGCAAGTGTTTTAAGTTGTATAACCCAGCTGTGTAACATAGGTGATTAAGCTCTGCATCTTCATTAACCAGGATTTCCCTGTATCCCTTAGTTGATTATTCAGTTTTTCCCCCTCCGGGATTTCTAAGAAGCCTTTTTTCCTACTGGCCTACCACCTGGACAGTGCAAGACAGTGTCGTGGAAACCCTGAAAGTCGTTTACATTTCATTTCCATCAGCTTTACATCTTTGCTTCTTTGATACTAGATTGCCTTGGTCATTCCTCATGAGTTGGAGTGGTGACGCTTATTTGTTTGTCCATTTCCTTTTTACTGTGAAGAAATTGTTGAACTTCTGTGAAGGTGCTTTCGCTCTCTCCATCAACTTTGCTCCCTGTTTTGGACCGCCCAGGCCCAGGAGTAGGTTTCTGCTCCAGTGATACGAAGGCCACATCTGACCTCTAGACTAGACACTCATGGTGCCTCTCTGATTCCTGAGTTCTGCATTGTTAGGTTCCTTTACCTCCCGGAATCGCTGCCTTGTGCTTCTGATTCACGTGCCTCTCTAAATCCCATTCATCTGGCACTTGCAGACTTGTCATTTTTATTAGGTCTCATTGCTTCAGCAGTTGTGGCAGACCCCTGACAAATAGTGTTCTTTCTTACCTCGGAAAAATGTTAGCTTTATTTTAGCCATAGCTGTTTTCACAAGTGTGTGAAGAACTGGAAAATTGCAATTCGTTTCAGATAAGCACAGCTGAAATATTCTTGTTTTGTACTAAGGCAGTAAATTGGAAGAAGGTTCGAGGGCACTGAGTCATTGTAGTTTCTAACGATACACGAATGTGTTATGGGGTTCATGTGTCCTTCTGGGGCCTTGGTTAGTTATGAAATCTGAAAGAAAAGCATCTTAATGTGTCCTTAGTAATCCTCATGCCTCTTAATAACAGCTTTTAATTTTTAGTCCCCGAGTCATCACATTTTTGTTTTGCTAGCCCCCTTGTGGCCAAACTGAATGCTTGACTAATTAATTTTTAATAATAGAAAGACTAGGAATTGGGGATTCCCCAGTGGCTTGGCAGTAAACAGTCCACCTGCAATTCAGGAGACGTAGGTTCAATCCCTGGGTTGGGAAGATCCTCTAGAGAAGGACATGGCAACCTGGTCCGGTATTCCTGACTGAGAAATCCCATGGATAGAGGAGCCTGGTGGGCTACAGTCCATGGGGTAGCAAAAGAATCAGACAGCTGAAGGACTGAACAACAGCAATATTAAGAATGAGCTGGTCTGCTGGGATAGACTGGTGACTCATGAAGACATATAAAGAGGATAAAGTCAATTTGGTCCTTTCAGTATCACTTAAAAACAGTTTTTTAAAAATGGCTGTTGCAGGACAAGGAGTACTATTTATAGTCAGCCTCGGGAGGTTGAGGGTTATATTTCATTTATTTGATTTGTCCTGGTGGGTTATCACACCCTGGCATTAATGGTCATTTTTAATGGCATATGAAATTGAAAAAAACTGAAGTGTTGGAAGAAAAACTGTAGTTTTTAATTATTAACGTGTCCAGAATGAAATAAGTTTTTTTTTTTTTTTGTAAGTCTAAAGATGTGTATGTTTTTAAAAAGTAAATCACACTTGGGCAAATTCTCTCTTATGAACATCTGTAAGCATTGAGTCTAATTGCCCTGCAGCTGCTGTTGGTTGGGAGGTTTCTAGTAATGTTCCTCCATTGTTACATGTCACTGTCTGCTTTTCTGCTGTTGCGTGAGTCACATGGGTTTGCTTGTGTAGAAAGTTTAAGAGGCTTTAGTTATTTTTAAGGTTCTAAAGATAAGTGTGCTTCTATGTTAAAGTCTTTTCCTCCAAACACCAGTTAACAGTTGAATCGAATCTCCACCAGCTGGAGCCTAGTTATGTGTGGTTTGAGTGGGAGGCGTCTGATGCGTGGTCTGTCTTGTCTGTGTTTTCATGCAAGTGGATTTGGTAAAAGTAGGTGGCATAAGGTAGTTGGAACAAATGAGACAACTCCTGTACTAGATGAAGACCTTGCAAAATACGGCCGTAAGACACAGTAGGTCAAATATACTGGCTTTTATACTTTCAACATGAATGCAGAATTGGGTGATGGTATTAATAGAAATTTGTTTTCGCAGAATTGCCAGGTATTGAGTTAATTGCACATTGAAACCACTGATTTTGACATCAGCTACTTTGTCCATCTGAATATTCCTGCTGAGTTACTCTATGGGGCCTAGTTCTATAAAATGGAGTTATATTTCAGTGGTGGGCTGGCACACTCTGGCATTAGTGGTCATTTTTAATGGCAAGAGAAATTGAAGGAGACTGTGGAAAAAATTAAGGTGCTATCAATGTTTTATTTTTATTAACTTGGGTATGAATCAAATTGAGCTTTATTGAAAGATCATTTGCTATACAGGAATTCTTTTATTTTGCCTACCCAATTGCTGATCACAGTCTAGTGCTCACCTTTTTGCCCTCTTTCTCCACTTATTTGAAATAAATTATGATTGTTTCAATCACTATGTCGTGTTTGACTCTTTTCGACCCCATAGACTGCAGCACGTCAGGCTTCCCTGCCCTTTACTATCTCCTGGTGTTTGCACAAACTCATGTCTATCGAGTTGATGATGCCATCCAATCATCTCATCCTCTGTCACCCTCTTCTCCTCCTGCCCTCAGTCTTTCCCAGCATCAGGGTCTTTTCCAGTCACTTCGGCTCTTTGCATTAGGTGGCCAAAGTATTGGAGCTTCAGCATCAACCCTTCCAATGAATGTTTCCTTTTGGATTGACTGTTTTGGTATCTTTGCTATCCAAGGGACTCTCAAGAGCCTTCTCCAACACGTGCCATACTTTTAACTATACCTTACTAAGTCAACCTCTCATGACCTATTTTGAAGTCAGGACCAAACTGCTGAGTTTTGGTGAGTGACTAATATTAGACAGGTTGACTTTCACTTTTCATTTAATAGTGTTTTAATGTAGTATGTTAGGCTTTTGACATGTAACTTGAGGAGAAAGAGGAAAGAGATATAGCAACTCCGTGAGGGTAAAATCATATGCTAACCTAGCGCTAAGCTACAGGCTATTGTGGGACTGCAAATTGAGGCCTGCAGGTTGAGCCTGCTAAGATCAGCTCCAGCTGTCTGAATTGTAGTATTCAAGGAGTTCCATGATCTCAAGTTTCACCCCTCCAACTATGGGTAACCCAGGGTTCTAATCTGGTAAGTGGGGAATTGCAATAGAAATTTCTATAGCAGTAATGTTGAGTTTCCCAGCTGTACCACTTTTAGTTTGAATTACAATCCCAGTTAGTGACCCTGGGAAAGACTTTTCCCATTCAGAACCATAGTAAAATGGAGGTAATTAGGAGCCAAGGATTGGGCATGCACGGTGGAGTCAGTAGGGAAGATGATAAACTGGGTGGGCTCTCTCAAGCCTGCTGTATCCAGGGCTTAACATCTTTTATTCTTAGTTTTCTCATCTAGGAGACAGTAATAGTAGTTAATGGTAGTTACCTCATGGGTTTGTTTATGGGCCTTAAAAGAAAATCCATGGAGACTACTTAAAATAGTGCTGGGGTCATAGTGTTCAATGAGAATGTTGGCTGTTACCGATGCTGCCAACTCAGTGGAGTTAACTTAGATGCAGACTTGGTTAGAGATAGCTTGGAGAGGAGTTAAGTCTAAGCCAGTGGTTCTCACACTTTACACATGCAGCAGAATTAACCTTGAGGATGTTTCAAAACTTTTTGCTGGGATCTACCTTCAACGGTTTTGAATAGGTTTTAACTCTGGTGTAGAGTTGCCAGGTAAAATATAATTGTTAGTTGCTCAGTTATGTCTGATTCTTTGTGACCCCATGGACTGTAGCCCATCAAGCTCCTCTGTCCATGGGATTCTCCAGGCAAGAATACTGGAGTGGTTGTTGCCATGCTCTTCTCCTGGGATCTTTCCTACCCAGCGATCAAACCCAGGTCTCCTGCACTGCAGACAAATTCTTTACTTTCTGAGCCACCAAAGAAGCCCTGGTGGGGTTCTCTATAAAATATAGGATGCTCAGTTAAATTTGAATTTCCGATAAACAGCAGATAATCTTCAAAATATATCCCTTGGGGTATTTGGAACATACTTATACTAAAATTTGATTTAACTGAGCATCTCATTATTGTTTTGATATTGCTAAATCTGGCAACTCTAGTCTGTGTAGGGCCTGGGAATTTGCATGTTAAGCGAGCTTCCTCCCAGGTGATACAGCTGCTGATGGTTCAGGATCATACTTAGAGAACCTCTCAGTACCTGCCTTGGATGAAACTGAGGACTGTGGTGATAATTGGTTTTAAGTGACTGTAGCTAAAAACTCAGATAAAGTTCCCTACAAACTCAGAGGACCTCAAAGACAGAATGCAGTAATTGTTAGTGTCTAAACAGTGACAATTCAGTGAGGGGTATAGATATATTGTGTAAGTTTTTAAAATAAGGAATATAATAATCAGTATCAAGATTGCCGTAGAAATATCAATAACCTCAGATATGCAGATGACACCACCGTTATGGCAGAAAGTGAAGAAGAACTAAAGAGCCTCTTGACGAAAGTGAAAGAGGAGAGCGAAAAAGTTGGCTTAAAGCTCAACATTCAGAAAACGAAGATCATGGCATCTGGTCCCATCACTTCATGGGAAATAGATGGGGAAACAGTGGAAACAGGGTCAGACGTTTTTTGGGGCTCCAAAATCACTGCAGATGGTGATTGCAGCCATGAAATTAAAAGATGCTTACTCCTTGAAAGTTATGACCAACCTAGACAGCATATCGAAAAGCAGAGACATTACTTGGCCAACAAAGGTCTGTCTAGTCAAGGCTATGGTTTTTCCAGTGGTCATGTATGGATGTGAGAGTTGGACGATAAAGAAAGCTGAGCGCCGAAGAATTTATGCTTTTGTACTGTGGTGTTGGTGTCCCTTGGACTGCAAGGAGATCCAACCAGTCCATCCTAAAGGAGATCAGTCCTGGGTATTCATTGGAAGAATTGATGCTGAAGCTGAAACTCCAATACTTTGGCCACCTGATGCGAAGAGTTGACTCATTTGAAAAATCCCTGATGCTGGGGAAGATTGAAGGTGGAAGGAGAAGGGGACAACAGAGGATGAGATGGTTGGATGGCATCACCGGCTCAATGGACATGAGTTTGAGTGAACTCCGGGAGTTGGTGATGGACAGGGAGGCCTGGTGTGCTGCAGTCCATGGTTTTGCAAAGAGTCAGACACAACTGAGTGACTGAACTGAACTGATCATTCATAAAGGTACATAAATGCATTGGCCAAAATGAATATAATGGATTCCATTTTTTTGCATAATTTTAATTTAGCCATATCTTCATGAATTTCAGATTTATAGCCTTTTAACGCCAGCAATTATATTTTGGGCTGGGAGTGACAGGGCCAAGGGCCAAACTTGGAACTCAGCTGTGCTTGATATTTTCTCTTTAAGTCAGAGACCAGAAATTAATCACCCAGGAGGGAGTATGTGAGAGTAGTTAGTTCATGAGCTTTAGAATTAGATAGTTATTTAACCTTCCATGCCTCAGTCTTCTTATCTGTATACTGCAAATAATAGTACCTATCTCATAGGTTGGTTGTAACTGTGATAAATTAGAGTGCACATACAGCGTGGTTTAGCATGTAGTCAGCACTTAAAGGTCAGCTAAAATGGGATTAGGATTAACACAACTCAGATCTTCAATTTGATGGATAAATTCTTAAGGCTTCCCTAGTAGCTCAAATTGTAAAGCATCTGCTTGCAATGTGGAAGACCCGGGTTCACTCCCTGGGTTGGGAAGGTCCCCTGGTGGAGGAAATGGCAACCCACTCCAGTATTTTTACCTGGAGAATTCCATGGACAGATATGCCTGGTTGGCTACAGTTCGTGGGGTCACAAAAGTCAGACACAACTTAGGGACTAAACAACAAAAGATCCTCTGATTAAAAATGTGTACTTAAACTTACTTGGTTTATTTCCCACCAGATTATTTTCACCAGTGTAGAAGCCAGGCTTATTTTATTTTATCCTTACTGTTTAGAACAGTGTTCTGCATAATAAGTGCTCAGGAAATATTTGTGCGAAGAAGGAAGAATGGCTACCATTGACAAATACTTTATTAAATAAACCCTATTTAAAAATTTTTAATGTTAGTTATAGGTAATCTTGTTTTACAGGAAGATTGTTTTTATGGGTATAATATTAGACTGAAGGTTTAGAATATTCTACACAACAAACCTTGGAGAAGGAAATGGCAACCCACTCCAGTATTCTTGCCTGGAGAATCCTGTGGACGGAGGAGCCTGGTGGGCTGCTGTCCGTAGGGTCGCACAGAGTTGGACACGACTGAAGCAACTTAGCATGCATGCGTGCATTGGAGAAGGAAATGGCAACCCACTCCAGTGTTCTTTCCTGGAGAATCCCAGGGACGGAGGAGCCTGGTAGGCTGCCGTCTATAGGGTCACACAGAGTTGGACATGACTGAAGTGACTTAGCGGCATCAGCAGCAAACAACAAACCTGGGCATATATACAGAATCATACGGAATGTCAAGAATAAATGGAAAGGCTTTTTTATGCATTTGTGCATTTTTTTTAAAGTGCTGATGTGAGGATAAAGTCACTTGGTTTTTTCCCGTCTTTCTTTTGAACTTTTTGATACACTGAAAGTGAAAGTCACTCAGTCATGTCTTATTCTTTGTGATCCCATGAACTATACAATCCATGGAATTCTCCAGGCCAGGATACTGGAGTGGGTAGCCTTTCCCTTCTCCAGGAGATCTTTCCAACCAGGGATTAAACCTAGGTCTCCTGCACTATGCTACCTTACATTTTTTTTTTCTTTTTTAAAAATGTCATTGTAAATAGGTAATAAACTCACATGCTTCAGGATTCCAGAGTTTAAAAATGTTTACAGTGAACATCTCCCTGTAAGCTCTAACACCAGCCACATTGTTAGCTTTCCTCCCATGGGCAGAGGGAATTAGGACTCTGAAGTCTTTCAGCCTTCGAGAGAATGATGACGCAGTTCAGTCTCATTTTAGGGTTTAGGAGAGGAAAACCTAAAGGAAGTTTCGTGGTTTTTTTTTTTTTTTTTCCACCATGGCATCGATGTGGTTCACAGGTTCTCTGACTTGCTTTGTCGGTCTTTTCAGCATGCGCTGCTCCTTTGTCGTGGTGGTTCTTCATTTTCAGAGCACCCCTAGTGGTACTTGGTAAAAATGCAGGTTGCTGATCTCCACTCTCAGAGATTCTGTTTTGGCAGATCTGGTGTTTGGGAACAAGAATCTACCTTTCTAAATGTGTATTCACTCAGACGAAGATGGTACTTGTACTACTCCGTGAGGAGGATGGCCTCTGTCCTGCATGAAGCTGGAGCACATGGACGTTATACTGCTGAGGTCGCCCATCTAGGAAGTGGTGAAACCAGGACTTATGTTCATTCCTCAGCGTCTTTTTTGATGTGTGCTTTTCATGTTGTGAAAAGTGAAGTGGCCAATTCCACCCAAGGTTGGGAACAAGATTTAGAAAGCTGCTAAAATCAGTGATGATTCACGGCTTAGTGGGACATTGGCTTGTTAATTACCAGAGTAAAATTGCCCAGCATCAGCCACCTTTAAGTAGGGATTTAAAAGAAATAAGATTATGACAACTAATGTTTAAAAAATGATATGATTTGAAACTATTTAGGGATGCTAATCTAAATACTGAGATCTTTGCACTTTCCAATTGTTATGCTATTGAGTATCTCCAGTGGCCGTTCTGAGCAGACAGTGACATTTAGAATTGTTTCAAAACTCTGCCTAAATAACCTATAGAAGATCTAAGTTAAATATATAAAAAATTAAGGAACAATATTAAAGGGATTATTAAGTGATTAATTGTGTGGCTCTATGTCATGTAATGTTTCCCAAGAGACAACTGTGAGTCAGAGGCATGACCAGATAATCCCTTTGATGTTCCATACAGCCCAATGGACCAGTGTCACCAGACAGAAGGGAGCCAGTGAATGTAGACATTACTCATAACAGTTAATACCTTTGGAAGAAAGTTTATTGAAAAATTAAGCGTTTATGGTAAAAGTAGATATGGAGATTTTCTTTGTTCATGAGCCACTGGTTGAAAATAAACTGAAGGATGGTAGAAAGAATCTAATGGAAAAGGCAATGGTATTTATGAATGAAGAATTTGTCAGTAGGTTTCAAGCAACAAGGCGGTTATTTGTGATCACGTTTGTTTGTGCTTAGAGATATTTCGGCACAACATTCCAGTCTATTTTCTTTTGTCTCCCCATCATTACAGCCTGCATTCTTGTCTAGATTGCTGTCTAAATTTTTGTTCCAAATTTGCAGCGATGCAAACGGTAAATCTGAATCATAGCAGTGAATAAATTGAATAGGCTCCAACGTGAACCTGCCTGGAAAAGACGACTGGAACTGAAAAATCAATAAGCTTAGGGGAAAAGCTTGTAGAAGCTTACTCAATATAAAAACAGCAATAAATCAAGAATAATAAACAACCGAGTTGCTTAGATAATCGTTTTACTTTGAACCACATAAACAAAAAGAATTGATAGTTTCTGCCTATGTACATGAAGGATATCTAGCTTTTGAAAAGTTACAGCAGAATAAAGCAAGTACAAACAAAAAAATAAAGAAATTCCTTCTGGCATGCAAAAATCACTTTGGGACAATAAAATAATAAACTTTAATGAAGGTATGATACTGATTTGAACAACTCTTGGGTGTCTGGGGGAACTTTTGGGACATCTCTGAATGCCATCATGCTGAAACAGCATGCTTTTGATTGCTGATGAATAATCCATGAATAGTGATCAATAGCTCAATATGAATCATAGTGACTAAAATGGTGACTTCATCTCCTACTCATGACTACTAGAAAAATTCCCATTTAATAAACTGACTTCCTGACTATGAATATGGGGAATATTTTGATAAAACAGTCTATTATTTTTGAGTGTTTCAGTTAGATATCTTCCATTTACTGTGGAGCCCTAGCCAGATTGTAACGTAATATTTAAGGATATGCCCATATGATAAAGCACTGACTATATGTAGGGTAATATGAAATTGTACTAATTATGAAAACAGAGTGTGGTCGTATATGACTGTGATAATACATGAATGTTAGAGCTTAAATGCAGTTAATATGTTGATGTCAGGATTTCTGATGAGTAAAAGAAAGCAGTATTAGTCTTCGATGTATATTAACACTCAGTTTACATAGAATATTAGAACTGGAGGGAACCTCATTTTAAAGAGTCTGTAAACTGAGATCTAGAGAGGGGAATTGACTAGTTATGGACAGAACAATAGGAATTCTGTATTTTGGGGGTGGTTGGTGTCATCAGTCCATATAGGCCATGAAGCTACTTAGAAAAGTGGGGGAAGGACTAGCTTCAGTGACCCAGTGGAGACAGGGTAGTACTTGCCTCATCCCCTGGCAGGCCTTCACCTCTGGTCCTCTGCTTGGGCCCATGAGGAGTCATCAGAGGCAACTCGAATAAACAGGGAATTAGGGACCCAGGAAAGTGTGGTAGCACACCCCACAGTATGTAGAGTCCTGTGGAACTTCACTGGCTTAGAACTTGGCCTTTAACCACCAGCCTGGAGTTTCGATTTGCCGCTTTCAGAGCTGTGTGCTCGTGTGTTAATTGTGAATTAAAGATGCTGGCAACTTTACCTGTGCTGTGAGTAGATATGCCCCAGCCTTGTAAAATGTTTAAAATACCTTTGGTTTTGTAATTATTACATTTATCATTTAGTACATAAAACACATTTTGTGTTTTCAAAGTACTTCTTAGTATCATTAGCTAGCTATTAGGTAAAATTTCTAATAAGCTACTGCTCTTATTAGTGCTTTGGGTGATTAGACATTATTATTTATAATCAATGTCTGAGATGAATAAGTAGAAAGTATGTAGTATGTGAAGAGATAGCTCTGGCTCTTGAATTTGCGACAGTGTGTGTGTGTGTTTGCACACTCATGCTAACATGTATGTCATGTATGTATATAATACATATATGATTATGTACGGTCATATATATAATTATATATACAATCTATATATAAAAGCTATATACAAATATTACATTTAAATATTTATATATACATATACCAAAGCACACACCGGTGCTTTTAAAGATATATTTAGGGAGAGAATTAGACTTATTTTAGATTATAACCTGTTGAAATAGATTGTAAGCTCCTTGAGCGCAGGCAGTTTAAAATAACCTTGTTACTCTCACTTACAGACGCTGCATAAAAATGTGTTGATTGCTGTAGTTTTAGTACTAAGTATGTTTAGCACTAAGTAAGGTGGCGATGTTTTCTGAAGGTGAGGGCTCTTTCTGTTGTCAGTTTGAGTAATGCTGATCTGCCGCTGCTGCTCGCTGCCCTTATCCTGAAGTGTCTGTGCTTCACGTGGGTGAAATATGAAGTTTGTGATCAGCATAACCATGGCTTCTCTGAAGTGTACAAGTCCCTCTCTTGTTAAATTCTACTTTTGTCTCATGCTGGCTGCTCTCCCTTGCTTCTTCTTAGAACTCGCCTCCGCCCTTTGCACCCAAATGCACCTGAAAAGATGTCACCAGCAGAGATGCTTTTTGGTGACGATTTGGAGCCTCTTAAGCTTGCAGCACTATCTTTTATCTTCCGTGGTGCTAAAAAAAATCTGTTAGAAGCAACTTTGTAGAAGGAATATTTTAAGAAAAGTGATGCCATTCATAAAATGGATTCCTGGTTCAGTGGGACTTTGTATTATCTAATCAATGAATTGTTCACCAGTAATCATATAATTGTATTTATGATCATACACATTTGTTAAAAGAAATGTGCTTAATTCTCAGCCTCAAAAGTTTTAAAGTGGCTTTTTACCCCCAAAGAAAGTGAGTATTATTCATTATATGTACTTCTGGAGGTACTTCTGGAGGCATTTCTTGATTATCTCGTAGATCTAACCTGTCAACCAAATCTTGTGATTTTTCTCTTTCATTTATATTTACCTGCTGTGGCTTCATAATCTCATCTTTCCCACTGTGTCCAAGTCTTCATCACCTCACACTTGCATTGCTGTGCACCTACACTTCTCTCTCCTTTTTCTGATCCATTCTGTATACTGTCTTCTTCAGGGCACACTATGTACATCTCGCCTGGACAGCATTACAAAGTGGACATGAGGGGTGTTGACTTGTAGTAGACCATTAACTTTAAAAAGAGCTCCTCCTCACCTTAAAACATAATTATGGGGCCACAACACATACAGTGCTGCTTTAGATGCTGAAAATATTTAATAAATGTTTAATGAATTGGCAGTATACTTGTAAACGTTTTCCTGCTTTAGTGATAGGGTATGGGAATGGGGTGGCTGTAGAGACGGGTCCATCTCATATGTTCAGTGTCACAATCAGTTCTGGGAATGAGACACTTTCTTGAATTTAAAGTTGTCACAATAAGCACAGTGGAGCCAAGTGGGTTTATAGCATGAATGGTGCCTCTCTGCTTTGATGCCCAGTGGTGGACCATTCCAGCGTATTCTGGGGAGTGGTTGTAACAGTTTTCTAATTTTCCCCTTGCCTTTCTTCACCTCCAGGTTCATCTTAAATGAACGTCTCCCTGGTCCCAGAAGGCCAGTCCATTTTTGCATTCCTCAGTTCTGGTTTCTTTTGGCAGGGAGACTAGATGCGGTTGACAGATTATATCTGAAAAGGGCTCTGGTAATTGCCTGTTCTGTTCGGTGACTGTGTTGCCGACAGATGGGCACAGTGAATATTGGAAGTGTTCCGGACCTCCGCACACTCCTTCAGCTTGCGAGTGGTGAGCCCTGCCAGCATTTTTCTTATTATCTATTAGCAATTTTCAAAAGAATCATTTAGATCTTTACCTCTTTTTTTTTTTTAACCTAAAACTAAATCACATCTATGGTGAGGTTCTCTCCCACCTCTTCTACTCCCCCCTCATTATATATATTTTTTTGGAATAGAGAAAATTCTCAAGATGTTAGTGCAGGCTGGCATGAATGGGTGCCAACAGTTCTTTCAGACTTGTGAAAAGATTTATTTTTTGCCTGAGAATTACACATATGGCCTAGAATGATAATATTAGGATCTGTGTTGGTTGAGATAATTGGCAGATCGCACCTTAAGAAAAGTGATTGGTTGGCTTGTCTCTTTCATTTTAATCCCTTGTCTCCATCACAATCAAATCATTATGTGGTATATTCCTGTGCGTTGAAAAAAAAAAGCAAACTCTTAACCCATTTATAGGGGGCATCTGTTCACTGAGCTTGAATTATTGAAAACATTCTCTTACATTGTCCAATTTAGTAGCAGCCAACAAATTCTAAATGAGCAAAGGAGGGGATCCCAATAATCCCAGCTCTATAAATATGATTTCTTAAGGGGAAGGGGCAGTAGCCACCCTGATAACATTAGAGATGTTTTTTTTTTTTTTCTGTTGTTATTCAATCGCCAGGTTATGTTCGACTCTTTGTGACCCCAGTACTCCAGGCTTTCCTGTCCCTCACCATCTCCTGGGGTTTACCCAAGTTCATGTCCATTGAATCGGTGATGCCATCCAATCATCTCATCATCTGTCACCCCCTTCTCCTCCTGCCCTCAATCTTTCCCAGCATCAGGGTCATTCTCAGTGAGCTGACTGTTGACATCAAGCGGCCAAAGTATTGGAGCTTCAGATTCAGCACTGAGTCCTTCCAGTGAGTCTTCAGGGTTGATTTCCTTTAAGATTGATTGGTTTGATCTCCTTGTGCCCAAGGAGATGATTTTAGATGGTCTCAATAGGAAAATAAATGTTCAGAAGTGAGAAATGAGACCCATGAAACCCTCTCAATGAAGACCAGTTATCACCATGGAGACAGATTATGGGACTGCAGTGTTCTGTTGGAGAGGGAACTGAGAGGCCTGAACACCCATAGAACTCCTCCGTCACACAGCAAGTCTGTATTGAGGTCCTTGAGATCTAGGGCAAATGAATCCATTCATTTAATTTCAGTGATGCCATATAAGAGTGATGACCTTTAAAATATCCACAGTCATGGTAATTATTAATTAAGCCTTTGTGTAATTACTGGCATTGTGTAACAGTCTCATAGCAGCTGATTCTTGTGAGGGTAACAACAGACGTTTATTTCTGCTTAGAAAAAGATGCTAAGGGTAAATTAACTTTTTTAAATTTTAACTTTCTAGTTCTATTCACTATTTGTATCCACGTGAGTGCATAAATGAGAAAGAAAAATATGTTCCAGGGTGGATATATGTTTTCATTTACTAGTAAATGGAGTAAGATGCTCATATACTTGTAGGCACAGAAGCTTGGACTTGGCAGTCTCTTTCACAGTGTAATTTAAAACTGTGTGTATTAAGCACTCAGTTGTGTCCATCTCTTTGAGAACCCATGGACTGTAGCCCCAGGCTCCTCTGCCCTGGAATTCTCCAGGCAAGAATACTGGAGTGGGTTTCCATTCCTTTCTCCAGGGGATCTTCCCAACCCAGGGATTGATCCCAGGTCTCCTTCATTGCAGGTGGATTCTTTATAGTCTGAGCCACCAGGGAAGCCCAATTTGAAAATAGACATAATCAAAAAGAATTAATTATACAGATTATGGAGTTGGGATACATTTGTTGAAGTTTGGATAGTATTTTAGATTGGAGAAGTGAAATGTGTTACTGCCACTCACCCTTAAATATCTCGTTTGCTTAATGCATTCATCAGAGCTTAGGAAGCTAGGAAATACCTGATTAAGTAAGAAACTTGTATTTATCTTTTCTCCCCTTTATTTTAATAATATTTTTCTTTATGAAACTATAAAAATATCACTTGGTAATTTTCTGGATCGCTTTAATGACTGTTCCTAAACCAACTGTTCTACAAATCATTCCAATGATTTTTATAAAGTTAGAGGTTCTCTTGGATAAAATCTAATTTGCATTATAGAGGATACAACTGAGCCTTCCCCTTCCCCAAGTTAAGTGACTTCTTTAGGATTGTACAGCATCTTAAGTCACGGAGTCTTTAGAAGAACCCAGACCTCCTTGTTTCTGCTCATCACTCTTGATTCCAGTCATGCTGCTCCCTATCACAAATTGCTTGTAAAAGTTAAGAGAGTGCTGACTTCCCCCCTCAGAAAACGTGAAATTAAAAAAACAAACCAAGATGGATCCGTCTGGTTTGTTTGGAAGGACATTATCACATGGTGAAATACTAGCATAATTATATTATGAAAATATGTGTTCATAATCAAAGATAAATCAACCCTGTAGAGATTACAGATTTTCAGAATAGTACAGATGTTTTGTAATCCCCCAGGGCTTCCTGCAATGTGGGAGAGCTGGGTTCGATTCCTGGGTAGGGAAGATCCCCTGGCAGAGGGCATGGCAACCGACTCCAGTATTCTTGCCTAGAGAATTCCATGGACAGAGGAGCCTGGTGGCTACAGCCCATGAGGTCGCAAAGAGTTAAACAAGACTGAGCGACTCAGCACAGCACAGATGTTTCATAATTCCTCCAGTAGGTAGACTACAGATTTTCTCAACTCAGTATGTATATTTGATGTTCTTCTTCTTATATTGTCTTAGTTTGTTGAAGTTGTAGTATTTATCATCTGTTTGTCACATGGGATTCAAAGAAAAGGAAGCCCATGGTTCTGTATAGCCCCCTTTGGCCATATTTCTCCCTTTAAACTTGGCTTCATCTCTTATCAAATACTTACTGGGATTTCATGTTTTATCTAGCCATTCTTAGTCCATAGAAAGAACTGATTTTACTTTTCTTGATGCTTCAGACTCTTGAATCCTGTTCCTACATTGCTGATTTTTTTTTTTTTTTTTTTTGAGAACCAACTTCTTATTCTCCAGTCACATGGTTTTTTTTAACTTGGGATATACTTTTATATCTCAAAATCAGTGAGAACTTGAATTTTTCATAGTGATTATATTTCTTATCATCATGGCTCACTTGAATAACAGTATGACTTAAAATATATAGTAATATAATCCTGATATGGTGAGGTACTCTGGGTAGTCCTTGACTTAATAGATTATTTGTACCTTTGCATCAAAATGAGTTGCTTCACTTTGGGGGATTATCAATTATCAAAAGTATACAATTATTTGCATACTTTTTAATAATTAAACAGTAAAGTGATAAACTATTAGTTTTACACAACAACTGTCATTGCTGTCAAAGTTCTAAACATTCTTTGCAGTGTTAGAGTTGGAAATTCCCAGGTCATTGAAAGAAAGCAAAGGAACAGATCTTTATTAACATTGCATTCTTTTTATTCTCATGGGCTTGTAGTCAAGAACAGGTGTTGAAATTAGTTTGGAGTCATGAAAAAATAAAAACTCTTTCAGATGGCTAGGGCAAAATAACTTTGGAAGCTCATATTAACCTGGAAAACTCTAGGATTATATAAATAATGAATGGTCCCGAAATGCATTGGTTTTTGTAATGCAGATGAAGGTAAGATAACTTGTCAGGACTGAAATTTACATATTAGAATAATTGATTTTTCTTATCTTCTTCTTTAACAAAATAAATGGCTATGAATATTCATGGTTCAATTAAAATATTTATGGTATACTAATACTTCACTTTTAGGTCTCTAGCCATCCATAAAGAGTTTTATTTAAACTTGATTAACAGTGAAGGGATGGTTTAACACAGAGTATAATATATTGGCTTTTTGTTTTGGAAATGAAAATGTAGTACTTGGCATGAGTAAACAATTTGTTGACTCTTGTAATGCATCATTTCTTTTGATAAGGAAAGACCATTCTTGAGTATAAAGCATAGACATAATGTTAAGATCTTAGTATAGAGTAAAGCATAGAACATCTTTTGATGCTTAACTACTCTTTTTTCTTTAAGCACTAGTATTTATCATTATTAGGTAGTTGGAATTTCTTGAGTTGCTTCCGTAGGGAACAAGGTATAAAGAAGGTTGAGAAAGTGCTTGCAAACGAGACTCTCAACCAGGGCTGAACATTCTTGCAAACGAGATGTTCTGCCCAGTGTAGGGAACTAGGTTTAAGGAAGGTTGAGAAGTGCTTGCAAATGAGACTCTCAACCTGAGCTGAACATTCTTGCAAACGAGATGTTCAGCTAAGAATCCTGTTTGTTCCCATGGGAAAAGAACATTTCTTGCACACAAGGATGTTTCTCTGATTCCTCAAAAGGAACAGACCCTGGGACTAAACGGATTCTAAGTTGATAAAGAAGTTCCCCAAAACAAAGTCTTAGCTGCAGTAAATAAGCCAAGGTAAAGGTTATCTCGCCCTGCGCCTGCGCACTGTATAGTCTCTGAATCATAGTGCTTGGCAGCTTGCCCTGTAGGTTGTTGTGCAAGGGATATAAAAGAAAGCAGCTGTAAGAAGCAAGTGTTAAAATATAAAGATTTAAACCACTCTGCAGTGTTGGTGTTTCATTCCGTCGCCAGCATGCTTCATTGACTTAATTTTAAAATTTTTAATTGTGGTAAAATACACATAAAATTCACCATCTTAACCGTTGTATAGAGTCCATGGAATTCTCCAGGCCAGAATACTGGAGTGGGTAGCCTTTCCCAACCCAGGGATTGAACCCAGGTCTCCCACATTGCAAACAGGTTCTTTACCAGTTGGGCCACAGGGGAAGCCCAGTACAATGTTATTAAGTACATTCAGCACTGTCCATCTCTAGAAATTTTTCATCTTACCCAATTGAAATTTTACCTATTAAACAGTAATATGGTTCCCCCTGGTGGCTCAGAGGTTAAAGCGTCTGCTTGCAATGCAGGAAACCTGGGTTCAATCCCTAGGTCAGGAAGATTCTCCTGGAGAAGGAAATGGCAACCCACTCCAGTGTTCTTGCCTGGAGGAGCCTGGTGGACTACAGTCCACGGGGTCGCAGAGTCAGACACAACTGAGCGACTTCACTTTCACTTTTCATGGTATATCACCCCTTCTCTGCCCCTACTGCTAAGTCACTTCAGTCGTGTCCAACTCTGTGTGACCCCATAGACGGCAGCCCACCAGGCTCTCCTGCCCGTGGGTTTCTCCAGGCAAGAACACTGGAGTGGGTTGCATATTTCCTTCTCCAGTGCGTGAAAGTGAAAAAGTGAAAGTGAAGTCGCTCAGTCATGTCTGACTCTTAGCGACCCCGTGGACTGCAACCTACCAGGCTCCTCCATCCATGGGATTTTCCAGGCAAGAGTACTAGAGTGGGGTGCCATTGCCTTCTCTGCCTCTCTGCCCCTAGCAACCACCATTCTACTTTTGTCTCTGTGTGTTTGACTAGTCTAATTACATCAAGTTGGACTGTGAAGAAAGCTGAGCACCGAAAAATTGATGCTTTTGAAGTGTGGTGTTGGAGAAGACTCTTGAGAGTCCCTTGGAGATCCAACCAGTCCATCCTAAAGGAGATCAATCCTGGGTATTCATTGGAAGGACTGATGCTGAAGCTGAAACTCCAATACTTTGGCCACCTCATGCGAAGAACTGACTCATTGGAAAAGACCCTGATGCTGGGAAGTATTGGGGGCAGGAGGAGAAGGGGACAACAGAGAATGAGATGGCTGGATGACATCACTGTCTTGATGGACATGGGTTTGAGTAGACTCCGGGAGTAGGTGATGGACAGGGAGGCCTGGCATGCTGCGATTCATGGGATTGCAAAGAGTCGGACACGACTGAGTGACTGAACTGAACTGAATTACATCAAATAAGTGAAAGTGAAAGTAAAGTCACTCAGCCTGTCCAACTCTTTACGACCCCATGGACTGTAGCCTACCAGGCTCCTCTGTCCATGGGGTTTTCCAGGCAAGGAGCAGGTTGCCATTTCCTTCTCCAGAGGATCTTCCCGACCCAGGGATCGAACCCGGTCTCCAGCATTGCAGGCCAACGCTTTACCATCTGAGCCACCAGGGACGCCATACATCATAGAAGTGGAATAATATAATACTTTATGTGACTGACTTGTTTCCCTTAGCAGAATATCCTCAAGTTTCATTCATGTAGCCTGTGTCAGAACTCTCTTCCTTTCTGCATTATATTCCATTGTTATGTATACACCACATTTTGTTTACTCATTCATTCATCTGATGGATATTTGAGTTTCTTCTGGCTTTTAGCTATGTGAGTAAGTAGCAGTGTAGGGATATTGTGAATAATGCTGCTGTGAACTTTGGTGTATATATCTTCGAGACTCTGTTTTTAATTGTTTTGAATATATACCCAGAAGTAGATTACTGGATCATATGATAATTCTGCTTTTAATTTGTTGAGAAATCAGCATATTGTTTTTCATGTTACATTCTAATCAGTAGCACACACAGGTTCCAAATCCTCTACATTCTCATTAACACTTGTTATTTTCTGTTTAATCTATGGATTTTAAGTTATGCGGGTTACATATATTTACCATATAGATAGTAATAATGCAGAAAAAGGTACAGTAATTTTGAAAGTACTTCTTCACTCCCTCTGAGTGGGTGGAGGAAGGGGAAGGTACAAAGGACAGGGAGAAGTGTGATTTGACCACTGGCGTGGGAAATTAGGTGATGGAAGGTTTAGTTTTGACAAAGGAAGGGCAGGATATAGAGAGAAAGAGTTCAGATTGTTGAATTTGAAATGTATGAGATTTTCAGGTAAAATCTGGAGCTTGGGAGAGAGGTCAGGACTGCTTGAGTGTAATTAGTATTTAGGTGGTAGTTGATACCGTGATTGCCTATTTGATCATTCAGGGAGAGAAAAGGAATTGGGGAAGAGAATCTTGGGGGCCTTGACATGTACGAATGTACAGAGGCCACCCTCACCTAAAGTCAGAGTTGTCATCTTTCCCCAAAACCTCCTTCTTCCTAAATTTCCTTGTTCGCTCAAGAAAATGGTATTCTCAGTGTAGTTGGAATGTGAAATTGCCAAGTCTTCTCTGGCAATGATCTTTGCCTAATCTGTCACCAAGCTCTTTTGCTTTTTTCTTTTATAATGCTTTTCAAATCTGGCATTTTTTTTTTTTTTTTTCCCCACTTGCATCATTGTTTTTCAGGCCTTTGTTGTTAGTCTTCTGCAATTTTCTCTTAGCCTACCTTTCTGTCTCTAGGATTTTCTCTCAGACTTTTATCTACTTAACATATCAGATTTCTATGTAAGCTTTCAAATGACAAAGGAAAGTTATTTTCTTTGAGAAAAATAATGTTTGAAACTGATTCTTTGTAAGAAGATAGGTCCTGACATTTAAGGCCATGTAGAGTCTATCTCTAGTTTATCTTTTTGAATATAAATTTCAGCATAAATGCCAGGTTTTTGCCATTCTGCAATATCTGATGCTCTTGAATTTTCGCCTTTCCTTACGCTGTTTCTGTCACCACCTTCACTCCTCCTCACTTACACAAAGGCCCAATTCAGCAATTCAAGTCTCATTACCTCTTTGAAGAGGGGGCAGTGTGGTGCTATATAAAGAACTTTGTGTAAACCTTTGTGCAGCTACCCATTATCTGAGTAACTTTGAAGAACTTTTTGAATTTCATATTCTTTATTTGTAAAATAGGCCATTGTGTGGGATAAATTAATAAAGTGAAATGTGAAGCACAGTAGTTAATATTTCTGATCTTTGTCCCTCTGGATCATTTTATTCATTCATTTATTTATCCATTCAACACACAGTTGCTTTGGTACTTCCCTAAGCCATGAGGATGCAGCAGGTAACAAAATGCACAAAAATCCCTTCTGTCATGGAACAAATGTCCTAGAAGAGGAGCTGGATGATAAGCGAGATAAGCATATAATGTTTTAATAATGATAAATGTGAGGGAGGAAAATTAAAGAAGAAAAGAGAGACATGCAATAGCAACAGGAAAGATGGAAATTTTAGATGGAGTGGCTGGGGAAGGCCTCTGAGAAGTTTTCTCTTTAGAAATCCTGAAATGGTTGATAAACTCATTGTATTATGACATGTTGTTTGCCTAGAAGTGTGTGTTTAGACTCGGTCTTTGACCTCAGCTCCATTAGAACTCCTTGCACTGAGGGATACATTTTTATTAGCTCTCTTGTTTCCTCGCTGCACTTTTATTGCAGTGAAAATATATCATCCTGACAAGGAATTGATACAATATCAAAATATAACTGGAAGTGGTACAAAAGGCAAGGCCTTCGTATCCAAGAGGAGGTTGATGGGATTCCATGCAAGTTAAATATTTAATACTTGTTTCATCTAACTCTTATTAGGCCAGACACTCCAGAAAAATAAAGACTCCTTGTCTCCATCAGGTGTTATTTATGGCTCTTTGGAGACTGAATGAGGATGCTAGTGCCTTTGAGTTTCATAATGAAGTCTGGAGCTCTTAGGGGAAATTTCCTGAGTGAAATTTCCTAAGTGAAACTCCAGCATTCATGCTGAAAGTGACTGACTAGCCTTGGAAAGGCAGCCTTGGAAAGGTGGAGAGTCTGCAGCCAGTTTTATTCAGATCGTTTGTGTTTTACAAGGTGTTTGCATGTCAGACTGAATAGAAATGATCAAGAAAAGTGCCCAAGTTGTAGCATCATTGCTTGAACCCATCAGAAAAATCAGCTGATGGCTTGAATCTGTAATTAGCGGTTAAATTTTTCCTCCAGATTTCTTTAGCTTCCAGTTTACCAGGCAGGAAATTGGAATCAGGAAGAGAAACCCAGAAACCTGTAACTCTTCATTTCTGGGGTTAGGTTCTTCTAAAGAAAAGTTATCCTGTGAAGAGTTAAATTTCCTGCTAACAGTGGCATGAAAGCTGTGTTGTTGCTTTTGCTTTTGTTTTGGACTTTGAAACAAAGAAAATTCACCAAACACCATACTTTGATTACTTTGAGCAGTTGTTTTTCCTTAGGGGAGATTGCAGAGTATAATTTCATCCCACAAAAAACTGGTGCCTGAGCTCCAACCAAAGTTTGCGCTTGTTTTTCCCCTTGGGGATTTGACATTTTCTGTTTTCTGACATTTTTACCATTGTTAGGCACACTTCTTTGTGTTCTTGCCCTGTATTCATCCCCTAAGGGAATTTGTGTATTTTATCTACTGGAAAGCAGGTATGCCTTCTGTTTTGGACAGGCTATTTTAATTGTTGAAATAAATCCAACTATAGTGTAATAGACCAATCATTAGGAACTGGGCCATGTGGCAGCATTTAGATCCATGACACCCAGACCATCAGTTTAATCCAGAAAGGAAATTAAATACCATGTACCCCAAATGAATGATTTTCTTTTCTTTCCTTATCCTTACCTGGTCCTTCCTACCCCATCCTTTTAAAATATTAAATAGCATCTTAAAACACAAACAAAATGCCATTTGTCTCAGTGTTTCTGGCTTGCTAATTTATGGTTTTCTGTGTGGCAGAATAATCATTTATTAGCCATTAAGTAAAACAGTAACGAAGACTATCTTTTTGCCATTCTCTTCTATGTGTTTTAAATAAATTAAGAGGTCCAAATAAAGAAAGGTCTAGTAGTTCCTTGCTCCCTTTTCAGCTACTTTAATGTAATTCCATTTTAATAATTAAAAAAATATAGTCATATTTCTTAGCAATACTGCCTCTTTTCCTTTGTTTTTAACACCGTATGTCTTTATTTGAAAAATAACACCTTGTAGAATTTGCTGATATGAATTTGTTTAGGGGCCTACCTATTTACTGTTTGCAGACATGCATTCTCTTAGGTCTGTACACTACAGGACAGAGTGCCAGCTGATTGGCTTATAAAAGGTACCTGGGGATTTGGGGAATTTAATGAATGTAGGTTTGAGAATTGACTCAGTTTCTTTCCTTTGCCCTGTGCTGTGGCATTAAGGTGGGCTCAGTTTCAAAGATTTGTGACAGTGATGTGTGTTGTATTCTGAGACTCTATTTGAGTCTCTTGGGTCTGTTGAGTGTGCTCACCAGTTTTTGTATTTTTTTCGCCATTCATAGCTATGAAATTCACCTGCTGTGATTATTCTTTGGCCAAATCAAAGATTGCAGGATCTGGACTTGAGTTCTTTGCAGCCCAAGAAACCTTTAGAAAGCATTCCCCTTAAGCTACTCTGTTGCCTGCAGGAATGTACATACTTGGAATTGCCTCTTGAGGCCTTGAAAGTTCCATCCAGCAGCTGTATAGATGTGAATCAAAGGGGGTTACATCTTCAAAAAATTAGGAAAGTCTATCATTTTGGTCTTGGTAATTTTTCTTGGCCTTCGTGAAACACAGGAGAGAAAAATCACTGTTGGAGTTCCCTGGCAGTCCAGTGCTTAAGATCTGCACTTTCACTGCTGAGGACCCGGGTTCTATCTGTCATCAGGGATGTAAGATCCCACAAGCCACAAGGTGTGACCAAAAAAATAAGGCAGCTACTAAAAAGTACTGCAAACAATCACCACTTCTCTGCCATAGGTAAGTATTGTAGTGATTTTGTTTTTGTGTTTACAAGTGAAACAGAATGAGTGACATCCAGGCAAGGTGAGATTTGATAAGGCAAGCTTGGAGATGCTGAGTTATTGTTCTGGTTGTAGACATGCATTTTTTCATTAGCCTGGGTGTTTCCAGTTCACTATCTGAAATTAACTCTGGTAATCCTTACCCAGCAGGCATAACCTTCAGGGCCTGAGATAATCCGGCTAGAAATCTATAGGCCATCTTGCTACCTGAATTACTAATGTGTATGTAATTATAAAATGGGTATCAGCTCATCTCTGGGAGTGTGGTTTGGGAAGAATAGCTGATGAACTTCGGTTGTCAGATTTATATAAACAGAGGAGATCTTTATGGATGGAGGCTTTTGAATTATAGACAGCCCTCCTGATTTTAGATTCTTCAGTTCTGCTTTCTACACATAGAAGGATTGACTTTAAAAGACAATTCTTTTCTTGTTATATCCACTTGTCACAACTTCTGTACCTCATTTTTCCAAAATTCTCGTGGCAGGGTGTTTCTATAATAGATGAGCAAGCATATTAGAGCAAACATAGTAAAATATACATCTTAAGAACAATACACAAAATAAATTATTATGCAAACAAAAGTAAACCCATTTATGTTTTATTCTGATTAAATGTTAAAACACGAATAAATGCATTTTAATTTCCTATCAGAATCCACATTTTAAGTGGTTACATAGAGATGTAATTACATAAAGTGGTTACATAAAGATGTAATTACATAAAGATGTGTTACATAAAGAATTTAATAATTTCTTAGAAATGGATTTATAAAACAAATTCCTCTGATACCTAACTGTACATGAGATAAAAATAAGTAATATTTTTCCAACAAGTGGAATTGTGAGATAATGATTAAGAGACTATTTTCAAACCAAAGATAGTCATATTGACCATTCTAGGTGTCACTGAGGCAAAACGATCACAGCCTGAACTGTGAGAGGAGTTTTAGAATCTAAGATTCCAGAAACCTTAAAGAGGAACCAGCTTGATGTTAAATGTTGAAATTATGTGGACTGTGTTTTATCTGAAAGCCTACTTCTTATTTATTATTTGGTTTGGTGTCTGTGATGAGATATTTGGGAGAAAAGTGGTATGATCCTTAATCTACAAAGTACAAATTCATATCCAACTTGACATTATTTCCACTAATATCAGAGAACAAGTTCTAGAGGACAGGTATTGGAAATTAGACAAATCACTTGACCTTTGAGATGTTTGAAAGATCCTCACATTGCCTTGCGTTTTCATTTGTTTTAAACTACTGATCACCTGTGGGTATCTTTGACAAGATGCTGCACCCTTTGGTATCTTAATTTTCCCATCCATTGCTTTAATAACATGATACTTCGAGGCTCAGATGAAAGTATGATTGCAAAAACAATTTGGCCATTTAGCAGCTATGGTATTGTAAGGTATTGTTATCTGTGTAGACCTGTTTTCTTCTTCAGTGAAACGAGGGTGCTATGGTTTCCCACTTGCCCAATCATCTAGGTGCAGAGTATCCTCTATTATCTGCAATAATGGAGAGAATCAATGTCAATTTTCCAAAAAGGAAGATGATTAGAAAATCATTTAGAGAGTATTTCAGTATTTGCATATTACAATGACATATTTCCAAGAGTTCATAATTCAGGAAACAAAAGTTAAAAAAAAAAAAAAAAGCCCATGAGAATTCAGTCTTATTCAGAGGCAAAAAAGCAGCTTTACGACTTTACCATCTTATCCCTTTGTTCCCCCACACCCCCTTGTAGAAGTGCATCCATATCTCTAATCAGTGAGGGTTTTAGCTTAAAGCATCGATGGCTTATTTTCTTAAAATTTCAAGCATTTGTATAGTCAGACAGGAACAGACATCTGTGAAATTGTCTTTTTCCTAGCTTGTATAAAAGCATCAACTATATACACAGTATGCCAAGACAGTATATAATTAAATATTGCCAGTATATATTTGAAAGCAGGTTTGCTGTGAATCACGGATCCTGGGAATAATCCCCTGAAGGTTGTCCTGGTGACAGCGAATAGAAAGGTGACAGGTGTAGAGTCCCTTGCCCTTCTTCCCCCTTGTTTATATACTGCTTTTTTTTAAGAAATAACTTATGTGGTGTGTTTTTTAATTCTTCATCTCAGACCTCTTTGTAATTGGGATTTTTTTTTCCCCCCGCAGCGGTAAAAAAATCTCAGATTGGTGCTTTAGTTCATCAGAAAGCTTAATGTTGATGTTTACCGGTATTGCTGGCCTAAAATACTCACTGATAGTTACATTATTTCTATTCAGAGGAATCTCCCCACTTTTATGAATAGAAAGATCTGGTGGAAATATCTCATGTTAGAAGGTGGTCTGTGAAAATGTTTGGAGGGGTGTGTGTGTAGATATGTGTGTGTATATATATATATACACACACGTATGTTTGTATATTATATACACATATATGGACATAAATGTTTTTTAAATTTTTTAATATTTATTTGTTTGCACCACTTACTTGTGGCCTATGGGGTCCTTAGTCTTCATCGTGGCATGCAGGATCTTTAGTTGTGGCAGGAAAAGTCTTAGTTGAGGTATGTGGGATCTAGTTGCCTGATCAAGGATCAAACCCCAGACCCCTGCATTGGGAGGGGAAGTCCTAGCATATATTTTTTAAGAATTAAGAGTGAACACATTCCCTTCAATTCTAATAGATTGTAAACCACTGAATGGTTGCATCCCACCACTATATATGGACTTCTCTGGTGGCTCAGATGATAAAGAATTTGCCTGCAATGTAGGAGACCTGGATTTGATCTCTGGTCCTGGAAGATCCACTGGAGAAGGGAATGGCTACCCACTTCAGTATTCTTGCCTAGAAAATTCCACAGACAAAGGAGTCTGGCTGGCTAAAGTCCATGGGGTTGCAAAGAGTCAGACGTGACTGAGCGACTAACACACACACATGCACCATTGTGTGTGTGTGTAATTCCCCTGGTGCAGCTCCCCTTTATAAAAACATTTTAGTACAGCCTCCTTCTCCTCTCCTTGGCTCTCTAGTCCCTGCTGCTCTCCCCAGTTCTGCCATAGTGGGGAGAGAAGTGAAAAGCCCTAGAAGTGGGACTATTGCAGACAAGTCAAGCTCACAGTCCTGCTTTTCTTTGTTACCCTTCTCCTGGATGACAGAGAACGGCTCTGCTGTGCTCTCTCCAACTACAGGAGCAGTCGTGGCAGCTGCTATCTCTTAAGGTATGATCATGGCCTTTGCCATTCCACCAGGACGCAGCCTAAAAATAGAACTGGTGGCAGAGTTTAGTCAAGCTTCGTGGCTTTGTGAACATCTGGGACTTGTGTCTCTTGCCAGCAAGGCTTGACACCAAAAACACTCTGTCCCAAATTTCTAGTTTGAAGAAAGCTTCCAGATCATCTCTGGGACCTGAAGGCAATCCCATCCAGATCCTGCACCTGCCCACCCAGCTGGTCACCAATTCCACACGTTCACATTTTGCAGTGCTTATGTCACCTTAACTGTGTGACTGTGTCTCTAAACGGCAGTGTGGATGTGGCTGCACATGTGTGTGTGTTTGTATAAATACACAGTCCCAAGTACAGAAGTGCACTATGGTATCATAAACAAATGTTATCTCGAGAACCTCTATAGATGTAAACTTTTTAGAGTTTTGCTAAATTGCATCCAGCATGATGCCAACACACTGATTTCTATGAAATCGGTTTTCATTAAAGTCTGCAGGTTATTCTTGTACTGGCAATGGCTTTGATTAAGCACTGTATTGGGGTCATATGCTAGAATAACAGTGTTTTGAAATCCCTGGCTGTTTTTGAAACAACTGTGATTAAAGTTCTGGCTCCTTTCCCATGATTACTAATGTGTGCTGAGGGTTGAGTTTCCCTGGTTGTTATTGGTGATTGAGTTGTGTGGCAGCCCCTGTGCTGTCTTGCCAATAGCAGTGGCATTCTCCAGGGGAAAGTGATTTTGCATTGAAATGTGAGAACTGAAAGCTATAACAAAATTAACACGGGGTCTAGGGTTTCTGGTGTGGCTGGAGAGCTAGAATGGGAATGTTTCCTAGAGCCTAATTCATCTGTGATTGAATTTCAGACAAAACAGTGGGGCCACGATGAGAAGGGAGAGAAACCCATCTAAAAGAGATTATGGATGAACAAGCTGAGGAATACGATATGGCAGAGTTGAGATGTAGACCATCAGATACTTCAGGTTCAGCCAGGCCTTTCTTCTTGACAGGCGTGTTCTGTGCCTTGGCGTGGGTGCCGCGGGCAGTGGCACGCTTGGGAACCCCATGCCATTAAGAATGATGTCTTTGCCTGCCAACAGGAAATGGACAATGAACTCCTTTCGTATGTGTGCAGAAAAAATATGGAAATAAGTGTGCATGAATCAAGAAGTGTGTGTTCCTAGGTTCTAAGACATACTGTGGAGTTATCGCCATCTAAATAAAAATAATTATCAACAATCTATTGCTATATACCCCAATTCATAAGTTCTTTGGGAAAATATGCTGAATTTAAAAAATTAGGAATATTGAATATGAGATTTTTTTATCAGTTGCTACCAATTAAAATCCTATGTAATTTTATTCTTTTATTTGCTAGCCTTTTGTCTTTGCAAGTTTTAGGATCTGAGTATTTTCTACCCATATAGGTTATTTTCTCACTGTACTGTAAACAAAACAGTTTTGAAAAAGCTACCTGTGGATTAATTTAGAATTTATCCTTTGTGCTCTACAAAAAGTTATTTTTAAGCTTTAATGCAGTATTATACACAAACCTAAGGTAATTTAAAGTTACCTTAACTTGAGAGAGTTCTAAATGTAAAGAATTGGCACACTTAGTACTTTTTAGTTAGCTTTTCTTTGTTTCACATTTCCATTAACTTTCAGGACTGATTTCAAGATGGGACAGTGGACTTTTGGTCTTATTTCTGCTCATCTTTTACACATCATTAGGTATTGATGTATGAAGCAGAGAGCAAAACTGTAGTAGGTGTGTATACACACACACACACACACACATGTGCATGAACTTCAGAGACTAATTTCATCAGTTATTCAGCAAATATATTCTGAATACCCACCATTGTCAGATGTTGTCATAGGTACTTGAAATAGATATAAGAGCAAACAAAGTTCTTGTAATCTTTTATTAGTTTTATTTTATTTTAAATGTGTTTATTGAGATAAAGTTCACATGCCATAATACTCAGTTTTCCAGTGTGTAATTCAGTGATTTTTAGTGTGCTTAGAGTGTTGTGCAAACGTCACGACTCTCTAGTTCCAGAACGCTGTTATCACCCCCAAAAGGAATCGCTGTCTGTCAGCAATCTCTGTCCATGCCTCCTTCCCTCAGCTCCTGCTAACCACTAGTCTGTTTTCTGCCTCTCTGGATTTGCCTGTTGCCAACCTTCAGTGTCCATGAAACTGTACAATATGTGGCCTTTTGTGTTTGGTTTCCATCATTTAGCATCATGCTTTTCAGGTTCCTCCATGTTTGTAGCATGAATCGGTACTTTATTCTTTTTTTTTTTTTTTTCAGAGATAAGGAAGGCTGTTTGAGGACCAGGTAGGGAGTGGGAAGTTGGTCTGAGTCTGGTTTTGGATGTTAAATTAGTCATTCTATGAGCATTCCAGCAGAGGTGCCAAGGAGTCAGCTGTACATACCAGTCGGGAGTTCATGACAGAGGTCTGGACTGGAGATAGGAATTGAGGCATCATTGGCATATAGATGATATGTGAAGCCACCAGGTTAAGTGATATCTTCCATGGCATGTATGTAGAGCAGAGAAAGGGTTCAGAGGGTTGAGCTCTGGGGTCTTCAAGTGATAGAAAGTCAGGAAGATAAAGGGGAATGAGCCAGAACAGTGGAGAAGGACTGAGCAGTAAGGCGGGAAATCAAGTGATGATATGGTCCTGGAAGCTAAATGAAGGAATTGTTTCCAGAAAAGAATGGTTAACTGAGCCAGTTGGTGCTGCTGGATCCAATAAGATGGATGAGGATTGAGAATTTTACAAGGGTGGCTTCCATACCATCATCAAACACCTGAAGGCGGGAGCCTCACGACTGGGTGTGTTCCCGTTAATTTCCATGGCCTCCAGTCCCCCGCAGCTCTTACCGGCTCCTCTCGAGTCCAGCTTGTCCTTCTCATCCTGCTCAGCGTCTCATCCATGTCAGTCACCGCAGGGAGTCCAGGGTCCTCAGTTAGCTAACGTGCTCGGGCCCCCTCTCCCTAATACTGCTCTGTGCATCTCCGTTTCCCTTCTCTCTCCAATGAATTTACCTGACTCATCATTTGAGAATCTTTCATATCCTAGATGTCCCAACTGAATGTTCTTTTAACCTTCTTCCTAGAGCAGTTGGAACTAAAACCCATCTCACCTTGGAAAGCTTGCTTCCCTTGCTGCTGTTTTAAATGGTGGCTCTTTTCTGTCACATAGAGAGATGCAATAGGTGTCTCTCTTGCCTTTTCCATTTTCTTTGTCTTCTCCAGAAAAATCCCCACACCTTCAGATTATTCCATCTGTTATTATTTCTTGTTGTAGTTATTTACAGACCTGAGCATTGTTCCATTTCTTCCCCCCTAGCTGTGGATCATGCAGTCTGTATTTGCTAATAATAATTTGTTTTCCTAATTTGGGCAAGCATCAGTATTTCAGCCTGACTTCAGTGTTTTTTTTTATAATAGCAAGGACAGTTTCTTGAGACCAGTGTTTTGAAACATTAGTAATATGGAAGATGACAAATGCATTAGTTAAGCTCCTGCTGTACTGGCCTGATCTTTTTTTTTAAGAAAGTGTGAATTTTAAGTGATTTATATAGTTGAAAAGAGAACTTAATGTATGTGTCAGATATGCTGATCAAATGATAAAGTAGAGGAAAATCGAGCCTCAACCTTTTATGCAGGCAGTGAGAGGAGAGGCACTGAACAGTTTTGGAGGCAGATGGAATTCGAACAACTAATAAATCAGGTTTTGAAACATTGAAGAACAACTTATTTCAATGCATATGGTGTTGGATCTTAGACAAGATAGTACTGGGAGTAAAAATAGATTAAGCAGCATCAGAAGTCCATTGTACCTAAGTATCCTCTGCAGAACAATATTTAAATACATTTCATGGCACCAAACTCAGAAATTTAGTAAATAAATAATTATAGCGTGCCAGGAGGTGCCTTCAAGATCTCCATGGAGTTGTACATGAAAGAGATCAGAGTGAAATTGTATTACCACACGCATTCTCTGATCATTCTAATATTTCCATCCCCATTGTGTTTTATGAAGATCAGAAGACTATAATCACTTTATAGATTTCTCATAAAAAGCATTAACAGAAGAAATGCAAATGATCAAAATGGACAAATTTGCATCAATGCTTGTGAGCCTGCTTTATGCTTGGAATGTAGCTGCATGGCTGTCTCTTTGTTCACAGAATGATAGAGAATGAACCACTGCAGACAACTACATGCAGCTTCAGCATAAAAAGAGATTTTAGAAAAGCAAACAAGTGTGGCTCTGATGTTTGAATTTATTAATTTGCCAAATAAGAATGTAGAGGGACAAGCAAAAATTTGTGATTTTAAGAAATTAAGTCATCTTTTATTGACTTTTTATAAGTGAAGGAAGGAAGTTTTCTTTTGATTTATTTTTATAAGGCATTTTTAGTAGAAGATGCTTTAAGTTTCTATAGCAAAATGTTCCTTGGAGTTTGTTTTAAACTAGATTCTGGATCTTGAATATCGAACACTTTAATCTGAGACTGTGACTGTTTTTTTGG
This sequence comes from Ovis aries, assembly GCF_016772045.2. Lineage (NCBI taxonomy): Eukaryota > Metazoa > Chordata > Mammalia > Artiodactyla > Bovidae > Ovis > Ovis aries. The sequence continues at coordinate 98,931,182 of NC_056057.1, forward strand.
TTGGGTAAATTGAAGAAAAAGACAGATATTCTCATATTCCTCACAGTTCTCTAGGTTAGCAATATGCTTGATTATGTCATTTGAGTTTGAGTTTCTCAAAATGGTGTTATATTATTGTTCATCAATTATTGAACACTTAGCTAGGAGATAAAAAGACCCTGCCTTTAAGATGGTCACAGTTCCTGGGAAGAGAGTGTGCAACATATTTAACTGTCTGAAAAATACAATGAAATTAAGCATGACATAAAATAATAAAATATGAGATCCATAAGATTAGCTTGGCCGAACAATTATTTGTTCTGGGCCCTGAATTATAAAACTTTTATTTAAATATGATAAACTTGCAACAAACTTGCATCCAATTATGATATTTTTCCTTTCAGCCTGCCTCATGGTTTGGAGGGATACTATAGGCGTATGATAAGTCAGCTTACTTTTGATTCCATTGAATGCCACCACTGAAGTAACTCGTTAAATGTAATGCTTCCGATGTTATCCATTGACTGTCATGCTGACGAGCCTTCTGCTTTGCCTAAATTGTGGCTTCCTGAGTGTGTCCTATTTGCCAGGCCACTGCTCAGTAAAAGAGACCTAAAATGACTAAAGGCAAGTGTTTGCCTCGAGGGATTCCCCCTTAATAGGAGAGCAATGACAGTGCGCATGCAGTGAAGAAACAAGGTCAAACAAGAATCCTGGCAAGGCCTCTGGCTTTTGTGTGAGTACTTTGGAGTTGGAAAATGCTATCCACAGTTTTGACTTGAGTAGTTAAACTTTGTTACTATTCTTGAATTGTTTGTAATGATGAATATATATGCAATGTTCCACCATGATGAAACTGGATTCATAGAGAGTGTTTACTAACTCTGCTGGATTGAGGGAAAATGAATACATGTTTATTGTGTTAAATCTTCCTCGAGTTACGATGGAGTTACATCCCTGTAAGTCCATCGTGGGTCGAAAATAATTGAAGTCAAAAATGAACTTAATACACCTCTCTTACAGAATGTCATGACTTTACGCTGCCTCCGTTAAGTGTGCTCAGAACACTTACCTGAGCTGTCAGTGGGCAGAATCATCTAACGCAAAGCCTATGTAAAGAGCGTTGAATGTCTCATGCAGTTTAGCAAATACTGTACTGACAGTGAGATACAGAATGGTTGTCTGGGTACAGAATGGTTGTAAGTGTCATTTGTTTACCTTGTGATCCTGTGGTGACTGGCGGCTACATTCACTGCCGCTGTTGGGCATCCCAAGGGAGCATTGTACTGTATATCACCAGCTCAGGAGGAGAAACTAGGGCTTCTCTCCCTGTCCCACCACCAAAGAGCTGATTATTAAGCATTTACTAACACATCAGTGGTTATAGTCAGTAAAGACCATATACTATTTTGCTGTCTTCTATTTTACACAGTATAACATTTTATATATTAATACTATTTACTAATTTATAGTATATAGTATTTTATGTGTGTGTGGGCTTTGTCGCTCAGTCATGTCTGACTCTTTGTGACCCCACGGACTGTATGTAGCCTGCCAGGCTCCTCTGTCCGTGGGATTCTCCAGGCAGGAATACTGGCGTGAGTTGCCATGCCTTCCTCCGGGCATCTTCCCCACCCATGGCTTGAACCCAGGTCTCTTGCATTGCAGTCAAATTCTTTGCTGTCTGAGCCACCAGGGAAGCCCTTAGTATTTTATAGTACCTGTAAAATGAGAGGTTCAAATGCTGCTTCATTGCTCTGTACCGTCAGAATTAAAAAAAAAAAAAGGCACGCTTTTTTTACATTGCTTTATGATCATTTGCTCTTTAATATAACTCACCATATGATATGATTCACCATAACTAGATATAATTAGACATATATTTAGCTTCACGTTTATAATCTATATGACTATGGCATTTAGTGGTAAACTGTCAGGAAGTTGACTACTACACAGTTCTTGATGATGGTCTTTGACTTAATAATATTTATAGGTTTAATCTCAGTGCATTTTTATGAAATCCCAGAATTTCACTGTTTGAATTGATTCTGACTTTCCAATCATTGCTTTAAATCTCTTTTATGCTACCTCGTCAATGTGTATCTGGCTTGTCTCAGGAAAAACAAAAATAAAGATCTTACATTACAAGGGAAAAAACTCTCTCCTAAAACAGGCATTACTTTTTTATGCTCTACTTATCCTTGGTAAAATTTTCCTTTTATAAAGCCCGATCTGCCTTTTTGAAGCTTCTAACCTATTTGTCCTAATACTGTCTCTAAGACCACAAAATGTAATTTTTTTTTTTCTTTTTCATCATGTAGCACTTAACAGATCTGAAAAGAACATTCATACTCCTCCCCACTCTCCCATTCCTCTAACCTAGGCATCTCCCATTTCTTCTACCTACCTCCTCATTTTTTAAAAATTACTGAGAATAAAACTATGACTTAAACCCACTTACCTCTGAGGATCTGACTCTTAAAGCTTCTTCATAGTGAGGTTTAGCAAAACACAAGCAATTCCATGTTACAATAGCTGTTACTTACACTGTGCTTTTTAAAATTTTAGAAAGAGGTTCACATACATAATTTTCCTTGTTTTTTTTTGTTTAATAAGTCCTCAAGGGCAAAAGGTGTATTCTTATACTGTTTATAGATATGTTTATAGATAAAATACTGTTTATAGACACAATAAATGGAGATTGGAAAAGTTGAAATGCCTTGACCAAGGATAGACACATAGAGAGGAAGAAGTGAAGTTGGGATTTGAATCCAAATCTGACTCCAGAAACTTCTTTTCTGTTTACACCTGAGGGTGCCTGTGCACCCCTGGAATTGCTTGTAAGGTTTTGTCATAATATATATGTGCATTTTTTTCTGAGGAAAAGATCCATAGAAGGTCAGATTCTGAAAAGCTTTTCTAACTTTAACAAGGTGAAATATTTTCATGTTGCCTGCCTCTCTGAAAGTGTGTGCACGCATGCTAAGTCGCTTCAGTCGTGTCCAATTCTGTGTAACGCTATGGACTGTGTAGCCCACCAGGCTCGTCTGTCTCTCAGATTCTCAGGGCAAGAATACTGGGCTGGGTTGCCTTGCCTTCCTCCAGGAGATCTTCCTGACCCAGGTATTGAACCTGTGTCTCTTTATGTCTCCAGCACTGGCAGATGGATTCTTTCCCACTAGTACCACCTGGGAAGCCCTCTCTGAAAGTTTACTCATCAAGAAATTATTTAGAGATAGAATCTTCAGTAAATAAAAGGTTTGGCTTTAATACTTCCCATCTTTTAGAGATACAGCTTTCATTGAGATTCATGTCATCGAGTCAAGATCCTTCCCTTTGGCTGAATCACTGGGCTGTATTATGTGAATATGTATGTAATAAACATCATACATGGGCTTCCCTGGTGGCTCGTTGGTAAAAAATCCTGCCTGCAATACAGGAGATGCAGGTTCAATCCCTGCATTGGGACAATCCCCTGGAGGAGAAAATAGCAACCCACTCCAGCATTCTTGCTGGGATAATTCCATGGACAGAGGAGCCTGGTAAGCTGTAGTCCATAGGGTTGCAAAGAGGAGGACACTACTGAGCACACGCATGCGTGAGTGTGAGACACACACACACCCACCCACCCACCCACCCACCTACCCACCCACACCTACCTACCCACCCACACCTACCTACCTACCTACCTTACCCTTTTTCACTTTTTAGATGTAACCAGATCTCTCTCCCCCTCAACCTTTCTCTTTTTCTCTCTTCCTCTCACCTACATGCACATTTCATGTTCTCTTATTACACTTTCCGTTTATTCCAAATTTTAAAATTTAGAAATAATTTATTGTTAGTTTTATAAACAATAAGAAAATAAATTTTGAAAAAATCTGGTTTATGGAACTTGTCTTATTACTTTATTGTCACACCTCATTAAATAATATTGAACTTCTGTCAGAGTTAAATGTGTGCTATCAATTCACTTCGGTTATTTTGAGTAGGGCTGTGTTTTCCTTTATGTAATAAACTGAAAAGTGTTCTAAGCCTCTTAGGTATTAACATTAGGTTGAGAGAACCGTGAAATGCTTAGAAGAGGTTAGAGTGGGTATAGATGTAGGAGCATTTGTTTTTTTTGGAAAAGGAAAGATGAAGGATGTCCAGGATGTTTATTTTCTTGGTAGGATAAAAAAGCAGGGTCATCCAGTAAGAGTGAGGGAGAAAGTGGTATAGTTGAGATGCTTGAGAGTGGGGAAGGGTGATACGAATGTTGTGGAGTGGGGAGATGCATTACCCAGAAAGTGTGGTCCGCTTGCTGTGCAGTGTTGAAGGACCCGTTTTTGTTAGCCAGTATACTTTGTGTGGTGTCTGTTTATGGCAGTGGCTGATTAAACACAGAGATGGCAGGTAATCGGGCTCCCATGGCTGTCTTTTATCAGGTCTGATGTATGAAAAGATAGACGGTTGAGTAATGGTGTTAGCAGAGGTGGGCCTTGCACTATGCAGCTTGAAATCTTTTATGAATAAGGAGGACAATAAAAATATCACTTTATTTTTTTTAATTAAAAGGTAATGAAATGAGAGAAAGATAAAGGGCCTATTGATGGGAAGTTATGATGGAGGTAAAGAAGATTGAATGAGTAGAGTGAGAAGTTCATAGTTAGATGGTAAGTCTGGGCAGGGACTGAGGGGGTGGGCAACTGTTGCAGGTGGGGTTATCCAGAAGCAGATACTGAAAGAGACAAAGGTGTAAGATACCTAATGGGAGTCATCACCTACGAAAGAGTCTAGGGAGGAATTAGGATTTAGCAGAGAGAAAAGTGAAATTGGAGACAGCTTCTTGAGAGCCTCTGCCAACACAGCAGGGATCAACTGGGTGGATCTTGCCCATCAGAATTGTCTTGCATTGAGCTGAAATATCCAGGACTTTATTTATACTTATTCACTGGCTGTGGGCCTCCAGAGGAGGGGCCCTGAAATGGCATACCCTGAGGTGGCTGGCATCTGGAGCCTGCTGGAGGGTTCATATCTGTGTCCGCTGTGGGGCCTGAGGTTGAACAGAGGAAGTCACTGGAGGTGATGGTGTCACAGCTCTCAGTAGCCTTTGTGTTTGATGGGCCAAGAGCGTAAATGTTGACAGCATCCTAGATACTGGAGGACCTTTGGGTAAGAAGGAGATTATGGAGCGGAAGTCAGATTCTTAAGTGGTAGGGAAACAAGATAGGTAGGGTGACCCAGCACAGTGGGATGTGCCCTAGAGCCTCAGACTTTTTAAGAAGTTACTTTTCAGATGCTGGAGGTGCAGTGGTCTGGAAGCTGCTTTGGGATACCACACAGGCTACCCCATCTATCCTCCTGCCTCTGAAGGAGGAAATAACCAGTGCTTCCGAGGCCTGTGCAGAGATGGTGTTCATGGGAGAAAACCAGGGATAACAGAAGCTTTGGCGTTTGGAGGGAAGAAGGATCTGAATCCGGAGCAGAGGAATTTGGAGTATTAGCAGGAAGGGAGTAGAGTGGTAACAGATGGTTGCGTCCAGGAGATCGACTGATGACACAGGAGTGAGCGACGCGGTAGGCTTTGGGCAGTGGCCTGTGGTTTTGTCGCCTTCCTCTTGGGTGATGGTGGTCCCAGGAGATGCAGATCCTGGGTACTGCTTGGCAGAGGGATTTGAAGGAGGCTTCAGTTTGCTTTGGAGAAGATAGAAGTGGCATTTTGAAGCAAGACTTAACATCTAGATAAAAATTAGAGAGCAATTTGTAATTACATATATATTTGTGTGATAGCTTAATGTCTATCTCATAATCCTGTGCTCAACTCCATAAAAGCATAGCTATATCTTTTTAAATCACTTTTCCCCCCCCTGTACCTAGCACAACAGCTGGTATATAGCAGGTTTTCTAATAATTGTTGAATAGTGAATATTTGATGCATCCCTATAGTATTATGCTATCTTTAAAATCATGTTCTTAAAGAATAGTTAATGACTTGGGCAAATACTCAGGATAGTCAGTTAGGAGGAGAGAGCTGGCTGGGTCAAATTTGTACATGGTTTCAGTACTGTATGTGTGTGCTTCAGCTGTGTGCTTGTGTGAGGCATTTTAGTGGATTCCCTGTGTAGTGTCTTCCCCAGATTGATATCAGCATGGCCAGGTTTCAGGAACTTAGATTTTCATAGGCTTATAGTTGCTGGTATGTAGAATACATCCTTTCTACTGACCAAATGTATTATTTAAATGAACTTATATTTTATTTGATTTTCATTTTGTGTGCCCAGAAAGGGCTTACTGGGAAGAAAATAGTTGAGTAGTCTTGAAAGGAGGTAAGGAAGTGAACCATTTAATTCTAGCGTGTTACCAGGCGAAAGGAACAGGATGGGCAGAGGCCCTGAGGAAGACACATGTGCGGTGTATTCACGAAAGAGCAGGGCAGGCCGTGTAATTGGAAGGGGTGGAAGGACTTGAGCCCAGAAAAGGGGCAGATAGTAGAGAGTCTGCTAGTCATTGAAAGGAGTTGGGCTTTGACTTCAGGTGAGAGGAACATTTACCTAGAGAGAGAAACATTCCAGGCAAAGGAACATACATTCTAGAGAATGGAGCATTCTGAAGAGAGGGGAAACTGGATTGGCCTTGTATTTTAACAGGATCGCTCTGGCTTGAATGTTGAGAATCTCCTGAAAGGAGGCAAGGATGGAGGCACGGAGACCAAGTATGAGACCAGTAGTCAGGAGACAGATGGTGGTGGCTTAGTCTGAAGGAGCAGCAGTGATGAGGGTGGTGAGAAGTGCTGGGACTCTTTGTTTAGAAGGCTGAATGGCCAGAACTGGCTTGATGGCTTGGATGGGAAGCATGAAGGAAATAGAAGAGGAGGATAGCTCCAAGGTTAACAGGAACAACCACAGGATGCTGTTACTCTCACTGCTGCCAAGAGCTTGTTTGGTGCCTGTAATGTGGTTACGTGTGCTTAGCCACTCAGTCGTGTCTGACTCCTTGCGACCCTGTGGACTGCAGCCCACCAGGCTCCTCTGTCCATGGGATTCTCCAGGTAAGAACACTGGAGTGGGTTGCCATGTCCTCCTCTAGGGGATCTTCCCAACCCAGTGATCGAAACTGCATCTCGTATGTCTCCTGCATTGGCAGGCAAGTTCTGTACCACTAAGTGCCACCTGGGAAGCCCCGTGGTTGAAGTACTTGTTGAATGTATTTGCATTTAACCCACCTCCCATCTTTTTGTACTAATCTCTCTTTAGTTCTGTATTGAGAGAGTGGTGCTTGATCATCTTTTAAAAAAAAGTTCACACTGAAGCTATATTCGTGGACCACCCATTTCTAGGCCTCATTCATGTTGTCTAGTATCTTCAGAGACTTTTTGTTAGTTACCTCTGCCCCCCGGCTCCCTCCTGAGCTAAACTGGCAAATCATTTTTTTCGTGCATTTTAATAAAAGACTTGTTGGTGTCTTAGACTTTGGAAAAACAACATGTAAAAAGCAGATTCACCGATCTTTGAAGAACTACAAAAGAAAAATATTTTTCCAGGAAGAGGTTGTAGCAATAATTTTATATGATGCATTTAGAAAATGTTGAAGTAGCTCCTTTGTTTTGTGACTGAGTCACTATTTTTGATCAGTCAGATGGAGCATTTATTGAGTGCCAATATTAGGAGTCCTGTAGTATGTGTTATCTTTGCTAATCTATTTTCTTATATTATTAATATCAGGGCTACTCTGTAGAGGAACAATGTCATATTTTTTCTGTCAAATAGCTGGAACTTCACATATCTTCCCTGGCTTCTTTAGGTTGGTTTCCAAAATCAACAGTGATAGGTATATCATTTTGGAAAGCTATTTTTCATTCTTTTAGTACAGTTTATAATACCTTTGTCTCTAACTTTTGGTGTGTTCTTTTTTATACCTCAATCGATATGAACTTCTTGGTGTCATGAACTATGTCTTTCAGTTAGATTTATGTCTCCATGAGATCACTCCTAGGCACAAAACTGCTGAGTTCCTGACTACAGATTGAACTCAAATAATATTTTCCTATTAAATGAGTTTCCATCAGAATTACTTTTTTGAAACCATTGATTATACTGGTTTGTTAAAAGTTCTCATACCTGCTTTGGGGTGAATAATTGAGGAAGGTTAAAATTGCACAGACATGCCATGAGTTTTGCCCATTTTATTTATCCACATTGGGGAATTCTTGTGATAATCAAGACAGAATCTAAGATGCTTCAGATAAAAAGAAAGAGCATAAGATAATCATAATTAGATAGTATAAAAATGTCAGCCCCAAATGATACTAATTATTTTTTCCTGAAGCATAACTAATATCCCAAAGCAAAAGTATAGTTAATTTTCATTTAAAATCCCATTAGAATTATTACATATGGTGATTATAATAACTGGCATAAATATCTACTTGATGAAGGTATATATAGGTTATACAGTGTCAAAAATGTAAATAAAACCATTGAGTAGAATATGTTATAAAGGACATTTTAGATGGAAAATTTTCTCAAGAATACATTCTGTGGTTCATTCTCCTTATTTTATTGATAAGACTCAGAGAGGTTAAGCAACTTAACTGCCATATAATTACTTGACATCAAACTTGGAAAGATAACTTCATTCTCATCTCATAATTTACTATATCAAATTGTGTCTTATTATATATTGTATCTTACTATATCAAGTTAATGATTACCTTTATGATGAGCTGTATTTATTGTTTTTATTTTTTAATTTTTCTTAGATTATTTGTAATCTTTATCTTCAGATAACTATGAAGATTAATTAAAGACCATCAGCCAGTAGTAGGGATATCCGAACAGGCGCCAAAGGTGCTTGGACTGGAAGAAATTAATTCAGAGGGGAAATTATTTGTAGACAGTTCTGTGAAGAGTAAGTTGTGTGGAGACTTATCTTCATAGCAGTATGACTGGTACTTTCCCTCTACTTCCCAGGAAAAAAAAATTTAAATGTTGGATAAAACACTTAAAAGGTGTTGAGTTGCTTTGATGAGTTGGCAAGTGAGTTAGGATAATTGAAGCAAAAAACATAAAAGGAATGCAGAAAAATATTAAAGAAAGTACTACCAAGGTAATTTTTATCCTGAGGGTATTTGCCAAGCCTGAGTGAACTTGCAAGACACAGAATAGAAGCAAAACCCAGAGCCTACCCAACCTGAGGGATCTTGTAGAACATACCCCCAACCTCTACATAGAGTATATGGATCATCTAGAAATACAGTCTATTTTCCATAATCTGTCCACCTCCTGTAAGGGACTCATAGGCCAAAGGGAGGAAAAATTGCTAGCGAAACCAGCTTCGTTGCTAAAATCTACATCCTCTGGGGGATGTGAGAAAATTTCACAGTGAGAAGTTCGTTTACAGTGGATTCGAGGTTGGTAGTACCCTTAAGTAAACTAGTAGACATGTTTTACCCTTAAGTAAACTATCACATGTTTTCTGGTAGGATATACCTTCTCACCAGGCCTCAAAGAATTGCTCAAGATAAATTTCTAAGGGAATGATCTTATGAAACATACATACAGAGTACATATAGGATAAAAAGTTCCAGGAATAAGATTCACCTGGTGGGGAGTGTGGTGCAGGCCTGCCCTGGTGATCCAGTGGTTAAGAATCCTTTGCAGTGCAAGGGAGGTGGGTTCGATCCCTAGTGTGGGAACTAAGATGCCACGTGCCATGGGCAACTCAGCGTAAGCCCGAGCGCTGCGACTAAGACTGGACGCAGCCAAAAATGAATGAATAAACCTCGGAAAAATAGCATATTTAAAAAGAAAATAAGATTCAGCTGAGGTGAGAGACAAAAGAATCAAATCAGCAAAGACTTCAGTACTGTAATTATGAGGCAGTTCAGTTCAGTCTCTCAGTCATGTTTGCACCCCCATGAATCGCAGCACGCCAGGCCTCCCTGTCCATCACCTACTCCTGGAGTTCACTCAGACTCACATCCATCGAGTCAGTGATGCCATCCAGCCATCTCATCATCTGTCGTCCCCTTCTCTTCCTGCCCCTAGTCCCTCCTAGCATCAGGGTCTTTTCCAGTGAGTCAACTCTTAGCATGAGGTGGCCAAAGTACTGGAGTTTCAGCTTCAGCATCAGTCCTTCCAGTGAACACCCAGGACTGATCTCCTTTAGAATGGACTGGTTGGATCTCCTTGCAGTCTAAGGGACTCTCAAGAGTCTTCTCCAACACCACAGTTCAAAAGCATCAATTCTCCGGTGCTCAGCATTCTTCACAGTCCAGCTCTCACATCCATACATGACCACTGGAAAAACCATAGCCTTGACTAGGTGGACCTTTGTTGGCAAAGTAATGTCTCTGCTTTTGAATATGCTATCTAGATTGGTCATAATTTTCCTTCCAAGCAGTAAGTGTCTTTTAATTTCATGGCTGCAGTCACCATCTGCAGTGATTTTGGAGCCCCCCAAAATAAAGTCTGACACTGTTTCCACTGTTTCCCCATCTATTTCCCATGAAGTGATGGGACCAGATGCCACAAGGCACTTAATACAGGCTTATATCACAATGTTGTTTTAATTTATAACCTTTTACCGTAATGGGCTTCTACCTTTCAGATCTTTTTCTTGCCTCATTCCAGTATCTGTATATTTTAATAGCTGCATCATATTCTAGTAATAGATATGATTATCTAATATCTATAAATCTATCTATATCTATAAATGTTTATATCAGTTATATGCATATTTGTGTATATGTTGGTAATTGGTTCTCTATTCTGCATTTTAAATGATTTTTTGAAGTTTAATATAGTGTTTTGTGATAAACATCTTTGTTGGTCAAATCTGAAATTGATCATGATTTATTTTTATGGAGCATAGGTGGAAATTCCTAGAAATTTTTAGGGTCTAGTAGTATAAACTGTTAACATTTAGGGTTATGTGCTTTTCAACAATCATGACTGATCAAATGGAAAATTTTAAATTCGAGAATAAGTACAAGATATAATTTTGACAGAAAAAAGTGGAGCAAACATGAGTATAAAAATTCACTACAAATTCATTCTTTTTTCGTAGGTCGCTGACATTGAACTTGCTGCATTTAATGCAGGACAGAGGTTAAGATTTCATACATAATAGGCTCATTTAAAAAATATGATTGTCATTATTTCAATTGTAGATGAATGAGAGTAATGTATTTTTTTAATAATATTATATTCCATTAGAGTAAAACATGTGTTGGCCATTGAGAGCTGCAAGGAATGGAAGGTCTAAATAGGTTGTAAAACACTGATTATTTTTATCAATTATTGGTTGAGCATCGGGTATGCACGATCCTATATTGTGCTCTACATAACAGTAGACAAACAAAATGCCTCTGGCAGGTCTAGTTCTGTATGCTAATCATGTCATGGTTCATGTTTAGCTGACTTGAAAGACCAGTTTTGTTTCATTGAGAATATTGCAAGAATTGTTGCTTCGGGTGCCTGGAAAGTTGACTATTGCTGATTAAACCTAAACAGTGACTGGTAGAGTTATTTAAAGCCACCTGTGCTTCAGTCATCCAGATGCTTCCAACGAGCCATGAAATAATGTTGTTCCTGTTTAGATCCCAGCTCTGATTGTCTTTGTCAGTGAGCTAAATGCTACCGTGTTGTGCCACTTGTATTTCGACTCTTAATTTGTATTTGAGGAGACCTTTATCTCTCTTACTTCTGATAGTCATTTTAGGTTATTATACTTTATACCTGTCACATCGGACCCTGCAAAATAATTCTGCTTTCAAACTTTGGGAGTGCTTAGACTTAATCATGTCTCTGAGTGTGAAGACACTGACAGCATTTAACAATACCATTTCTTCCAAATGAACTGGGATATTTATGTGCTAATCATTTCCAGTGGCCTGGGCTCTATCGTAGACCATTTCACAGGCAAAATAAGATTGATGGGCCCAATCTGTTTTTAGCTTGGTGCTTATTCGCACCATAAATCTACCACTCAGCTGGCAAGACATCATCAGAAGACTCCTGACTAGTCAAACATACGTGTTAGGTCAGCACTGCGATAGGCTCGTCTGATTAGAGATCTTCACTGCATTCTGTCATCTTTCATATCACTCTTGCTTTATGTTAACAAGAACTACTGAGCAAACAGTAAAATCTTCTGCAATCTGAAACTTGAGTGAGGAGAGAAACCTTATTGTCTGTTCTAATCATGACTGATGAACCCGCATGGAAACAGTACAGAAAGCACAGATAGTTACCAAACTGTACCAATGCCTAAATGCTTGTGCCCTAGTTGTCAACTGTGACACATGGTAATGCTTTGCTAATGATGGAAACAGACAAGGCTGCCCCTATAGGGGGTCTTCCCAGGTGGCTTAGTGGTAAGGAGTCCACCTGTCAAACAGGAGACTCAGGACACACAAGTTCGATCCTTGCATCTGGAAGATCCTCTGGAGGACGAAATGGCAACCCCCTCCAGTATTCTTGCCTGAGAAATCCCATGGACAGAGGAGCCTGGTGGGCTATAGTTCATGGAGGCAAAAAGAATCTGACATGACCTAGTGACTAAAGTCAGAGAAGGCAATGGCACCCCACTCCAGTACTCTTGCCTGGAAAATCCCATGGACGGAGGAGTCTGGTAGGCTGCAGTCCATGGGGTCGCTAAGAGTCGGACACGACTGAGTTACTTCACTTTCACTTTTCACTTTCACGCATTGGAGAAGGAAATGGCAACCCACTCCAGTGTTCTTGCTTGGAGAATCCCAGGGAGGGGAGAGCCTGGTGGGCTGCCATCTGTGGGGTCGCACAGAGTCAGACACGACTGAAGTGACTTAGCAGCAGCAGCAGCAGTGACTTAAGCAGCCGCAGCCACTTCAGGAATTAGCAGATGGGATCTAGGGCTGGCGGGAGAGGGTTTTTCTGGAGAACAAAATACATTTCCTCTGAGTGCTGACCATTGCAGCACACAACTCAAACACACACACAAACACACACACATTCAGATTTTATTTTTAAATAATTATTTAAGAATATAACAGTAATGAACATTAGGGCATAGACTTTGTGGAAAATAGTCTGCTAGTTTCTCAAAATGTTAAACATAGATTTACCATATGACCCAGCAGTTCAAATTCTAGGTATATACTGAAGAGGAAATGTATGTCCACAGAAGACTTATCCATGGGTATTCATAGTGACATTGTTCTTAATAGCCAGAAAAGTGGAAGTACCCACATGTTTATCACTTAGTAAATATGTATGTGTGGTATATACTTACAGTGGAATAAATAGCCATAAAGTGAAGTGAAGTGCTGTACTGATACATGCGATTCCCCAGTGGCTCAGTGGTGAAGAATCTGCCTGCAATTCAGTAGCTGCAGGAGATGCAGGTTCGATCCCTGGGTCAGGAAGATCCCCTGGATGAGGGCGTGGCAACCTACTCCACTGTTTCTTGTCTGGAGAATCCCATGGACAGAGGAGCCTGGCAGGCTCTGGTCTACAGAGTTGTAGAGTCAGACATGGCTGAAGCGACTTAGCACACATGCACTGGTAAATGGTACAACGTGGATGAACTTTGAAAACATTTTGTTAGGAAACCAGGGCCCCCAAAAGTAAGGTTGGAATCCAGCTTACATACGTGAGAATCTCTGAGCTAGGTATACCTGACTAGCCACAAAAATATATATAATAGATGGAAGATAATTAAAACTAGAAGAGCTGTTAAAGAGCGGAAAGAGAAAGAAAAGAATCAATGCAGTCTCCTGCTGTAGCCTTAAAATAAAGGGAGTTGGAGGATAATGTCACTAAGATAGGAATGTTCCTCACCGATGGTCAGTTAAAGTTCCCTTGTGCCTTATTGATCAACCATTAAGAAATCTGCATGCAGTGACTGTGGGTCCTTTGGTAATTAGCTCCTACCTCACATTATGCTCTTCTTAGAGCACACATCTCAAACTCCATTCCAGAAACAGTCGGGTCTGTTACTTTCTTTGACTTAATGCTCATGAAGCACTCCAGGTGAACACATTTTATAGATGGCTCAGGATGAGTTATTAATAACCTTAAAAACTGTTGTTTCATTTCTCTTTGTTCTTTGGCATCCCAGCCTCCAAAACCTCTTCTTATTTATTGTTAGGAAGATAATTAAGGAACTGGTGGGTTTTTTTTTCCCCTCCTGTTTTAAACTAAGAGACCACCCCCCAAATAACAGAGTATTATAAATTTCACTTGTTACTTAGGAGCAAGAGTATATTCAGTTCTTGAACTACAAAATGTTATTTTTTTACTTTTTACTAAGAATCATTTCATGATCTTTAACTGAAAATCTAGGCGAGATTGTCTTAACTTGAAGCTACTTTGCTTCCCAGTAGCCTGCTCCTGGTGAAACTGAAACTGAAGTCGCTCAGTCATGTCCGACTCTTTGCGATCCCATGGACTGTAGCCTACCAGGCTCCTCAGTCCATGGAATTTTCCAGGCAAGAGTACTGGAGTGCGTTGCCATTTCCTTCTCCAGGAAAGTTTCCAGAAAATAAGTTAGTTCACTGCACAGTACTGTACCATTCTTTGTGCTTCAAAACACATACTGTTTATCCTCACAATCACCCATCACTGGGCAGTCCCTTATTTAGATGGTTCTTTCCCTACGTAATACCTTATATACCTAGTGAGTGACTCTAGGTAGAACCCAAAAGGACTTCCCTTTTCCCTCTGGTCTGAGGGATCTGGTCCTTGGAATTTCCTTTCTTTCTTTCATTTCTCATACTTACTCCCAGTCAATGACTGCCCATGCTTCTGACAGGGAAGAATGGCATCCTGAGAGATACATATCATTCCTATTTCATTATAAGCTTTGAGGACCACAGGAATCCACCAGCATCACTTGCTTTTCTCACAGGGTTTGCCATGTTCACATTAAATTATAGGTGGTTGGAAGTCAGAGAACTCCCAGCCGGGGTCCAGCCCCAGTGGATCCAGGGTAATTCGAAGGGGAGACAGAATCGGCGTCCTAGGAAAAAACTTACTTAATTACAGATATAAAGAGAGATTAGAAAAGAATAGTGTAGTAGGAAAATTAGTGGAGAAAAAGAGGCTGAATAACTTGGTTTACATGGTATACCAATAAAGCTTCGAGACAAGACGCTTGTTCCATCTACGTAGGCCACCGGCGCCCACTTGAATATTGGAGGGTGACCTGCCTTGGGCTCTCTCTTGCGTGGAACTTAAATGCCAGGGCAAAATTAGCAGGCCTGGCGAGCACCCACGCTCCAGATGGGAATTCAGCCAGAAAAACGGAGAACAAGAAAGAATGACACGGGGGAATCAGTCTTTCCAGAAACTGATACCATTTCTTTATTTTTCAGGTTTGCTTATATACTTTTTGTTATACATAGGGATGAATACAGAGTCACGTGGGGTCAGCAGACCTGACCCTTGTCAAAATCAGGTGCTTCGTATAAAATTATACAAAGGTCTTAGGGGTTTTACATCATCTTCTGGCCATGAGGCCTGCTGACATTTTATGGCCCTTTCTGATAACGGTCAGTCAACCAGAAAGCTTATATTTTCCAGGGGTGATTTTTTCTTAACCAGGCGCCACCCTCCAAATAAAGTTGCATTCCTATAGGGTGAGGGTGTAGTGGGTTACAATCAAGAAAGGAATTTACTTAGCCTAAGGTTTAACATGATTAATCTTAAAGGTTAATACTTATTTTTCCTATATGCTAGTTACATTCATTGTAAGGGCAGGGAATATGGAGATTTAGCAGCAAATGTTGGCTCAACAAATGAAAAACCCTTCACCAATATAATTTCTAATCAACCCACTATACTATACTAATAATTTTCTAACTTCTCAAAAGAGTCTGTATTTAGAAAGTTTTAAAGCATCTCGTGCCTCTCACGGTTGGGAGGCTGTAAACAATCACATGTGGCTGTACGAACCTGCTCAGGCAGGCTAGAGAACCTTCAGAGGAGTTTGTAAGTTGAAACACTCTTGTCACGCCCAGGAGTTTTTATTAACTGGAGCTGCAAGTTAACTCCTTCTCCGAGAGAGGTGGTGGGGGGTCAGCCCCCCGTAAAGTCAGAGGTATAGGTGAGAGCATAAAACAGTAAAGTAGGCAGACTCTGGTTTTGGGGGTAGATGCTCGAGAACAGGGGGTTTCCTGAGGCTTGATCCCGCCTTTGAGTATACCGAAGCCTCCTTCCTCATGACCTTTGCCATGAGCGGAGTTCCTCACGCTGGCTCCTGGCAGGAGGATGTTTTTCATGAGTATTAACCCAGAATTTATTCTCAGCATTTTCAAAAATTACACAGTGCAGGAGAAATGGAGACAAGGGTGTGGTATGATTGAAATGTACTAACAGTGAAACTTAAATATTCTTACCAAAAAAAAAAGTGAAGTTAGAGATGTGTTAATTATCTAGATTGGGCAAATCCTTTCATGATGGACACATCATAGATCAGATTCTTATGGTGTATATTTTAAATATCTTATGGTATTAACTGTATCTCAATAAAGCTGAAAAGAAAAAGTATAGACAAGGTTTTAAGTTAAAAAAAAAAAACCTTCATTTATATATTAGGACTGCTCATTTATTGTGAGACCTTTGAGACCCTTTCATCTTCCCCTTTTCATTTGTTGCTAAACTTAAAAATACACAAGACAATATATGGGCCTTAAATGAATAGACATGTAGAACTGACCTGTAGTAACAGTTGAAAAAAAAAAATAAAAAGCACCAACAGCAGCAAAGAAGGCTTATTGGAATTGTTTGCTTAAAAGGAGAAACAGATTTAAAAAAAAAAAAGAGTTTCTGTTCATGGTTAGGCATTAATACAAGTAGACTGTACAAGTTCTGTCCTCAAAGGTGTCAACCCTTTCTTGTCTTTCTGCCTTCATGTCCCTGGACCTCCAAGGAGCCATCAGGAGTAGTTTGAGTTTGGAGGGGTTATGATATCCTCTACTGGCTAGTCCAGAGAGAGGGGGCAAAGTAGAATTCCAGTTCTTGTTGTATCAGGAAGTGTTATTTCTGGCCTCAGGTGAACCATTAAATGTCTTTCCCATGAAACGTTTTCTGCATGGTGGTTTTATCCATAGAATGTTGTTTTTCTCAAGCTTCACTTACATTTTTGATCAAGAGGTTTCTTCGTGCATTGACTTGGATAACCAACTGTGATATTTATAGTGTTGATTACATGGAAAATGCATTTTGTGTGTCAAGCTACCGTAAGACCAGGGTTTGTTGCTGTTTAGTCAGTCGTTAAGTTGTGTCCAACTCTTTTGCAACCCCATGGACTGTGCACAAGGGCTTCCCAGGTGACTTAGGAAAACATCCACCTACCAGTGCAGGGGCCAGAAGAGACAGGGATTTGATCCCTGCATCAGGAGGAGCCCCTGGAGGAGAAATGGCAACCCACTCCAGTGTTCTTGCCTGGAAAATTCCATGGACCAAGGAGCTTGGTCGGCTGCAGTCCACGTTATCGTTGTTCAGTTGCTGATTTGTGTCCAACTCTTTTGCCACACCGTGGACTGCAGCCCACCAGGCTCCTTTGTCCAAGAGATTTCCCAGGCAAGAATACTGGAGGGGTTTGCCATTTCCTTCTCCAGGGCATTTTCTCAACCCAGGGATTGAACCCAAGTCAAAACCTGCATTGCAGGCAGATTCTTTACCTCTGAGTCACCAAGGAAGTCCCTAAAGAAAAAAAATCAGGACTTGCTGTTCCCCTATTTTAGAATTTTCCTGTGTCTCTCATCATCTACATCATTTGCTTCAACCTGTGAGTTTCTTGGAACTATAAAATGTTAAGCACAGGGGACTTCCCTGGTGGTCCAGTGGTTACCAATCCACCTTGCAACACAGGAAACGCAGGTTCGATCCCTGGTCAGAGAACTAAGATCCCATATGCCTGTGAGCAGCTAATCGCACGCACCACAACAAAAGATCCTGCGTGACACGAAGAAGGCCCCACTTTGCTGCAACTAAGCCCTGACGCAGCCAACAAAGACCCTTTAAAAAAATATTAAAAACATCGTAGCATATATAGTTGGGAAAAAATTGTTTGAATTCTGGACTTAGCATGTGTGTGACCTTGAGCAAGACACATCTCCCAAGCCCCCTGCTGCTGCTGCTTCGACACTTCAGTCGTGTCTGACTTTGCGACCCTCTGGACTATACCCCTCCAGGCTCCTCTGTCCATGGGATTCTCCAAGCAAGAATACTAAATACTAAAGTGGGCTATCTTACAGGGATACTATTATTACCCACCCCCCCTTGACCTTATTCCTACACCCTGTGTAATACTTTGCACCTGTCTTAATTGTGAACCTTGTAACATTACAACTAGCTAGAAATAAAATATTATTGAGCAATGAAATATAGGTAAGCCATTGACATAGCTTATGGTTGGAATAACTAATTTGTTTCTATTTTGTAGATTTTCTTCTACAAGTAATATTTTAAATGAATATAGTTTTTTAGCACTTTATTGAAACATGGATTCCTCACTGAGTATACTTCATGCAAAACACAACTGCTTGTTCCTGTGTGGTTTGTACATAGAATTCAGTCGGTCTGAAAGAAATATTCTTTATCATTTTCCATTTTTCATTTGCTTATTCATATACTTTTTAATTGAAGTGTAGCTGGTTTACAATATTATTTTAGTTTCAGGCATAGTAGTAGTAATAGTGTTAGTTGCTCAGTTGTGTCCAACTCTTTGCTACCCCACGGACTATAGCCCGCCAGGCTCCTCTGTCCATGGGATTCTCCAGGCAAGAATACTGGAGTGGGAGATGTGTGAAGAGAGTAACATGGAAACTTATATTACCATATATAAAATAGATAGCCAATGGGAATTTGCTGTATGTCTCAGGAAACTCAAACAGGGCCTCTGTATCAAACTAGAGGGGTAGGATGGGAGGGAGGTTCAAAAGGGAGGGGATATATATATATATACACCTATGGCTGATTCATGTTGAGGTTTGATAGAAAACAACAAAATTCTGTAAAGCAATTTTCGTTCAACGGAAAAATAAATAAAATTAACAAAAAAAGAATACTGGAGTTGGTTGCCATTCCCTTCTCCAGAGGATCTTCCTGACCCAGGAATTGAACCCAGGTCTCCTGCATTGCAGGCAGATTCTTTATTGTTTGAACTATAGGGAAGACCAGGTTTCAGGCATATAGCAAAGCAGCTTATTTATATACATATATATTTTTCCAGATTATTTTTCATTATAGGTTACTATGGGATATTGAATATAGTTTCCTGTGCTTATTCATGTGTTTATTTAATAAACATTTGCCAAGTGCCTATTGTGTACCAGAAATTATTTTAGGAACAAGGGTTACATCTATGAACAATAGTCTGTAAAGTATTTTTGCTGATAATTATACTCTAGGTAAGAGTTGAGTCCAAAAGATGATCCTTTCCTCAAAGTGGCTTATTGCCTGTATTTTCCTCCCAGACCCAATAGCAGCAGAACATCATCACCAATCTTGATTTTCTTGACTTGTCCATAATGTAAGTCATTTGAGGGTAAGGGTAGGTGTTTTATCTTTGTGTGCGTCTTAATCTAGCACTAAACATCAATCACACATGCAGACCCTTGATTGGTGGTGCTGAGAGCAGCAACAACAGCATGAAGTCATAGAGGTAATTTGTGCTTTAAGAATAGGTACTTTCTAAAGGACTTAATCTTAAAAAAAGCCCTCTTGTGACAGCTGTGAATTCAGAGAACTCTGAGACCATTCATCTGGCTCATAGAACCAATTTAAAACCCTATTTATTAATGCAATCAGGAATTCCATATTTTTTGTACTGTATGCATTTTCATAATTCTTAGAAAGTATTTATGAAACAAAATATTTGCTGTAAAAATGTTTACCTTTGAGTCATAAAAAAGAATGAAGTAATGCCATTTGCATGGATGGACTTAGAGATAAACATAGAAAATGTAATAGATGAGACAAAGACAAATATATGATATCACTTATGCATGGAATCTAGGAAAAAATGATACAGATGAACTTATTTAGCAAACAGACACTCACAGAAGACAAACTTTTGGTTACCATATAGGATAGAGGGGTATAGGGGGACGTGTTGGGAGAGGTAAATTAAGAGTTTGGGATTAACATATACTTGTGTGTGTGCGTTCTCAGTTGTGTCCACCTCTTTCTGACCCCATGGACTGTAGCCCTCCAGGTTCCTTTGTCTATGGAATTTTCCAGGCAAGAATACTGGAGTGGGTTGCCATCTCTTATTCCAGAGGATCCTCCCAATCCAATACCCACATCTCTTGCATCTCTTGCATCGGCAGGTGGATTATTTACCACTGCACCACCTGGGGAGCCCCGACATATACACGCTACGTGTATAAAATAGGTAAACACCAGGGACCTACTGTTTAGCACTGGGGATGATAATTCAATATCTTATAATAAACTGTAATGGAAAAGAATCTGAAAAAGCAACCCAGGGATCGAACCCAGGTCTCCTGCATTGCAGGCGGATTCTTTACCAGCTGAGCCATAAGGGAACCCCGCGAAAGTGTGTGTATATATATTTGTATAACTGAGTTACTTTGCTGTACACTTGAAACTAACATAAGAGTCTCAATTATACTTCAGATTTTTTTTTTCTTAAGTTAACCTTCACTGTGGTTCTTTTCTATGTGGAAAGGCCAACTTTAAGTCCAGAACACATTATAAATGTCAGGTGAGGCATACTGTTTTCTGTGGCTCAGCACCAATGGCTATCTAATGCTATACTATCTTCATCTAATCTCTTGGCACAGAGCATTTATCATTTTGACATCTATACATTTAATGTTGATCTTTTAAAAGTTGTGTATTTGGTTGCACTGGGTCCTCCTGGCTGCATGAAGGCTTTCTCTCGCTGCGGTGAGCGGGGGCTGCTCTTTTGCACAGGCTTCTCTTGTTGCAGTGCATGGGCTCCAGAGTGTTCAGGCTTCAGTAGCTGCAGAAGGTGGGCTCTCTAGTACAGGCGCAGTAGTCAGGTTGCTCAGGCTTAGTTGCTTCCAGGTTTGTGGTATCTTCCTGGACGGGGGATTGAACTCATCCATAGTCCCTGCATTGGCAGGTGGGTTCTTATCCACTGTGCCACCAGAAAGTCCTAATACTTATTCTTTTTAATTGAAAAAAGAAGACAAAGACTGGTTTTCTTCTGTAAGTATCCTTAGCAATTGTTTCAAACTTTCAGTGCAATGCTGTTGACTCCAAATTAAGACAGACATGTTTTTACTGATCTCACAAATGATATTGACTAGTACGGTAGTGCCTAAAGGATCATGGATAATAGTTTTTGAATTTGAACCTTTTGTACTTTTAGTGTATGTTCCTGTGCGTGTGTGTGATCATTTAGATCCTTATCCGCTTAGTAATTCTAAAGGGAAAAGTAGCTAATTGTTTATTTGAGATGTACCAGGTGCCAGACACTGTACTGAATGCCCAGGAGTACATTATCCTACTTCTTAAATCTTTGAAAAAGTTTATTGCAATCTTTGTTTCATAAATGTGAAAGCTGACACTCCGAAAATTTGAGTGCTCTTGTCACCCTTAACACTAGTAATACGTAGATATCTGGAGTCTGACACAAATCTTTTCGATTCTTCCCGTTGTACCATAGTCCTCTCTGCAGGAACCTTTCTTTCCCTTTCTTTTCGAAATCTTGGTTTTCTGTTTTATTAACATGACTATATTTATTATAAACGACATCAAATTCTAGCTGAAAAGAAGTTTGGGAGCTAACAACGTAGAAGTAGACGGATTCTTAAAGAAGGGCCTAGCTAAGACGCTGTCCTCCTGAAGTCACTGGGTGGCCCTGGCGGCTTTTGCCGGTCAGCCACTGTCCTGCCTGTTAGGACCAGGAACTATGACGAGGGCATCTCGGCCCCTTCGTTCTGCAGATTATGTGTTCTGCTTGTAGCACGGTTGTCAGTTCCCCGGCCTCTCCAGCCGTCCGTCATCTTTCCGCATTTTCCCTGGTGCCTGTCACCTGGCCTGTGACAGCGGGGATTAGACTGTGAGCATAATGAATGGAGGAGGAGGAGATGCTCCGTCCTTCAACCCCTGCTTTTCTGATGTTTGAGCAGCATGTTCCCCAAGAACGTTCATGACAACGGCTCCCAGCTTCCTTGATGACCAGAAGGCATGTGAGGAGAGGTGGTGGGTTGTGTCTCTCATTCAGAATATTGAAAAGCTAAACGTCAGAGGCGAGAGACTCACAGACCATACAGTTCTTTGGCCAGGGCCTTTACTTTTGGTTCTGACAGCTTTATTTTCAAGACTATTATCACCGGGTTTGTGTTGTTTATTAGTTATTTAGTAAGCTAGATTTGGACTTGTAGCCTGTAGAGAGGAAATCACATCAAATATAGTGTTGATGACGCTTGGTGATGGACCTGGAAAAGTCTACAGAGGTCCTATAGATGAAATTTTGGTTGTTGGTGGAGGTGGGGGCGATTTTTCTGTTTTCTTTTTCTTTTCAATTCTGCCCAGTCTCTCCTTTTTGATTAGTTTAACCCTACTCTGTGAATCAGTAATAGTCTTTGTGTAGCTAACAGGGATTTAGAGGAATCAAAGCAGGTTGTCTCTTGATGTATTGTCATCATGCCTGTACAGTCCCAGTGAAATCTTCTTCACACCAACATTTCTAGCGGCTCCTGTGCCTTGTTTTTGGTGTCGCACCTTTGTCTTTTATGTGTGTTCCTCATATGATGGTCATCAACAAATGTTGATTAGGCACACCTACCATTTATAGCACTTTGGGGGTACAGAGAAAATTGCTGACACGTGTTATGTTCTTGGCAGTTTATGAAGGACTTGCACATCTAATTCTGATAACATACTACTAAGTTAGGGCATTGTTTATCCCTTCATTCATTCAACAGTATATTTTTTGTAAGTACTTTCTGGGATGTTTACATTCCACACGGAGAACAGGTTACGTTAGAATTAGAAAACAAATGACCGTAACAGGAGACTTACGTTAAGGTTGAAGTGAAGTGAAGTGAGCTCGCTCAGTCGTGTCAGACTCTTTGCGACCCTATGGACTGTAGCCCACCAGGCTCTTCCATCCATGGGATTCTCCAGGCAAGAATACTGGAGTGGGTTGCCATTTCTTTCTCCAGGGGAACTTCCCGACCCAGGGATCGAACCCGGGTCTCCTGCATTGCAGGCAGGCGCTTTACCCTCTGAGCCACCGGGGAAGCTACATTAAGGTTATATGATCAGTATTATAGAAAGTCACTGTTGGGCTTCCCTGGTGGGCCAGTGGTTAAGACTCTGCGCTTCCAGTGCAGGGGGTGTGGGTTCCATCCCAGGTTGGGGAACTAAGATTCCACATGTCACGGAGTGCTGCCCCCCACCCCCCAGAAAAAGGCACACGGTAATCCAAGTCTATGCCCTGACCAGGAACGCTGAAGAGGCTGAGGTTGAACGGTTCTATGAAGACCTACAAGACCTTTTAGAACACACACCCAAAAAAGATGTCCTTTTCATTATAGGGGACTGGAATGCAAAAGTAGGAAGTCAAGAAACACTTGTGGTAACAGCCAAATTTGGCCTTGGAGTACAGAATGAAGCAGGGCAAAGGCTAACAGAGTTCAGCCAAGGGAACGCACTGGTCATAGCAAACACCCTCTTCCAACAACACAGGAGAAGACTCTACACATGGACATCACCAGATGGTCAAATCAGATTGATTATATTCGTTACAGCCAAAGATGGAGAAGCTCTATACAGTCAGCAAAACAAGACCAGGAGCTGACTGTGGCTCAGATCATGAACTCCTTATTGCCAAATTCAGACTTAAATTGAAGAAAGTAGGGAAAACCACTAGACGATTCAGCTTTGACCTAAATCAAATCCCTTACAATTACACAGTGGAAGTGAGAAATAGATTTAAGGGCCTAGATCTGATAGACAGAGTGCCTGATGAGCTATTGATGGAGGTTCGTGACATTGTACAGGAGAAAAGGATTAAGACCATCGCCAAGAAAAAGAAGTGAAAGAAAGGAAAATGGCTGTCTGCGGAGGCCTTACAGGTAGTTGTGAAAAGAAGAGAAGCGAAAGGCAAAGGAGAAAAGGAAAGATATACCCATTTGAATGCAGAGTTCCAAAGAATAGCAAGGAGAGATAAGAAAGCCTTACTCAGTGGTAAGTGCAAAGAAATAGAGGAAAACAATAGAATGGGAAAGACTAGAAATCTTTTCAAGATAATTAGAGATAACAGGGGAACATTTCATGCAAAGATGGGCTCAATAAAGGACAGAAATGGTATGGTCCTAACAGAAGCAGAAGATATTAAGAAGAGGTGGCAAGAATACACGGAAGAACTATACAAAAAAGATCTTCTTGACCCAGATAATCACGATGGTGTGATCATTCACCTAGAACCAGACATCCTGGAATGTGAAGTCAAGTGGGTCTTAGGAGGCCTCACAACAAACAAAGCTAGTGGAGGTAATGAAATTCCAGTTGAGCTATTTCAAATCCTGAAAGATGATGCTATGAAAGTGTTGCACTTAATATGCCAGCAAATTTGGAAAACACAGCAGTGACCTCAGGACTAGAAAAGGTCAGTTTTCATTCCAGTCCCAAAGAAAGGCAATGCCAAAGAATGCTCAAATTACCGCACAATTGCACTCATCTCACACGCTAGTAAATTAATGCTCAAAATTCTCCAAGCCTGGGGGGGATGATTTGGGGGAATGGCATTGAAACATGTATAATATTGTATGTGAAATGAATCGCCAGACCAGGTCAATGCATGATACAGAATGCTTGGGGCTGATGCACTGGGATGACCCGGAGGGATGGTATGGGGAGGGAGGTGGGAAGGTGGTTCAGGATGGGGAACACGTGTACATCCATGGCAGATTAATGTTGATGTATGGCAAAACCAATATAATATTGTAATTAGTCTCCAATTAAAGTAAATAAATTTATATTAAAAAAAAATTCTCCAAGCCCAGGCTTCAGCAATATGTGAACCTTGAACTTCCAGATGTTCAAGCTGGTTTTAGAAAAGGCAGAGGATTGGAGATCAATTTGCCAACATCTGCTGGATCATCGAAAAAGCAAGAGAGTTCCAGAAAAACATCTATTTCTGCTTTATTGACTATGCCAAAGCCTTTGACTGTGTGGATCACAATCAGCTGTGGAAAATTCTGAAAGAGATGGGAGTACCAGACCACCTAACCTGCCTCTTGAGAGATCTGTATGCAGGTCAGGAAGCAACAGTTAGAACTGGACATGGAACAACAGACGGTTTCCAAATAGGAAAAGGAGTACGTCAAGGCTGTATATTGTCACCCTGCTTATTTAACTTCTATGCAGAGTACATCATGAGAAACGCTGGGCTGGAAGAAGCATAAGCTGGAATCAAGATTGCCAGGAGAAATATCGATAACCTGAGATGTGCAGATGACACCACCCTTATGGCAGAAAGTGAAGAACTAAAGAGCCTCTTGATGAAAGTGAAAGAGGAGAGTGAAAAAGTTGGCTTAAAACTTGACATTCAGAAAACTAAGATCACGGCATCTGGTCCCATGACTTCATGGCAGATAGATGGGGAAACAGTGGAAACTGGCTGACTATTTTGGGGGGCTCCAAAATCACTGCAGATGGTGATTGCTGCCGTGAAATTAAAAGATGCTTGCTCCTTGGAAGGAAAGTTATGATCAACCTAAACAGCATATTGAAAAGCAGAGACATTACTTCGCCAACAAAGGTCCGTCTAGTCAAAGCTATGTTTTTTCCAGTGGTCATGTATGGATGTGAGAGTTAGACTGTAAAGAAAGCTGAGCACCAAATAATTGATGCTTTTTAATTGTGGTATTGGAGAAGATTCTTGAGAGTCCCTTGGACCGCAAGGAGATCCAAGCAGTCCATCCTGAGGGAAATCAGTCCTGAGTGTTCATTGGAAGGGCTGATGTTAAAGTTGAAATTCCAGTACTTTGGCCACCTGATGAGAAGAGCTGACTCATTGGAAAAGACCCTGATGCTGGGAAAGATTGAGGGCAGGAGGAGAAGGGGACGACAGAGGATGAGATGTTTGGATGGTATCACCAACTCAATGGACATGAGTTTAAGTAAACTCTGGGAGCTGGTGATGGACAGGAAGGCCTGACATGCTTTGGTCCATGGGGTTGCAGAGTTGCACGTGACTGAGCGACTGAGCTGAACTGAATGCCATTGTGGACATCAGGAGAGGGGCATTTGACAGTTTGGGCAATACCTCCTGGGCCCTAAAGGAATGGTAGGAGACAAGCAGTCTCCCCAGATAGAGCCCAGTGTGGGCCGAGGCCTTGAGGCAGTCATCATACAATGTGTTCAGGGTCCATGAAGATGCTAGTTTGGAGATGTGTTAATCAGAACTGTGTGTAATTGTTGAGTATCTAAACTCAGAAAGCTTCAGAATTTTTAGAAGCTGTTAGAGATCATGCAGTCCACTCATATTTGACCTTTTAAGATATACTCATACTCATATTGAGTAGATTAGTGCATTATTTTCTGTAGATTTATTTGTTTCGTAGGAAGTCATTTGAACCATTTATGTTGTTCCTAGAGTGCAGAATTTAACCTGGTTTCTTCTGCGCATGTGCATGTTTCCTTGGTGATTCAATTGTGACTTGGTTTTATGATCTTGAGAAGTATTAATAAAGATATTTTTATTCTGTGTGTGTGGTTTCTTTTTGGTCTGTAACCAAATCATATGAAGTTTGGAGGAGGATTTTTATTATAGGAGTAGTGTTTGTTGTAGCATTGATTCTCTCCTTTTGTTTTACTTTTAACCAAGCAAAATCATTGACTTAGCAGAACACTGATACCTCCAATGCAAATATAATAATGGATTTTCTTTTCCAAATGAGAACAAAAGGCTCATCATTTTGAATCAAGAGCTGTACGTGTCGTTGTATTTTCTGTATTTCTTAAGAAAAACCATTCTTTGATTCATTGGTGGAAACAGCTGATTCAAATGGGATTTGTCTAAATTCTGATGCCTCTGGGAAGTCTTGATGATCCAGGCTTTAGATTTCTTAAGCTTCACATGTTTTTATCAGTCAATTTCTAAGATACCTCAGAGACCATTAAAACAGATAATAAATCAGGTGAGGTTTAGTTATGTTTGGTATCATGCAAAGAACTATAATTAAAAAGAAGCTGTTTAATTCAGAAAGAAAGAAATGCAATATTGTATGTGAAGATTTTTAGGGTTTTGAAAGTCTATTGAATAGCAGCTACCTTCCCTATCCAGAGTTCTGATACTATTATGAAATAATATATGTAAGCAAATGGAAGGTAAAATACCACTTCCACTTTTCTATTGATAGAAGGCAGACTGAAAGTGTAAGCTAGTTTGAGAGCAAAATGAGTTTGCTTGCTGAATATCAGAATTAGACAAATTTGCTTGCTTATAGAAGGTGCTGGACCACTTCATCCTTCTCTGACAAGGTAGGACCTTTATTTACTAAACTTAGTGAGACAATATTGACCTTGTATAGGCATTCTGATTTCTGAAGTGAAATAAGAATGTTGCTAAGCTGTGCATGCCCAGCGTTTTCTTCTGTTTTACCAAAGGAGTTTACTCCCCCCGAGTGAGTGAAAGATGGAGAGAGGCCAGAGATTACTTTAATTGAGCTTCATTTTAGTGCAAAGAAACAGGAATAGTGATCTGGGGGACATTTCTCCCAACACCCCTCGATGTACTTTTGTCACATTGTAAACTCTGAAATTAGGATATATCATCAATTAGTGACGTCTTAATGGCTATTAACTGGAAAATAGTCATAATGAGTTGTTTTTGCCTCCGTATGTGTGAGCTGAGTGGTTATTCTTCACATCTTAACCCTTCAGCATTTCAATTAGTGATCCTGTTAAGGACCATATGAGGAAAGAGTATGAATTTTGCTTGATATAAGAACACTTTCTCTTTAAACCTTCTAATAGCATCAAGAACATATCAACATTAAACCTTGCAGAATGGATATCAGCAGTTTGAAGTAAAATACTGGATGTACTCAAATCTTAATAAAGTCTTAAATTTATTTATAAATTATTTGATCTAGTTTTATAATTTAAACTATAAAGAACTTTCAAGAAGAAAAAGAAAATTCTGCATAATAAGGAAGCATTGCATACTTTAGTTAGCAGGATTTCTTTTTTCTTATTGTTGCTTATAACAGTAGTGTATCCTAAAACTAATGCGGTTTTAGATTTGATGAAATAGGCTTGGTTAGGTTTATGTGGGCCTCTGCTCCAACTTTTGCAGCCCTACCTAGATAAGCCTGAGTGGCTCATCTTCCTTCCTCTGAACTGTGCTGTCAAAGGTTGACACTGAAACAGTTATTCTTACTGTCCTTCCGTGTTCTCCAAAGTGAAAATGCTTATTTAATGAGGAAGACTGGGTCAAGTCATTCAAAATAATTTAGTAAATATTAAAGTCAGCTGTTTCAAAGTTGATATTCCTTACGATAGTATAACATCCATCAGATAAGCTTTTTTTTTTTTTCCTCTAAGTTCTAATAAGCTAATCTCTTCTCTTTTGCTCTTTTTCTGAAAGGGGGTCCTGATGACAACTTAATTGAAGGTGGAGGAACAAAATTTGTTTGCAAACCTGGAGCCAGGAACATTACCGTCATATTCCATCCATTACTAAGGTAAGTCAAATCCTATGTACTTACTGAAGATCAATATTTTCATTATTTATGCTGATATACTGAATGCCAGTAGGTCTGCCAGCATTGAAACAAGTCATAAAAAGACCTTGTTGCATTTTATAGGGCCTCACAATCAATGTTCGTCAATAGAAAAATGTTAACCCTACTAAGTAGCTACTTAGTCTCGAGAGTAGTACTGCATAAATACGTTTGTTTGATTTTCTTTCTTTCCCATTCTTTGTCCCTCTCCTCGTTACCATCCCTCTCTTTTCCTCCTAAACTATTTCAGGGTTGGCAAAACCCATGGAGAAATCTAACCCGTCACTTGTTTTTGTAAATAGATTTTTATTGGCACAGTCATGCTTATCCATGTATGTATTGCCCATGGCACTGCTGGGGCTCTAGGTACAGGGTTGAATATTTGGAACAGAATCCATATGCCTCATAAAGCCTGAAATATTTTCTTACTGGCCCTTTACGGGAAACATTGCAGACCCATGATCTGTCTCACTGATTTAAGCTAATGACTCAGATACCCTTTGAGAATTAGCAGTTCTGTGAACAAATATGACTTACGAAAACTGAAAAGCATTAAATCAATCAATATGGTTTATATATTGAAGCATAAAACTTGAGTAGAATGAAATCTATCACAATGCTCCGTTTATTGTGATAATATGATTTAAGAAAAGAAGAATCTGTGATGCTTCCATTTAAAAAACTCGTAAGAACTTCCCTTGGTGGTTCAGTGATTAAGATTCTGCACTTCCAATACAGTGGTGGCAGGTTAAATCCCTGGTTGGGGAACTAAGATTCCACAATGCTGTGTGAAATATATAGTGTCAATTAATGTATATAATTCATTATATGCTGTGTGTGTGTATATATATATATATATATAAATATGTATATGTACACATATATATATTAAGTGAAACATTTAGAATTTCTAAATTAATTAACTATCAAATATATCAACTGACTTTGGTAATTAGTGTAGGACTTAACGTTTTTCCAATTACAATTGATTTCTACTTAGTCAGTGTTCCTAATTGTTAGGAAAATAAGAAGATAGCTTAATCATTATAGGCATCTTCTGACCTAGTTCAGACACCATAATTTACTGCTAAGTATGCTATTACTTCAATAAATGTAATCCTAATATTTACATTTGTTTTTAATTATGGAAGAAATCTTTGGGAAGTTTCATTAGCAGTATTGTCACTTTTCAAGAGGTTTTTTTTTTTTTCCCCATAAACTTATTTTTTTATTTTTAAACATGAAGTTAGGAGAATAAAAAGTGTATATACTTATTTCACACTGAATAATACATTTCTGGTAAAATACTAGTAGGGTTGAATGTATTCCTGACAATTCTTTTTAAACTATTTTATTTATGTTGCTTCACTAGAGAGTTGTTTTACAGCTTGATAATACTTTTACCAGTGTAATTCACTTGTTTAGTCTCTCCTTTCATAAAGTAGTTTAATTGATTAGAACTAGGGAGAATTTTGTTGCATAATGCAAATAGTTAATTATTCTTTCTCTGTGTAACTCTTAGTGGAAGTCACAAGACTGTTAAATGGTCTACAAGGTGATTTAATTCCTTCCTAAGCAAATGATCTTTATAGACTTTAAATTAGCCTTTGGGTCAGATTTTAACCTTGCTTCTTATGGTTCCATGGGCTTTTGGAACTTCAAATGACTAAGATCTTTTAGTGTTGTTGGTTTTTGTTTTTGTTTTTTGTTTTTGTTTTAATTTTTGCTTTTACACTTCAGCATTGGCTGATTACTGAATTTATGGTTCCTTCTAAAGTTTACAAGTTTATGAGAGTTCCCTGGTGGCCTAGTAGTGAGGGTTATGGGCTTCCACTGCTCTGACTCAGGTTCAATTCCTGGTCAGGGAGCTGAGATCTTGCAAGCCCTGCAGTGTGGCCAAAAAGATAAAGAAGTTTAAAAATTTAGTCTTGACAGTGAGGAGAATCAATGTGCATTATCTTGCTAGTACATTTTACTTTGACAGTTATCATAAAGCATTTCTCCTGTAGTCATTCATGTATTCATTTTTGTTGTTGTTCAGTCACTAAGTGGTGTCGGATTCTTTGCTACCCTGTGGACTGCAACACACCAGGCTTCCTTGTCCTTCACTGTCTCTGGGAATTTGCTCAAATTCATGTCCGTTGAGTTGATCATGCCATCCAACCGTCTCATCCTCTGCTGCCCCCTTCTCCTCCTGCCCTCAATCTTTCCTAGCATCAGGATCTTTTCCAGTGCTCTTTGCATCAGGTGGCCAAAGTACTGGAGTTTCAGCTTCAGCATCATTCTTTCCAATGAATATTCAGGACTGATTTCCTTTAGGATGGACTGGTTTGATCTCTGTCCTTTCCAAGGGACTCTCAAGAGTGTTCTCAACACTCTCAAGAGTGTTCTCCAGCAGCACAATGCTAAAGCATCAATTCTTTAGCGTTCAGCCCTCTTTATGGTCCAACTCTCATGTCCATACCTGACTGCTGAAAAAACCATAGCTTGAACTATACAGACCTTTGTAGGCAAAGTGATGTCTCTGCTTTTTAATACATTGTCTAGATTTGCCATAGGTTTTCTTCCAAGGAGCAAGCATCTTAATTTTGGGGCTACAATCAGTGTCTACAGTGATTTTGGAGCCCAATAAAAGAAAATCTGTCAGTTGCTACCTTTTCCCTATGTATTTGCCTTGAAGTGATGCCAGATGTGAAGTGGGACCGAATGCCATATTCTTAGTTTTTGAATATTGAGTTTTAATCCACTTTTTCACTCTCCTTTTTTACCCTCATCAAGAGGCTCTTTAGTTCTCTTTGCTCTCTGACATTAGAATGGTATCATCTGGATATCTCAGGTTGTTGATATTTCTCCCTGCAACCTTGATTCCAGCTTGCAAGTCATCTAGCCCGGTATTTAGCATGATGTATGCTGCATATAAGTTGAATAACCAGGGTGACAGTATACAGCCTTGATGTACTCCTTTCCCAAGTTGGACCTAGTCCATTGTTCCATGTCTAGTTCTGTTGCTTTTCGACCTGAATATAGTTTTTGCAGGAGACAGGTAAGGTAGTCGCGTATTCCCATCACTTTAAGAATTTTCCAGCTTTTTGTGATCCACACAGTCAAAGGCTTTAGTGCAGTCAATAAAGCAAAAATAGATGTTTTTATGGAATTCTTTTACTTTTTCTGTGATCCAGTGGGCGTTGGCAATTTGATCTCTGGTTCCTCTGCCTTTTCTAAATCTAGCTTGAACATCTGGAAGTTCTTAGTTCACATACTGTTGATGCCTAGCTTGAAGGATTTTGACAGCTATCTTGCTAGCATGTGGAATGAGGTAATTGTAAAGTAGTTTGAGCATTCTATGGCATTGTCTTTCTTTGGGATTAGAATGAAAACTGACCTTTTCCAACCCTGAGGCCACTGCTGAGTTTTCCAAATTTGCTGATATATTGAGTGTGGCACTTTAACAGCATCATCTTTTAGGAACTGAAGTAGCTCAATTGGAATTCCATCCCTTCCGCTAGCTTTGTCTGTAGGTTTGAATACTAAGGCCCACTTGACTTCACAGTCCAGGATGTCTGGCTCTAGGTGAGTGGTCACACCATGGTGGATATCTGGGTTGTAAAGACCTTTTTTATATAGTTCTTTAGTTCTTCTTGCCACCTCTTCTTAATATCTTCTGCTTCTTTTCGATCCTTGCTGTTTCTGTCCTTCATTTGCCCATGCTTGCATTGCTCAGCCTAATAAGACATTGTGTGCAATTAAACCCTGAATGTAAGCTTTTAATGGTGAGAGGTCATCTAATCAGTTTTTCTGCCTGTGGGTCTAAAATGAACAAAAGTGTACTGAAATAAAAAGATTTCTAGCCATGCCTAGGTAGATTCTGAGATACTTTGACCAAAATATAAACCTAAAAAATAATAGGATTTATATCTGCCTCCCACCACCCCTCTCCCCCAACCATTCCCACTGACATATCTGTTATTTTTTGTTTCTCTGGAAACATTTAACCAGAATGGATGAATTTGCTCTAATAAACTGGTTTTATTTTAAAGGCATTGAATTGGGGGAATGGAAGGAAGATACATTAATGCTGAAGCTTGAATGGCATGTTGCCCTTCTTTTGTCTAGGTCTGCCATGAATTTATATTTCCTTAAAAATTTATATTTTTCAGTAGTTACATTATGTTTATTATTAACCATCATGTAAATGTTAATAAAGTTAAAAGTAAAGTAAAATGAAGTCACTCAGTCATGTCTGACTCTGTGTGACCCCACGTACTGTACCCTGCCAGGATCCTCTGTCCATGGGATTTTCCCAGCAAGAATACTGGAGTGGGTTTCCATTTCCATTACCAAGAAAGTATGTATTTTATTGAGGTATTAACCACAGTTTTCTATAGAGTCATAAGTTTCAGTTATAATTAATACAAAATCTAACCATTTCAGGAACTTTGAAATTACTTTGTGGCTGCTGTTTGGGAGGGGGACGGGGGAGGGAGTGAGAATTTATTTTTCCCTATTTTTAAAATTTCTTATAATTCTTTATTCTCTAAAAGCAGATTATATTGTACCTTAGATTTGTTAGTGGGCTTCCCTGCTGGCTCAGTGTTAAAGAACCTGCCTACAAATGCAGGAGATGCTGGAGACTTGGATTTGATTCCTGGGTCCAGAAGATTCCCCTGGAGTAGGAAGTGGCAACCGGCTCCAGTATTCTTGCCATGGACAGAGGAGCTTGGTAGGCTGCAGTTTACAGGGTCTCAAGAGTTGAACATAACTTAGTGACTAAGCAACAAGGACAAGGTTTGTTAGTACAGTTTTTTCTTATAGCAAAAAAAATGGGTGAAGATAGAGTTGTTACTTGAAGAACTAATTGACTGCAGCCATCAGTCAAGTATTTAGAAAACAGTCTAAAGCTTTACCTCTCTATTCATGCATTTATCATTGCATGCATTCTGGAATAACTAGGCACATTAGTGTGGCTTGTTACTAATGTGTCTCTAATGAAAACAAAACCATGTATTTGACTTTGGTATTCACCATCTCATATCTGTGTATAAGTTTTTGGTTTTAAAGGTGGAATCATCAAAGAAAGGTGGTGGGATTTAATGCCAGTGCCTCATCATTTGAGAAACAGAAATTCCAAGTGTTTAGAACCAGTCAGACATGAGAACTCAGGAGTTCAAAAAAGTCTTCTCATTGTGTCCTCACGTAGCCCCTTCCCCTTCTAACTAGGGCCCTAGTCCTATTGTATTAGGGTCTCACCCTTATGAAATCATCTTTTCTTAATTATCTACTGCAGGGAATATACATTAAATTTTGCAGTTAGAAGAAATTTGGGGACTTAATTTATTAACTGATTTATTTGATCATTCTTTAAGCACTAAAGCCATTGTTTCAATGGAAAGGAGATTTGTGTACTGCATGGTAGAGAGGACAGGCCAATAAAAGTGGATGTGGGGAAGCAGGTGTCAGTGACCACTTTGTAGTCTTTGGCATCGGTCAAGTCACTGTGTGTCTTCGTTTTTCATATATCTATAAAATAGAGGAGTTGGTTGGTCTGAATTTTGTTTTCTATATTCCAAGTTTTGCAATTTTGTGATTGGGAAATGCTTCTTACAATATTTAGGTACTCCAACGGCCTGACATTTAATATCTGCAAAGTCCAAATACAGTGCATTGTTTCTTTTGCTTATTTGCTTTAACTAGCCTTTAAAAGCTATTTGGCTCTTTAGGATAATGAGCACTTTGCATTTATGAAGTACCTTTCTTATGAGATGGTTGCAAGAACAGATGTTTGTAGTCTTGGGGTGACTTGGCAGATGTAAGAGGCTGGAGACATAGTTTATGATGATGGTATTTAAAGTTGCAAAAATGTCACTGATGCTTCCTCTCTTGAACACAACTGAAATATTCAGTATCTGGGCTGTGAGCATTTTTCACTATTTTTAACCACATTTCATTAAATCAGGCAGCAATTAAACACTTCCTGGGTTGAACCAAAAATATTTATTAGTCAGTAAGGAGTAAGCTGGCATTTAGGTCAGTTAGGGGGATGAAACTTTTATGGCCACATGGGTTTTGCTGATAGTGTCTCTCTGGTTTTCTGTGTGCCTTTCTTTGGGCAAACAACGGTAGGAATGACAGGTAATTGTAATCATACCATCTAATCATTCTTGTCCATAATTATGGAGAAGAATAGCTTCTAAAAGTTAATCATGTCAGATGTATGATGGAAGCTGCCAGTTAGCAGCTGTGTAGGGAACTGTTTCATAGCTTCAGAGAATGGCTATTAGTAAAAACTATTTTCTAAGATTTCATGTTACTGCTGTTTGAATATGCAGAAAGCACTCTTTTTATGGGTGAAGCCATTAACATTCATCTGTTTGGTACCATAAAAGTCCTCTGTCCCTCCTAACACTTATGTTTCCCTAAATGGAAAATAATCTCTAATACTGGTCAACGTTGACAATACTATCCAAAGATACTGGGCAAATGCTGTTATGCCATTAGCCTATCAAGATGCTCAGTTCAGTTCAGTCACTCAGTCGTGTTTAACTCTTTGCAACCCTGTGAACTGCAGCACACAAGGCTTCCCTGTCCATTGCCAGCTCCCGGGGCTTGCTCAAACTCATGTCCATCAAGTCAGTGATGCCATCTGACCATCTCATCCTCTGTTGTCCCCTTCTCCTCCCGCCTTCAATCTTTCCTAGTAACAGAGTCTTTTCCAGTAAGTCAGTTCTTTGCATCAGGTGGCCAAAGTATTGGAGCTTCAGCTTCAGCATCTGTCCTTCCAATGACTATTCAAGACTCATCTCCTTTAGGATGGACTGGTTGGATCTCCTTGCAGTCCAAGGGACTCTCAAGAGTCTTCTCCAACACGACAGTTCAAAAACATCAATTCTTTGGCACTCAGCTTTCTTAATGGTCGAACTCTCACATCCATATATTGCTACTGAAAAAACCATAGCTTCGACTAGATGGACCTTTATCAGTAAAGTATTTTCTCTGCTTTTTAATATGCTGTCTAGGTTTCTTCCAAGAAACAAGCATCTTTTAATTTCATGGCCGCAGTCACCATCTGCAGTGATTATGAAGGAGTTATTCTGTGTAACTTTCCATATATGAGAGTTTTTTAATAGTTGTGGCTGTACTATAAATTGTTGTTTTCTCTTGAAGAGGTAGTATGGTTCTGTGGGCAGCTTTGCATAAGTTTTTTAGGGTTTTTTTGTGTGTTAGTTTTGTAATAAGCTTTGCCAACAAATCTAAGTTTTTTATAGAGAATAATTTGGGGGTAATCACTTAAAAACTATGAATTATGCAGATTATTGGTCTCAACCTGCTCTAGCTCAAAAGGTCTTTTCAACCTTTCCTGGTACTGGCTTGCTTATAAGTGATTTAATTTGGTAAGACTGTTTTATATCTTCAGAACTCCAAGTCTGTGATCCTATAATATCCTGGATTTTTGCCCTTTGTAATATCTCTCTCAAATATTTTCCCAACATTACTTCCATAGTAAAGGGAGTAGTGGTTCCCATGTATCTTCTTTGTGAATAGGGTACCCAGTAAATATCTGTTTAAAGAATTAATAGGTAACTTATAGGAGTGCTTAGCAATTATTTGTTGATTTGAGGTGAATTTTTCATTAAATATGAATAAAAATATAAAGGGAAATGTTTTAGTAATGATATTGAAGTAGCTCAATCTTTCTTTTGTATCTAAAAATGGTGTGTATATTTCATATATGTATTAAATATATATGTATATATATCTGTGTGTGTCTGTGTGTATATATATG
This sequence comes from Ovis aries, assembly GCF_016772045.2. Classification (NCBI taxonomy): domain Eukaryota; kingdom Metazoa; phylum Chordata; class Mammalia; order Artiodactyla; family Bovidae; genus Ovis; species Ovis aries. The sequence goes on from NC_056057.1 coordinate 98,967,643, forward strand.
TACACATATGTATTTTGACATTGTTTCATCTCTATTGTAACTACAGAGTGTTTGTTAAAGGCTAAAATATCACAATGTTAAGGTGAATTCGGAAATTTATTTTTTAACATCATTGATCCTAAACTACTAATCCTTTAGATTCATGTTTTGTTTTTAGTGGTTATATAATAGAAGCAGATCCTTTTTTTTTTCACCTTTTCTTTCTTATTACTATATTGAAAGGTTATGGTTGCATAAAACAACTTTTTCCTTATTCTTTCATGAATTATGGAAACCCTTTTCAAGATTATAAAACCTTTTCTAATAGAAGCAACCTTGCTTTAAAAGCTTTCTTCTGTAGCTTCTGATTCTGTTAGGTTGTTTTCGTTGTTGTTATTTTTTACTTTATTTACAAGAGTACCATAGCCCCTGGATGCTTTCTGCATACTAGATCGATAGTTACAAAGATACATTGTGAGAGTGTGTGTTTGATTCGTAGAGTAAGTGTGAATGTCTTAAACAAAAGTCGTCCTTCTGTATTTCTCTCTCAACATTTTCGTCTTGGAGAAATGCACGAAGCTTTGCCACCATGTCAGTCTGATGTGTGCATTGGCATTTGGCAGAATATTATTCTGAGTCTTCACAGGTATGTGATATTTTTATACAGATAACATGTTTGTTCTTAATGAGCTAAAGCTTATATAGACATTTTGAAAGATGCTGGTGATTAGACAGTCTAGCAAATAACATTGTAGATCATACATTATTCATGCATGGGAGGAAATGTGGCTACCCTGTTGCATTTTTATGAAACACAATGTGTTTTTTTTCCACTTTCCTCAGAATTATGAAAAATATTGCTGTCTTTTCAGAGTGTCTGACCTGTGAAGGCCTGTGAAACACTTGAGTTGCGGTATATTTAGATTTCAAACCCCGCATTTGAGTCACTGCTTTTGAAATTATGTAATAAATATTATTTATATATATTGTATTTTTGAATTTATATAATAAATGTTAAATGCTTTTAATCTTCAAACTAAGTAACCTTTGGCGATTATAAAAGTGTTTTTGAAGCTTTTTTTTTAAGTTTTGTATTTTCAAAATATGATAATGGTATATGGCTGAACACTGATTGCAACTAACTAGCGATTTAATGGAGTGAATTGGTGAATCAGTCAAGGTTCCAGTCCTCATGTCAGTGCACATTTCAGCAACAATGTCGAGAGAGGTAAGACAGGCCAGTCTAGTTAGCAGAAAAGTGTTGGCTGGTCCTTATGAGAAAAGCAGGAAAAATAAAAAACGTTAGTGAAAAACAGAAGATTTGCTACCTGATTTCAAATATATAAAATACTGCTTAAAAGAAATAAAGCAGTTTGTGTTCTGTTGTCTCAGAAATTGGGAGTGGAGCTAGTTGGTCGGACGTGTAAGATTTGGCTCTACATGGTGAGAATGAATGAATGAATGAATGCTTTTTTCTAATGAATAAAGCAGTTCAAAAATAGGAGAGTTTTCCTTGGAAGACGGTATCCTTCCTAGAGATGCTTAATCAAAGGATGAAGTCAAGGTGCAGAGACCTACATTCTTTACGTCTGTGACTGGAAGTCTTTCTAGTATACTGTGCAGCTTCAGGATTCTGGTTGGAAGCATTTCTTCCAGTCTTGCTCATTCGGGTTAATTTTTATACTTCAGTTTAGTGCTTATGCTTATCATTGGCCAAGTGAAGGTGTTACAGTTGACCAGGTCTAACTGGTCAAAGTCATTACAGCTTTGACTTTCTTCTTTCCAATAAAGATAAGAGAGAAATTCAGATCCTGGCTGTACAGAGAGCAATTATTAGAGGGACTGCACCCTTCACAACAATGGAGTTCCTTTTACTATCTCTCTTGTTTTTTTCCTTCTCTGCTTCTGTTTTTGTACTTTTCTATTCCTCCCCCCACCGCCCCCCCCCTTGCCAGTAACTGGTGCATGTGTTATAAGTTAACCCTTTCGGTGACTTATAAGACAGAATGAAAGCATACTTGCTTCTGCTGTAAAGCTAATATGGAACTAAAAGTATATTTTCAGATAAACCTAAAATCATCATGACTGCTGCCATGATTTTGACTTTAAGTTGATAGTTTAGTTGCAGACTTTCTTACTGTCAGTTAAGTGTTCCGATGATCAGCTAACGTTATTGGAAGCTTACATATACGAGACTGTAGAGGAGATTCTTTCCAGTGCAAAAATGTTTACCTAATTTGTGGTGTTGCTTTTTATGTATTCTGAGCATGTATTTGTCTTGGACTGCGGTAGCCAAAATATGCTTATTCAGCATTCAATGAACTACATTTCCTTCCAGCTAGAAGCCCATTTACATCTGATTTTGAGACCTAAATTGATAATATAAGTTGGCATCAAAAATAGCATATGAATACCTAGAGGAAAAACATGGCCTCTCCGTTTAATAACTTACATTCCTTCGGGTGTTGACTATACACTCTGTTTCTCTGTGTCATTTGGAAGATTATTTTACCGTTTCCCCTTGCCTCTTCAAAAACACAGGCCCCAGCCTCATTCATTTGGTCTCTATTGCTGTTTCGCATACGTTGTCATTAGCAACTGTCTTACTTTCAGTAATTGTCATTTGAACATTTAATCATTAATACTGCCTACTGTTTTTTAAAAAATATGTTGTACAGGAAGTTAAATATATTCCATTCTGTGGCCAAGAAACCCTTTTAATTTTCCTTTTGAAGTAAAAAATAAAAAGCAGCCTCCAGCTAAGCATATGTTTTTTGAGATGTTGTTACTTAATAAATGAGAAAGGAGAGTTCCTTGATTCAAGCAAGAGAATCAACAACCAGATTTAAAGAATTGACGTGGAAGTACCATTAAAGAAGATTGAATTTTTAACTACCTTAATTTCATGTTTTGAGTAAGAGCAGGGGTTGTGAACTTGGAAACGCTGGGTGTGTGCCTTCTTTTCTTTTTGCGATTGAAATAAGAGACTCAAGTCTCTGATGTCCTTAAGTAGTTTTCAGCACTTGTGGGAGAATGCTAATGATTTGGTGATTGTTATCATTAAGCTCAGTGAGCATTCTTTTTTAAAATAATTTTATTTATTTATTTAGTTATGCCTGTGCTGGGTCCTCATTGTTGGGTGCAGGCTTTCTCTGCTTACAGCAAGCGGGGTCTGCTCTTACTGTGGTGAACAGGCTTCTCATTGCGGTGGCTTCTTTTGCTGTGGAGCACAGGCTCTGGGTGCATGGGCTTCAGCACTGCCGCATACAGGCTCAGTAGTCGTGACTTATGGGTTTAGTTGCTCTGTGGCCTGCAGAATCTTCCCGGACCAAGGATCGAACCCATGTCCCATCGCAGGCAGGCGAATTCCCATCTGCTGCGCCACTAGGAGCATTCTCAGTGAGCATTCTTTAGAGCCTATTCTTGTAAGCTACCACACTGTAAATAGGTACAAAAGAATTTGATGCATAGCAGGAAGAAAAAAGTGTAATGCTAGAAAGTTTCTAGGATATTACTCTTAGTGAAAGAATACTCAAGTTATTTTACATAGTTGGACTCTGAAAGTGACAGCTGCTCAATCCAGTCCCAGCTCCTTATGATGGGATTTCCCAGGCAAAATACTGGACTGGGTTGTTGCCATTTCCTTCTCCAGGGGATCTTGCTGACTCTGGAATAGAACCCAGGTCTCCTGCATTGCAGACGAATCCTTTACCCTCTGAGCCACCAGGGAAGTAGTTGGACTCTATGAGTTCAAAATCTGTAAATATTTTGCAAGCTAATTTCTTTTAAAATTTTTATTGGAATATGACATACATCATTGTGTCCAAATCCTTACAATATTTGTGTATTCATATATTTCTATGAATTTTTACACACACACACACACACACACGCATATATATTTTCTCACATGTAACCACAACCCAGGTCAATATATGAAACAGTGATATAGATCTTCTTTTGTGTCCCAGAAAATGGGATGCCTGCCGCCCATAGGCCTCTCTCTCTCTCTCTGCCCAGTGTGTTTGGGGCCCTGGCATCAGCAAAGCCACCAATATCTCATATGCATATTTTATTTTGTTTTTTTTTTCAATGTCAGAGTGGAAATAAGAATAGTAAAGAAAATTGTATGAAGAGAGGCAACTCAATCCATTCTTTAAAATAAAATTAGAAATGCTGAGAGAGTTGGTAGAGGTACATCAATGCTCAAAAATGCATCTAAGTGAATCTACACTTCTTTCTTATTTTGAAGCTTTCAAGCAAATTGAAATGAGGATTTCACTGAAGAGTAAAAAGGACTCCGCATCCTTCTCTAAAAGTTGGAAGCCCTCTGCTTTATGAGCCTTAATTCATTACATTTTCTCTTTTACATGTTTTTTGATTGGCAGGCTGTTTTTTCAAGATTCAGCTCTGACATTCAGTAGGAGTTGAGTGTACTTAAAATAAACTGAGTTTTCAAGGGAAATCCTTCTATTTAGTCATTTTTTCTGTTAATGACTTTTTGCTCATTTGTTTCCTTTTTTCCAGCAAACACTTACTGAAGGATTACTGTGTGCCAGACATTGTCCTTACCTTTTCTCCTTATTAAAGCATCCTGATAATTTTAATATAAGAAGATCTAAGAGAAAGAAGTCTGTTATCCCTCCCACCAGTGCTGAATGTCCTTAATTTTTCTTCTTTACTCTTAGGCATTTATTTGTCATAGAGGTCACACTTCTTTGTGTGGCCTTGTCTTTTTCAGAGGCAGTTTCTCCTCTAGTCTTAATTCTATTTCCCTCCATGCTCTGTGGGATCTTGTTCTTTCTGTTAGATTCTCTCTCTCCACTGTCCTCAGTCTTTTCCTCTCTTCTGGCTCCTTCCCCAGGACCTATAAATATTCTTAACCTCTACCATTTTATAAAAATCTCTTAGTCCTGCATTTCATCCTTACCTCTCCAGCCTATCACTTGAGTTTCTCCTTTCTTTTCTCGCAATCTCTTCAAGTGTAGCCTGTGCTCCCCATTTCCTTCCCCCTCCCATTCATTTGCACACTCCTGACCAGTCCCTGTCCCACTGCCAATGCTTAAGGATGTGTTTCAGCCTTGCCTTACCCGATTTCATGAATATTTTATACAACTGATGCCGCTTTTGTATTTCAGCCTTCTCCTCCTTTGCTTCTCCATCAGCACTATCTCTGACCTCCTGTTCCTCTTCATACCATTTGTCCTCAGGCTCGTGAACATTCCCTCTTCTCTACCTGCTTACTCAACACAGATTCTCCACAGAACCTTCCTTGACTCTTTTCTGCTTCCTCTGCCATTATTGTATCCATTCAGTATTTTTAGCTATAATTTTCAAAATGGTAGCTCCAAACTGAACTCTCTCCAAAGGTCCAGGTCTAAACCTAAATAATAATAATCTGTTGAAATTTTCCATCCCCAGCCTCCAGTCCCCGACACATACCTACATCCTCGCCCAAATCATCTTCTGCTTCTCATCTTCCTTTATTGCCTCTCCTGAAAGATGATGCCTCCAGCTCTTCAGTGATCCAGATACCACCACCCCCAAATATCTTGGGGTCCATCTAGAAAACTCTTATCCCCCTCACCTGATTCATGCACTGCCATTCATTTTTGTCCATCCTGCTTTGCAGTTATGTCTCAAATCCATTTTCTCCTTCCGATACCTGTTGCCATTGCTTTACTCTCCCCTCTTTCTAACTGGTTTCCACTCTAAGCCTAAACTTCTCTATCTTCCACACCTCTGGCATAATGATCATGTTGCTTCCCTCCTCCTTGTGATTTTGTATTGTCTACTATTCAAGTCAGAATGCCTTTTTGTAGAGCATAAGGCCTTCTCTGACCTCATCCACACAGCTCTTGGGCTTCTTGGTGGCTCAGACAGTAGAGAATCCTCCTGCAATGCAGGAGACCTGGGTTCAATCCCTCGGGCAGGATGATCTCCTGGAGAAGGAAATGGCCACCCACTCCAGTAGTCTTGCCTGGAGAATCCCATGGACGGAGAAGCCTGGCAGGCTACAGTGCATGGGGTCACACAGAGTTGGACACGACTGATCTACTAAGCAAGAGCACAGCACACAGCTCTTGTGCTCACCTTTTATGCTCTAGACCCTCACTGGACCTTTCCTTTTCTTAGATCTGCCAAGCTTGCCCATAGTTATTTATTTCTACCTAAATCAAAATCATGCCAACCTTCTCATTTTCATTATCTGGTATACACTTGATCCTTCCTGATTCAGTCCTGTCTCATCTTCTCTCTCAGCTTTTATCTGGTCTTACACTCACCCACTCTTGTAAGATGTAAGTTAAATTTCCTTTTGAATTATTTGAAATATTTTTTGTGCAAATTTTAAAAATTATTTTGCTTTAGACATCTTCATTATAGCACTTAACACATCATCTTGAGATGGCTCAGAGCAGGACACAGTCTTATTTTGAGATTAATATACACATACCCAGTGAAAATGTTAGAAAAATGGCCATCATCTCAGGGGAAAATGGTAACATCTGCAATTACTAGTGAAGTTTAGGAAAAGGAGAAGAATAGGAATGAGGAAGGGAATTGGATTCTATTTAGACTCAAGACCTTGACTTGGATATCTGTTTGATTTCCAAATAGATAAATAAATTAATTAGATAAATTTAATTAGGTAAATTAGATAAAATTAATTAGATAATTTTAATTTAGATAAAGTTAAAAATTTCCAAACGTGTTTGGTGGTAACGTTATTTAAGGAGAACCTATTTGCCGACTAAGGTCCGTCTAGTCAAGGCTATGGTTTTTCCTGTGGTCATGTATGGATGTGAGAGTTGGACTGTGAAGAAGGCTGAGTGCCGAAGAATTGATGCTTTTGAACTGTGGTGTTGGAGAAGACTCTTGAGAGTCCCTTGGACTGCAAGGAGATCAACCCTGGGATTTCTTTGGAAGGAATGATGCTAAAGCAGAAACTCCAGTACTTTGGCCACCTGATGCGAAGAGTTGACTCATTGGGAAAGACTTTGATGCTGGGAGGGATTGGGGGCAGGAGGAGAAGGGGACGACAGAGGATGAGATGGCTGGATGGCATCACTGACTCAATGGACGTGAGTCTGAGGGAACTCTGGGAGCTGGTGATGGCCAGGGAGGCCCGGCGTGCTGCGATTCATGGGGTTGCAAAGAGTCGGACACGACTGAGCGACTGAACTGAACTGGACTATTCTTATTTAGGTCACTGTAGAGATGAGGATGAAGCAAAGTGAGAAAGTCACCCATTTTGTGCTCTTTAGCGCTTATGCTTGCTGAGAGGCTGCCTGTGTTTGATTTAAAGTGATTGCCTGTAAAACTTCTTAAGGTAGACCGTTAATTTCCCATGACAGCACATAAAGCGCCTCCCCTCCTCTCTCCCCAAACCGAAACGCACACACCAGAGGTACCTCTTGTGTAAGACATTTGTTTAATGTCGCCTGTCAGAAAAGGTGGAACAACAAGTCACTCAGGTTTGAAGTTTGCAAACATCCTTCCACCTTACTGAACATCACAAAGGCTGTCAAAATTTTTATTTCCTCATATTTTCTCTTCTCTGTAGGAGAAAATCCATTACAGATGTAAATGTTAGGAGCATTTTGTCATAGGCTTTGGAGAGTCTGTAGGAAGTGTTATTGAGGGTTGGACTGGGGAGAGGAAGAAAGCCTCTGCTGATACGTTGAAATCTTTCTAGCAGTTTAAGTAAACTGCACTGCTGGGAACTAGATATTTTTACTTCCAAATATTAGTTATATCTCATTTCCTTTTTCTACTTTCTCTGTAAAATAGGCCTTGATATTTCTAAATATTCATTTTATGTTTCCTTTTAATTTCTTCTCAGTCTTGTAGAGTCCTTACCAAACCCATTCTTGTGTTAAGCATCCCCTAGGGATTTACCTGGGAGTGGGATGAAATACATTTATATGTGTTACACTTACTTCAGATAGTTTTTGGTCGATAGTGAATAACTACTGAGAAAGAAACCAGTTGTTCTCTTAAATATAATTAGCAATCCCAGCCTTCAAGAAGTTTGCATTTGGCTGTGATGAAGCCTGTGGCATGCCCTCTGCAAAGATAAGAAGGGGAAGATGGATGTATTTCTAATGCAATCAGGAAGGCCCTCTGTAATTTAAATATATTATCATATCCTGAGAAAGCTGGTGTTTGAATGTCCTAAGATAACTCACAGTTTCTCCCTAACAAACATGATTGAATTACTTGTGAGAATGCAGCAGGTGTAGTCTGTAATGGATCAATGCTGTCTATGTTCATTATCACAGCAAACTCCAGGAAAACTATAACTGAAGTCATAAGGAGTCAGTTTATTGATGCTGTCTCAGTGATTTTGCTTGCGCTGCTCACATCCAATTTGCCACCAAAAGTTTGATGCCATGCAACCATTGCTTTTCTGGAACACCAATATTGTTTCCTGCTTGTACCCAGAAAGAGGGATGAGTCTCCATTTTGGATGCTTGTGTTTCAGTTTATATATAAAAGACTAAACAATAGTTTCAAAACATTAGGAATTCTAGGAATGTTAGAGTAATGTGGGATGGAATTGTCATCAAAGTGTGTACTCCGGGTATCACTTTTGCAGTCTGCTTGTAAAGGTCTCAAGTGAATAATGATAAAAATAACTAACATTATTGAGTCCTAGTGGCATACTCAGCTGTGTTTTAAACATTTTAAGGTGTATGTCTAATTCGTTCTTCACCACAACTCTGTGTGGTAAGGGTTATGAGTATCCTTATTGTATAGGTGAAGAACCTGAGGCCTAGAAAGTTGAAGTGGCTTGACCAAGATCACTCTATTGAAAATGGAAGGGCCAGGGTTCAAGCCTAGGCAAAAGTACCCCAAAGCCCAAAACCTTTATGTTATTGTTGTTCAGTCACTAAGTCATGTCCAACTCGTTGTGATCCCATAGACTACAGCATCCCAGGCTTCCCTGTCCTTCATCATCTCCCAGAGTTAGCTCCAGCTCATCTCCATTGAGTCGGTGATGCCATCCAACCCTTATAATGGGAGGTTTCTCAGGCTCTAAGACTCTTGTACAGAAGTAGTTCATAAACAGAATTCCCTTACTGGGTTAAAAGAAAGGAATTTTCTATTTAAAAAAAAAAATGAAGAGCAAAAGACACAATATGATTAGCTGTAGGTCCCAGAGTAATAGCAGGTGAGATTAAGATCAGAAACTCAGAGTACTTTGTTATGATGGTCTAGTCTCATCACGATGCCCTTCTTAGTTTTGCTTCTAAAAGATAAACATCTGAAAATAGTTAGGCTGATTTAAAAGAAAATTTTATGAATTTAACTGGTTAATTAGGTGTAATTATCTGCATAGCTTAGGAACCATTATTATATAAATTTACCCAAGGTCAATTTTCTAAGCCTATTTAAAAGTTAATTTATGTGAAAGAAAATTTCTCTACACAAATTAGAGATGTTTCTATTGCAAGAAAGACTTAGCACTTGGATATATTTAGAACAGAACATTTCGATCTCCCCATTAGCTTTGCCTCTTGATATGAAATGAAATGAAAAGTTTTAATAACCTTTTCTGGAGGAGTATCACCTTCATGAACATTCTCCATTGGCATTATCTTCTGGAAAGCATGCATTTCCATGTGTTTTATGGCATTACATTATTTTCCCAATGATTCCTGGTATTGTAAAAAAAAATTTTTTTTTCAGTGAGCTATGACAAGTATCTTATTGGCCTCAGATATGCTTGTCTTTGGGGCTTCCCAGGTGGTACAGGGGTAAAGAATTCGCTACCAATGCAGGAGATACAAAAGATGCGGGTTCAATCCCTGAGATGGGAAGATCCCCTGGAGAAGGCAATGACAACCTGCTCCAGTATTCTTGCCTGGAAAATCCCATGGACAGAGGAACCTGGCGGGCTATACTTCCTGGGGTCTCAAAGAGTCAAATACGACTGACACGGCACATGCTAGTCTTTGTAATGCTATTTCAAATTGACTTTAATCTCATATATCTCTTAATGTACATGATACTTTCCTTGTTCCTTAAAGCAGGACGACATAAGGACAGGAAAAGAATTCTTACGTACCCAGACCATTTGTTTGTGTCATCTTGCTAACCCTCACTCTTACATGAAGAAAAATGGACACATCTATATATTTATCTGGAAAAGTTTGAGTAAGTGATTAGCTGTTTGATTCAGAAACTTCAATTTTTTAAAAGTTAATTTTTATTTTATATTGGAGTGTAGTTAATTTACAATATTGTTTCAGGTGTACAGCAAAATGATTCAGTTATACATATATGTACATCCATTCTTTTTCAGATTTTTAAAATTTACTTAGTTGTTCATTCAGTGTTTATACTTTTCCAAAAGGAATGTGAATAGCTAATTAAACACAGTTAACCCTTGGTTAATCAGTTAACCCTTGAACAATGCAGAGGTTAATCCACCTATAACTTATAGTTGGCACTCTAGCCAAGGTTCCTCTGCCTCCTTGGATCCAGCTATCCCTGGACCATGTAATAACTGCAGTATTTACTATTGAAAAATAACCACTTGTAAGTGGACCCGTATCGTTCAAACCTAACTTGTTCAAGAATCAACTGTATTTTGCTTGAGGAGCAGTTGAAAAATTAAAGTTATGGGGAAACAATGCCGGAAACAATTGATGAAAGGAAAGCAATAGAGGTTTTAATTTTTCTTAATTCATTTCTCTTTATATACCAGTGCTTTTTCATCACACAGCTTATACATCAGGAAGAAAGAGAAATGAATGGTTTTTCTCTGTGTTGGATTGATTGCAGTGAATATTGAGTAGACTTCTTTTTTTTTTTTTTTTTGGTAGTATAGTTAATCTCAGAATACCACTTATAAAGGAAAATAATTTTAAGCTTTAAAATTCAGCTTAGCATTTTCTTGAGCTTATTATTTCAAAAGAATACCCTCTCCCCTTTTAAAAAAATACTGATATTGCAAACCCTTTGTATAATTTCTCTCCAGTGTTTGCAAAAATCCCCTTGAGGTTTCTTCTGGTTCCATGGAATTTCTTTTCTCCACATATTGACAAAATCATTAAACAAGCCTGAAGCTTCATGATGACTTTTCCAGCACCACTTTCATTGCTCTTTATCATTACGTTTAGTTATGTTTCATCTGGTTTTCAATATATGTGACAGGGTTCATATCCCAGCCAACTGGAATTAATTTGATAGCTAAGCATTTCACGAGCTGGCTCTGTAACACACTCTGCCAGACCCTGCCATGTGTAAAGCGTTACTACTTTCTTACCAGGAAAGATTATTTATAACTTGACTTCTTCCATGCTCATTTGTGTTTCTCAAGAAGGCAGGGAGGGGTGTGCTCACTCAGTGTTTCTCTTGGCATTCCTCTGTGTAAACCTCACTAATACTTTCAGTCATCACCTCTTGTGTCTCTCCTTTGGCTCACAAGGAGGAAAATGGAGATGCTTTGAATGGCAGGCATTGCTTCTCAGCAAGAGGATGCTCTCCGAAGCTCTGGTGTTGCTCCAACTTCTCTCTCTTGCTGCCCATTAGTGGCTTGAGAGGGTTTTAAGATCGAGAGTGTGGTTTGGTAGGGAAAGTGTTGGGAGTTGACCTCAGTAAGTAATTTTTTAAGAGCTTAGTCCTTAGAGGTTAGTGTGGTAAGTGACCGGGGAATAATTGAGTATTTTTTCACTACTTGTGGGAAAAATAATTTTAGCCAAACATTTCAGGGATAAGAGAAAGGAAGTGTTTCTATTTCTAAGATATGGCATCGTTCCAGATTGCTACCCTTTTGTAAGAAGCCAAAACAGATTTATGAACACTCTGAACCAGCGGAGAACGAGTTTTTTATTCGACCATTTTTCCTTTATTTATCAGTCTGATATTTTAATTTTATGGCCAATACATGTTCCCCAGTTTAGAGATTTCCCTCACATTGGCATGATTAGCAGTCGTGTGTGAAATGATTATGTGGAAACATTACTAGCGAATTACTGCTTGTCTAAATACTGTATGTTTTCACTTGAGAACATTGGCTCTGGAATGTATTTCTGGCACTGTGAAAGGGGAAAAAAAGTCTTGATGTTACAATGCAGCCAGAATTTAATTTGTGAAATGGAGCTTTAAACTCAGTTGTTCCTCCCACTGGCAGCAACTGAAGGTTGCTTATTTCCCTTCTAGAATGAACATTTGCCCTTTAAGACTGCTTAGTCATATTTTTAAACATCAAATTGATAAGTTCTTAGAGAAAAAGCCAAAACTTTGCACCATCCCTGTTTATGTCTCTGTGTTACACAGGATCTAATTTATAAATCTTAGTATCATTTAAAACTAATGGAGTGGCCATTTCGAGGTCCATAACTACAGCAATTATGCCTTAGAACAGGGAAGTACGTTTTATATTAAGATTTTATACCAGTAATTGTGAGTGACTTCTCATACAGTCTTGGACCCTAATCAGCAATAATATTCTTATTATAAATGTAATCAATAACCTATCCTGCTGGAGATTTACTGCTGGGGAGGATTGACTCGAATGTATGAAATAGCTGTAGTACAAGAAATTCAGAGGGGGAGAAAAGCCAGGAGACATACTTTTATTTTCTAGGTTATTTTATCTTATAGTTTATCATTTTGCCTTATAAAAAGCTTTATTAGTATTGAGATTGGTTCATTTGATTTCTGGAGGACACATTTCTTCCGTGCATGCTGAGTTGCTTCAGTCACGTCTGACTCTTTGTGATCTAATGGATTGTAGCCCTCCAGGCTCCTCTGTCCATGGGACTCTCCAGGCAAGAATACTGAAGTGGATTGCCGTTTCCTTCTCCAGGGGATCATCCTGACCCAGGGCTTGAACCTGTGTTTCTTGCATCTCCTGCACTGGCAGGCACGTCCTTTACCACTAGTGCTACCTGGAAAGCCCACACATTTCTTAAGTATCCCCAAAGCACGAAAAAAGGTGTGGTGGGGGTTTCTTTGTTGATTTCATTATTCTGACCAGAAAAGATTCTCTGCTTATGTCCTAAATGCTCCCCATGTGAGAAAGAAGAAAAATTGAAAGAAGTCATTCACCACCTCCAAGTTCTGTAATAAAAAGTCACTTTCTCCTCTCTTCCAGCATTTGCTGTTGATGACTGACAGTGTGTGTGGAACCTTAGTCTCATTAGAATGCAGGCCAAGGAAGGCATCATAACCAAGAAGATCAAAACTCAGAACTGAAGTGGGAACTTTTCATTCAAACTTGAGTAAATACAGAGGAAAAGACTGAGATACCATCCAAAAATTAGAAGTCGAAAGAAAATGATTAAAAAATCAGGACCTATATTCTCTTAGCCCTACAGATGTTTGTTGTGAATTGAACATTTTCAGAAAAACATCATGATTCATTAGTCTGAAAAATTACTGCATTATCATAAGAAAAGGATTGTTGATTCTAATAGAAGTCAGCTTTGGATCACTTATCCTATGAATTAGCCTCATAGCATTAAACCATGCTAGGAAGATGTAGATTGCTTGTTCACTGAATAAGATGATTTTAAATATGACTCTGAGGACTTCTGTTACCAGAATTGCCCACAAGGACCTTACTTTGTAATTCCAGAACTCTAGTGGGCAAATACTGTTTTGTAGATTGATTTCTTATAATTAGCTTTGAGATAAACAGAAAAACTGGTTGGCTTCCTTTTGTAGATAATTTGGCTATGATGGGGTTGGATTATAACTGCTACTTGTCCTGGTGACATCCACAGTTAATAGTCTCAGTGTAAATGAAAAGCTACCAGTATATACTTATCACATAAGGATGTATCTTGTGAAATGTATACATGAGGGGAAAAGTGATTACATTCACAAACAGCCTAACGGTACGGTGTCTTTTTGGTGAAGATACATGGGACGTGTAGGAGAGAATCTTCTTTGGGTTGCCCCCAAAGAAATTGAAGGCTACATACTGGTGAAATGTGGTTTTCTTTTCTCTCTCTCTTTTTTTGTTCTTAGAGAAATACAAGCTGTTTGATTTGTCTTTAATATAATATAGAGATGGCAGTGCTTAGAGCATCTCAGTTGCATTTAAGCCGTTTAGAGGGAATGGAGCAAAGGGAAAGAGTGGAGAATGGGAGAGGGAAGTTAAAAGAAAAGAAAGGCATGGATCCGGAGTGAAGGGGAAGCAGAGCGGGCAGAGTGGGCAGGGTTCAAGGAGGAGGTGGAGTTAAGAGAGAAGTCCATTCAAGGAAGCAGCTGATGAGGGAAAAGCAGCCCCAGGACCAGTGCCCCATTGTCTATTGGCCTCAGAGCAATTGACTGTTTTTATTTTTTTTTAAGTAGCATTTTGACTGTTTCTCCATTCTCTAAACTCTCATTCACTGTCTTCTTTTTCACTTGCAGATACAAAAATAAAAATAGCTTTTGTGACATTGTCTTAAAAATTCACAGACCAGGCACTATATGAGAGTGGACCCTTTTTGGATTTAAATAGTAATCCTGCCTTTTCCTGTTTGAAAAGAAGAAAAAGAGTAAAAATCTTTCAGTTCAGTTCAGTCACTCAGTCATGTCCAGCTCTTTGCGACCCCATGAATTGCAGCACGCCAGGCCTCCCTGTCCATCACCAACCCCCGGAGTTCACTCAAACTCATGTCCATCGAGTTGGTGATGCCATCCAGCCACCTCATCCTCTGTCGTCCCCTTCTCCTCCTGCCCCCAATCCCTCCCAGCATCAGAGTCTTTTCCAATGAGTCAGCTCTTTGCATGAGGTGACCTAAGTATTAGAGTTTCAATTTTAGCATCATTCCTTCCAAAGAACACCCAGGGCTGATCTCCTTCAGAATGGATTGGTTGGATCTCCTTGCAGTCCAAGGGACTCTCAGGAGTCTTCTCCAACACCACAGGTCAAAAACATCAATTCTTTGGCACTCAGCCTTTTTCACAGTTCAACTCTCTCATCCATACATGACCACAGGAAAAACCATAGCCTTGACTAGATGGACCTTTGTTGGCAAAGTAATGTCTCTGCTTTTGAATATGCTATCTAGGTTGCTCATAACTTTCCTTCCAAGGAGTAAGCGTCTTTTAATTTCATGGCTGCAGTCACCATCTGCAGTGATTTTGGAGCCCCAAAAAACAAAGTCTGACCCTGTTTCCACTGTTTCCCATCTATTTCCCATGAAGTGATGGGACCAGATGCCATAATCTTAGTTTTCTGAATGTTGAGCTTTAAGCCAAGCCTTTCACTCTCCTCTTTCACTTTCAACAAAAATCTTTAGGCAGAGAGATTTGACGAATCTAAAACTATAAATAACAGTGCTTACTCTTTTCTAATTTTCTGATTAGAGTACATTTGAGGAAGAGAGCAAAATGAGTAAACAAGTGAGACTGGATCCTTTAAGAGTGGTGAAACCTTGAAGCTGTGCATTTTCATCCATCATGGACCAGTTGTGCCTAGTGTTTTCTATGTATAACCTAGATTTGGATGGGCCTGAGTGTATCTTATAATGCAACTTCAGAGAAGAAGGAAAACATTAAGATGAACAATAAGAATGTTTTATGTTGTGGGTAGATATTATATTTTCAGATTCTTCATTACATGAAATTGGTTTGGCATCCCACACCATAACCAGCTTTCAGAACTTTCTTTTCTAAAGGCCAAGGCAAGCCTGTGCAATTTACCAGGATCAAATGTTCCTCAATGTATTTGTCTAACACAGCTAGAAAATGCCCACTCCACCAACACACTCTTTTAGTTGTAGAATTGTGGCTCAGATTCAGTTTTTGATGGGTTGACAGGGCTGCTCTGCACTGTTTTTGTACTGATTTTTTTTATTTGCACACAAGCACAGCAGTTCATTTACCTTTTTGAACTTTTGTTCCTCTCTGTCAGGTTAACAGGACAAATACCTTCTTTAATCGTTATCTTCCCCACCCCTTCTTGGAGTCTCCAGCTCTGCAAACATCCCCCCACTACTTGTAAACTCTCTAAAGCTCAGCAAATACCTTTCTGTGTGTAGCTGAATTTTCTTCCCTGCACAGCTCCACTTTTCCTCTCTTCTAGCAAGAAGGGAGCCCAACTTTCTGAACCCTCTTCTGTTGTCACTCTGCCAAGAACTTCTCTGTTTCTGAATTGCACAGAACTTGAAGTGAAGAAGACTAGGAATATGTGAGGGCGGGGTGCTTTCTCTTCAGAGCTCTCATCTTTGTGCTGGCCTGGGAAAAGAGTAAAGGCATCAGAGTGCTCTGGGTAGCCGAGAAATCAGGACTGAAAGAATTCAGTTTCTGTTGGGCCAGGGTGAGTAGGAGGTAATTAAGAAACCTAGTTTGGAAAGATACAGGCAGTCATGGAAGAAATGAATCTCCTCATAGATAACATGCCCCCCCTCCTTGGGGACTCATAAAATAGGGTTTCTAGTGTATGGAAGTTTTTTCCTAATAAGAAATCAAATAGTGCACTGGGTGATCTCTGTCATTCAGCAGTGGATCTGTGAGTGCGTGAATAAGGGTTTATAAAAATCAGTCCTGCAGGAGAGAATATGCCTTAGTAGGAAGTTAAAGGAGTGCCTTAAATTCATTAAAATTCTGAGAGCTGTAAGTTTAACCCTGAAGGCAGAAATACTGTTGAGATTCAGGTGTTAGAGTCAAACCATCAAAATTCCATCCCCATTGTAGTTATTGAGTGCTGATAAGTCTCAGTTTTTTCATCTGTAAAACAGGAATAATGCCGTTCGCTTAGTGGCATTGTCAGACAATGAGCCAAGTTAGTTACCTAAATTACTTAGAATTGTACTTGAAACACAGTAAGGTCTGGGTATATGATATTTGTAGAGATTGTTGTGACAGAAACTGAAAATGGATAGTTTAAATGGGTTACTCTTCTAGATGGTCGGAGGGGCCTTAGCATTTGGGGGTGTTATTGATAAAGCACACTGAGATGGTGTAAGGAGAACGTGTGGATAATCTGCCCATAATAGGTGTAGAATATCTATCCTCATATCTCTCTACTGGGCTCAGCAACTCTTTCCTTTTCCTGTTTCTTTGGGCTCATTCATGGTAAACTCATAGGAAAAATGGCTCCTATATTGATGTATGGAAGAACTGGGAGAACAGTTGCTCACACTTAAATTATTAAAGGCTGAATTTTAAGCTTTCAGTTCAGTTCAGGCGCTCAGTCGTGTCCGACTCTTTGTGACCCCATGAACTGCAGCATGCCAGGCCTCCCATCACCAACTCCTGGAGTTTACTGAAACTCATGTCCATTGAGTCGGTGATGCCATCCAACCATCTCATCCTGTTGTCCCCTTCTCCTCCTCCCTTCAGTCTTTCCCAGAATCAGGGTCTTTTCAAATGAGTCAGTTCTTTGCATCAGGTGGCCAAAGTATTGGAGTTTCAGCTTCAGCATCAGTCCTTTAGTGGCAAAAGTAACATTTGGTGGGACTTCCATACTAATGCATGGAATATGCCATTTTCTTTTCTGCCTATGCAAAGACAAGAGTGAAATTGGAGACTGGAAGAAATAGGAAAGTATCCAAAGTATATAACTAAAATAGAATTATTTTTAAATTCTAAATACATATACTGAGTATATGCAATACAAATGCAAGAAAAAAAAAACCACTCTACTAAACTGATGAATGACCTGTTAAATAATGGTGCAAATGAAATGACATGTGGGAGATCTGTGTGTTACACCAGCGTTCTAAGTGGTTCCCATGTACACCCTGAAGATTGTAACCTACTAGGGTCATTTGGTCTCACTGACTTCCCATTTAACATAATATTAAGGAAAGCTGCAGTCACTTTCCTGTTCTTTTAACTGTGTGAGCTTTCTGCAACTCTGCTTCCTGAGAAACCCTCTTTGCTTTACTTTAAATGGAAAAATGGCCATTTAGTGCTTGTTGGCTGTTGTTCGGTTGCTAAGTCATGTCTGACTCTTCGCAGCCCCATGGACTGTAGCGTGTCAGGCTTCCTTGTCCTTCACTATCTCCCAGAGTTTGTTCAAACTTATGTCCATTGAGTCAGTGATGCCATCCAACCATCTCATCCCCTGTTGCTCCCGTTTAGCAGCCTTCATTTACATGGGTTTTTCCAGAAATAAGTAAGGTGTGACTGAACTGTCTTCCTCTCTGGATAAGTCTTCTTTCCCTAGCATCATTTTTTCAAAAACTCAAGAAGCCTGACACCTGTCTACTACCCACCTTCAGTATCATGTAGTTAATAACATGCTTTCTCCTTTCCAATCAGAAGGTTTGTTACTGCCCTTGGGCAATATGTTCAGCACTCACAGCCTGAATGTTCAAAACAAGGTAAAAAAAAAAAAAAGGACTGAAACTTCTGCGCATGTTTTCATTAACTTTTTTCACAGCCTGGAATTGATTGCTTCCCTTCCCCCAGAGCATACCCGGTGTGACCCTGATTCAGTGTGGTTTAATCAATAGACTGCAGAATGACTCATTTGTTTCCAGTTATTTCTTTACAGAGTATTTTCCAAGCAAAGGTGAATATGGGAAAACTACTGCCTGTGAGTAGGAGTGAAGGGAAACGGAGTCAGAGACAGACGGCTCTGTGTTGTGTTTACTGCACTAATTTGTTAAAGAGAATAAAAGGTGGAGAGGAAGAATGGCCATCAAGATGTAAGATCCTTGTAAGATGTTTCTGCCACACTGTGTGAAAGACCTCTTGATAACAGGCGTGTAGCACTCTAACGGCCATTGTTTTTATTTTGTACTGATCTCTTTAAGGGCTGATCTCATTAAGCCGTGGAAAAAATAAATTCCCTACTGAATGGGTCTGGTGGAACTCTGCAAATTTTCAAAGCATCCAATCAGAAAAATATTAAACCTTTGAGGGCAGTTTAGTATTTTCCTTTTTCTCTTTTCTTCCTCTCTTAACTTGGTTCTCTCTGATGATTTTATGGGAGACCTAGTGCCAGTTTTATTCTGTGGGGATACACAAGTACCTCACTGAAGTCGATTGCAGGAGGGTGGGTGAGCGAGGTGGTGTGGTCACCTGCCGAAGTCAGCCATAAGCCTGCAGGGAGGGAATGGCCGTGATTCATTTTTTAAAGCCCCTGCTGTGTCCCAACTACTTCTCACGTCCAGTCTTAATTCTCAGAGCAGTCATTTGATTTGAAAAATCAGGAATCTGAGAAAGAGGCAGAGTAATTAGCTCAAGGTCATCGAACACAGTATCATGTGGTGAATTAGATTTGAGCTCACATTTTGCCTGGTATGAAATTTCTTTTGCTTCCCAGCTCACCACGCAAGCCAGTCAGGGCATGTGCTGTTGCTTAGGAGAGGAACCTAAGATAACTGCAAGGACAAAGGGCTCAGCAGCATCCCAGAGAGGGAGAATGGAGCTCAGCCCGAGGCCACAAGTGTGTTCTCGTCTCTGCGGCTCTGTGTCTGCAGAGCAGTTGTGGCCTCAATGAGTAGGGCACTGGGAATTACTACTTTAAGAGATGCTGCTGGAGAGAAAGAAACACAAAATCACAGCGAACCATAGACACATCTCATTGTGTTTGGTCATTGAGCCAGACAGGAGAAATTATATACAGTTTCCTAACTACCTCCAAAACCTGAGCCATGGTGGTATTCTACCCCCTTCTTCTGGGAAAAAGGAAAAAGATGGTGGCTACAAAGAATGTGGAAAGCTCACACAGAAGTGGTAAAATACACATTTTACTGGCCCTGCGGATATGTTTTATTTGCTGTTTATGGTTAGGCACTATATATTTGTGAAGCAAAAGACAATTTTGATGGCAGTGAGAAGTTATATTTCAAGGCAGATTATTGGACAGTTTATGTTCTGACAAATAGGATTCATTAAAAAGTACGCAGTGAGCTACCTGTTCAGCAGGAGTTTGATGTGACCACATAACTTTAGAAAGTTCTCACAGGTGAAAACGGTACAGGTATGGGTTCAAAGTGTTCTGTTTGTATTACCTCTAAAGCAATTCTTAGAATAAGAGAATTAGATATTTGCAATAAAAACGATTTGTTACTTGAAAGATATTCGTATATGCAAGTTTTTAAGAAAAAGAAAATGCTTTGGAAACAAGGGGTTCTGACTATCCAGATGACAATTTCTGGACCAGTGGTTCTTGACAACAGATGTTTCTGTGTTAGTCACTCAGTCATGTCCGACTCTTTATTACCCCGTGGACTGTAGCCCTTCAGGCTCCCCTGTGCATGGAACTCTCCAGTCAAGAATACTGGAGTGGGTTGTCATTCCCTTTTCCAGGGGATCTTCCCCACCGAGGGATCTCCCCACCCTAGGTCTCCTTCATTGCAGGCAGATTCTTTACCATGTGAGCCACCAAGACATACAGATGATTCTTGACAAGGATAGGGATGATTAAGTAAATGTACTATTTTATTGATACAAACTGTGCAAATGAAACTTTGATTTAAGATAATAGTTTTTGAATCTTCCCTGGTGGTAAAGAGTCTGCCTGCAACGCGGGACACCTGGATTCAGTCCCTGGGTCAGGAAGATCTCCTGGAGAAGGGAATAGCAACTCACTCCAGTATTCTTGCCTGCAAAATCCTATGGGTGGAGGAGCCTGGCGGGCCCCAAGCCATGGCATTGCAGAGCCAGACATGACTGAGTGACTAACACACACAAGAGTACCTAAAGCCCACTTAACTTTTGGCTTCCGTAGTAGCTCATCTAGTAAAGCATCCGCCTACAATGAAGGAGACCCAGGTTCGATCCCTGGGTTGGGAAGATCTTCCAGAGAAGGAAATGGCAATCCACTCCAGTATTCTTGTCCGGAGAATTTCATGGACAGAGGAGCCTTGTGGGCTACAGTCCATGAGGTTGCAAAGCGTTGGACACAACTGAGTGACTAACATACACCCACACAGTAGTTTTGAACATTTTTTTAGCAAATGAGAGCCTGTGTGATACTTCCTTCATTTCTTTGTCCCATTCCTTCTCACCTCCAAAATAAATTCATTAAGTACATATATAAAACAAAGGTAGAACAAAGTAACAGGATGTCTTCCTTACTGAGAACAGTAAAACAATACCAGAATTTTTTTTTTTTTAATCTTGTTCAGAGAGACTTACTAAGAACGAATAGATAGAAGACGGCATCAGGTAATGTGCTAAATATATTAGTGGACTCTATCTAGAGTGAGATTTCCTATGCTTTTTACTGAGATCTCAAAACATTTCACAGGCATGCTCGATTCTCATAAATAAAATATGACATGTGTAAGGCTGTTAATTTCCTTTGTGAGGAGGGCAGTAATAGAGAAACTGAAATCGAAACAGAGATAGCATGGGACAAGTATAACCCTCAGGTTTTCATTTCTGTGTCTTCTCTCCTGATCCCCGCTTTCCCTGCTCCTCAGAACAAAGTGCTACCACTATTGTGACCAGCTGCTTTGACTTGTTACTAAAGCTCTCTGTAGTATTTGATGTGGTTAATCAATGCCTCCTTCTCAGAAGACTCTTTTGGGCTGGCTCCCAGGATGATATCTGTATTCCTCTCGCCTCACTGGCTCCTCATGAGTTTCTTCCTTGCCTCCCTGACCTCTTAGCCTATGGTACCCAGGCTTCAGTCCTTGGCCGCCTTCTCTTTTTTGATCTACGCTTATTTCTCTTGTGGATCTCACTTTATCGTAGGAATTGAAATACCATCTCAAGCTGTTGACTCCCAAATTTATATCTCCAGCTTGCACTGCTCCAGTGAACCCAGCCTTCTTATGTTTTTAGCTTTCTTGACATTTCTGTTTGTGTTGCATATGGGAATTCCAACTTCAAATTGTCCAGAGCTGAGATCCCAACATTTCACACCATCTGTTCACCAACTGCTACCCCCTCGTCTTCCCCACTTCGATAAATGGCACTGCTTTCTTCCAGTTGTTCAGGCCAAAGGTCTAGGAGTCATCTCCCTCGCATGCAGAAGCAATCCATCAGCATATCCTACTAGTTTTTCCAAAAATTTCCCGGAACCTAACCATTGCTCAGCCACCATTGTGAGTCCTAGCCTGGTCTATGCCACCATCATCTCTTGCTGAGATTAGTGAATTAGGCTCTTATCTGGTCTCATGCTTGATCTCTTGCTCTCCTCCGTTTAGCCATAGTGATCCTGTTAGAATGTAAGTCATGTCATATAAACCTTTTGGCTCAGAACTCTCCAATAGCAATTCATGCTGAGTAAAAACCAGAATTCTTTACAATGTTTGAAAAGACCCAACTTATCCTTGAGCTATTGAACAGTAGCACATTTATTCTCTGTTCCTCCACTGGCCATACGTGCGAGTCACCACCTTCACACCTTTGGAGCTCTTCTCAGATGTTACTGGCCCAGTGAAGCCCTGCCTGGCTATCCTATTTGAAATTGTACTATGTTTTACTTTTTGCTCTTCATTTCCCCAGTTGCTATCTATGGACTGTATCTTTCATCTGTTTTATTGCCTGTCTCCTCCCACTAAGAACGTCAGTGGCACAAGGGCAAGGATTTTTGTCTCCTTTGTTCATTGTTACTTCCCTGTCATCTCGAAACCGGGCCTGGCACATCCCTAGGCCCTCAGTAAATTTTGTTGGAATGAATAAATGAAGTTTCAGAACCTGAAACAGAGTTGTGGAATAAAACTATGTAAATAAACATGTGTCTGTGAATACAGTTTTTCTCCTGGTTTCTGAGCTCCAGTCCTATCCTATGTCTGAACAAAGGTGCCTCTGACTATCCAGATCTTGATCCTTGTGAACAGCCATTGCCTATTAGAGGCAATGCGATGGGAGAAGGACATATTACCGTCTCCATTTCTGTAAAATCCCTTTGGCCCAGAATGGTTTCAAAAATGCTATCCCAGAAAGGCAGACAAATCCAGAGACCTTAGTAGTTTCCCTTAGCCTCTGCTGCATTAGCCAAAGATAAATCTATGCAGAGTTCACTAAAGGGAACAGACAACTGCATTAAGCTGTGTAATGATGAACACTAATGGCCTGTGACAAAATGGGTCTCTGTAGGCTCAGCTGCCATGCAAGTTGGGGATTTTTCCTTCTATTTGATAATGGTCATGAAAAAAGCAAAACAAAACCATAACCAAAGATGGGAAGAAACAACCTGCAGGCCAAGTTCAAGGTGATTTTCATGGTGTCTTTGTTTTTCCTTTTTGTAAGTATATACATCTTGAGTGTAAAATGTACATAATGCTCTCGTAGAGTGATGGGGGTCTCTACTCCACTAAATAGAAATGTACTGCCCTTTATTCCCAATAGCAACCTGATACTGTTCATCCGTTTCCTTTTCCAAGGCATATGCATTATCATGCAAACTGTTAAATTGAGTTTTTTAGCTGCTTGTTATTTCACTCATCGGCACTTAGACTCTTATCATAGTGATCCGTGCTGGTTGATTTCATTTTCTGTGCATTTCCTTCCCATTCCTAATTTAAGTGAGGAGCTTGATTCTTTGTGTGTCTTTCTCCTCCCCTTGGCAGTTTCACCTGGCTAGGCTAGTGATCCTGGGGTAAATTAGTTGACTTTTTTCTATTGCACATGATTCTTGTGAGGATCAAATACCTGTGGATAAATATGCTTTCGGAGAAGGCAATGGCACCCCACTCCAGTACTCTTGCCTGGAAAATTCCATGGACGGAGGAGCCTGGTAGGCTGCAGTCCATGGGGTCGCTGAGAGTTGGACACGACTCAATGACTTTACTTTCACTTTTCACTTTCATGCATTGGAGAAGGAAATGGCAACCCACTCCAGTGTTCTTGCATGGAGAATCCCAGGGACAGGGGAGCCTGGTGGGCTGCCGTCTATGGCGTCGCACAGAGTCGGACACGACCGAAGTGACTTAGCAAATATGCTCTATAAACTACTGTAAACAGTTTAATTGATGATACCAGTGTGGATATTAGACCAGTTGATCTCCAAGACGTTTTTTAATTATAGAACTAAATTTATTCTAATACTTCCCAAAGCAATGTTTCTAGTACATTCTACAAATTTAGGTAATGGGATACATGAGTGTCTTAGGTTCAACTCTTAGAAACCATAGGTTTTACATATATACATCATATTGCGTAGTCAGGCCTGATCTAGGACTTAAAAAAGAAAAAAACATGCAGAATGTCAGTGTGACCTACACATCCTGTATTTTCGGCATGTGCCTCTCAGATATTCAGAACACATTTTACTCTCCTGCAGAATTATTTGACAACAGATTTTGTTCTTCACCTCTGACTCTCCATGGATGATCTACCAAAAAATAGCACCTCCACTTGTTACTAAATAAAACCCCAGTATGGCTCTTGTATAAATCCAGTTTTATTACCTTCTTCCAAAGTAATTTCTGACAATCCAGCCAGAACCCTTACTTTTTGTTTGTCATATTTAGGCTTGATTCTTGAAAAACAGGGCTAGCTCTAATTTTAGCCTAAGAAGAAAAGATTACAAGGCCCATTTCAAGACCTTGGTTTTGCATACCTGATCTACTAAGTTTGTAAATTCTAGGAATCCATTTTATTTTTTTAAATACGCGTGTCTGTTCTTATTTTCAGCACCAGTTTGTTTCCTTCAGCTTTCCCACACGCATGACTTTTATAGCCCATATAAAGCAGAGTGCTCTGCCATGTTGATTTAATGGTATGTTTCAATAAATTTCCCCTGTTACAGTGCTTGTTCCACACCAGGCAGCCAAGTGGGGGAATAGACGGATGTGCTGGTTAACTAATTTTCAAAGAGAAAAAATTTCATTTTCTCCATTCTTGAATGTCATAGCTGTCCTGCCAATGACCTGATCCTGAGATGTATTAGGTTCTCCGTGACATATGTTACAGGAAGTAGTGACCTGACCTTTTAAAAATTTTATTAACATTTATAAATTTGTTTTAGTGTATTATGGTGGAAGCAATGATTTTTCTTCAGAATGGATTGGGGTGACTGGTGAACAGATTGATAGCCGTGCCATATATTAAGCTGGTGGACATTTTGTAGGGTAGATAGATGCTATCTTTTTCCCTCTCTCGTCTCCTACCTTTCAGGCTTCTGCTGATGGGGATGGTAATATGTAGTTTTTCTTTAAAGCATTTTACAAGCAACTGAATCATTACTGAGACCCTTTATGTAGCTGGTCAGATTTTGGTGATTGCTTAATGAAACACTGAGGCACGGGTGGTCCCCCATCCTTTCATTCAGCTGTTGCTCAGAGCCTAATGTATTCCAGGTGCTCTGCTTGTCACTAGGGCTGTAAAGTGAAGGCCTCCGTCCCTGTCCTCAAGTAATTTACAAACTGATGGATTAAGAACCTATGGAAAACCATCAAGATCCTAATTAAAGTTTTTTTCTTTTTTTCTTGTCTCAACTTTGTGTTCAAAACCTTGACCTATACCTAAAAATTCTTCTAAACTCATATCTTGATTCTTCCTAGGAACTAATTGCATTTATACGTAGTGTTTGGGTAAAAAATATTTGTCATAGATTAAGAAAGGAAATCTTGATTAATGTTAACTATTGGAACTTAGCTATCGCCAGTATTATTGACTTAGCAATTCTCATCTTTCTCTCCATGCCCTAAGAGACTGAGCAGTGTGTGGTTTTATAAAAAGGACACCTCTCCCAGGACAGGAAACAGGCGAGCTGGCACGTTGCCTTTCTAACCTGTTTACCACAATAGCAGTTGTGATGGTGATGGTGATCGACACTCCCATCTATCATCTGCTTTTTCCCAGATGCTTCTGAAACATAAATTAAGCCTCCTGACTCCTCAGTGAGTATGGATTGCTGTTTTATTTTACAGTAAATATTTGGTTATTTTATAGACAGGGAAATTGAGACATTGGGAACCTAAGTGGCTAGATAAATAAGTTATGGACACTGCTGGGAAACGTCAGCTAATGTTTTTTGAGCCCGTGTGGAGCATAGTGCTTCCATAAGCCCTGTGCAGTGTATTTTGTTTCTGGCTTTCCCCCTTACTGCCTAAGGAAACAGAGAGGTAATGGCAGCCCACTCCAGTGCACTTGCCTGGAGAATCCCATGGACGGAGGAGCCTGGTGGGCTGTAGTCCATGGGGTCGCAAAGAGTCGGACACAACTGAGCAACTTGACTTTCACTTTTCACTTTCATGCATTGGAGAAGGAAATGGCAACCCACTTCAGTGTTCTTGCCTGGAGAATCCCAGGGATGGGGGAGCCTAATGGGCTACCGTCTATGGGGTCGCACAGAGTCGGACGTGACTGAAGCAACTTAGCAGCAGCAGCAGCCTAAGAAAAGGGTTCCGTGGAACTTATTGGCTCAATTTTATTTATCTGTCCTCATGGAAACTGTTGTTTTGTGGCTGTACGTTTTACTTTTCCACTTGCATTTTCTTAATACTTTTTACTTTAGCTAGGGAAGGACCTAATTAGAAGCATTTGCCATATTTCCAGGCTCCAGGCTTTTCTAGTTTAAAAAAAAAAAAAAAGAACTTTGTCATATATCAGGTACTGTGCTAAGGGCCAAGGCCGGAAAGGTGAATTAAGGCACAGTTCTTGTTCCCAAGAACTTTCTAGTACTATACACGTGTAATATACTTTTTGTTCGCTTGAAGAACTGTTTATTGTGGAACGTTTCAGAGCTTTACTAGAAAGGGTTTGTTGTGAATTTCCAGAGGCAAATAGCATATGCAGCCTTTTCTAAGCTGATGGAAACGATAAATCCGCTACTTAAGAAGTATATTTTAGAGTAGATATTCTTTAGGACACATCTTAAAGAACTAATGACATGGCCATTTTTCACCCTCCGCGTGCCAGACAGCGCTAGAAGTGAACAAGGGCAGGCAATCCAGCTTTCCCTGAACAGCTGTTGGGGATGTAATTGAGTTACTCTTTAAAGCTGTTTTCTCCCCCAAATTGAGTAGCAGCCTGTGAAAGAGAAGCAAACTGCCTCCCCACTGCTCACACTTAAGCTGTCTGCAGAAGGTATTTTCGTCCATGAGATCGACTCTTAAAAGATTAGCAGTCCCCTCATTTAGACCCTATATTCAACTTGAGAGGAGACTGATGCTGGTTTACAAAGGCTTTGTGACTGACCTACGATAACAGAACTAGTTAAAAGCATAGCCTGGGAAAAAGCAAAAGCAGAACACATCTCCTGAGTCTACCATTACACCACACTGTGCCTCGGATGATGTCTGATTAGAAGTGTTCCACTTCAAATGCTTGAATCCCCAACAACCAGTGCATTTGGTACAAACTCCTGAATAACTAGCCTTTACAATCAAATAGGCTAAAAATAGTCTTTACAATCAAACTTTTTAAAAAATGTTTTCCCACAAAATTCCTGAATGAGCCAACTATTCGTCTTTTACTTTATAGTTTTCTCATCTCACGTGCTGCTTTTTCCATCATAGTGGTTAGAGTGTTTTACCTAAATAACTATGTCATGTTTTAGGCAGTGGTGAGCCTCTTCCTCCCACCTCCACAAATAAATACTGTAGTGACTCTATTAAAATCTGATGCTCTACAGAAGCCCTGAGTAGGTTATTCTGAATGGTTTTATGTCAGAGAAAGTGCAATAAATGTAGGGAGGGGACTAGAACCCATTAAATGTATGAGTGGAAAATAAGTTATAAGAAGGCCTTGCTTTTATCATGAATGCGTTTCAGAAGTGCCATATAAGTCAAATAAAAACACTATAGGTTGTATAATAGACTGTGGGCACCTGTAGGTCATGTTCATGATTATTTGCCAAGTGGTCGGCCTGTTTTCTGTGTTTTTTCTATGACAAGGTACTCGGTAGCATCATAACAGTATGTAATTTCATACTTGTGTATAGGTTATATCCATCCATCTGATTTTTTTGTTCTTCAGTTGTTGGTAGCTCAGAATGTGTTTCCTCATGGATATAATCCTATCTGGTGCAAACCTCCACAAAATAGTTTTTTCCATAGTATATCTGTAGTCTTACTGTAGCTTTCTCATATTTAACTTAAATATGAGCATGTGTCCTGGAAATGGATTTAGAGTTGGGCTGGAGATTCTAGGAGTGCATCTCTTCCTTTTGAAACCTGGCAGTGGGGTCAGAAGTCGTATGCAGTATTGCTGTTGTTGCTATTTATTTACTCAGTTGTGTCCAACTTTTCGTGGCCCCATGGACTGTAGCCCATTAGGCTCCTCTGTCCATGGGATTTGTCAGGTAAGAAAACTGGAGTGGGTTGTCATTTCCTCCTCTAGGGGATCTTCCTGACCCAGGGATTGAACCCTCTTCTCCTGCTTGTCAGGCAGATTCTTAATCACTGAGCCACCAGGGAAGCCCTCAGATAGCGTTGAAAAGAGAGAAAGTGAAAGTGAAAGTTGCTCAGTCGAGTCTGACTCTTTGCAACCCCGTGGACTATATACAGTCCATGGAATTCTCCAGGCCAGGATACTGGAGTGGGTAGCCTTTCCCTTCTCTAGGGGATCTTCCCAATCCAGGGTTCGAACCTAGGTCTCCCACATTGCAGGCAGATTTTTTGCCAGCCGAGCCACAAGGAAAGCCCACGAATACTGGAGTGGGTAGCCTATCCCTTCTCCAGAGGATCTTCCTGACCCGGGAATTGAACCTGGGTCCCCTGCATTGCAGGTGGATTCTTTAGAGCTGGTGTTGGGATATGGTAAATAGAAAGAAATGTGTAGATCATCCAGGCCAGCTTTTATATTTTAGAGATGAAGGGCAACATCCCCAACATGCCCTTGTTGTTACCGGGGCCTGGGGCAGAGTCTTCTGGAGTCACTGGTGTGAGGAGTAGGGTCTGACAGCAGTTCTGGGGTGAGGTGTGGGAAACTGAAGTAGTGGTGGGGGTCTGGGCTTGGGAGGGATTATGTGAGACCCTTCTTGATAGGCACCAAGGAATTGTTCTCCATTTTTGCCTCTCTCTTTGTACCCCACTCCTTCTTCTGGCCCTTCCTAGTTATTAAAGAATGTCAGGTGAAACCCTTTTCTTTGGCTAAGAGAGCATTCATCTTTTTCTTCCCCATTGGCACTGTCATGAGTCAATACAGATTTCCCTCTTACCCACCGAGGCCATGGCTAGAGGGAAGAGGTGAGGAGCAAACTCGATTTGTTCCAGCTGGGTACACAGTCTGCAGTGGCTCATGGGGCTGCAGCAGGATGTTTCTGGCAGTGGTGAGGAAGAGAAGCTTCTGTGGCCCCCAGCTGGGGGTGTAGGTAAGCAGACTGCCTGACTACCTGGTGTAGGTAACGGGGCTGGATTTCCACATCACAGTGCCTGGGGAAGCCGGTTTGAGGTGGGGAGAGAGGTTAATATGAGATGTAGAGAGAAAAAACCAGTGCTAACTTTCTGGCTGGGCCGGGGCTCCTGCGTGCCTATGTGGGTGGAAGAGTGAAGCAGAGCTTCAGTGCTGTTCTGATGAATCGGCATCAGTGATACAGGGACGAGTCCTGGACAGTTTGGTGTGGAAAATTGGATTTTAGGAAACAAACATATAAACCCCACACTGAATCAAGAACCATGATCATTGAATGGGCCGATGGTGTTAGACACACAAGAAAGTATATTCCTTCACCCTGCATCTTCTAAATATTTTTATTTTTAAAATATAGAAATTTCCAGTAGCATGTCATTGTGTATGTTTGAGGCAAAAGAAGATGGTTGAAAAGAGAAGGAGGCTAGAGGGACTGGCACAAAATACAGTTCTTCAGAGGGGTCTGAGGAGAATGTTTGAGTGTGTCTTGATTCACTGCAGCTTCTTGAAGGCCGAGAGAGGACTTTCTCATTTCTGAGAAACAGCTACAAGGACTCTGAAGAATGTTCTTTCCCTTACTATGTTTGTACATGGAAATATTATCATATAGGTTGTGGAGTTTTGTTTTTTATCTGATTTGGCTTTGTAATGAGATTGGAGGAGGGGAGCAGTGAGGAAGCTCATTTTATATTTAAGACTGCAGTCTGTGATGAAATGTTCGTAATTTTCTGGAGGTTAGTTATCTCACCTTTTGGAAGTATGGTTCACGGTTGGTTTAGGGCTCCCCCAGTAGCTTAGATGGTGAAGAATCTGCCTGCAATGTGGGAGACTTGGGCTCTATCCCTGGGTTAGGAAGATCCCCTGAAAAGGGAATGGCTACCCACTCCAGTATTCTGGCCTGGACAATTCCACAGACAGAGGAGCCTAGCGGGCTACAGTCCATGGGGTCTCGAAGAGTCGGACACTGCTGAGAAACTTTCGCTTGCATGCACTCACGTTAGTGATGAGCATTACAGTTGCCAGTAAGTGGTTTGAGTGGATGCTTGTTTGTGATCTTAGTGTCTGGTTCAAAAGTTGGTTCCTACCTTGCTGTCAATACTTGAAATACTGCCCTCAGTGGCTATATTAATTTACCACTGTCTTTGGAGTCACATTTAGGTTGAAATTCTCGCCTTGTGAGCTTTGTGACTTCAGGCGAATTCTTTAATCACCTGAACGTGTTTCCTCACCTGTAAAGTGGGGCAAGTAACAACTAGCCGGCAGTGGTGGTCTGAGTGTCGGCTTAAAATGACCTACGGGAAAGGTCCTGGCGTTTACTGGCTGCCCAGCGAATGTCTGGTTTGTTTGAGTATGACTCCATTTCTGACTGTATGCTGCAGGTCAGTCGCTAACAAGCAGATGGGGAAACAGCAGCACAGTCTGGCTGGAGGGGATTTGCTGAGCCACTCAACTTGCAAGACTTCTTTGTCTCTGCCAGGAACAGGAACCCCTGGAATGTCCTTCTTTCCTTCCTGGATTCTCTAATTCTCCCTGCTGCATGTGTAACTCGTTACGAGTGTGCTGCTCCTCTTGCATGTTAGTTAGTGCCTGAATCTCTCTATTTTGGAATAGTATTTGCCTGATCAAGGCCAGCTGGTGGACTGAGCTAATAGATCTGGTGAATTTCCTTTATCTACATCCCTGTGTTAGGGCATGTAATTTTTGTTTATCTTTAGCAAATATTTACCTAGCTCCTATTATGTTACAAGCAATGGAAAGAATAAAGTCTCTGCTCTCATGGAATTTATATTCCAATGGGAGGAGTCAGACAATAAGCCAGTATAAAGTACGTCGGGTTTAGTATGTATTGTGAAGGAAAATAAAGCGGGGTGTTCAGAGAGCATGTTCAAGCCAAGGCTGGAATGAAGTTCAGGAGCAAACCATGAGATATCTGGGAGAAAAGCATTCCAGGCAAAGGAAAAAGTAAACACAAAAACCTCAAAACCAGAATAGCTGAAGACACGTGAGCAAGGAAGGGACCTTGTCAAAGATGGGGTCAGAGAGATGCTGGGAGCAGTGTTCTTCAGGTCTTGGAGATGGTGGTCAGGACTTTGGATTTTATCCTGAGATGGAAAGCTATTGGAAAGTTTTGAAGAGAAGAATGTCATAATCTGATTTAACCTTTCTCAAGTACTGCTTTGCCTGCCACGTGAAAAATTTGGTGTAGGGGGCAGAGTTGTAGCAGAGAGTAGAAAGCCATTGCAATCATTTCGGTGAGACGTAATGTCCCGAATGCACTAGGTTGGCAGCAGGGAGTTGAGAGGTGGGTATATTCTGGATGTCTTATGAAGATTTACCGGTGGGTCAAATATGGGTATGAGGAAAAAAAATAAGTCAAGCATATCTCAAAATTTTGGCCTAAGCAACAGGAAGAACAAAGATATGTTTTCTAGAGAGGGTGAAGACTATGGGAAGTTAGCTGGAGAGTAAAATCATGAATCCAGTTTTGGAAATACTAAATTTGAGATGTCAGATAACCCAGTGAAAATGTTGAGTAACTAGTTGAGTGTATGATGGAAAGTCTGAAAGTGAGAGCTAGACCAGCATTGTCCAATAGCACGTTTGCTGTGATAGAAATGTTTTATAACTTCACTCTCCAATATGGTAGCCACTAGCCATGGATACCTACTGAGCACTTAAAATGTGGCTAGTAAAACCAAGGAACTGATTTCATATTTTACTTAATTTTATTTACTTAATTATAATTAATTTAAATTGAAATTTAAACTGACACAGGTGGTTCAGGCTACTGCATTGGTCAACATGGAAGACAGTATATAAAAATTTGTCTTCAACATTTCATTGCTGCATAAGACCATGGGCTTCCCTGGTGGCTCAGATGGTAAAAAATCTACCTGCAGTGTAGGCGACTTGGGTTTGATCCCTGGGTCGGGAAGATCCCCTGGAGAAGGGAATGGCTACCTACTCCAGTATTCTTGCCTGGAGAATCCCATGGACAGAGGAGCCTGGTGGGCTGCAGTCTGTAGGGTTGCAAAGAGTTGGACACAACTGAGTGAGTTTTACTTTTCACTTAAGGCCGTGAGACAGGATAAAATGTGCTTGGAGGAAGCTTGGATAAAGAAGGAAAGATATCAGAGGATCAAGACCTGCAAAGCAGAGAGGTTAGGAAGATACAGAGCTATAGTCCAACAATATTTTTAAAAAGTAGCAGATTGTAAGAATGCAGAAGGCCAAGAGAAAGTGGTAAAGTAGTTTCCAGGAAACCAAGCAAAGCAGATGTTTTGAGCCGAGTGAGTCATTCTGTCAAACTCTGCTGAGCTGTCTGTTCCCCTGTTCATAGTGAATGACTTTTGAACTTGTCTCTAAAGACTGTTCATCCACAAACCTAAGAGTGGTCTTACTGCCTTGTAGGTGCAAGATGAAGAACGTGGAACAAGGTCACTCAATCAGCTTTTACAAACTTATTTTCAGGAGATATGCTCCCAAATATGTCATTGCACTGAAATCTTAGAACTATTACCTTTTGGAAATCCCAAACCGTATTCATTACTGCTTTCTCACCCGTACTTTCCACCGTCTCACCCTCCCTAGTACTAACGGGATATGATTTTGAAGAAGCTGGGATGGAGATAGCATCAGTACCACCTATGTCAGCAGTTGATGTGAGAGAACCAGATATCTGTCTGGCACTAGGCCCTAGGCCTTCCTTCTCGGAGAAGGCAATGGCACCCCACTCCAGTACTCTTGTCTGGAAAATCCCATGGACAGAGGAGCCTGGTAGGCTGCAGTCCATGGGGTCATGAAGGTCGGACACGACTGAGCTACTTCACTTCCACTTTTCACTTTCATGCATTGGAGAAGGAAATTGCAACCCACTCCAGTGTTCTTGCCTGGAGAATCCCAGGGACGGGGGAGCCAGGTGGGCTGCCATCTGTGGGGTCGCACAGAGTTGGACACGACTGAAGCAACTTAGCAGCAGCAGCAGCAGCCTTCCCTCTAGCTGTGTATACACTCAGTCCACACCAACTTTTAGGGTCAAATGAAGAAATTACTGAGTATGGCTGGGAAGAAGCAGATGATTTTACCCCAAATCCCTGAAATATTGATATACCTTATTAAATTGACTATTGTGATCCGTTCAGTCGCTCAGTCGTGTCTGACTCTTTGCAACCCCATGAATTGCAGCACACCAGGCCTCCCTGTCCATCACCAACTCCTAGAGTTCATCCAAACTCTTGTCCATCGAGTCAGTGATGCCATCCAGCCATCTCATCCTCTGTCGTCCCCTTCTCCTCCTGCCCCCAATCCCTCCCAGCATCAGAGTCTTTTCCAATGAGTCAGCTCTTCGCATGAGGTGGCCAAAGTATTGGAGTTTCAGCTTTAGCATCAGTCCTTCCAATGAACACCCAGGACCGATCTCCTTTAGAATGGACTGGTTGGATCTCCTTGCAGTCCAAGGGACTCTCAAGAATCTTCTCCAACACCACAGTTCAAAAGCATCAATTCTTCAGCACTCAGCCTTCTTTACAGTCCAACTCTCACATCCATACATGACCACTGGAAAAACCATAGCCTTGACTAGATGGACCTTAGTTGGCAAAGTAGTGTCTCTGCTTTTGAATATGCTATCTAGGATGGTCATAACTTTTCTTCCAAGGAGTAAGCGTCTTTTAATTTCATGGCTGCAATGACCATCTGCAGTGCTTTTGGAGCCCCCAAAAACAGTCTGACCCTGTTTCCACTGTTTCCCCATCTATTTCCCATGAAGTGACGGGACCAGATGCCATGATCTTCGTTTTCTGAATGTTGAGCTTTAAGCCAACTTTTTCACTCTACTCTTTCCCTTTCATCAAGAGGCTTTTTAGTTCCTCTTCACTTTCTGCCATAAGGGTGGTGTCATATGCATATCTGAGGTTATTGATATTTCTCCCGGAAATCTTGATTCCAGCTTGTGCTTCTTCCAGCCGAGCATTTCTCATGATGTACTCTGCATGTAAGTTATATATATATTTTTCTTTTCCCAGCTTCCCTTTTAGTTCTTCTTTTCTCTGCATATTGATGATTTGTCTCTCTTGCCTTTTCTTTTGTGTATGTTTTCCCCTTGGTCTTCTCTCCATTTGGTCCCTTGGTTTTTGTTTTTTTTTAAATAGCATCTAAAAGTACTCAGCAATTATTTTATTCATGTGTGTGTTTGTTTATGGCTGTGCTGTGCAGCATGTGGGGTCTTAGTTCCCTGATCAGGGTTTGAACCCATGCCCCTTGCTTGGAAGCACAGGGCCTTAACCACTGGACCACCAGGGAAGCCCTGCCCCTAGTTTTTGAGAGTTCCATTTCTCATTCCTGTGCCCTGAACTCAGATAGTTACTTGGTATACCCAGACACATCATTGCTTTGTCTTGCTGTGCCCTCATGCGCCTCCATTGGAAGTTCTCTGCTGCTTCCAGACCTCTGACTCTATTCTGCATACCTTCTGGTCCATTCTGTGTGTGTTACACTGATACTGCTGCTGCTAAGTCACTTAGTCGTGTCTGACTCTGTGCGACCCCATAGACGCCAGCCCAGCAGGCTCTCCCGTCCCTGGGATTCTCCAGGCAAGAACACTGGTGTGGGTGCTTCCCATCATCTCTGATTGGCTTAGAAATGTCAAAAACAGAGACAACAGGCGAGTCTTTCTCCTCCGTACCTTTTATATGTTGATTATATTTTCCATGGTAATCCTCTTAAGTATGTTTTTAAGCACTTATTATGATACTTTGTTGTTAATGCTCATTTTTCTTTGTTCTTTGTATCTGTATTGAACCGCCTTATAATACAAAATGAATGTTTTAATTTGCACAGAAAATTCATGATTCCTGTTGTTAAAATGCTCGTGGCCACATGCGTAGTGCTGGTGCAACATTGTATAAGGAGGAACAGGTGCCAGGGTAGTAAGGGGCTGGACGCTGGAGATCTGCACCAACCTGAGATAAAAATCCAAGGAATTTGTGTCACTCCCAAGCCTTAGTGAGCTTAAATCTGCCAAGGGAAAAATGCAGAGTTGTAGCATGCCTTAAATGATTAGAAGTCACATGAGGGTTGGGGAAAGAAAAACCCCAAAGGATTGGTGGCTAGAAAATCTTTCGTAGCAGTTGCATGAGACCTTGAAAATCAGCAATGGAAATGAGAGTGGATTATATATAATACAAAAGACAAATGCACTCACATTCCCTGCCGAATGGGCTTTTAATAGAAGACAAGCCGATTAAGACAAAATGAGCAGTAATTAAGGGACATCTTAGGAGGGGTCAGGGTTGCTGAATTCTTCACACATTCATATATTTAGTTGATTTTGAGTTCTTCTATTATGATAATTACATTATGGTATGAATTTTCACAATCCAGTTACATGAAAATGACAGATTACTCAGTGAGGTTCGTGTGTTTAACCTCGTGATTTGGTTATATGCCATTTATGTGCCTTGCCTACAGTGTTTGCCTTCTTATATTTCTGTGTGTTAACCCAGCTGCCTCCGTTTATTGCTCCCATATTACAGTGGATGTTTTCTGCATTTTTATGAAGAGCCTATTAGCAGCTTAGGCTTGATTTAAAGAATTTCTACAGTTTATGAATACCGTTCATCTCTGTGAATGAATTTAGCACTTTAATGCTATTTATTTACTCCACACCATAAAATGTAATATAATAAATAATGGGTCCCTTGGGCTTGTGGTAAAACTCAGTGATCATCCTCTCAGCAGGAAGATGAACACAACTTGAGTGGGGAAATAATGATCAAAATTCACCACACTCACTAGGATGCCATTTATATACCTGAATCTAATAAAGGCTGAATTACAATGCTTAACATTACGCTTATTAGTCCTAACATCTGAATGTAGTGAGGCTGGGAAAGGGGAAAGACTCAGTGATATTAGCAATGTTTCAGAAGGTAATATCAATTCCAGGTTAGCGATTCAAGTAAGCATGTGTTCCTAAAACCATATGATGCCTAATTTCTTGGGCTAAATAAATGTTAGGCTAGTGTTTTCCACCAGCTTCATCCATAGAAAACTCTTGAACTTTGTGGGGAGGGTGAAAGCAGTTCACAGTTCCTTCCTTATCAATTTATTATTAATTTGGAGGTTTTCAAGATGACCCTGTTGGTTATCCATACATGAAATATGTGCAAGCCAGACCCTTGGCATGATCACTGGTCAATAGAGCCGTTCTGTTTCATTGCTGAAGTCCAGAAAGAGTTAACTCATGAGTGCTCAAAACTCTGTGTGTATAAACGTGTATCTGATTTTATCCCAAGATTATTCAAGTTATTTTTGTAATATCTTTGCTTTTATTTACCTTTATTAGACATTCATTCCTTGAGATAAAGGTTGCAGGTTTACATGCATTTAGGAGCTTGATTGATAAATGAGTGACTTGGGTGAATTGGAGGACCCTTGTTCCATCTAAGGGGCCAACCTGTACTCAGGTCCAGTCAACCTTTGTCATGTGGAATATAATCTCAGTGAAGACAGATGGACTAAATTTGAAAAAGACACAATGTCATAGTTTTTATTTTCATGTGAAATCTTCATGATCATTTGTTATGTAATTTTTAAAAGTTAAATACCAAATAAATCAGCATTCTGGTTTGGGTTCATAGGTTGCCAGCTTGATAGTTATGCTTGAAATGTAAGTTCCCAAAAATGTTTACACAGTCAAGGCTTCTATTGCACTATTAGCTCCAGTCATCCATTACTAGTTTGAATGTGCCTCCATTTTGATTCTCCTTGGTCCTGCCTATTGACATGATGATACATTGCTAGAGCTTTCTCTCGAAAGAAAATCACTTAAAATTTTAGCATCTTTAAAGAAAAGAATGCTGAATATAGTGAGGCACTGCAAAGTACAGTAGGTAGCACTCAATAAACACAAAATACTCAGTGTTGTTTATGTTGAATTTTTATTTTTCAGTCTTTAAAGATCAGTACAGTTAAATTGTATTTTATTGTGTATTTATCCAGAAATAAATGAATGGAAGAGGGATATGCTGAGGTTTACCTTTATGGTAATAGAGTCATAGACAAGTGATAGGGTGATTGTGTTTTTCTACTAGCAAATGATGAACAGACTCACCACCAAATGGAGGAATCAACTGCAAGCTTACCATTTTTTTTTTAAAACAAAAAAAGTGTCAAAATATGTTCTCACTTCACCCAAAGCCATTTGCCGAAGTCATAATTTGATTATCATATGCTATTCAAGAGAGTTTGTACTGATTGGTCTCTATGACCCAGTGTTGCCTCTAGATAAAAATAGATTTAGCATCAGCTAGAATGGTATATCTGCACATGTATGTAATGGCATGTTAATCTATGAAGGCTTTTTGTCTTCATAGTTCTCTTTAAGGATATGTGCAATCACCTTAGAAAGCCCCAGGTTATCCATAACCACCAGGCAGTGTATTACAGAAACACAAGACAGGCTGTGTGTAAGCCTATGGTTCTCAACCAGGGGAGAGTTGACTTTATCCTGCAAGATTCTTAGGGCTGATTTACTAGTTGTCTGCTTCTAGTGTGAACAAATCATTCTACTTTGTAGACCATTCGATTTAGAGCTGACTGTATTCCTGATGGCCCTGCTAAGATAAATAGCCCTGGACTGTGTTTCCTGATAACAGGGTCGGAGTGGGAAAGAGTGTAAAAGAACCCTCTGATGAGAGCCGTCAGAAAGCACGGTGTTGATTTGGGAAGCCAGGAGTTGCAGTATTTGTTCCTGCTTTGGACAGTTTCAATTATTAGATGGAGATGAAATCTGCCTTCTTGTAATTTTTACTTCTAATTTCCACCTCTAGATTTCACATAGTACTGTTTGGTTCTCTTATCTGGCAGTTAATCGTTTCTGCCTTGTACATTATCTGTACTTGTCTCATGAATAAAGAACAGCAGCATTTGGGAAGGTTGCTTACTCCATGAGCCTGCAGATTTACTGAAGCACATGAGTCAGCTCCACTAATGCAACTCAGTCAGTCAAAGGGTCACAAGATCAGCAGGATGAGAGTGGCAATCATTTATTCATTCATTAAAAAAGAAAATTATAGAGTGCCCATTATATACCAGGCATTGTTCCAGATACAAGGTGGCACTCACACTCTAACTTTGTGTCTTATTTTCCTTTCTAGACTCTAGACTCTTTAAGAACAGGATTCTTGTCTGATTACCTTGTATCTTGTACCTCACCTTACACAGCATAGTATATTACATTTAGAATGTGCTCAGAATTTTATTTTTTAAATAAGTGAAAAATCTAGTATACAGATTTTGGAGAGCACTATAGAATAGGTCTAATCCTTTTGTGACAGCCATTAAATATATTAGTCATATTAACATAATGGCCAGGCTTGTTGTTCTTCAGTCGCTCAGTCGTGTCCGATTCTTTATGACCCGTGGACTGCAGCACGACAGGCTTCCCTGTCCTTCACCTTCAGCATCTCCCTGAGTCTCCTCAGACTCATGTCCTTTGAACCAGTGATGCCATCCAACCATCTTATCCTCTGTCATCCCCTTGTCTTCCCGCCTTCAATCTTTCCCAGCATCAGGGTCTTTGTTAATGAGTCAGTTCTTCACATCAGGCGGCCAGAGTATTGGAGCTTCAGCTTCAGCATCAGTCCTTCCATTGAATATTCAGGGTTGATTTCTTTTAGAATTGACTGGTTTGATTTCCTTGCTGTCCAAGGGATTCTCAAGAGTCTTCTCCAGCACCACAGTTCGAAGGCATTCATTTGATGGCCAGGCTCAATAGTCCTAATTTCAACACAAGTTCTTTCTTCTACACAGTTGAGTTGCCCTTCTTTAGTATTGCCCCTTTTCATGTGTAGGAACAGAACTGAATACAGCGTTCAAGATGAGATGTGATCTTGACAAGGTGGAAGGGAGAGAACTCTGCTTTCTGTGAGTCATTCATTTCCCATAAGGCATTTATTAACTACCACCTTTTCCTTTTTTTCCCCCAGGGTTGCCTTACTTTTCTTAAGTAAATATAGTAATTAACAGGACATTAAATATCTGTGTGATATTTAAACAAACATGCTGTAGAACTATTTCTTGTTTTCCTAGTAATTTTCACTAGTGAAAAGATTGTAATTAAGATTTTCTATTTGGAGTAGGAAGTTCTTATGTATATTATAGAAAGCTTTTCAAAAATTCACATACAGTTGTCATTTGGGAGTACAAATATATGGTGTATGTGTGTGTGTGAGAGAGACAGAGGGAATTGGACTGAATGATCAATCTCCAAGGTTTAGCGTTCTTGCCTCTTTTATTTTGATGGTATTATAATTATTCTTTATATTGATATGTTTGTCTTGTTGTTGTTTAGTCATTAAGTCATATCCAACTCTTTGCGACCCAATGAACTGCAGCATGCCAGGCTTCTCTGTCCATCACTGTCTCCCTGGGGTGAAGTGGAGTGAAAGTCACTCAGTTGTGTCTGACTCTTTGCGACCCCATGGACTATACAGTCCAGGGAATTCTCCAGGCCAGAATACTGGAGTGGGTAGCCTATCCCTTGTCCAGCGGATCTTCCTGATCCAGGAATTGAACTGGGGTCTCCTGCATTGCAGGTGGATTCTTTACCAATTGGACTATCTCCCTGAATTTCCTCAAACTCATGTCCATTGAGTCAGTGATGCCATCCAGCCATCTCATTCACTGTCTCCCCCTTCTCCTCTTGCCTTCAATCTTTCCCAGCATCAGGGTCTTTTCCAGTGAGTCAGTTCTTCGCATCAGGTAGTCAGAGTATTGGAGCTTCAGCTTCAGCATCAGTCTTTCCAATAAATATTCAGGGTTGATTTCTTTTAGGATTGACTAGTTTGATCTTCTTGCTGTCCAAGGAACTCTCAAGAGTCTTCTCCAGCACCACACTGCCAGCTCTGTGCTTGTCTTGTCTTTATAGAATATTATCCTATTTTATTTGAACTCCTTATTTCCTGTGCATGACATACAACTAATTAGTTTGGTGGTTCTTAATGTTTCCTTTATTCCTTAGTTTTAAATTCTAGATAAAAAGAATTACAAGATTCTTATTGACATCTTTGTTACAGTTTAGATGTGCTGCTGTTTTATAGGAACAGGTGACAAATTCCCATGTCTTTGTCACTGCACGTGGATTCTGCCAAATCCATGGATCAGAGTACCCTGTCCAGGTGATTTACTGCGCTAGATTTGTCCCATGATTTCATCCTCAGACGCTTCGATCTTTGTCAGCTCCATCTCCACACAAGGGATATGTAGCAGAAATTCTCAGATCTCAGATGTCAAATGTATTGCCAGGCAATTAAAAAAAAAACAAGTCATCCAAGTTGTCAACCGTGAGAGTGAAATTCCAGAGCTTCAATCTGGAATTCCAGGGTTGTGTTGAAAGTTTGCTTTGTTCACGTTGCATTTAGCTTTCTTTCTACATTCCAGCTTCGTTTATTCTTCCATTTAATTTAGCAAATATTTAAGTTATCACTGTGTGCAAAGAACTGGGCTCAGTACCTTGATGGTTACAAAGGTAAATGAAAGTTCCATCCCTTTTCCCCCTTCCAAAGCTGCTCAGGAAATAGTCACTCAGAAATACTTCCCTTTCTGCTAAATAGCATCAAAATAGAATTCTTCTTTTCTTTTTTCTTGTTAGCTTTAACTTAAAGATTTGGTGTTTTGTTTATTACGTTCATTGGTAGATATCTCTTAGAGTGCCTTCATCACTTAGTAAATTTGAATGTTTATTTAATGTCCTGTTATGTGTTCAACAGTATACCGAGCTTAAAATGCATCACCATAATTGTGCTCTTAAACTTCCATTGACTATTTTTTAATAAGACTCTGCTTTCTCCTGTTTTGTTTAAGTTAAGAATAAACTTTTTAAAAAAGGTGAGCTTAATGATGTGGAAATTATGCCTCAGTTAAGCTGTTCTGTATACGTGGAGTAACCTCAAAGATCTTACCTAAGTAATATTGCTGTATAAATACAAATAGCCTTCTTTGGTTAGCTTTAATCCCATGTATAACAAATTTGCTGGGCCATTTTGCAGCACTGTAGATGGACTGCTCTCTTCCACATACTAACTCGAGTTCTAAAACTAGATGGAATCTTAGTTAACTAATTGAAACACTCATTTGGATAAGAACTTAAGCAAGGTTCAGTAATTCTCAATTTCCCACTTTGCTTGCAAAACACGATGTAAGTACAGAATTACATTCTTCACAGCTTATTACACTGTGTGTTCACTCACAGGGAAATAATTTAATGCAATTTACTCCCAACTGTTTCCCTCATGCTGACCCCTTTATTAAAGTAACTGATTTCTCAAGGTTATGTTTATTTTCAAAGAAAAAAAAATTTGGAGGTCATAAATGTCATCACACACCTGGTCTCATTCTCCTTTTGTTTTTTTTTTTTCCCCTTTAAAATTTCCACATTGTGTTGCCAGACCAGCTCTTGATAACTTCAACCCTCTCTTTCTGCTTGATTGATCTTACTTCTTTTACTCTGATACTCCATTTTTATATTTGTCTGGTTATTCTTG
This sequence comes from Ovis aries, assembly GCF_016772045.2. Classification (NCBI taxonomy): domain Eukaryota; kingdom Metazoa; phylum Chordata; class Mammalia; order Artiodactyla; family Bovidae; genus Ovis; species Ovis aries. Next base: position 99,009,324 of record NC_056057.1, read on the forward strand.
ATATGTTCAAAGCAATCTCAATAATTCTGTTTTGTTTAAAATCCCTCTTATCTATTACATGTCAATAACTTAGGCCCTTGCTTTGGAGTATTTTTTCCCACTGCTTGAATCCTTGGACAAGCAGGACATGTTTGAATGTCCCTGAAAGTCTGATGCTTCTCTCCCACATGTTGTTCTTTGGAAGACAATCATTCTATAGGGGAATGCACCACTTAGGTGCATTCTTTTTTCAGAATTTACAAAGCCTTTTCCTTCCTTAGGGCTTCCCTTGTGGCTCAGCTGGTAAAGAATCTGACTGGAATGCGGGAGACCTGGGTTCAGCCCCTGGTTTGGGAAGATCCCCTTGAGAAGTGAAAGGCTGCCCACTCCAGTATTCTTGCCTGGAGAATTCCATGGAATATATAGTCCATGGGGTCGCAAAGAGTCAGACGAGACTCAGCAACTTTCACTTTCCTTCCTTGTGCTACCTTTGTTGCAAATCATGCTTTTAAACACTCTCAAAGCATTTTGATAAGCATATGATAAGTCTTTAAGTTGCCCTTCTCATATTTGGGCTTCCCTTGTGGCTCAGCTGTTAAAGAATCTACCTGCAATGTCGGAGACCTGGGTTCGATCCCTGGGTTGGGAAGATCCTGTGGGGAAGGGAAAGGCTACCCACTCCAGTATTCTGGCCTGGAGAATTCCCTGGACTGTATAGTCCATGGGGTTGCAAAGAGTCAGACATGACTGAGCGACTTTCACTTTTTCACTTTTTCTCATAATTGATTGTGATCTAATATATCCCTTTTCCCATCTCTGAAGGCCTCTGAGCCTTCTTCTCACTGTGGATGGCCACCACACAGTCACTCAGAGCAGAGCCTTCAGCTTGATGTTCACAGCACTGCTACTGAGGCTATGTTACCATGCCCAGAGAGCTGGCCCTGCGGAGTATTTTCAGCTTTACTTGAGTTTCACCTAATCCTCATTGAATGGTATAGACACTATATTAACCATATGGCTTTATAATCAGTGGAAATTGCCAGTCATTCTTTGTGGTAGGCATTTATTTTCTCCTACATTTTGCGTTTTCTCAGCACAGAACATCAGCAACATAGGATGTTGATGCTGAAAGATTACTCAAAATGGCCATAGATAACACTAGTCTCCTAATCTCTCTATGATCTAACTGTGGGACTAAAAAGAAAGTTTAAAATGGTTAGCAATCCATATCTCATTGGTAAGTATTGGGTTGTTGTATTTGTTTGTTTTTAAATTAGGTAAAAGTCTTTCGTACTGATTTAATTCAATGGATGAGTTTATTTTCTCCCTTTATTTCTGAGCATAATCTCTGTGAATCTGAGGCTAAAAATCTTCGTTTTACATTGGGAGAGCAAATGGATGTCCCTACTTCATTCTTAGACAAGAAGGTGATTGATGGCTTTGATATCATATTATTAACTGAAATAAATTTTGTCTCAATTTGAGAGGAAATAGTGATAACACAGGGTCCTTTCTGTCAGCCAACCCAGGCATATTGGACCATTCTTTCATCTTTATTTACTTGTGTCCTAGACTGAAAATCTCACATTCTCTCCTAAAATTGATGGCAAATGCTTAAAAATACCTAAAACAAAGAGCATAGCACATTCTACTGAAATAGGCCTATAGTTTATACATGCTTGGTCTAATGCATTCCTTACCTTACATAAATCTCCAGAAAAGCTATAGGAAGCAAGCACATTCCCCTGACACGGCAGGGTGTAAAATGGATATAAACCAATTACTTTTTGCAGTTCTTAGTCTCAGGAATACTGACCCTTCTGACTTCATTTTCAAGCCAGAACTCTTGACCCCCAACCTTACAAAGAAAAGTAATTGAGTAGAATTCCTAGCAAGAGGCAAATCAAGGCTTTCAAAGAAGAATTTTTGCCAGGAACCATGGAGCAAATCACCTCTAAAACATGCCAAATATAGTTATTTAAATACATTTAAGCTTCTAATCAAAGAGGTCTTTGATGAACTTTTCCCACTTTAAATACATCAAAGTAAGTAAAGAGAGTAGAGAAAGCCATTAGGAAATCATTATAATAAACACCAGCATTGATCCACTTCCCTCTCCTTCAGAACCTCCCCTCCCTGTGTTTTTAATTGTTCAGGTGGGCTTTAAATAGTGAAGTAATCAAACTCTCACAGGCCATCATAAAGAAATACATGAGTAAAAAAAATTCTTTTGGGTTTCAAGGAACCTGGGCAGTCCTGTGAGTGCCCAGTTTTCAGCAGTGACTTTCAAGTTGAACCTTTTCGATGGTAAATAGACTCCTGCTTATGCCTGTGTGTTTTGGCTTAAAAAAAAAAAAAAAATCAATCTCTGAGAAAATGGGCTTCCATCTTCCTTTCAGCCCCGTCTCCTTTGATGATTGATGTTAATTCAGTAAGCTGCTGACCCAAGAAAAAAGAATTGTTTGTGCTGTTGTTTTGAATAAATAAACTTACAAAGAATCAATGGCTGTAGCTTAGAGAAATTAGATGGTGGAGAGCTTCAAGTCTCTTTCTGCCCTGTTTCTCATGTAAATAAAGCAAGTAAAGGGCATTTCAGCTCCAGATACCTTTTTGAATGATGGAAACTTGCTTTGAAAGGGAATTTTTTTTTTCTAGTTAAAAGGAAATGTTCTCTCTGTATCTGTAGTGAGGAAAAACAACTGTATTTATGACAAAATAGGACAACTGCTTATTTCTGTAAACAATTTCAGACTGGCAGTAGCAAGGCAAGCATACCCATGTTCACTGGGTCTTCGCTTACATTCAGCGTTGTTAGTATATGGACTTAGGTCCTTCTGCATTTCTGAAAGACTCTAGAAGGTTTTCTTTAATTTTAAGATAGAAAGGTAATGTGGTCTGCCAGAACAAAATAGTTCACCCAGCAGACTTTTTCTGATCCAGCTGGCTGTTTATTGACTGATCATATATGAGTAATTTTGCTTTGCCATGCCGCAATTTCCTTTCCCTAAACCAGATACTATGATCACGGAGAGAAGGTGATGTCCACCAGTAATGACTGTTCTTCAGACAAGAATGTCATTCAGTGGGTTTCTGGCCATGAGGCTTAAAATCAGTGTTATAGGCAGTCTACAATAATTGAAAATATAAAGGCTGCCTTGCTTTTTATTACCCTTTTATTTTGGTACCACTTATACAACAGTGTAATAAAAACTGTTTCACTTCATAGTATACTTAATCCACAGTTCCAGGCAAAGCAGAATACATTTATGTTAATAATACATGTCATGTCAGAACTTAACATTAACCATGTTTTATAAATTGTGAACAACCTGAGCATCAAGGAATAGTGGGAAGACAGAGTAGACTGTGGTATTTTCAGTTAGTGTTCTATTATATGGACATGAAGTCAATTTTCTGTTCTTTGAAATGGGCTCATAGTGTTGAGATGAAGACTACATATGTTCGTGTATGGTAAGAACTTAGAACCGTTACTAGCCGATAAGCATCATATAGCTTTTTACTATTTTATTAGTGGTAAATGCCAACAAATGTCGATGAAGAATCTTTACTAGCGAAAAGTATATGTGTTTCAACTGAATTTGTGATTATAGATGCAGTTTGATCTTAACTATGTGAAATGTTACTAGGAGGTAATATAATAAATAGCAAACATATTTATCCCTGGGTATTATTTTTCTTTTCTTCATTTTTTTCCTGTATTTTTTGTTTTTATCATATGAACATATGTTCTACAATTTGAAAAAAAATGTGATTTAACAAAGTGTCACAAGCTCTGACATAAAATCCATTTTGTCTAAAAGAAATAATCTGATGCATCCAGTTATGCTAAGGCAAATTCATATATAAATAAAAAGAGTGAATATCCATCAGCGTAGCTCAAATGTAGAATTACAGCATAGTTCTATCTGTTTTCAAGTAGATATCATTGTTCTATCTGTTTTCAAGTAGATAGCATTTACTAATGCTAGCAGTAAACACCGTAAAACCTTAGAAGCATCATCTGTAAAACGGAATTAAGGTCATTTTTTCCCCTTTATCTCATAAGATGGTCAAAAGGATAGAATGAGGAAATATATACAAAACTGCTTTATAAATATTGACTAAATCTATGTAAACTAGTATATCTAGATTTTTTTGTTCTATAGAATTTCAGTGTTACAAACTTTCAGATATGAATGGTAGTAACTAAAGATATTTACTAAAATTGTTAAGAAAGAATGAGTAAAATTTGGTTCAATAGTTAGAAAATAGGTTTATCTGAAACTCTTAGTCTTCGGTCAACACTATATCCTGCATTGGGATTCAGATATCTGTGAAGAACTGATTAAGTTGTTCAGGATCTGTGTGTGTTCAGTCACTCAATCATGTCCAACTCTTTGCAGCCCCTTGGACTGTAGCTCACCAGCTCCTCTGTGCATGGAATTCTCCAGGCAAGAGTACTAGAGTAGGTAGCCATTCTCTTCTCCAGGTGATCTTCCAGGGGTGGAACCTCCAGAGTCTTATTGTTTTGGAAAAGAGAATCAAGTAGACATTCTTAAGTTGCTGAACAGTGCTCTCAATTTACAAGAGGAATGGTGATTTTTGTGCACACACAGCTGGAGTATGAAATGTTTGTCTCCAAGCCCAGCCCTCTTTACTTTCTATTCAAGATTAGTCTGCAGGAAAAGGAATTAATCCCAATGAGTGGGTGTGCTTAATTTTTTCCCCAATTTGCTGTTTGGCCACTGAAATCTTCCAATGCTGGTACTGAACAACAGAATTAGCACCGCCTTATAATGTAATCTTACCATGAACTTGGGAATTTTACGCTTTTCTTATAGTGAGCTGACTTTATTTTTTACAGGCTCAGTATATGTATTCATAAGGTAAGGAATTCTTGTAAAGGCCAAAGAAAGTGATATATGTAAAACTGGCTTTGGACAATCCTTAAATTACAGACACAGATTATTTATATAGCCTTGAAATATCTCTCCTGAAGTATTTTATTTCTGGTGGTTTTGAGACCAGAGGGAAGAGGGCAGGGCATCACTCTTAAAGAATGACATAGCAGTTGAGAAAACCTGTTGCTGTTTGTTTTTAGGACAAAAAGTAGTTAGAACTCATTGGGCCCAAGGTGGCGACAGATTTGACTTTGACATTGAGCCTCATTATACGTTCATCATAATATATTAGCATATACTAAATGACACTCCCATGGATGCCATGACCATTCGGAGGCCAATCATAGGAGGTCAAAAAGTGGATCATGGTCCAATTCTTGGAAATCCCCAACCCTTCCCCAGAATAGTTGGAATAATTCTCCCACATGTTAGCCTATAGTTTTACCCAGCCCATAAAAACTAACCACCCCATCTTCTGAGGTTCCTCTCACGTTCTGAGATAACACCATTCTGCCTACGGGATGTGTATCTCTCTAAATAAACCTGCTTTCACTTTGCTGTGGCTCAGTCTTAAATTCTTTCCATATGACGATAGCCCCACCAGGCTCCTCTGTCTATGGGATTCCCAGGCAAGGACCCTCACTTGGCAGCCTGTCCTAGGGACTCGCCAAACACCTGGGACATGACCATCCTCTTTTTCCCTGTTCTCCTGTACCAGTTTTAACAATAATCCATAAATTCTTTGACACTCTGCCCCCCTATAGGAGCCAAAGTCAGTTCCCTTGCTATGGAGTATATACTGGACTTGGTGACCTAACAGAGTATCTGGAAAGGGAAAAAGAATAACTTGAAGGTGAGGAAACTTGATAGACACCACCTTGCAAGTGTTCAGCATTGACAGCACAATAAGGCATAGATATCATGTAGCCCCTGATGTGGTCAGATGAAAAGAGCTCTTCATCTCTGTGGGATCCTCCCAGAAAATCTATAACCACAGTCTAATCCTGGGAAAATATCAAAGAAACTATATAACTAGTGAGCACACTACAAAAGGTTTGAAATCATGAAAGACAAAGACCAAGGAACTGTCATAGATTAGAGGAAACTAAAGACATGACAACTAAATTCAATGAAATATGAAGGATTAGACCCTCAAACAGAGGGAGAGCGTTTGTGGAGAAACAGGGGAAATCAAAATAAAGTCTAGAGTTTGTAGTAGTATACCAGTGTGGACTTTTTAGTTTTGTTAATTGCACAATGGTTAAATATGAGTGTATAGAAATATACTCTGTAAATAGTATGTGTGTGTGTATATATATACATATACACACACACACTCTCAATATAGGAATATTCTCTGTATTGTATTTATAACTCTTCTCTAAGTGTACACTTATTTCAAAATAAAATACTGAAGAAAGGTCTAGTACATTAGGAAGTGTCATGCCAGGTATATTAACAACTTTATTCAGAAGAAGGAATATGCTGGGCATGAATTCAGTTGTATATAATAATAGAGAAAAATCTATGTCATCTGTATAGTTAAAAATTTTATTAATCTGGTGAAATTTTGACAATTTCTTTCATTACCGTTTTAGAGTAATTAATTTTCATTGGAGTTTTTGTTCTGACAGACCTGCTGTTATACTTTGCCTTTATTCTGTTGTTTTTAGATATACACATGTGACACATTTTCCATTTACTGTCCGTGAGGAATGTTGTGTTCAAATGGTTGAGATGGAAGCTCATAAAAATATGAAAACTGACAAGTTGGATAAATATATGGAAATCAGTGTTAATGGAAAAGATAATGTCATTGGAATAGCTAACAACTTTGGACTGGTGTAAATCTAGCACTTTTTAAAATCATCTTACATATATTCATTTATTTAATCCTTACAACTAACTTATGGTGCATGAGGCAGGCACTGTTACTGTCCTCATTTTGTAGATAAAAGAAATTGAGGCGCAGAGGTTAAGCCAAAGTCTTAGAATACATAAACCAGCCGTTTTCCTCACTTCTGAGAATTCGTAGACTACTAGATCATACCATGATGTTTATTAAAGTAGCGCCCTGGTAGCGATGGGTTGGCATCATGGAACAGGAGTGTACCCTGAACAGTGTCCTAGGCCACCCTTTTCATGCACCCTTGATCATTTCATTGCCCTCTAGTCTTGTTGCTTAGTCACTAAATCGTGTCCAACTCTTTTGTGACTCCCTGGACATCAGCCCACCAGGCTCCTCTGTCCATGGGATTTCCCAGGCAAGGATACCGGAGTGGGTTGCCATTTCCTTTTCCAGGGGATCCTCCCAACCCAGGGATCAAACCCCCGTCTCCTAATTGGCAGGCGGATTCTTTCAGTTTTGTAGCAAGTGTAAAGTAGTGTTTATGATCAGACCCTTTTATACCACCACGTAGGGTCTAAAGTTCTCAGTCAGAAATGATTCAAAGCTACAGCTGTGGGGTCCTGGAGCACACTGTTATTTTCTCAAGCGCCAATACATGCTTTTGAAGGAAAGGAGTTGGACCCCAGATGGTAAAAGGCTGTATGGATTTCCCCTCTGTGCTGAGACTGTGAAAAGCTTTTCTTTAAACGAGTTGGTGTTCTGATCTTGCAGAGACTTTGTCATTCTGTGAATGGGTGGATAGCTATAATAGCCCCTTGAAAGACTGCACTTCCCCCCTTGCTTTTCTGAGCCCTGGGACTCTCTTGATTGTCATGTCTCCGCTTCTTTTCCACCTGTCTTTATGGGGCCTCACTTCTTCCCTGTGTTTATATTACATGGCTCATTCCATCTGACACGTTTTGTTAGTGTTACCAGATAGATTAGGAGGAGTAAAATCACCATGAGTGTTGTTTTGCATCCTTTCAGGTCAACAGGCTTAGTTTCAAAGATAGCACTCCTTGATTGCTCTGCTTGGGGCATAATTGATCAGTATCAGGTTTGCAGCCTATTCTACATCTGACTTGTTAATTTCACTCACAGTGTGCTGATTTCACATGCAGAATTGGTTCATGTGTTAGGGCTCACAATCTAACATATATTTTAAACTGTTTAGAGACTGGCAGTCGAAGAATGCAATTTACATTTTGCTCATCTAGCCATTATTTTGAATCAAATACTGGTGATTATTATTCTTTCACTGATCATTAATTATTGTTTAAGGTTAGAATTTGTTTAAAAAAAACAGTAATAATAATTTCCAGCAAAATCCTCATGTAAAAGCCCTACTCTGAGTATAGTTTTGTGTTCTCTACAACATCATGTCTCTTTATCCAACTTTAGGGGAATTCACATGAGATGTAATTTTGAACCAAGGAAAGCAATTTTGCCAGTTTTGTTAAAATAGTTATTACTTGAGTGATACTTTTTTCATATGGAAAGAAAAATCAGGTAAAATTGACATCAAGATATGACAAGCTAGTGAATATTTTACCAGTACATCTAAGGATATAAAATAAAATCCTAAAAAATGGAAATTTCCCTCTTTTTATTAAAACATTGCATATTAAGCAAATGATCACCAGTTTGTTTATATGTGTATTGCAAGGTGTCCTAGATCTAGACTTTAGAAAGTCAAAAAATCACAGTTGGTATTTTAAAGTTGTATTATTCTGCCAATATAACACATCAGGTTTATCCAATTAGTTGCTTTAATAAACCGTAACTTAGCACACATCTGAGGAACTTATATAAGCATCAGACGTAGCTCAGAAAAAATATCTCTCAGTGTCATATCATCCTTCTGCCTTTTGACATGATTACATGTAAACTTCAAAATAGTGTTTTACAATTAAAAGATATTCATTTTTCAAAATGGTATCTTAAATTTAAATTCATTAATTTAAAATTTATCTTAAATGCCAGAAAACATTATGCTTTGAGTGTTAATGTACTCTTGTAACTTTATAAATGATGCAAAATTACAGTGTAACCATACTTAATATAAACTTGATATACTTCTTTTAAATTGAAGTATAGTTGATTTACAATCTTGCGTAAATTTCTGTAAAATTACACAATCTTATGTCAATTTCTGCTGTACAGCAAAGTAATTCAGTTATATATATATATTTATAAATTCTTTTTTACATTCCTTTCCATTATGGCTTGTCACAGGATATTGAATATAGTTCCCTGTGCTATACAGTAGGGCCTTGTTCTTTATCCATTCTGTACAGTATGCTTTTAAAGACAAATAATTTTAATACAAAATCACCATATTTTGATTTTTAAGTTAAGAACTGGTAATTTTTAAAATGCCCAATTATGTCACCTTTGTAATAACTGGATTTGATGGAGTAAAAAGATCTTGCATAATATATGACAGATCTGCAGGTCCTAGGTCAAAGGAAATGGGCAGGAAAAACTATTGGAAATGACCACATAAAAATGAAACGAAGGGACTTGCATTTCTGGCAAGGGGGAAAGCTAAAAAGTCTGGAAAATTTGCAGTATAAAGCAGTTAGAAAAGCTGCATATAGTGTAATAAACTTTATTTTAAATGTATTGCTGACCTTGTTTGAGAGTAACAGGTCCCTTGGGAGTGAAAATAAAGAGAAAAGGAAAAATCGGAGCAGCGTCAGATTCACTAACCAAGAGGCTTCAGTTTTAACAGCTGCATCACTGCTGAAGACAGGCTCTTGGGCCTATGCAAGAGTGGATATAGAATTAGAACCAACATGTAAAGCCTAGAATTTTTGATGGGTTACATCTTCAGTGCAAGGGTAAAATAGAAGAAAATGTGCTCATCAGCAAAGAGAGATGACCAAAAAACTTGTCCTGGAAGAGCAAAACAATTCTTCTCTAGAGGAACAGGCCTATTTTAGGCCTTGATTCTTCTCGTGTGTAAACTTTTTTAATACATGAATTCACAACCTCAAATGATAACCGAGAGCTGGTCAAGCAAGGGTCATAAGGAGTTGAATTAGTTCCCAATAACTTAAGAAATGGAATTACGAATTGTAGAATATAAAAAGGGTATGTTTCAAACTTCTTAAAAATAAAATTTGCATCAAAAACATGATAAAAGAACAAGATGCTCTCAAAACCAAAAGACTAGGCAGTCTTAACAAAGAACCAAATAGATTTCTATGGATGACATTTTAATCTTTGCATTAAAGATTTAATAAATGGTTTAAACATTAGATTAGACACACTCCAGAGAAAATTAGCAAACTATTTAAAACATCCAAAGAAATTACTTAAACTGCACTGTATAAAGACAAAAGATTTAGAAAATAGGAAAGAAAGTTAAAATATGTAGGATTCTGTGGCCCTTTTATCAATACAAAGGACCACAGATTCTCTGATGCTCTTTCTATCTTGAAGTCCATGCCCTTGAAACTGGGGAGGCTTGTGACTGTTTGAACTGGGTGTGTAGCATAAATCCTATTATGTAATTTCAGAGTCTAAATCCTAAAAGACTGTATAGCTTCTACCTTGACTGCGGCCATGAAATTAAAAGACACTTACTCCATGGAAGGAAAGTTATGACCAACCTAAACAGCATATTAAAAAGCAGAGACATTACTTTGCCAACAAAGGTCCATCTAGTCAAGCCTGTGGTTTTTCCAGTAGTCGTGTATGGATGTGAGAGTTGGACTATAAAGAAAGCTGAGCACTGAAGAATTGATGCTTTTGAACTATGGTGTTGGAGAAGACTCTTAAGAGTCCCTTGGACTGCAAGGAAATCCAACCAGTCCATCCTAAAGAAAATCATTCTTGACTGTTCATTGGAAGGACTGATGTTGAGGCTGAAACTCCAATACTTTGGCCACCAGATACGAAGAGCTGACTTATTTGAAAAGACCCTGATGCTGGGAAAGATTGAAGGCAGGAGGAGAAAGGGACAACAGAGGATGAGATGGTTGGTTGGCACCACTGACTCAATGGACATGAGTTTGGGTAAACTCCAGCAGTTGGTGATAGACAAGGAGGCCTGGCATGCTGCAGTCCACAGGGTCGCAAAGAGTCAGACACGACTGAGTGACTGAACTGTTTGTGGAAATAATTGTTCTTGGGATGCTGAGCTGGAAGGACACACATCCAGCTCACCTGTGGCTGAAATGGTTTGAAGAATCCCAAATCATATAGAGTTCAGTCCCAACTCTTTGGGTCACTTAGTTGTTTGACTGTTTCAAGCTAAGGTACCAGACATCCTGGAACAAACACAGTCCAACTCTGCTCTGCTCTGTGAATGCTTTAACCACACAATGGTGGTGACTACTAAGTTTTGATATGGTTTCTTAGCAGTGGGTAAATGGAACAGACAAGATGAGAAGTTCTAGCATATATCTGTTAGAAATTTCAAATGAAAGTAATAGAAAGAATGAGGGAAAAAAGCAATATCTAAGGAAATAGAAGTTTAGAAATTTCCAGAATTGATCAATGACATACATCCTTGGATCCTGGAAGTATAATGAATTTGAAGTAGAAAAGATAGAAGAAACCCATGTCTCATGCAGCAAAGTAAAACTGTAGAAGACCAAAGTCAAAGATAAGATATTAAAAGCAGATAGAAAAGATATGTTACTTAGCAGTGGAGTACAACTTACATTAGTTGGTGTAGCAGAAATAAACTGGAGATATCTTGGTTTTTCATTGGTAGAAAGATTGATGAATATATTGACATGTGACAACAATAAAAAGCTACCCATACTATCCAGCGGTAAGGAGTTGAACGGGAGCTGTCTGTATCAAGGTGAATCAGTCTCCCAAGCATAATGTATGGCAAAGAATATGACGTGATGGCATTTATATAAAATTTTAAAATATGAGAGACTGTGCAAGTGGATATGTCTTCATGTGTGCTTTTTAGCAACACATACATGTGAGAATACAAAGATGTATTTTGAATGATAGACAAAGTCCATATAATGGTCACTTCTAGGGTTGGGAGTAGAAAAGGAAAAGGAATGTAATTGCACTCAACACTTTCACTCTGTAGTGTTTTATTTCTTAAGCTGGGTAGCAACTACATGAGTATGCATTATTTTTTTATGCTTATTTATACACCTGAATATTTTATAATAAAAATTTGACCAAGAGTGTGAGGATTTACTGAGTGGTACTAATTAGGAATCTTTGTGACATCTCCTTGAAGGAAGCACATATTTAATCTGAAAGGATTTGGAAAGTGGAGATTAACCAAATCCTGTGTACCTTTTGGTTTCAGTGAATGGTGTATCACATAGGAAAAAGATCAAAGCCTTTGGGGCATAAGATCAGTTCTACTTGATTGGGAGATTTTAAGCCTTAGGAGAGGGGATAGATGGAGGGGAGGAAGTGAAATGGTAGATATGGAGCATTATGGCCGAAGTCTTGGAATTGTGAGAAATGAAATATCTTGGTTGTAAATGAGTGAGGTAGAATTTGAGCTTTTATATCCTTAGTAATACCATTGAAAAATATTTATATTCTTAAAATTTTCTGAATATCTATAGTAACAAATAGTCTGCTACATTTTGCTGAAGATGACTATATTTCATTTCTCAAATACCTGGCAATCAACTGTGATTTCCCAGCCATAAACGAAGTCTGGTGAGTCTGAATAGAAAACAGTAGGGATGGGGCTGAGGAGAGACTGGTGAGAGATAGGTGATGAGTGTGAAAGTTGCTCAGTTGTGTTCAATTTTTTGCGATATACAGTCCATGGAATTCTCCAGGCCGGAATACTAGAGTAGGTAGCTGTTCCCTTCTCCAGGGGATCTTCCCAACCCAGGGATTGAACCCAGGTCTCCACATTGCAGGTGCGAGATAGGTGGGAAGTGAAGAAATTACTAATCATAAAATTGCTAAAAATGCTGCTTGTGAGGGCATTACTGTCAACTTTATTTTTCTCTCCAGTAGTAATCTGGTCAAATGGATAAGGACAAGTGAGTTTCCCTCACAGCTGACTTAGAGATGTAACTCAGTTTTTCAATTCACTGGCAAAGCTTTTGCTGTTAGTTGGATCTTTTCTTTGTAAAGAATAGAAGCTCATTCAAATTATTCCAGGTGTTATGGCATGTTATGTGATATACTTGAGAGTTATTAAAAATGTAGGGATAACAGGAATGATAGTAAACATTGTAAAGCTGAGCAGAAAGAGACAGCAGAACCTGGACACTTGCCAGCCCACAAATATTGTCTTCCAGTAAATGACTCAGCTAACTTTTTCCTCCTTGTAGTTTTAAAAATTCAACTTACACATCATGACATTGCCAGCATTTCTCTACATAATAATTCTTTAGTCGCTTTTTTTTTGTCTAACTACTTTATTTGAATTTCTTACTGGGAGTAGGAATTTGAGCTTGGCTTCTAGCCAGCCTTTGAATTGGCTGTCCTTGGATAGTTGTTGTTGACCTTTGGTCCAATGATAGGGTGGAGTCACACAGTAGAAGGAGGTCTCTAGGCTGTATGTACTCAGTGCTTGTGGCAGTTACTTGATCTGATTAATGCACGCAGCTACGTACGGCCGGCAGAGTATGATTTCCGTCTAGTCAGCTAGCTCTAGCTGAGACTTGACTGGGCTCCTCCATTTTTGATAAATCTCTAAGAAAAGAATAGTTTTGTTTTGGAATGGTACCACATTTAACAACTGGATTTTTCTAGTGGCCTTATCATTCCATATATAGTATTTTTAGTTCTAAATTTTTATATTGGCATTTGCCCCTCTCACTGTTGCCTCTTGGCCTCTTTGTTCCCCACAGCTCAGGACCTTTTGATACAAGTACTTAACCTTTCTCTAAACTAGTTAAAATTTTCATTCTGGCCTTAAAATATATTCAAGCAGTTCATTATTTTAGCTTTCAGTTCAGTTCAGTTCACTCAGTTGTGTCCGACTCTTTGTGACCCTATGAATTGCAGCACGCAAGGCCTCCCTGTCCATCACCATCTCCCGGAGTTCACTCAGACTCACGTCCATCGAGCCTGTGATGCCATCCAGCCATCTCATCCTCAGTCGTCCCCTTCTCCTCCTGCCCCCAATCCCTCCCAGCATCAGAGTCTTTTCCAATGAGTCAACTCTTCGCATGAGGTGTCCAAAGTACTGGAGCTTCAGCTTTAGCATCATTCCTTCCAAAGAAATCCCAGGGTTGATCTCCTTCAGAATGGACTGGTTGGATCTCCTTGCAGTCCAAGGGACTCTCAAGAGTCTTCTCCAACACCACAGTTCAAAAGCATCGATTCTTCGGTGCTCAGCCTTCTTCACAGTCCAACTCTCACATCCATACATGACCATAGGAAAAACCACAGCCTTGACTAGATGGACCTTAGTCGGCAAAGTAATGTCTCTGCTTTTGAATATACTATTCAGGTTGGTCATAACTTTTCTTCCAAGGAGTAAGCATCTTTTAATTTCATGGCTGCAGTCACCATCTGAACTAGTTATTAATCAATTGCCACAAAATGTGGCTTAAAACTGTTGGATACTGGAATTTATTTAACATCAGTATTTTAACTGCATCTTAAAATGTTACTGTATGAATCCAGCAAACTGTGTATACAGGCATATGTAAAAATTTTAAAAGTAGGTTTAGGAGTATCTATATTTGCCTTAAAGGACTGTTAAAATAGTTGGTCCAGAGTAGAACCACTTGCCTTCACTTTACATGTCACTGAGCTCAGTTAGAATTATGATTTAGACACCCTGTAATGTGAATAGAAATGTCCTGCGGTCATTGCATAATTTTATAGGGATCTTCACCAAAACTGAGAAGAAGGTAGTACCTTTTATAGCGTGATTCACTCTGGAAAAGCTGGCCTTTTTGTCAAGCCACCTGAAAATGCAGTTCTTTCTATAGGCACTCAATGTATAGAACAGGGGTTATATCATGTACATACCTACATGCATTTTTTTCCTTCGATCAATATATATATTTAATTAAATAGACGTCTTCCAAAAGTGAAAATATGTATTGAAAAAAAGTGGCAGGAATGAAACAGTAATCTTGCAAGGTTTTTTTTTTTTTTTGAGTCCCGGCGGATTCGTGATTTTACTTTACATTGGAAATAGCGGTGATTATTGCTCCTTTGGGACTGATAAGGAAAGAAATGGTGCCCAATTTTATAAGTCATTAGTATTCTCTGTTATAAATGGTATGGGAAGCTTTGGAACAAGAAGAGCAAGACCTGAATATATATTTTTTAAACAAGTAAATGATCTTTCATTATCAGTGAAAATGTAGTTTGTCTGCCTTAGAAAAATAAAACCTTTAAATGTAATTTAGCTTGTCTGTCATTATAAACATATCAGAAGACATAGCATCCTGATCCAGGCCCATTTTTCTTTGTCACGTGATGCTTCATAGGTTCTTTTATGAAGTTTTAACATTTTTATTACTTCTCAAGTGTGAATACTTGAGAGGGGCTTCCCAGGTGGCGCTAGTGGTAAAGAATATGGCTGCCAATACAGGAGACACAGGAGGCCCAGATTTGTCCTCTGAGTCAGGAGGCTCCCCTGGAATAGGAAATGACACCCCACTCCAGTACTTGCCTGGAGGGTTCCATGGGCAGAGGAGCCCGGCGAGCTGCCAACCGAGAGACTGACGAAGGCTATTCCCTCTACCAGTCAGGCATTCACAATTTTCTGTGTATGTGCTGAAATTGTTCAAATGCCCGCATTCCTTATGTACATTTTGTTTTATCACTATTTAGCTAAATAGTTTCTTCATATGCAAGCCAGTGCTTCTCATCTCCAGATTCATTGATGTGAATGAAATAGTATGGAAAAGAAATCTAGTCTTGCAACTCTTGAAGTAAATCCAGTCTCTAAGTAAAGTAGCCAATACATCAGCAAGCAGGTCTTTTAGTAGTGTGATTCTGACCATGCTGAAATGCTTTCCCTGATCAATCTAAGCTTCCTTCTTTAGTGTTTAACCAGTTTCTCTTGCATCTCTCTATCCTACCACGTATAAAAGGCAGAAAACTGATCAGTCTCATGGCCCAGGCTTAATATAGCAGTTTAACCGTGAGAGCTGTGCATTAGTACTGATATTTACTTTAAGAGAAAACTTGCTGTTTAAAATTCATCTTGAAGCAAAATTGTGTAAAGACCCTCTTCAGATAGCTGTTCCAAACCCCAAAGTTAAGAGTCTCAGTGGCGGCTAAACATGTGGCCACAGGCCCCATCTCACTGCGCTGCTTCCTCATTGCATTCTTCCTCCTCCTCTCAGGGCCCATGCAGACCCTGCCTCCTGGGACTCCTGGCCTTCTCTGCTGTTGGCCTTGTCTTGGGGAAACTCTGGCAAATAAAATGCTTCATCTCACCACGCAATTATATTTGTTTATAGTCTGTTCTTTTACACACAGGATTTAAGCTGGTGACTCAGATAGTAAAGAATCTGCCTGCAATGAAGGAAACCCAGGTTTGATCCCTTTGTTGGGAAGATCCCCTAGAGAAGGGAATGGGAGCCCACTCCAGTATTTTACCTGGAGAATCCTATGGACAGATAAGACTGGTGGGCTGCAGTCCGTGGCGTTGCAAAGAGTTGGACACAACTGAGCAAGTAACAGTTTCACTTTCATAAAGATAGTTTTCATCTTTCCCCACCTTCAATTCAGTCCAGTTGCTCAGTCGTGTCCAACTTGTGACCCCATGGACTGCAGCATGCCAGGCCTCCCTGTCCATCACCAACTCCTGGAGTTTACTCAAACTCATGTCCATTGAGTTGCTGATACCATCCAAAAATCGCATCCTCTGTCCTCCCCTTCTGCTCCCACCTTCAGTCTTTCCCAGCATCAGGGTCTTTTCCAATGAGTCAGTTCTTTGGATCAGGTGGCCACGGTATTGGAGTTTCAGCTTCAGCATCAGTACTTCCAATGAATATTCAGGACTGATTTCTTATAGTATGGACTGGTTGGATCTCCTTGCAGTCCAAGGGACTCTCAAAGTCTTCTCCAACACCATAGTTCAAAAGCATCAGTTCTTCGGTGCTCAGCTTTCTTTATAGTCCAACTCTCACATCCATACGTGACCACTGGAAAAACCATAGCTTTGACTAGATGAACCTTTGTTGGCAAAGTAATGTCTCTGCTTTTTAATATGGTGTTTAGGTTGGTCATAACTTTTTCTTCCAAGGAGTAAGTGTCTTTTAATTTCATGGCTGCGGTCACCATCTGCAGTGATTTTGGAGCCCCCCAAAATAAACTATGACACTGTTTCCATTGTTTCCCCATCTATTTGCCATGAAATAATGGGACCAGATGCCATGATCTTCGTTTTCTGAATGTTGAGTTTTAAGCCAACTTTTTCACTCTCCTCTTTCACTTTCATCAAGAGGCTTTTTAGTTCCTCTTCACTTTGTGCCATAAGGGTGGTGTCATCCGCATATCTGAGGTTATTGATATTTCTCCCAGCAGTCTTGATTCCAGCTTGTGCTTCATTCAGCTTGCCATTTTACATGATGTACTCTGCATATAGGTTAAATAAGCAGGGTGAAAATATACACCCTTGACGTACTCCTTTCCCAATTTGGAACCAGTCTGTTTTGCCATGTCCAGTTCTAACTGTTGATTTTGACCTGCATACAGATTTCTCAAGAGGCAGGTTAGGTGGTCTGGTATTCCCATCTCTTGAAGAATTTCCTACAGTTTATTGTGATCCACACAGTCAAAGGCTTTGGCATAGTCCGTAAAGCAGAAGTAGATGTTGTTCTGGAACTCTTGCTTTTTCGATGATTCAACAGATGATTGCAATTTGATCTCTTCTTCCTCTGCCTTTTCTAAATCCAGCTTGAACATCTGAAAGTTAATGGTTCACGTACTGCTGAAGCCTTGCTTGGAGAATTTTGAGCATTACTTTGCTAGCATGTGAGATGAGTGCAATTGTGTAGTCATTCGAATATTCTTTGGTATTGCCCTTCTTTGGGATTGAAATGAAAACTGACCTTTTCCAGTCCTGTGGCCACTGCTGAGTTTTCCAAATTGGCTGGCATATTGAGTGCAGCTCTTTCACAGCATCATCTTTTAGAATTTGAAGTAACTCAACTGGAATTCTATCACTTCCACCAGCTTTGTTCGTAGTAATGCTTCCTAAGGCCCACTTGACTTCAGACTCCAGAATGTCTGGCTCTAGGTGAGTGATTACACTATTATGTGATCTGGGTTGTCTGGATCATTAAGATCTTTTTTGTACAGTTCTTCTGTGTATTCTTGCCACCTCTTCTTAATATCTTCTGCTTTGTTAGGTCCATTCCATTTCTGTCCTTTATTGTGCCCATCTTTGCATGAAATGTTCCCTTGGTATCCCTAATTTTCTTGAAGAGATCTCTAGTCTTTCCCATTCTATTGTTTTCCTCTATTTCTTTGCATTAATCACTGAGGAAGGCTTTCTTATCTCTCCTTGCTATTCTTTGAAACTCTGCATTCACATGGGTATATCTTTCCTTTTCTCCTTTGCCTTTAGCGTCTCTTTTCTCGGCTGTTTATAATCATAATTTAATGCCTGGGACCAAACCAAGCCATTAATAGCTTAAATAAGTCTGGGTTGATAATTGTTACACTGTTAGTGACAGTAGCTTTTCTAGTCTTCATTATCAGTGATGTCCATTAACTTGTCTCAGAATTTTAAAAGTTTGACATGCAATTCTACGGGCATCTGATTTACACTTATCTGAATAATTATATTGCATGCATCAAATCCTATTATGGTAAAAGCCAAAACACTGTCCAGATTCATTTATTATATTGAAATTTGGCTGCTTTAGGCATTGCTTGAAATAATATTGTTTTATATGAAGTTTAACACACCAATATATGTCAGGTATTCTCCATATTTGTACAGGTGAAGAACAAAATGGGCTGTTCCTCAAAGAGCATTTAAAAGCGTGACATGTTAATGCAAAACCAATTGATATTCCCCCTTAAATTTTTGTCTCTTTTTTATATAATCTCTTAGGTGTTGTTGTTGCCATTGACACTGAACATAATATATTGGTTTCTTGAAATCAACTACTTTAGAGCAGCACATTTATCCCATTCTCCCTTTTGCTGTGTTTCTGCTGTTGCATTTATCACAATTTTATTTTATTTGTTTACATGTCAGCCTCCCTTAATAAACTCTGAAGATAGACATTCTTATTTGTCAGCATCCTGTGCCTGGGATATTATTAGTGTAGTTTTCAGAAATTCTTGTTAAATGATATCCCAAATGGTTCACTCAATCACATGCCATGTGTTTATTTAATAAACATTTATTGAGCACCAGTTTTGTGCTGAGGCTGTTACCTGTTTTAGCAATTTTGCTCTAAGCCCATGTCTGGAGTTGGCTACCCCAGAATTACCAAGGTAACTTCAAAACCAGTGTGCATTCCTGGGCTCCATTCTTGGTGATCTTGATAGTGTAAGTTAACACCCAGGACCTGGGAAACTCCATGTAACCCTCAGAATCTGAGAGATGAAAACATAGTCCTTTCTCTAAACTGGTTAGTCCTCCTTAATTTTTGTCACTTTCTTGATCTTGCTTGTTCTTATCTTTATTCTCATTCATGAAAACAAATGAAATAAATTGGGGAGGTGCAGTGGTTTTTTTTTTTTTTCTTCAAGCTTAAGGAAGGGGAAGGCACTTTAACATAGATTATTTCATTTAACTGTTGAAGTAACCCTGTGAATTAAGTATATTCCGTTTCTTCCCCCATAAATTACTAAAGGTTATAAAACCTTAAGGTGAGACATATAGTTAATGGCAAAGTATAGTTCAGAAGGCAGAACTGAGCAACTCAGGAGCCTGGCTTCTTTTCCTTTGCTACAACCAGCCATACCATAAAAATGAAATTAATTGTAAAAATGTGTAGTGCTGGGACTTCCCTGGCAGTACAGTGGTTAAGACTCCAAGCTCTCCCTGCAGAGGACTTGGGTGTCATCCCTGGTTGGTGAACTGAGATCCTACATGCTACACACTGCATGGTGTGGCCAAAGACGAAAAGTACACACAAATGTACTCACTGCTTATGTGTTCTAAGAACAAAGGAAAAATGCAAATAATTGGATGCCTCAGAAAAAGCTCTATGGAAAAAAAACAGTTACCTTTATATTTGTGACCTGTGGTTTCATTTTTACCCCCTGTCTTGCTCTGTGTATCAGTGCCTCTTCATGGGTCCTTAGGCTATTTTTATAGATCATTGTGTATAGTTTCAAAGAATGGCTTCATGTTTGAAACTTACGAGTCATAGAAATATTGTACAGCTTTATTTTTAGCACTACAGTCTATTGCTTAAGCTTATGAAAATGTTAACACTCAATAGACATATTACTCTGTATCAATATCTAATGTCTTGTTTATTCTCATGACACATATGTTGGCCATTTCTTTCTTCTCTTGATGGTTTTTGAGCCCATGTATTGAAATTTTGCAAAGAATGTTAACATATAGAGGTTCATGGTTCATTTACTTGTGTGAATTGTGTGCCTGTAATATGGAAATTAAAAATCGGGTCATCATTAATAAATTAGTCATAAAAGTAGACATGTGCTTTATCAGTTCTATGCTATCTGTGTACATATTATTTCTATAAAACTGTACACTAACTGGAAGTTGCTTTTTAAAAATGCTGTGTTATTGTTGAGTATTGACATTTACCTTTTTAAGAGCCACACTGATAGGATATAAATATTTGCAAGGGTGAAATTAGAACATTGAAGAGGCTACTGTGAAGTGTATTTACAGAGGAATATACTTAAATTTAAACTGTTTAACGATTCTAATATTCTTAAACTCCTCTCTGTTTGGTCTGCCCACCACCTTCAGCCCCTTGAGCAAATTGAAATTCATCCCTCCGGTCCACTTCTGGAGAGTTTTCTGTGTCTGACCCTTTTTAGGCTGAATCAGTATTTGTTCCTCTGATAGCTGTCTGTAATGATTTACTTAGGTATTTCTTCTCAACCAAGTGTGAACTCCTTCATGTAAGGATTATCTTGAGGGAGCTCCAGCAGAGTCTGAAACATTACACAAGTCACTCAATGTTTGATTTTGGTTTAAGGAATAAAGTTTATGATTTGCCTTGGCAAAGAAAATATATTAGAGCAATTAACTTTGAATTGTATAGTTGTGCAATACATTACGACTTTTGGGAAAACTGAAGTCCAGGGTAGCTAAATAGCTTGCTAAAGTCATGCAGAAGGTTCCTTAAATTTAGGCTGGCACCATGTTCATTTCTCTTTCAGCCCCGTACACTTTTTAACACTGGCTTTTGCCAAGCTGTACTCCACAGGACACTAGTGCCCTAGGAAGTCATACAGCTGGAGTCATGGCCAGTAAGGGAGAGACTGAAATTTGACAAGGATTTAAAAAAAAAAAAAACCCTTTGCTTAAATAAAATTTGAGGGTTTTTTTTTTTTTTTTAACTCCAGGACTCTCCTGAACTGTAATGTGTGAAAGTGCATATTGCCAAAGAGATTGCTATAACATGGAGTAGCTTCCAAAGTTACATGTTAATAGAATCCCCCTCTTTAAAATTACTCAAAGAGACTTTTTTCGAAAGATGCAATTTAAAGAAGCTTTAGTAATTGAATTCTGTATGATGTTCATTCAAGTTCGCCAAAATCAGCTTGACTTTGTGAACAGCAAAAAAAAAAAAAAAGATATTGGTTGTGGACTCCTTTGCTGGATTTGTCTCTGATTTCTCTATGAGTTTTGACAAATTCCAAAATTGCAGTAAATTGTTTCCATTTATTCATTGGTGAAGGGAATCTCTGGGGAGAAACGTGGTCAAATATTCAACCTTTGGATTTGTGATTTTGAGCCTATAGTCATTGTTTTGCTAATAGGTCCTGGCCAAGATGTATGTGTCAAACCGTATTATAACAGTAATAGCAGACAGTCCACATGCGTTTATTTTACTGAATTTATGTTTTATTGCCTGAAAGAGATTTGCTTGGTAATTGTATTTTATATGGAAACTTTGGCGTGGTCCAGGGAACGTTACAGGGACCACTCTGCGTTTTATTGGGTTTGGCCAACCTGATAGTTTGTTAGTTGGTAAAGGGAGAAAAAGAATTCTAAAGTGATATTAAATGTTAATTTAATAGTATCTGTTGTGAGAAAATTTGACTTTATCAAATTCAAATCCTTGACTTCATAGGAATTAAAATTTAATTATAAGATGGTAGTATGAGGTAGTTACGTTGTAATTTGAGAAGGAAATGTCAGAAAACTATTAGAGATTCTAGATTTGGAGTGAGAATCCATAGCACTAGTTGCAGAGAGAAAGAACCCATTAGTGTCTGGGATAATCAATGCACAGGAATATCGATGCCAGCGCTATGCGGGATTTGTAATAGTAGAAGGGAAAGTTGAGTTTTTATAGTTTGCCCAAGGGAAGAAGTAGCTTAATTAGGTTAAATATAGCCTAGAATAAAACATCCACACAAAAGAAATACTATAGATTTCAGAATGAGAATATTGGGTCTGTCCTAATTTGAAAGGGAAAGGAGAGCTCTAGACTTAAATTGGAATTCCCGGGTGGCACTAGTGGTGAAGAATCCGCCTGCTGATGCAGGAGATGCAAAAGATGCGGGTTTGATCCCTAGGTCAGGAAGATCCCCCGGAGAAAGACATGGCAACCCACTCCAGTGTTCTTGCCTGGAGAATCCCATGGACAGAAGAGCCTGGTGGGCAACAGTCCCTGGAGTTGCAAAGAGTCAGACATGACTTAGTGACTGAGCCCAAGCACAAGGCTTGAATTAGTCTGGAAGGAGTGCAACTCACAACATCAGACTCCTCTATCTTCTATCTCCCTGACCTTGGTCAACTCCATCACTCTGTATACTTAAGAGAAAATGGAAGGTCATACCTCATATGACTAATTCCATGATTCTGAGCTGCTGCTGCTGCTAAGTCACTTCAGTCGTGTCCGACTCTGTGCGAACCCATAGACAGCAGCCCACCAGGCTCCTCCGTCCCTGGGATTCTCCAGGCAAGAACACTGGAGTGGGTTGCCATTTCCTTCTCCAATGCATGAAAGGAAAAGTGAAAGTGAAGTCGCTCAGTCATGTCTGACTCTTAGCGACCCCATGGACTGCAGCCTACCAGGCTCCTCTGTCCATGGGATTTTCCAGGCAAGAGTACTGGAGGATTCTGAGCTAGGAATGTAAAAAGAAGCAGGGTAGACTTGTCTTTGCAATTGAGTCAGCATGTTAGAAACATGCTCATAAACAGATTTTTTAAATATCCTGATTTGATAATCTAATTGAATTTTATCCATAAAATACGTACTTTAGGAGTTTTTTAATATAAAAATGCTGCCATTGTTACATTTAAAAAAATATCTTCTTTTGGAATTACCTCATGGCAAATTTAGGGCTTCCCTGACAGCTCAGTTAGTAAAGAATCCACCTGCAAAAAAGGAGACTCCAATTTGATTCCTGGCTCAGGAAGATCTGATGGAGAAGGGATAGGCTACCCATTCCAGTATTCTTGGGCTTTCGTTATGGCTCAGCTGGTCAAGAATCCACCTGCATTGCAGGAGACCTGGCTTCGATCCTTGGGTTGGGAAGATTCTCTGGAGAAGGGAAAGGCTACCCACTGCGGTATTCTGGCCTGGAGAATTCCACAGACTGTATAGTCCATGGGGTTGCAAAGAGTTGGACATGACTGAGCAACTTTCACTTCACAGAGCAAATTTAAGGACCCCCAAATTAAGTACAGTTCTTATATATATATATATATATATATATATATATATATATATTTTATATATACCTCGTATTATTTTGTGTGTGTTTATGTATATTTTTAAGAACTAGACATGGCACAACAGACTGGTTCTAAATAGGAAAAGGGGTACGTTAAGGCTGTATATTGTCACCCTGCTTATTTAACTTATATGCAGAGTATATAATGAGAAATGCTGGGCTGGAAGAAGCACAAGCTGGAATCAAGATTGGTGGGAGAAATATCAATAACCTCAGATATGCAGATGACACCACCCTTATGGCAGAAAGTGAAGAGGAACTAAAAGCCTCTTGATGAAAGTGAAAGAGGAGAGTGAAAAAGTTGGCTTAAAGCTCAACATTCAGAAAACGAAGATCATGGCATCAGGTCCCATCATTTCGTGGGAAATAGATGGGGAAATAGTGTCAGACTTTATTTTTTGGGGGGGGCTCCAAAATCACTGCCGATGGTGACTGCAGCCATGAAATTAAAAGACGCTTACTCCTTGGAAGGAAAGTTATGACCAACCTAGACAGCATATTAAAAAGCAGAGACATTACTTTGCCAACAAAGGTCCATCTAGTCAAAGCTATGGTTTTTCCAGTAGTCATGTATAGATGTGAGAGTTGGACTGTGAAGAAAGCTGAGCGCTGAAGAATTGATGCTTTTGAACTGTGGTGTTGGAGAAGACTCTTGAGAGTCCCTTGGACTGCAAGGAGATCCAACCAATCCATTCTAAAGGAGATCAGCCCTGGGTGTTCTTTGGAAGGAATGATGCTGAAGCTGAAACTCCAATACTTTGGCCACCTCGTGCTAAGAGTTGACTCATTGGAAAAGACCCTGACGCTGGGAGGGATTGGGGGCAGGAGGAGAAGGAGACGACAGAGGATGAGATGGCTGGATGGCATCACCGACTCAATGGACATGAGTTTGGGCAAACTCCAGGAGTTGGTGATGGATAGGGAGGCCTGGCGTGCTGCGATTCATGGGGTCACAAAGAGTCAGAGACAACTGAGCAACTGAACTGAATATATATATTTTAAACAGCAAATGATACTACCTAATTCATTTACTTTTATATTCATTAGTCTGAGGTTTGAATGATTTTAAGTGGTCAGAAAATCTGTAGCAAAGAAAGTTACCATTTACTTTCTTTAAGGCAGTTTCTAAAATATTTAGAATTCTAGAATATTTTTAACAATGGTGGCAGCTCTGAAGTAAATAACATCCATTAACAAGAACTTTGGAAAGACTGACTCTTAACTTGGATGTTTAAATTCTTCTATGTTACTTAAAAGTAGCAATTATCTTATAGCATATTCTTACCTGGTGAACTAAACAGAAAGAATTAAGTAAGCAGTAGATTGGAAAATCTAAATTCAGAGATATATGTAAAGAGTACCTTGAATTGTAAATGTTATTACACCAAAGGGTTCATAATACCTAGAAAGTCTTAATTGTCCAAGTAGAATTTTTCCCTGAATAATTAAACTGTAATCCTCAACTTTAGAAATTTTCCATTATCTGAATAGCTCTACATCCTCAAAAAGATCTGTGCGGAGTGTAATAGAATTGCATAATTCACAGTATGAAATGGGATAATTTGAATTGGAGCTAAGCTGAAGCATAATATTACCTTAAGAATTTTAATGAAGAGAATATTAACACTATTAAACAAGATTAGCTGCATCAAAAGCTAATAATCAAAGCATTTTTAGACACTGTTAAAGAGGTTGCTTCCGCTGAGGCTTTGCTGTGCCAATTGTATGTAATTTTTATTTGTGTATTTAATTATACTTTTTACTAGACAGCATTTGACTAGACGTTCCAGTGCATTTAAAACTTTAGAAATGATCAAGCTTCATTTCAAATAGAAGTATCATATTCACCTATTCTGTTAGTGTGTGAATGGATTTTGCTGCCGACCATTTAGAATTAATGCCGCTGTGATGACCACCATGTGCATACACGGATGCAGGTCTGCGTGAAAAGGTTTATTTATGTGTATTTCTTTTAATTTGATTAGTTCCATTAGCTTTAATATAATGAAATTGTGATGAAAACATCTGGTTAAATATATTCCAGCATAGAACCTTCCTTCTGCATTATAGAAACTTACAGACTTGGTTTATCAGTTACAAAATCATACTACAAAGGTGATTGACACACATGTATATTTCTATTTGTTTGTTTACATTTATACACATATACAGTCTTGTAAGTTCAGTTTAGACATAGCTTTCATTGACAAATGAATGCTCAAATTAGCACTATCTAAAAGAAATAGAGCCACAAAATATAATTTATTTTCAGTAGAGATATATATATACCCAATTTTTAAAAAGTATAAACGGGTAAGTTCTAGTAATATATTTCATTTTACCCAATACCTCCAAAGTATCAGTTCAACCTGTAAGCCGCAGAAAAATTACAAATCTGCTTTGAGTTCTTTTTCATAGTAAATCTTAGAACTGTGTACCTTACCCTGGAAGCACATCTCAGTTTGGCTGCTGCACATCTGAAGTGGTTACTAGCTCTGTGTGGCTTTTGGCTCCTGTGCAGGATGGCACAGAGCTTGATGCTTGTCAGTGTGGACACCCAGGTGAGCGGGGAGCAGGGAGAGGATGGAGAAGATAATGAAGTTAGGATGAAATCATAGCTCATTTAACAGCCTCTCCAGTAATCACTGCTTCTTTAGAGAAGGTAGAACCCTGGCTAGAAAACAAAAGACAGCTTCCTATATATGTGAGAACACAGGGGAAAGAGCTGCCTATATTGTTTTTCTTTCTTTGCTGACAGAAGCAACATTTTTCAAATTCCAAATTAGGGGTAAGACTCACAGAAATTTCCAGACCTTGCTGGCTCCTTCTCAGGCTGGGGAGGAGAAGCCTCCCAGTCTCCCAGCTGCAGGAGGCCTACAGAGAGAAGATGCCTCCACTACCAGTACCGTTCCTGGTGTGGAGGGCTGGGATCAGCCTTCTGGAAGGGGAGGCGAGAGTTGTTTGAGTAATTTGCTTCTCAAGAGAGATTGCACCTGCAGACGCTCAGGCCCAGTTAGTATGAATACAGAGACAGAGTATGAAGGGGTGCCTCAGCTGGGACCTCTGTAACCAAATGCCGTTAACTAGGTGGCTTCATCAACAGAAACTTACTTATCACAGTTGTGGTGGCTGAAATCCAAGATCAGATGCCAGCTTAGCTGGGCTCTGTGGAGTTCCCTCTTCCTGGCTGATAGATTCGGCTTCTCTTCTTTGTGTCCTCAAGCAAGAGAGCTCTGATGGCTCTTCCTTTTTCTTGTAAGGACAGTAATCCTATCAGGAGGGCTCTACCCCAGGATATCAGCAAAACGAAACCTAGGTCTAATCACCACCCAGAGATGCACTTCCAAATACCCTCACATAGGGGATTAAGGCTTCATATGTATATTACGGCAGGAAATGAGGGAGCAGGGCAAATATTCAGTCCAGAGTGTGAGAACTGCTTTCATATCTCAAGCGTTCACTATATCCATGCCTGGTAAACCAGCATTCTTACAATATTTTGTGTGTGTACACATGCAGTGGCTGTTCCTTCTTTCTTTTAAAAAATAAAATGAAATTGAAACCAAGAAGTTCATTTTAGCAGATAATTAAGTGCTAGGTGGTTTGAAGGGTTTGCACTGAAGCTTTTATTGGTGAAATTATAGAATTCAGCTTATGCCAATGATTAAGGAAATGACGAAAGAAAAGTCATTATAAATAGAAGCAAAGTTGACAATGAAATACCAGTTAATAAGATTAATACTTTCTTCTTTTAAAGTAGATCATAGCAATCTGCTTAGTTTTTTCTCAACTCCCAAATTCTCATTTCTGGAAAATACTCGCTATCATTTTTGTTTCTGACAGATTTGAGGACCTGATATTTCTGATTATATTAAGTGACAATGGGCAGTTACTTAGGTAAACAAATAACAGAAGTAATACCTGAAATTTGTATGATGTTTATAGTTCATACTATTTATAAAGTGTGTTTTTGAAATCCTTAAGATAGAATTTAATGAAGACCTTCAGACTCAGAGTTTTGGGATCGGGCTGCAGAACGTCAGCTAAGATAATCTTATTTCTCTTGGATCTGTTAGTTCTTCTGTTTACAATACAAGCTTATCTCCCAGTGTATAAGAATTAGTGTAAGATGAAGAAGACAAAAAAGTGACTGTGTGGTCAATACAGAAAAAAGGAATTCTTCATAAATGACGGAGTAAAACTAAAATGAATGAAGAATTTGAGGCATTTGTCATCACAGACTCTTCTTTAGGTTTCAATACTAACTTTGGGAAATAACAAACATTTTGGATGGTTTGGTAGGGACATACTGATTGGATTCAGTAACTTACCTAGTCCTAATAAAAATGTTTCTTTGTATTTCACTGAAAAGAGGATCTGATATTAATCAACATTACTAAAAGGAATGAAGCAATCAGTATGTTTATTCTTTCATTACTTATTAAACAACTATCGAACATTTATTTTGTTCTGCAGAACAGACAGATAAGAGTCTTTGTCATCCTAGAGCTTAAATTCTTGTGGAGGAGGTTTTGTTTTCTTATAGGCAATGTAGTAGGTACTTTTTGTATTCTCTTAGAAGTTCCATAGCAAACTATGGCGTAATGATTATTTCCAATTTGAAGTTGAAGAAACTGAGTCTTACTAAGCTGCTTAAGACTGTATAACCAGTAAGCAACAGGAGTTGGTGTCAGGAGTTAAAGCTTGCTTGTCTGGCCCCTTCACTTTACAGCTCCACTAATATACCATCTCCTGTGGACCCATTCTTTATAAGAATACCTTACCAAATGTCATCATTTAATAACATTAAAACCTGTAAGTTTGCTTATCATTCAGTTGCTTTTTTCAGAGCAGTCATTTTGTAGTATTGGGCTTGATTGCATTTTCAAAAGAAATTTCACCTGGTACGTTTAGCCTGATCTAGTAGCACAAACGACAGCTTAGCCTCAATAACAACAGGAAGATCCTTAATGGGCACTGTCTTCAGAATGGTAATTCTGATAAGCAATTGCCTCTTTAATAGTATAGTTGGAGTAATAGCAAAGGACAGCCAATTATAATCAGGCAGTGTCTGCCAAGGCTGACCTTGGTAGGGGTACTAAAGAAATATATGGATTTATGGATTTTGTGAAGGGATAGTACTCAGGAGATGACATCAAGAGGGGAAAAAAAGATAAAAGTGGGGAAGACAGTTTTGCACGTTTTTGATTAGCACAGGGGAAAGTTCTGCTAACTGATTATCAACAGTGCCCTGTCATCAGGCACTGCCTGGGCAGGTTAGAGTTGTTATCTGCCAAGTGATACCTTGTTTCTATTCTGATTAAGGCGTTGGTTACATCTATCTCAATAGAAGGGGGTATAATCAAATTTAGTATGTGTTTGGTCAAACCTCAGACTTGGAGCTGGGAGATCATATCTGATCATTGTCTATATGACTTTAGCTTTGTTTTTTAAGATTTTCTGTGATGGAATCAGGCTTCCCAGCTGGTGCAGTGATAAAGAATCTACCTGCCAACGCAGGAGGCACAAGAAACGCAGGAATCATCACTATCATAATTTGTCTTCTATTTCATATTTTTTTTGGAGGCATGAGATTTTAGTGTAGTGATGAACAACTTCTGGCTCTGTAGTCAGATTGACGTGATGTCAGTCTCTTCCTTGTTGCAAAGCCTTGGGCAGATGACTTAATCTACTTTATCTCTCATTGACTCAGTTTCCCAGTTAAGTGGGAGTAGCAGTAGAACCCACCTGGTAGGATTTTTGTATGTAAAGAGCTTAGAGAAGTGCCTGGCCCATGGTGAACACTGTGTGCAGTTAGTGGACTGTGATTGTTGATATTATTGTTGTTACTGTCACAGACATATTATCATGGCATAATTATTGTGGTCACTGTTATCCTCTTAACATCAAGTGGCAGATGAACAAGAGCATTTACCTTTAGCTTCTTAGTACTTTGTGAATGTTGGGACATGTATATATTGGCCATAAGAGAACTTGTAAGTTTAATGCCATAGTAGTCATGGCATTTAGGACAGGATATTTGGTATCTTAGTCCTGGTTGCTATAATAAGAATTCCACTGGCTTAAACAAGAGATTTTAATTTCTCATAGTTCTGGAAGCTGAAAGTCGAGGATCGAGGTGCCAGCAGATCACTGATGAGGACCTGTTGGTTGACTTGCAGGCAGCCACCTTCTTACTGTATCTTCACACGGCTGAGTTGAGAAATCCTCTCTCCCATGATTCTTTATATAAGGGCTCCAATCCCAGGCATGAAGGCTCCACCTTTGTGACCTAATGACCTTCTAAATTTCCCACCCCCAAATATCATCACATTGGGCTATCAGGACTTCAGCATACAGATTTTGGGGGGGCACAATCCTTTAGTCCATGGCGCTTGGGAAGAAGGGCAGCAGAAACAGCACCAGCAGTGGA
Organism: Ovis aries; assembly: GCF_016772045.2. Taxonomy (NCBI): domain Eukaryota; kingdom Metazoa; phylum Chordata; class Mammalia; order Artiodactyla; family Bovidae; genus Ovis; species Ovis aries. The sequence goes on from NC_056057.1 coordinate 99,039,313, forward strand.
GGGGCTCATGTACCCAGCTGGGGCAGATCTTGGGAGTAGGCTTATCCTCTGATCTCTTAGGCACCTTCCTTCAGCTTCTCTGTGGCTTCCAGGCCTGGGTTGGTGCAGCTGCTGTGGCTGCTATTGTGTGTGTGGGGATTACACTCGGTAGTGACGTGATCTGGACTTGAAAACTGGTTGCGATGAAAATTGATAGGTGCAGATACAAAACGCTACTATGTGAGACCTCGCCTATAACCTCCACTGTTTTTATTGTGCAGTCAGAGAGACAATGGAGTATATTACAAGGCAGCTGCTACTAATTTCTTTTTCCTTTGTTTCACTTTGACATGACTGCCCCATTCTTTTGATTTTTTATAAGTAATCCTAAATCAGACAGCCATGTCATGTTAGGCTTAAAATTAAACTCTATCAGGCTGAATTTTAACAACCACAAAAAAAAAAAAAAAAGGAAAAGTCATCACCACAAATATATCAAACGTGTTACAAAATGAAGGAAGGAGGATGGTAAATTAAACACTCTTGGTAAAGTGGAGTTCAAGGTGTGGGGATACAATATGCCACACTGTCCCCATAAAGCAGTGATAGAAAATAAACTGTATCATTTTTTACTGACTCATTCTGTCAGTGATTGAGGCATTTCAGTGCACAACCAGGAAAATAATAGGTTATTTTCACAATGGTAGAAGTTTAACAAATGCTCAATCATTCTTCTACATCATCACTGTCGTTGTCGAGAGCTTTTCTGTATGATATTGATGCCTTGCTTCTTTCTTATTGCTGTATTCTTTTCAGATTCAATCTTTCTGCAATGGGCCACTAAACATTTCAATTTGCTACCTGTAGAGCTGGATTGCATGGCTCAGACTGAAATGAGAGAGAAATGCATTTCCCGAAACTCCAAGTTGAGGGTGTCATGGATTTTTGTAGAAGGGTGCACAGACTGAAACCACTGAAACCCACTGCTAAGTTGCACACAATCACTTTTGAGTGTCTCATGAAAGTACATGGTATTAAGCAATTCATGGATGTTTTTTAGGGAAAATAGGCTCAGCTAGATACTGATGGAACCCTTACATTTTGAGGAACTCAGGCCATCAGCCTGGGGTGTACGTGCCTATAGTCAGGGCTCTCACAGTGACCCTTGAATAGTTCTAACACCACTAGTTTAGGTGCTCTTAAGAGCTCAAGTACTGAAGAAGAGGACAAAGTCTAAATTATTTTCTGGCCCAATCCAACTGAAAGAAAGGGTTTTATTCTACAGTTGGGAAGAGATTTTTTTGTCCTTTGGCAATTTTACAGGTAGGTAACATAAGGACAAGTTGGCTACACAGGAGTGAAAAGCTAGGAGAATCATGGACAACAGGGGACAGGCACCTTGATTTTCCAGTTCCTGATGACCTCCCGCCTTTGGACCGCTTGCTCCAGTGGAAAATAGATTATCGGTCGTAAGGCTGTTTTCCCTTGCTGCTGAAAGCATACTGATGGCTAGATCGCCTGGAATATTTATATTCCATAATCTGTGTTGTATACTGAAACCGATAGTGTTACTTTAGAAAATAACTCTTGTCCTTTAGCAAGCATCTGACAGAGTGGAAATGGCCTAGAGGGGAAGTGATTTGTCCGAGGCTTAGCCAGGATTGCAGTCCTCATCATCGGAACCCAACTCTAGCCCTCTGTCCCATTCCTATCATGACCACAGTCATAATATAATCCAAAATAATTCTGGACCAGAAAGGAATCGGTGACTGTGCAGGCATGCCTCTGCCCTGTCACTGTATGATCTTGAGCAAGATATCTTATCTCTGGACCTCACTGTTTCTCTTTCATAGAGAGGGGTAGCTTGTATCTGTTGACCTCTGTGTTTTCTTGTATAAACTGTCTGGTTCTATTAGTTTGTTTGTTTGTTTTTTTCCTCCATTTTTTCCTTTTTTTTCTTCTGAAAATTATGAGTATATTCACAAAAGAGCAACAGTTTCTTGCTGGGTTTTAGAGCTAGAGGAAAGCTAGCTGTAGAGGATGGATTTTTGTAGAAGGGCGCACAGACTGAAACCCACTGATCAGATGCACACAATCACTTTTGAGTGTCTCATGAAACTACATGGTGTTAAGCAATTCATGGATGTTTTTAGGGAAAATAGACTCAGGTGGAGAATAACAATTTTGAGTAACATTGTACTGAGTTTTTGAGGCTCTGAAATGGCAAAACTGTTGTTTGGGAGCTTCAGAGGTCTCATGGTCCTCTGACCTTCTTGTTACCACTGGACACTCCCAGAAGGAAATGGTCTTTCTTCATTCAAGGCTATAAAAATGGATCTGGTCTCCCACCATTAATGTTGAGAATTCAACCAACGGGAAAGATCCAAGGTTAAAGATTCGGAAAGTTAGAAAATTTAGTCTTAAACATGAGGGGCCCCAAATCTTGACTGAGTATTACAGGGACTTTAAAAGACATTTGGTCTTATCCATGTTCTTCTTTTGTGTTTTACTTCTACTTCCTAAGCTGCTGCTTACAGACTTTCTGTCCCAATTAATTTTGATGAATTTAAAGGTGACGCCTCCTCACTTCCGCATTTTGTGTGTCGTTTCACGAGACATTGCTTCTTTGTTGGTTTCCTCCTCACTATTAGGGGCATTAAGAGAGAAAGAGAGCGAGGAGTGGAGAGAAGGAGGGAGTGCAAGGGCACCGGTGCCTTTGGTTATTGAACTCGGAGAGAACAGGGTTCTTGTAGTATAGACACATGAAGTTAGACAGTTTACTTTTCATGGTAACGCTTAATTCTTACTCTAGAAAGCATACTTCTTCATAGGAAAGATATTGTTGAGGATTCCTGTTCAAATGGGGAGAACCATTTATAGGTGATGCAGAGTCATTAAAGCAATTAACATTGCATCATGTCCCATGTAGAAAGCAAAGCATACCATGTATCAATCAAGAATTTAAAAAAAAAAAATACAGAGAGATTCTCAATGACTATGTTAACTCTACTACCCTCAGAGAAGTTGCTTCTAGCGTGATGCTTGTTAAATATACTTTTTCTAGATTCTATTCATTTAGTGATTCATTCAACAAACTTACTGAATACTTCCTATGTGCAGAGAATTGCAAAGTGCTGAGGACATAGATGTGAAAAAGTTGAAATGGGACTCTTACATTGATGGGCCTTCAACATGGTGGAAAAAGCAAATTGAACAGTTGCAAAGTCTTGTGATAAAGCTAAAATACTTGTGTATGGGGGAGACTTCTGCATGAACACAAGCTATTTATAAGCATGAATTTAGAAAATTTTGAGAGTGGGGTACTGGTTGAGAAGAACCTTAGTGAGAAATTCTCCCTGTTCACAAAATAAATATAGTCAGCTTTCCATGTCCACAGATGGAACCAAATATGGATTGAAAATATTCAAAGAAAACAAAATTTCCAGAAAGTTCCAAAAAGCAAAACTTCAATTTGCCTTACTTTGCAACTATTTGCATAGCATTTACATGTATTTACAACTGTTTACATAGCATCTACACTTATTCCTGTTATAAGTAATCTAGAGGTGATTTATAATAAACAGGAGGATGTGAGTAGGGTATATGTACAAATACATTTTGTGTAGGAACCAGGTACCCAAGGGATGGATTCTGGAAACAACTCTGCACTTTTCATACCTGGCCTTAGCTGTTTGATTTGAGACTTAAAGTGATTTATAATATTATAATATAGGTCTGGTTTTCTGGCATGAAATATAAAAATGAGATACCACCAAGTTGGAGCCTTGTCCTAGAGTATTTTTGTAATTAAAGAGTTTGTTTTGCATTAGTGTTAGAAAATCTTCTTTAAAAGTGTAATTCTTCAGTTGCCCAAAATTCACACTGGTTCTGTGTTTCTTAGACATAAACAGAAATATGTTATTTTTTGATTCACGTAATTTCTTTTTAGTCTTGTTAACAAGTTATTCACCTTGATATTTTCCATGGATTTAGCTTCAGATCTTAAAGTAAAAAGTCCAAATTTCATTGGATTCTAAATGCACACAAGCATATCTTGTTTTATTGACTTCACAGATATTAGGTTTTTTACATACTGAAGGTTTGTGACCAACCCTGCATCAAACAAGTCTACTGGCACTATTTTTATAACAACATTTGCTCACTTTATGTATCTGTGTCACATTTTAGTAATTCTCACAATATTCAAACTTTTTCATTATTATTAATACATTATGGTGATCTGTGATCATTGATTTTTGATGCTTCTGTTGCCAAAAAGATTTCAACTAACTGAAGTCTCAGATGACACTTAGCATGTTTTTAGCAATCAAGTGTTTTTAATTAATGTATATGCATTATTTTTTAAGACCTAATGCTATTGCATGCTTAATAGATTACAGTGTGTTGTAAACATAACTTTTCTGTGCCCTGGGAAACCAGAACAACCTGTAGGACTCACTTTACTGCGATGATCTGTAAACTTAGAATCTCTCTCATGTCTACATTTGTTAGTGGAAAAGATGCCGTAACCAATAACTTATCAGAGATGTGCTTTGTGTAGAGGCCAGAGGATAAACTCTGCTATAGGATCCTTGGAGCTCCAAGGATCCCCCTTCACTAAGGACAATCAGGAACTTCTTTGTAGAATAAGTGGGACTTTAGCTCAACCGTAAAAGAGTGGTTAACATTTATGTCAAAAGGCATCATAGGTGGTGGCTGTGTCCAGCACATTCCATCTAGGTCTTCAATCACCATGTACCAGGATTCAAGACTGATCATACAACTTCACCCTGCGTGTGTTAAGAAATAGATTTTACTAAGGAAATGGGAAACTTAACACGGCTCAGTCAGGAGGAGAAAAGAAGGCACAGTCCCCCCAGTGTTCCCATTGTCCCACTGAGATGTGTACTGGGATTGGGCTTTGTGAGCCTGCAGCGTGGGTTTGAGTTCTCTTGTCATTCTGCCTTACCATAGTGAGAGAATGAGAAAGCATCCTTGGCATTGGAGGAATACTCAGGCTGCTTAGTTCCAAACAGTTCAGTTTGGTGTCCCAGCTGTCTATAGGCATTTACGAATGTCACCTTCTGGACTAGAGACTTTCAGACCCATGGGAAGTTTCAGTTTCTTCTTCTGAGGGAGGAAGTCACCAACACTGTGGATAACTGATATAAAGTACAGTGCTGCTGGGGAAAAGGTGTTCACCTGCTCTGTTTATCATGCAGGTGACGCTGCCTGAGCTCTGGGGTCACCATCAGATAGTCCTGCTCATTGCACCACAGTGGTAAAGAGTTTGGCTCTGAAAGTAAAGACCTCAGTTCAAATCTCTGCTTGCCCACTTACTGGCTATGTGACTGTAGGTTCATAACCTCTCTAAGCCTCAGTATTCTGAAATGTGAAGTTAGGATAATAATAACTCATTCTCCATAGAACTGTAATGAGAATGAAATAAAATAGACATTTAGTATGTAGCAAGCGTTTGGTGAACATTAGCTGGAAAGCAAGGATTATAATTCTCCAAGAAAGGAAATAGAGTGTTCCAGAATGTTCCAGTGGGGACAGACATTGTTCCAGGGACAGAGGATGGGCCAGTTTTGTCAGGGAAAGGGCTTATTTGGGGGAGGATAGAACTACTGGGGGAGGGTCCTTAGTGCAAATTAAAGAACCACCCTCCAGTCAGCTTGGAGCCATTGGAGATTTTCTTGTCAACTCATGATATGTAGTGGAATTTTTTCAGAAAAAACAATGTGGTGGTAGGCATTCTGAGTATATTAAAAGGAAAAGAAACTGAAGACAGGAGTACCTTCTAGGCTAGAAGTAATTTATTTTCCAGGAAGCTGCAGATTTGAGTTCTGTGCCCTTTGACTTCCATTTGCTTTGCCATCACCCTCTTCCAGCGAGTTACAGTGTGAGCTGCAATGTGCCTTCCGACCGCTGTCCGTCTGCTGCTGTTCTTCGTGTGCAGGCATTGTAATAACAAAAGGTTTAAAAAGTAATCTGAGTTATTTTTAATAGGATATAGGCACAGATAAAAACAGTATAAGACAATACATCTAAAAGGCATTTCTTTGGATTTTGGTGATTTCTCGCTATATTGAATTGACAGACTCAGAAACTCCCCCCTTTTCTTTTCTTTTTCATTTTTTTTTTAAACTGGAAGATAATTGCTTTACAATGATGTGGTCTCGGCCGTACATCAGTGCGAATCAGTCATAATTATATATCTATCTCCTTCCTCTTGAGCCTCTCTCCCCCTCCCCCCTTTTCAAGAAATATATTTTTTAATGTTATAAGCCAGGGTTTTATAAAAGTGTGCAGTGCTTTACTTAGCTTTCTTTTTTCCAACCCTTCCCTGTGTAATACTTGAAAGAAAGTGAACAGGAATGATGGGTAAATGAATGAACAGTATGATGGGCTGCAAAGGAGTTCAGAGTTGTTGGCCTTTGTCCTGTGGGATTGTGCCTCATGGAGCATGATTGCCTGATGTATCTTCCACCATCACCACGACTGGACCGTGGGCCTCTTGGAACAAGGACTGTATCTCTGTTGTTCTTACTGTATCTCCAGTTCTTAACTCAGTACCTTGGATGGTTTTTCATTATTTCTGAATAAGTGAATCTGCCCCTGAAATCGGATTAATTATGGGATTTTGAGAGTACATCACTGATGAAGAGTACATCACTGATTGTATCCTGTGCTTTGGGCCACTCACTTAAGATCTTAGTTTCCTTGGCTATAGAAATTCATATAGCACCTATTTTGCTAATAAACAGTAAGTTAAAATATACTACAAATCACTAAGAATTTTAATCACTAAGTCAGCTAAATATGCAACCAATAAAGGGACTTATCTCTTGCATGTTGCCCGTGAGGCATCCTGACAATGAAATTTCAAGAGCCCGGAAGGAAATGACCACTTACCCCAAGGAAACCATGATGTGCACACAGCCCATCTTAGGATCTGATTTTGGAGGTATTTTATTTTCTTCATGTAAAACGACAAGGAGTAGTTACTTTGGGGATATTTCAAGTTGTAAAACTAGGAATTTCTGACAATGTGGTAAATTTTGCATGCCTGTCTCAGTTGTTTGCTGTTAAAATATCAGAGAAAAAGAACTTTTAAGAGAGAACAGTGCTTGGCTCACCTTGCATCCTTATGATAGCCCAGCCATGGTGTTTGCTGTTGTCATTTAATCATGCAGTTGCATCTGACTCTTTTGTGACACCATAGACTGTAGCCCTCCAGGCTTCTCTGTCCATGGGATTTCTCAGGCAAGAATACTGGAGTGGGTTGCCATTTCCTTCTCCAGGGGATTTTTCTGACCCAGGGATCGAACCTACATCTCCTACATTGTCAAGTGTATTCTTTACCTCTGAGCCACCAGGAAATTTCCACTGTGGTGTTTACCAGACAATGATATTTCTTTGATGGGTAAATGGAACATAGACCATTTGGAGATATGAAAAATGACCTTTCCAGCAAGGGGATGGACAACTTGAGATGGAGTTGACTGCCATTCGAAATACGTAGTGTTGGTCAAGGTTTAAATTTATCAGATAATTTTAAGGAGAAGCAATTTGAGGCTAAGATAGAACTTCTTAGCATTAAATAGGACCCTTCAATTTTCCTAAGTAAATCCAGCTCAGCAGTGTTTGATATTAAGCCTGGTGTTTTGCTCTGTTCCTTTTGCTTCTGGTAGACATGTCCTTGCATTTACCATCCACATCCGATTAAGGGAAAATGGAGAACTTGAAATTCAGAGACCTCATTCTTCTTGTCACTAAATTAATGGACTGGCCTTGGTTTGGGGTAGAGATGGGAAACTGTGGCGCTTCATTTCCATTTTTTCATTAAGATTAAGAAAAACAACCATATTTTGCACATTTGTCAGCAGTGGCATCACCTTGCAGTTTGCTATTTTCCATACTCTTAGGAGCTTATTATAAAGAAAAATACTTTGAAACATCATCAAGCTTGCTTTCTGAGTGTTATCTAGTTGGGGCTCATACAGTATCCCTAGGGAAAGAACTAGGAATCAGACTGATAATTGGAACCATTGATAAAATAGAGAATCTCTTTTAATACAGATACAGCGTGGTGTAGCAAAAACATTGATAGATTTGAAAGGCAAGGTTTGAAAGTCTCATTCCTGTTCCTAATTTTGTTACTACATGAGAGACGAAGTTTTGTCCCATTGGATGTTGACTGTTTTAAGATTTAAGACAGAAAGAAGCAAACATAATATGATTTTGAGTGTAAGATGGAGTAGGCTTTTGAACCTTTTTAGTCAGCCAAAAGCACCAGTCTTTTACCTGACCTACTGAATCGAATGTCTCTTTCATGCGTAACCACTGGGCAAGTATACATGGCAAGAGATGATGAGTATTGGGAGACAGTTTCCCTTCGGTCTCTTGTGCTTCATGTCTCGTGGACAGAATAGCACGCTTTTGTTGGGGTCTGTCTTCTCAAGGTTGATCGTCCATTGGATATCCTTGGAAGAAGAAGTAGTATCTCTCCTCTGGAGCAAAGGGCAGGATTGTTTACAGTCTAGTATCATAAAAACAGCTCCCTCCAGGGTGCAAAGATGTAGCAGGTTTGCTTATAGCCCGTTTTAAAGGATCAGGGTTTCCTGACCTTCGGATTCCTGTCTTGTCCTGTTCCCCGTTATGTATCATGTACTTAGTTGGCCTGCATCACGTGGCTCCATGGCAGTTGAGCCTCAAGGGACTTGAACAAGGAGGTGATGATTCACTGACTCCTATTATTGCTGCATGTAATGAAATGTACTTTGTCTCTGAACCACAGAATTTTTTTCTTATGCCAGCATCCTTGAAACTGTGGCATGCTAACTTGTTAGCTTGCAAGTAGGGTAAAAACTCAGACCCTTCATGTTCTTGACAGAGTTGAGTTTAAACATATTAATTTTAAAGTAAGATACATAGATGTAATTGCATCTGGTGAAATTGGGAACTGCATATGAGTTCTGGCCAAAAAGAGGGTAGAACTCAAGATAAAAACTGTAACTTGACGACTTCTTACTGAACAGTCTTTACCTATTATCCCATTTGAGACTTGCCTTAAAACCATTCTTTCATTGCCATGAAGTATTAGACATCTATGGATAATGCACTTTGATTTTGAGAGTTTAAGACAAAAAGACTAAAGAAAAACTGTTTCTTTGGCCACACATAATCAGCTGCTTTACCTGGGTTCCTTAAATTCCTGTTGCTTCTGTGTTTATCTAGGTTTCAGAGGGGAATCGGAGGCTCTGTCAATGGAGGAAATTGTTAATTTCTTTCTTCTTTAGGAAAAAAAAAATCAAGATTCTGCAGAATGAGGAATGTTAAAGAAGAAATAAATCTGTTCTTTTCACAAGGAAATGGAAGCTGGCTATTATTAGAGTCTGCTTTGAGCAATTATATGTCCCTATCAGTAGCCAGTTTGGAAACATTATTGAAACTTTAGGTCTTTGATATACTATAACTGGTGCAGTAAGCAGAAGTGATAACCGTTAGGTACTTCAGCTTGAATTCTAGGCATTTTAAAGGTCACTGGGAAAGGGAAAATAATCCATTAATTTTTACTAGAGTGTTCATTGAAGTATCTTCTGTGAAAATCAATGTAAAATTTCCTTGCCATTCAAAATGCAGAGTGGTGTATAATATCACCACTCCCAACTACCCTGTATTGTTGAATTTTTAAACAAGCAGGCTTTTGAGTTATACCCTGACCACATAAATTCAGCTTCTAAGATTGGATTATTGCCATATGGAAGCAGTAGCAGGAAAAGTAAATTTATGTCAGTCTGAATTCTACTTCTGGATTTATTATTTAAGCTGCTCTTAACCTTTTCCTAGGTCAGTGATCATCTCATAGATTTGCTTTTATGCATATGCCTCAGAGAATAAAAAGTCCATTCTTTATGAGTATTACTTGTAAGTGAAATGTTACTTCTCCATTTACATTAGTAATCTTAAATTATTTACCTGCTTTGAAATTCATTCCTTGCAAATTAGAAAGATGAAAGCTGTCAGATGAGTGAATATGTTCGTGCTACTTATCTGTTTGCCCATTATGGTAGCTGGTTTGGGGTTTTTGGCAAAAATAGAAAGTCTGTTTTAGGAAATTTGGCAGGGGCATAAGTTAGGAGTTTGGTGTTAAGGTAACTCTTTGCAACCACATGGACTGTAGCCCACCAGGCTCTTCTGTCCATGGAATTCTCTAGGCAAGAGTACTGGCGTGGGTAGCCTTTCCCTTCTCCAAGGGATCGTCCCAACCCAGGGATTGAACCTGGGTCTCCCACATTGCAGGCAAATTCTCTACCATCTGAGCCACTGGGGAAGCCCAAAGTATACACAGTACTATATATAAAATAGATAATCAACAAGGACCTACTGTATAGCACAGGGAACTCTTTTCAATATTCTATAATACTGCTGTGGGAAAATAATCTGAAAAGAATAGATATATATATAACTGAATCACTTTGCTGTACACCTGAAACTAACACAAAATTGTAAATCAACTCTACTTCAATATAAAGTAAAAATTAAATTTAAAAAAAAAAAAGCCCTCTGTTTTAAACGACATAAAAGAAGGGAGAAAGAGGCCAGGTGGTTTATGTCAAAATGAGCCCTGCTGCAGCTGGTATCAGCTGACCTGTGTGGCAGCTTTCACTAAGCCTTGAGCGGTTGCATTCACGTTCCTACCTCCTATGTGTTTCCTTCATTAAATCCTGAGAGGAGTTGGTTAGGGTGGAGAAACAGAACACAGTTTAAAACCAGAAAAATATTGTCTCCCTCTGGGCAGCCATATGACAACACCTCCTGACTTGATGGCTAATACATATAATAATATCTTGAATTACTAAAGAAGTCTACTTTCTTTCCATAATGATTTATTCAAAATTAGCAAAGCCCTGACTTATATAAACAAACAAAAAAATCTTTCATGTGATTACTAGTCACGCCAATCTGAGTGCTGTAAGAATCGAAAATTCCATTATTACTATTAATAGTGAACTCCAGGCTGGCAGATTTGGCAATGGCAAATTTTGCCCTTGGACTGGTAGATTTAGTCTGAGGCCTTGGGCTGTCAATCAGATATGGTTTTCCCAAGCTGATATTTCCAAAGGCTTTCAGCCTTTCTGGTTGAATGGATTAAGGCAGAGAAGACTCAATGGCAACTGCTGAGAAAATTTCACTTCATCAGTTACTGCAAATTCAAGGGATAAGAGATTTCAGCAAAACTAAGCTTTGGTGGAAATAAAAGGCAAAATTAAAAAAAAATTCTTTTATCAAAGTATACTTGATTTACAGTGTTGTGTTGGTTACTGGTGTACAGAAAAATGATTCAGCTGTGTGTGTGTGTGCGTATATATACCTGTATAGATAGATACCTGTGTATATTCCATGTTCATATGTGTGTGTGCATGCATATATATAGATGTGTGTACACACATACACTCATACATGCACACCTATGGAGAATGAATTGGCAACTCACTCCAGTATTCCTGCCTGGGAAGTTGCATGAACAGAGGAGCCTAGTGGGCTACAGTCCATTAGGTAATAAGAGTCATACATGGCTTCAGTTCAGTTCAGTCGCTCAGTTGTGTCCAACTCTTTGCGACCCCATGAATTGCAGCACGCCAGGCCTCCCTGTCCATCACCAACTCCCAGAGTTCACTCAGACTCACGTCCATTGAGTTGGTGATGCCATCCAGCCATCTCATCGTCTGTCGTCCCCTTCTCCTCCTGCCTTCAATCCCTCCCAGCATCAGAGTCTTTTCCAATGAGTCAACTCTTTGCATGAAGTGGCCAAAGTACTGGAGCTTCAGCTTTAGCATCATTCCTTCCAAAGAAATCCCAGGGCTGATCTCCTTCGGAATGGACTGGTTGGATCTCCTTGCAGTCCAAGAGACTCTCAAGAGTCTTCTCCAACACCACAGTTCAAAAGCATCAATTCTTCGGTGTTCAGCTTTCTTCACAGTCCAACTCTCACATCCATACATGACCACTGGAAAAGTGACTCAGTGATCAGTTCAGTCAGTCACTTATGTCTGACTCTTTGTGACCCCATGGACTGCAGCACGCCAGGCTTTCCTGTTCATCACCATCTTTTGGCGTTTGCTCAAACTAATGTCCATCAAGTCAGTGATGCCATCCAACCATCTCATCCTCTGTCGTCCCCTTCTCCTGCTTTCAGTCTTTCCCAGCATCAGAGTCTTTTCCAGTGAGTCAGTTCTTCACATCAGGTGACCAAAGTATTAGAGCTTCAGCATCAGTCCTTCCAGTGAATTTTCAGGACTGATTTCCTTTAGGAGTAAACCACTATATATACCCATGTATATTCATGTTATTTTCCATTATGGTTTATTTATTACAGGATATCAAATATAGTTCCCTGTGCTATATAGTATGACCTTGTTTTATCTGTTTTTCATATAGAAGTTTGCATCTGCTAATCCCAGACTCTTAATTTATCCTTTCCCCATCTCTTCCCCTTTAGTAACCCTAAGCTTGTTTCCTATGTCTGTGAATCTATTTTTCGTTTTGTAAATAAGTTCATCTGTATCGTGTTTTAGGTTCCACATATAAGTGACATTATATTTTAAAGACAAAATTTTAAACCCACATCTGGAAGATAGGCCAATGAGGCAGATTTCAAAGAAGATCCTCTTAAATCTGAATTCTTCTGGAGCCTCTTGTACAGGGTGTTCCCATTTATTCATTCACCCACTCATTTACTCAAGAGATATTTATTGAGTACCAATTGAGTAACAGTTGGCATTGTTCTAGGCTCCAGGGATATGCCAGAGAGTAAAAGAGACAAAATTTGGGGGCTTACACACTGTAATGGCAAAACACAGATATTAATAATAGTTTATCTTTTGTTGGTGAATCATAAAATATAGATATAATAGGTCAGCTAGTGATGCATGCTATAAGGACAGACAGAGTGGACCAGTGGGCTGGTTAGGAAGGGATCTCTGTGAAGGTGCTGTCTGAGCAGAGGCCAAGGGAGGGGAGGTGGTGATTCCTGCAGATGCTTGGAGACAGATGTGAAGACTGAGGGAACAGCGGGTGCAGAGTGCCTGAGACCAGTGTGTTTTTGGCAGGAGGAGGGTGCTGTGATGACCCATATGATTGGAGCAAAATGAGGTGGAGAGTGAGAGGAGATGGGGATGGAGAAGTGGTGGGGCACTGGGGTTGGGAGGTGACTGCATAGTAGGCCTTACCCAAGACTTTGACATTGAATATAAGAGGAAGTTACTGAAGGGTTTCGAGGCACGGAGGGAAGTGACCCTCCGTGCCCAACAGCACTATCCTTGACATACTCCACTGTCTAGAGATAAAACAGACGTGTGCTATGCTAAGTCAGTTCAGTCATGTCTTACTCTGTGCGACACTATGGACTGCAGCCCACCAGGCTCCTCTGTCCATGGGTTTCTCCAGGCAAGAATACTGGAGTGGGGTGCCATGCCCTCCTCCAGGGGATCTTCCCAACAGGATTGAACGTGCAGCTCCTGTACGTCCTGCACGGTGTTACCACTGAGCCACCAGGGAAGCCGTAAAAGGAAGCTGAAACTTAAGGACACAGTAAAGTAGACCGTAGGATGGGTCCGAGCAACCCAGAAAGTGGTGTCCTAGCAACCACATAAAAGCGTGCCTAAGAGAGAGCCGTCAGTAGTAACCACGTGCTCTTGGGTATAGTAGGCCCACGTCTATTTGTGGAGTCAAGAATTACGGCCACACGCTACTCCATACTGACTGCTGTTGAGTTGTAATGTACCATCCCTCTGTTCAGAAGCCTTTGATGACTCCCCTTTGCCAAGTCCAAGACTGGGAATTTATATTTTAATATGACTGAGCTGAACTGCACAGCATTTTACAAGTCTCCAGGAAGCTCTGCAATGTTAACATCTCCTTATTTACTCATTCTGTTCAAATTCCTTTATGTGTGGAATGCTGTTCTGTCCCTCTTTGCCTATGGAAATCTTGGCAGTCCATTAGGAGCTAATTCTGATACCCTCCTCTCCATAAATGCTTTCCCACTTGCCTTTTCTCCATTTCTCTCTTCTCACCCATTCAACCCGTGTCACGGCTCTACCAACGCTCCTTCCACTTTACACTTGATTCCAGTTGTTGGCTTTAATTCCCATATGGTGTTTTAGATTCCCTATAATCAGGAGCACGGTACTAGAGTAGACTGATTTTAAGCATGGAGAATGGTATAAAACACACTTGTTTTTAAATACCATCTCTGCCATGACTGGCTTTTGACTTTTGCTCAGTCACTTAAACTCTTCAAGGTTCCATTTCTGCACCCATAAGTTTAGACAGATAAGGTTTCTTGAGAATTAGATGAGATAGTCATATTAAATTTATGCATCTACACTTTGTCAGATTAAAGCTATTTTCCCCCCATGGAAACAGTGTATCGAATAAGTTTGTGCAAGGAGAACTCATCAAGAGGCTGTTGTTATCTCAGTGGAAGTTTATCACTTTCTCTCGTACATACCTCCTTTTCAATTATTTACAATGAAAGGATTAAACATTACGTATATGCCTTAAGTTAATTATAGGTGAATTGTCTCTCATTTGACAATCTTTGTGGCGGTTCCTTTAAATAATTGCCACTTGGCCGTTTATTAACTTGACAACAGCACATAAGTATCCGATTCTTCCTTTGCCCCCAAATGCTACCTTTCTTGTTAATCAACAGAGTATCTCTGAATGAGGAGGAGCTGCAGCTCCAGTCAATACTTATAACTTTTTCATTAGACCTTAAAATGTTATGTTAAAAATTGATGGTGGTGCATCAGGTGGAGAAAGGGAAAGTGACATGGAGAGCTAAAGCTTTGCTTAGCGCCTTTGTGAAGCTGCAGCAGTAAGAAGCATCATTGCGCTTTCCCTAAAGTGATGATTTGCTAGTGAGTTGTCTTGAAAGGCTTGTTTCTGCCACAGCTTGTACTGGGGAAAGTTTTATTGAGCCTTTCCGTTGATGCTGTCGTACAGTGTTTATTGAAGACAGCTTTTTATTTCAGAATGGTAGACAACACTGGAAGTTGAAGACTGTCTCAATCATTTTTGACTGTATTGAATCAACCAAAGAATACGTTGTCAGATTTGAGCTGGGTTTTCTGCGTTTCCTTTGGGGGAAAAAAATGTTTGTATCTGCTGACAGTTTGTCTTGATATTATTAGAGGCAAACTTTCCTTATTTCATTGCCTTCTAGCTATTTGTGACTTACATTATGTCCCCCTATAACATGATGTAAAATCTTATCTATTCTGTGAACTACTTTTGGGCTCTTAACCCTCTTATTAGTTAGCTTATAACAATGATAAGAATGATTTTATGTACAGGCCATTTTACTAAGAACACTGAGGGTCTTCTGAGACATGATCTTCTCTATAGTAACTGTTTATCTTGAATTTGGTCTGTTCCAGTGTTTAGACTTTTAGTAATACAAACTCTCCACCTTCTGAGGAAACTTACTTCATCATTCTGTGAAACTGACTTTTAGAAAACATTTTTTACTTTGTTTTTGGGGGCTTGGGGTTGTTTTTTTTTGGGGGGGTCTGTTTTTTGTGCAAACACTTTGTCTCCTAAAAAGCCTTACCTGCCCATGCCAGTTTTAAGGAACTAATCCCTCTTCCACAGAACAGTCCTTCAAGTGTTTGGATGACGAGAACATTGTTCTATTCTATAAACCCTGCAGGTCCTCAGGTAATATCGATCATTGATGAAGTTTCTCCCTTGATTTTTTTCCTTAGAATTAGTTTCAAGAAAAGTTGCAGACAGCAAATGCCAAAAACTTCATTTCTGACTGTAAACTTGGGACAGGCTATAAGAAAAAATGCAGGAATGATTGACAGGTGGCTTGTTTACTCTCTGTTGAGTAAATATATACTATGCTATTAAAACCAAATCTTAGTTGCATGAGTATATTGTGTAATTGTTAAAGCATGACTGTTTGCTTGTTCATCACTAATCAGTGGATTTGGACTTGACAAATCTTGCAACCTATTGTATGAAGCAATGAAGAAGAAATAGATGAAAGACACTTTGAGGTAAATATTTAGGTTGAAGGAGACATTGCTGTCAGTTCACTGCGTATTAGGGAGCTGTGGAGAGGACTCATCTGGCTTCCTATTGAAATGATGTTATCTGGCATGACTGGAAGGGGATTCTTACCTACAGGGTATCTTCTTGGGCCCTTGGAGTGCAGTAAGATTTGTGAAAACTTTCCTTATGTGATTTTGTTTTTAGTTAGAGGTAAGCCTTCTTTTGCTAAGTTGCATACTCAGGTCTTTTATTAAAAATTTTTTTTAAAGAATTGAAGCAGTCAAACTCAACTTTCATGATTCTCTTTTTCTAAATTGTCTCATGAATTCAGGAGATAAGCTCTCCCCTTACTGTAGAAGATTGTTTTTTTTTAAAAAAAGCAAAACTTCCTTTTCTAGGTCTGAAATAGTCTCATGGTCAAAGGAATAAGATTAATTAAATTTTAATCTAGAAACCTCCCAGAGGAAGATATAAAGTAATTGACTTCTAGAAATTAAATGTAATAGCATATAAATGAGTAGTCATTGACTATTTTGATTACTAGGTTTAGGTAAAGGAAATAGATGATGTAGGCTTTTGACCAAATAACACCATGCCTTTGATTTTCTGTTGTTCCAATAGTGCTGCTATTTCTAACAACCACAAAAAAAGAGAGGTTGGGGGAAAAAAACAAAAACAAACACACTCCACAGATCTTAAAGGCAGATAAACCATCTTTTTAGTAACCTTCTTTCTTACCTATATACTGAAAATGAAATGATTGGACCAGGGTAATGATTATTGATGACAATAATAGGAATCTTGTTAAATGGATTTGAAATTATTTTCTCTACCTGGAGAGGAATCTAATAGGGGAAATCCTAAAGGTTAGCAAGCAGGATTTCCAAGTACAAAGTTTTACGATTATTTGCGTATGATGACCCTTTACTGAAATGTTCTATTTTATATTCTTCCAAACAAATGATAGATTGGTAAGATGTTATTAATGGTGCTGTCATATCTTTTGAGCACGGCTCTAGGGAAAAAAGACAGCTTTTTGATATGATCAAGTCTACTTGGTGAACTAGCAAGTATTTCAGATTTGGCAGAACCCAAGTTTCTTGGATGTGTTCATAAACCATTAGTTTTCCTTCTTTCCCCTTTCTTCTCTCCCTTTCTTTCTTCTTTACTTAATTTATATATTAAAATTAAAAAATATTATAGTTTATGACACGTTTCAGGTATACAACATAGTGATTCACAATTTTAAGAGATGATACTCCATTTATTCCCTGTGCTATACAACATATCCTTGTAGCCTATTTATTTTACTTGCTAAAGTCTGAACATACAGCAAAGAATAAGACCAGTCTTTGTTTCACGGAGCTTACAATCCAAAGCATTTTGGAAGAATTGTGCAAAAATACCAGTATTAAATATTAAATGATATAGAATTATGTGCTTTATTGCTTCCCCCTCACCATTTTGTATGAATTAGCTCACATTAACAGATATGGGTCATTATGGTGAGTTTGAGTCATTTCATGTTAATTTTGTGAAAGACATAAGCCTTTCAGTTCAGTTCAGTTCAGTCGCTCAGTCGTGACCAACTCTTTGCGACCCCATGAATCACAGCATGCCAGGCCTCCCTGTCCATCACCAACTCCCGGAGTTCACTCAGACTCGTGTCCATTGAGTCAGTGATGCCATCCAGCCATCTCATCCTCGGTTGCCCCCTTCTCCTCCTGCCCCCAATCCCTCCCAGCATCAGAGTCTTTTCCAATGAGTCAGCTCTTCGCATGAGGTGGCCAAAGTATTGGAGTTTCAGCTTTAGCATCATTCCTTCCAAAGAAATCCCAGGGCTGATCTCCTTCAGAATGGACTGGTTGGATCTCCTTGCAGTCCAAGGGACTCTCAAGAGTCTTCTCCAACACCACAGTTCAAAAGCATCAATTCTTCGGCGCTCAGCCTTCTTCACAGTCCAACTCTCACGTCCATACATGACCACTGGAAAAACCATAGCCTTGACTAGATGGACCTTAGTCGGCAAAGTAATGTCTCTGCTTTTGAATATGCTGTCTAGGTTGGTCATAACTTTTCTTCCAAGGAGTAAGCGTCTTTTAATTTCATGGCTACAATCACCATCTGCAGTGATTTTAGTAAGACTAAATATTCTTTTACTCTCTTAGATTTCATTTGACTTCTTAAAACTTATTTGATAGTCATTGCACAGTGAATCTAGTTGGGAAGTCAAATGGGAAATGAGATTTAGTTCTTTCTGTCTACTTCAGATTTTAGCTAAAGTGTGGGTCACACTTAGAGGAGCAATATATTTAACACAGATAATGAAAAACAGTAGTAATTTCATGTACTTATTTACTTTTTTTTACAGTTCAGATGTTAAATGTGGTTTTTAAAATGTTTTATTATTTTCATTATTGTGATAAAATATGCATAACTCACATTTGCTGTTTTAACCGCTTTTAAGTGTACACTTAAATAATATTAAGTACATCCACATTATTCACATCATTGCTATCCATCTCCAGAACATTTTTTCTTGGCCAAACTGCAGTCCTATCCACTAAAAAATAAATCCCTCCTTTCCTCTTTTTATTGCTTTTAGTTTATATAGAACATAAACTTTAAAATATCCTTTATCCTTGGACTCTTTGTAAAATAATAGGTGCTAATTAAAGACTTTGTTTATTACTGGGATACGATTAAGAAAAAATCATACTAACTTCTGGGGCTACTGAATTTGCAAAACAGGAGAAAGAGGATAAAGAGATAAAATAATAATTTGTTTAGCCAAATCTGGATGTTAATGAAAACTTAAGTTTGAATCCTGGCTTCTGCACTTACTCTAGTTACCTCTGGGCAAGTTAGTCCACTTCAGTTGGTCTGAGTTGTCTCAGCTGTAGAATGGATATAACAAAAGCTTGGTTTACTTACCTTGGTTTAGTTACCTTGGGGCAACTGTAAGGAACCAAGAAGTTAATTCTATCAAAGTATTCTGCAAATCAGAACTCATATTTCATATGTTAATCTGTATGTTGTTATGCCAGGTGTCCTTTTCCTCTTATTGCCATTCCTTGCCAAGTCTAAAGAGCCTACACTGAGATTTTGTCATTACATTTGACACACGGGCATGTTCTTTAATTATTGTTGTCCTTAAGCTTTAATTTTTATAAGTTTATGGTGACTCCCTTTTTAGTATTTCGAACCGACCGTATCTCTGTTGATATCTTGTAGTGAACTTTTGAGACACTTCTCTTCTAATTCCCCAAGATGCTATGCAAATGATCAGTTCAGTTCAGTTCAGTTGTGTCCAATGATAGTAACCTGTTATTTTGTAAAGAGGGGATGGGTGGTGTTGTTTATTGGCCCTCTATTCCAAACATGTCATGTAGATTTAATTTAAAATGCAGATTTTAACTCCTTTTTAGTGAAGTCCCAAGAAGATAATTGCCTAAAAGATTAATTTTCTCCTCTTCACCAAATAGTTTTTGCTATTTTTCACAATGTGGCTTGTGACAGAGAAATATAATATTTAAGTAAAATTTGTAGAGTCAAAAAAGTGCCGAAGTTAACAGCTTTTTAAAAAGGCTATTTTACCAACTCCATAATTGACATTCTGTCACTGCTCAGACTTTATTTCATTTCTGCTCAACTCAGTATATGGATTTTTATACAAACCATTTACCAAGCACTAGACAATAGCGCCTATGGCAGATCAAATTCATACAGGTAGGGTGTTTGTTATCCAGAGGAGAGCTTCATTGTATCATGGGGACAGCTTCCTTTAACAGGCCAGGGTGAGAGCTGGTGACACTTAAAAACTCAAATTATTGATGGGAACATCCCAAGTACTAGAAAGAGTTCAAAATTAAACCTTTTAAGCCTTTGTAGTCATTATCACATTAAGCAGGGAGATGGTGATGGGTCATAAATTGGTTTTCCATTTTATTTAAACAGGACCTGGCAGAATGTAAATGGAATCTTTGAAGTTCACTTATCTCATGATAATTCTTCATTTTTTTCCCAACATAGATATGAGGTTGAAACTTTAGATAATCTCTGATTGTTTCTGTTAGCCTCCATTTGTTGGAAAAATTGTATTTAGAGTTTTGTTTTCTAGTTCATTTTAGTTTCTGAATGCCTTCTAGAAGTTCAGGGATTCCTTGATATTCTAATTTTCCTGTATTGATTTCATGGAACTTTTTGAAACTCTAAGGAATTTAACGAATTGTGATTCTTAATCCATTGTCAGAATTTCTTGAAAGAAATAACATAACTTAGTATTAGTTGCTTTAAGGTCATTCATCGCTTAAAACTTTGATCAGCTCTTTAACTTTCTTGAGACTTAATGTAGATGTCAGTGGAAACTTTGGTTCGAGCCGTCTTTTTCCTTTTTTTGTAAAGCAGTTAGTGTCTGATTCTAATTTGAGCTGTGTTGGCAGTTCACAAGTTTATCTGAGTCCTCTCTGTGTATTCCAGTCATCTTCCTGACTTTTCTCATAAGAAATCTGATCAGTTACATTAGTAGAAGATTGTATACCTGCCTCAGTTAAAAGAGATATTGAGTGTTCTGCCTTTGGGGATGTTATGGTTTTTCTCTTCTTGAAACCCCAGCTCTTTCCCTGTTAATCTACCTATTGAGACCATCTGAAGAGGATTCTCTTAGCATGACCCTGCTCCACTCTACCTCAAGTATTTCTCTTTATCTTCCTCTTACTTCTCTTCCATTTTCATTTTTCTGGGAAATAAATCTTTTTGCCACCTGACTTAAGCTCTCAATTCGTGCTTTTAATTGTATCCTCTTTCAAATTTTCCAGAGTCTTGTTTCATTGTTTTCTGTGTACCCCATGTCCAGCTCTATCTCCAAGCCCATATTTCTTTTCTGTACACCTACTGATTTCTTTCCCTAAAACGTGCTCATTCTCTCCGTATCCTAAAGAAACCTTCTCCTGACTTGAGATCTTCTCAAGACCCTGCTCTCCTTTCTACACCAAGTTTATCCAAAGATCAGCTGTGCTAACTCTATTCTTTTCTCTTTCTCCCTTTTCTTCTTCCTTTTCCTCCATTTCCTTTCCATTTCGTCTTTCTCCTCTTCTCCTTCCTACTCCTGCTGTTGTTTTTTTTTTTTTAATATATTCAGGTTTCATCATTTTGTCTAGTATGGTGGTTTTCAGACCTGGCTGCATTTGAATCATCTGGATGGCTTTTAAAAACTACGAATGCATGGGAACCACCCTGACTATTCTGCTTTAACTGGTCAGTGATATGCATCCCCACTGATCTTTTAAAAAAATATCTTCTGAGAGGTTTCTAATGTACTGCCAGGGTTGAGAACCACTGTCCTAATGATCACTGTAATTGTTAAATCCAACAGGTTCTCTCCTTATGTTTTCTTTTTGTCTTATTAGTTCAAGATAGGTAAAAACCTTTTCCTCAAGCTCATAAATATTCCGGGTTGTAAATGTACACTGTGTTTGTCTGCTCCTATGTGACTGCTCGTTTTCTTTGTCCTCTTTTTCCTCCTCTTTCTCGTTCGTATTCCTAAAATATTGCTTCTGCCCAAAGTATCAGCCTAGATAGATCTTCTAGTCTTTATTATCTAGATCACAGATCTTATGTCCTTGCTTTATAATTATATTTATGTACTGTTTCTCTGCTCTCTCTCCCTAAATCCAGACTTCTCAGTATAAACTGCCTTCTAGACACTTTTACCTGCATATACCATTGCCACTCACGTCCAAAGAAGAGCTTATCATCTAGCCGGGATTGTTTTTTCTTTTCCTTTCTAGCTTCTGTTTTTTCTGCTGTGAATGCCAGAAGCATCATATTTATCTTCAATTTCATCTTTCTTTTTGCCACTACCATTATCATCTAAATCCTATAGATTTCATCCTAGAAGCTTCCCTTTGGTTTGCTCTTATTTTACTATTCCCACAGCCATTAATCTTGTTCTGGTTGCATATGAATAATTACAATATTACATTAGCTGATCTTTCTTGTAACCTATAGCACTGTAGGGTAACTGTACTCAGTGTTGTTATATTCATTTTCAGGCTCAATTCCAATTTTTTCATTATCCTTTAAACCTTCTATGGATCTGTACTGACTATAATATTAATAGAACATAATTATCAGACAATTCTAGGCATTTGATAGTAGGTCCCTGCCAGCATTTTCTACCTAGCCCCGTTTCTCTTCCATAGGACTCTATGCTTCAGCTAAACTGGGCTATTTGCTGTTCCCTCAACTCGAAGCTTTTTCTCTGACATTCTTGTATAAATGTTCTATCTTATGAAGCCTGCTAATTTTTTCTGGAACCCTTGGAAAGGAGAATTTTTGCCGTAAAAGTTCTAGGCTGCATGGATCCATCTCATATTTGACTTCCAAGGTCAACTAAGTAGCTTAAGGTTTCTAGTTGCTTGAATATAATTTAACCAGAGTATGTTTATAGTTTCGAAGATGGCTTGTGGCTTATTGTGATCCATGGCATATTCTGGGACTTTGTCTAGCTAACTGTTCTTTATGTCACACCATTTCAGGGTAAAGATGAGGTTTTTCTTTTCTTTCTTTTTTTTTTTAAGACAGTTCTCATGTTTTCTGTAGGCTGGAGTCTATCCTCCTAACCTGGACCTTTTGATAAAATATGCCATTCAGCCCTTCGAATTCAGCGACAAAATAAATATCCTAGAATGTTGGACTGGTATACTTTTAGGTTCTTTTAACTTTGCATGCTTTCTGTGCCCCACCATTATTAAATCCAAACTGTCCTCCTGCTGTCTCGAAAGAAATGAGATTTCTCAGCAGTAGCAAACAATAATGTCAATCTATTTGAGACTGTTAATGACTCATTTATAATTCTGGCAGACACATGAAGGCTGGAAAAATTAAATGTACAGCATCATTACCTTTGTGGTTAGCATTGCTGGGAAACAATATAATGCTTTTAGGGCAACGTTTTAAAAGCAAGAAGAATTCTCAGCAGAAGGAGCTTTATACATGAAGGTGTGGATAATGGAATGGCGAACTGATCACTTCTTGCTATTTGAGCTTTCTGCTACAAGGCACTCAGCAAATATTAACTACAGGCCCTGCGTTTCTGCAAAAACTGAGCTGTTTCAGTCACTATGACCTGTTTTACATAGATAATTTTGGATATGCATTTTTGGCATTTTGAGAACATCATTTTCATAGAGCATGGCTTAGAATCTTTTTTTTTTTAGAGTAGTAATTATTTGAAATCATCTTATTAGCTTCTTCTGATTTGAAGATAATATTACTTACGTCTCCAGAGATACTGCAGAAAGGAGCTTGGGTATCTGAGTCAGCCTGCCTGAAGCTTCCCTTCCAGTTCCCTTGTGTTGTTAGGTCCATTCCACTGGAATTCTTCCCCAGCAACTGAGATGAAAATGGTCTAGTTTTTCTTTTTTATATAGAACACAGTTATGAAATGGATGGCGTGTTTTGACAGTTTGTAAGTAGGGGTGAGAACAAAACTAACTGGCCCAGATGAAGCCAAACAAAACGTGAGATCTAAAAAGTGCCATCTAGACTATCCAGGGTAATAGAAATGCAAACTCCGTGTGGTCCTGAGACCTGGCACTGCTCCCTCTCCTGTTTTTTTTTTTGTTTTTTTGTTTTGTTTTGTTTTGTTTTTTAAGAAAGCTCACTGCAGTACAGAACTGTGCTTTTTCTAACAGGAAACAGAAGATGTTCTTTTTTCCTCGATGATGAATGTGTACCTTTAATTTATCAGAACACCTTTTACAGTTTTAATTATTTCGAATCTGTGTTGTTTCCTTGAGTAACAAGTTCTATACATCTTCTACTCATCATTTATGATACTTTCTTGAATTCGTTCTGAAATGATCTTTAAACTTGAAGATAGGACCCCTCTGTTGTAGAGTTAAGCAGTTTGGTGAATGAATCTGCATATTGTTTTTAGACTTTTCTTTTTCAGTGAAAAAATATGTTTTTGTATCTATTACCAGCCTTATGTTGCCAGATTAAAAAGCCAGTTGATTGTTAAAATGAATAGGGCGTCACTGAGTACCTGGTGTTTGTAAAGCACCATGTACAGTGGAGGGGATGCAGGAAAGGAGAAGATACAGTATCTGCCTTCAAGAGGCTTGCGCCAGCTGGCCCTTAAAAACCACAAACCATTGCACCATGAAAATCACATCTGTATGCATGTTATTCTGAAATATCTTGAAGTGCCTTGAAATTAGAGACTTGGCATTGGGAAACGTACATTCTGATCAGAGAAAATTGGTTAGACCTAGATGGTTTAGGTAAGGGATCTGAGTAAAGACATTGAGATGAGAGGCATTATATGTTGAAGAACTGATTATCATAAGCAATATTTTTGTTTCAAAGCATTTTGTATGAATTTTAAAATTGTACACTTTTATCTGAGTATATGAGTTCAGGAGTTGGTGAAAGCCTTGTCCTGTTACTTTCCACTTAGGTGATCCTAGGAAGGCTCTTGCTCTTGTCTTCAGTACAAAGGAGGTAATCATAGTTTTCCAATGTTGTTGAGGTGAACTGTTATATCTAAAACTGATAAAATAGGATTATGCTTTTAGTGAAATTTCACTGTAGAACCATATATGTGAGTGTTAGCTATAATAATAATTATTCTTGAGAAGACTTCTATTACATAACCCCTTTGCTCAATAGATGCTACTCTTACCCCTCCTTATAGAGATCTATATATTTAACATATTTTCAATGCTAATTTCATTTTATCATTTCCTCCAATGCATGGGAGTTTCGAAAGCAAAATTCAGCAGGTAACTAAGGTTTGGCTTTTGATGCTAAAAGTTAGTTTTGAACTTTTTTCAAGTGGAAATCTCTCTTAAATCTCACCTCTCTAAGCTTTACTTCTTCTTTTTCTTGATTATTCACACATCTCTCAACTGCTGGATTGTAGGAACTTGTAAAAAAGCTCACCTTTAGTCATTTCACTTCAGAATAAATATCTTTGTGGACAGACACAAAACCATGAAATGATATTCTGACAAATTATGGCATTAAATTAGTGGTGTTCAGTCAGAAAAGCAGAAGCACATGTAGGTGTTTGTGTATGTTGTACACAAACACACATATAAGAAAAAACTTGTTACAGGGACTTGACCTTATGCAGTTGTAGGCTCTGGTTAAGCAGGTCACAGCTCTTACTGTAATCTGGAGTCTGTAGGACAGGTAGAAAGGAGAGAGGGATATAGAGTAAGGGATAGTGTAGACAAGGTTGAACCCATGAGAATGGGCTGGGATTCCTGTGAGTTCTCACTCTCTCCAACCCTGATGATGTGAGCGTCCTACAGAAGTCACTCCCTGCACCACTGAGTCAAAGAAGCTTACTGTAAGGGGGTCCAAGTGGAAAGTGGAAGGGTCACGGGCTCAGCAGTGCCCCACACCAAGTGGTTGAACAACATCAGCATTACGAACCCAAGCTCCTGAATATGTAAAACGCAGTGGATACTGCTTCACTTCCACCCCTCAGTCTCAAGCAAGAATGTCTCTTGTAACCCATCTTAACAGAAATACACAGGGAAGGGAATTCAGGGAAATATTGTTTAGCCTGGCCAAGTTGGCACGTTTCATAGCTATCATACTACAAATTTAGCTTTCCTATATAACTTCTTTATCATTTCAGTAGGGTAATATCATTTCAGGAGGTACAGGTCAAAGCTGCTTCCCACCTTCTCATAACATCTGTATCACAAAATTCTAGGCACAGTAGTGTTAGTCACTCAGTCGTGTCCAACTCTTTGCGATCCCATGAACTGTAGCCCACCAGGCTCCTCTGTCCATGGGATTCTCCAAGCAAGAATACTGGAGTGGATTGCCACTCCCTTCTCCAGGCATAGCCAGGATATATAATTACATCATTAGTGTTACTGTGGGCCTGAGAATCCTATATAATGGCTCATTGTATTTGAGGGTATGATTATAATGTAGTAAAATTAAGAGTAAATAAATGAGAATATTAAGGAAAATTCCTTTGAAAGTTCCATCATCAATTTATGAGATCAGTTCCATAATAATATTTCATATTACAGTGTAATTTGATTCAGTGAATTAACTGTTGCAAGCTGAAAGATACTATAAGCATATTAATAGGCAGTCATCCTTGCTACCTTCATTCAACCATAGGAAATGAAATTCCACTGAGTGTACAAAAGAGCTTGAACTTGGCAGGAAGAATTGATCTGCATTAGCTAGTACCCTGTAAGCAACAGCTATGACCCTTTGAAATATCTAGGGCTGTGAAAGTTGCAATCGTCCACACATTTTATATATCAAATGGATACTGGGCTTCCCTGGTGGCTCAGAGGTTAAAGCGACCTGGGTTTGATTCCTGTGTCGGGAAGATCCCCTGGAGAAGGAAATGGCAACCGACTCCAGTATTCTTGCCTGGAGAATCCCATGGACGGAGGAGCCTGGTGGGCTGCAGTCCATGGGGTCACAAAGAGTCGGACATGACTGAGCAACTTCACTTTCACATGGATATTAGCATGTTCATTACTAATAAGCCCTGTCCTCTCAACTTCAGGCTCTTGATCCATAATTACCTGCTGGGATGATGCTTAACGTGCTTCATACACATGGTTGCTTCATCAGCCAAGTGACACTTGCTCAAGAGAGTCTTTCTTAAAAACAACCAAAGAGTTCTGTCTCTAGAAACACTCCAGTAATGTTGGGTGGTTTCATGGTTTATTGATTGTCTTCCTTCAGATAGAATCTAGCCCTCTTTTTCCATAATGACAGTATAAAATGCTTCAAAAACACTCATCTCAGCAAATTGCTTTTCCTCAAGGCAATTAGTTGCCCTTTCAATTAACACTATCCAGACAGGGTGGTACTTGCTGAAAACAAAAGTCTTCTTTCTCACTCCCCCTTGTGCTAATGATGATGACTCCTCAGATCGTCTGCAGAGGTCTTATACATGTCACTTCATGTGATCCTCCAGGAATGGTGGCCCCCCTGGATCATAGGCATAGGGTACCATAGGAATGATGGCCCTCTTAGATGAGGAGGCAGATACTAACATCCTTGGGTTAGATTTGAGGAAGGTAAGACATTGAGAGTTGGAGATAAACAGTTTGCTGCTCCTCTGTATTGCCTACCCCCTTCTTCCTAGCTGTCTAGTGCTAATTCTTGTTTTCTTGCAAGGCCGTATGCTCAGGGAAGGGTCCTTTTCCTGCTTCTCAGTGTACATCATGATTTATCTGTAGACCAGTCATGCTAATGATGTTTCTTTCAGCAGTGATGGTCTGGGCCACGAATGAGTAATACAGTTCCGTTCAGAAAGTCTGAAAGTCTGCTGAGGCATTTGGGGAAGGGTTTTCTTTGATTAAAAGGTAATAGAAAGAAATAGGCCCATTTGTTTCTGTTAACAATGTCCAATGTATGTGTGTTACCTGTGACAGCCATTTTGCCATCAAAGAGGGGTAAGCCTCTGATGCTAAAGATAGAAAAATGGAAAAACCCTGAGTCCTTAATGGTGTTGTAAAGACACGGAATCAAATAATGCTGAAACTGCTCCACCTTTGGAATTCTTCTCCTGAATGCCAGTACTATTTTTATTGTTTCATCTACCTGTGAATCTGGTGGATTGGTACTCAGAATTCCAGGCTCCTCCTGGTGGGCCCTCGGGAGTACATCTCCTGATCTCCCTGCAGCAGAATTCAGGGGTGAAGTGAGTTCTTATTATTGTGTCTTCAGACACTCCGTCATGTCCGACTATTTGCAAATCCCATGCATGGACTGTAGCCCGCCAGGCTCCTCTGTCCATGGAGAATCTCCAGGCAAGAATACTGGAGTGGGTTGCCATGCCCTCCTTCAGGGGATCTTCCCAACCCAGAGATCAAACCCACGTTTCTTGTGTCTCCTGCATTGGCAGGTGAATTCTCTACCACCAGTGCTGCCTGGGGTGCCCCTAGGTTCTTATTATTAGGTGCATTCATGTGGCATTTGGAAGGGAAACTTGAGATGAAGGCTCTTTTGAGGGGCTTGGCTCTTTTCTGGGAGCAGGAATAGAGATGTCATTTTTGCAACAATGTTAAAAGTCATTCACTAATTTCATGGCTATCAAGAGGTGATTGAAGCCTGGGTAGCCTCTTAATTCCTATCTTTCCTGATAGTGCTGGAAAAGGGAAAGGCTACCCACTCCAGTATTCTGGCCTGGAGAATTCCATGGACTGGATAGTCCATGCGGTTGCAAAGAGTCGGACATAACTGATCGACTTTCACTTTCCCTAATAGTGAGCTCCTCTGATGGCGTCAGTTCTTTGGTGCTACTTTTGAATAATTTCCTGGAAACGCGGCTTAAGTTCAGCTCCACCAGCTCTTCCTGTGATACCATAAGCACTCAATTTCTTACATTTAGTTTTTTACATTATTTTCTGCTTGAATTAACTAGTCTTTTCTGTTTCTTACACTTAAACCCTGTTTCCCACTTCGAGTCAGTTTTCTGTTAACTTGAAGTGAAAGATCCCTGGTTGAAACAGTCACATACACAGTATCGGTAAAGAGTGTAGCTTGAACGTCAGTCCAAGTCACATGACAGCAAATCCGTAGCCCTTTCCATTATACCATGACTAGGATGTCAGTAAGAGCTAAGCAATTAAACCTGGCTTCTGGAAGGTGGCTCTGCTTTCCTGCTGTCTGCTTTTCCCTTTGTCTTCCGTAGTCGGCTCTCAGCGGTGTCTCTGCCTCTTCCCACCCTTGTCTTTCTAAACACAGGTTTTCTCTGGTAAGCGCTGGTTTGTCCCTCCCCACTTGAGGCCTGAATTGACCTGAGGATGCTAAAGTCTCTCTTTCCACACTCCTCCAGTCCTGCTTCTGATGTCCATTTCAAATATATTTAAAGATCTGCCTTAAATATAACGCTTTTAAACAGTGAAGGCGCTCCTGTTTTTTCCTTTGGCTGGCTTAACATCTTGCTCCTGAGATGATTATCCTCCTATCACACTGTATTAGAATTGTTAGAGTGTTTCTCTCCACCACACAGTGACCTTTGTAGAGAGAAAGAGCAGGTCCCATCAGCCTTTGTGTCCTTCCGTCTGGGACGTAGTAGGCACTCAAAAATATCCTGATCTGCTGAAACATTGTCTAAGTGTTTGAATCCAGCTATAAGCAGATCACAGTGTTATTCGTTGGAGTTCATCCATTCCAAATCCTGAAGATATTTTTCAGTTTTCATTTCTGAAATATGTCATTTCCTGAACCAGTCTTTCACTAAAGCATATTTGAAACCTATGTTGTGGACGAATGTCTGTGATTATTATCTGATGGTGTCATGCACAACAGTTGTACAGATTACAGTGTGACTTGGTTTCTCAGTACCTTCCGATGAATTGCTTGCAATTTGTTAATCTGGACTGATGATGTAGCCTATGCCTGTGACTTGTTGATGACAGTGATGCCCTCGGGGGTCTGATGAAGTTATTTTTCTAGAAATCCATCTTCCCTTTCCCTAAATGGCCCCCAACTCTGTAAACTTGTTCATTTATAATAGACGTGCCTTCACTGTTACAGTACTGTGCTTTTCGGGGACTGTACTGTTTCCTCTACTTTGCTGCTTCTGCTGTTGAGAGAGCCATTTCAGCTGTATACCAGTCCTTAACCCCCTTCTTTAGTCTAACGATTCTTTCATTTCATTTAGTTTTTTCCTTTGGATCCATTGGCTGCCTTTTCCTGTCGCTTTCCCCTATGCTTCTTGGATTTTGAACCACTCACTTCGTTTTTATGACTATTCCCAATCCTTTTCTAAGAACACTTCTTTCCTTCTGGAATATGTAATAGAATTTGTGACCAGGGTTTATCTTTTGAGAACTCCCCCATTTAGATATTTCTGGTTTCTTTTAGCTTTGCTAACATCTCCTGCTTTATTTTCCTGTAGAGTTGCTTTAAAAGATGAAATAAAGCAGAATGTAGCACGCCAGCCACCCTGGCTTACCAGGGTTTTCTTAACTCCTAAGAAAATTGATTTCCACTCAGGGTTACTAAATTGTGTTTGCTTATATTGAGGTAGACCTCGATAGCAATTTAAGACTCTCAACCTACAACGCATTATTAATGTTCTTGAAAACTGAGATATATGAGAAATTGAAAAGTTTAAAGTACTTGAGAAATAATTATTTTTTAAATGGGTTTCTTGTGATCTATTCTATCACCAGAAAACTTCACATTTCTCCCTGACAAAGGAAGCAGGAACTGTTAAAAGCATTTGTCAACAATAAATTAATATGCAGGACAACTCACCCAATATTGCTAAGGTATTTTCAGATTGAAACTTTCAGTACAACAGCGTTTAAAAAGCACACCTGAAGCTCCAAGGGATGTCACCTTCATTCCTGGGCTGCCCAGCCCTCTGGAGTTGTTGACCTGGGAGTTCTAGCAGATTATGTGCTGAAAGTAAGGGACATTGTATTATTTTAACATCAGGAGAGGAACAAAGAAAACGGGATTATTTTTCTTTTTCCCAGCTGCCCCCTGGTGGCAAAGGCAGAACAGACCACAAAGGCATTGAACAAAGATGCTTGCTGTGTAGATGCTGCTGGTGATTCTTAAGAGGGTCCCCCACCAAAGTCTGTGCTGTACGTGTGTGCTTCTGAGAAAGAAGAGCTGACGATTGGATCTGCTAATTCCATCTTGCTTTGCGGCGGCATCTGTTCTTATCACAGTAACACCAGGCTCTCCTGGCTCAGTCAATACTTGTATATTAACAAGAGACGATCGATAGAAAAATTAAAAAGGAAAGTCAAGGTAATTAGGCTAAAGCTGCTGCTTATGAGTTTTCAATAATTACTTTAGCTTCCTCTTGTTTTCCCGTCTCCAGAAAAATAGGGCCTGATTGAAGGACTGGGTCGTGTTTGACTGAGGACATGTCAAAATTACACAAAGCCAGGCAGGAAATAAAATTAAGCCGTATTTGTATGAGAGCAGTAAAAGGGGCTTTGCCTGATGGCACGGGAAGAATAGGCGTTGATTTAAATGCACCCATGAGCAGCTGTGCCATTGTGGATACCTGCTTCATGTCATCAGTTTTTGCACCACTGGCAGAAGCCCACTCAGAAGTGCTGTGACATGTCATGTATCAAAGCTCCAGAAGAAGAGAGTGGATGAATTTCTCCCAGACACAGGATCTTTGGGGAAATTAGATGCCATCCTTTACAAAACCACGAAATAACTCAAAACCCTATGGCTGCCATACTGTGGCCACTACTTCCTATGAACGTTATTGACAGGGTTCAGTTACCAGGCTGTTGTAAGCAAGCTGTCCCCATTAGGGGAATTAGCCTAATCTTTGATTTTTGAGGTACTTTGTCATTTTTGTGCCCTGATGCTGGGAGTCCTAAATAAATCAGAGCCACCCTTTTTCTAATTGCTCTGTGTGAGGTTGTCACATCTGCCTCTTTGTGCATGCTCAGTCGTGTCTGGCTCTTGGCAATCCCATGGATTGTAGCCCGCCAGGCTCCTCTGTCCATGCAATTTTGCAGACAAGAATAATGGAGTGAGTTGCCTTTTCCTTTTCCAGGGGATCTTCCCAGTCTGGGGATCAAACCCCTGTCTCTTACGTCTCCTGCATTAGCAGGCGGATACTCTACCGCTGCGCCACCTCAGAAGCCTCTTAGAGGAAGGGGAAGGACGGAGGAATCCCTAGTTTGGGAGAGAGAAATCTAAGGAGAAAAGATAGGTTAGTGAGAGAGATATTTCATGTTTTATGTCCATTTACAGTCTTCATTTGCACTATTTCTGTCAACTTAAAGCACTTTATAAACTTTACAACCAAATTATGTACCAACATCATTTCATTTGCTGCTGATATGTAGCTGTTAAACATCTGCCAGGTAGATATTTCCTAGAGGCAAAAAAAAAAAAAATGTAGAAGAGAATGAGACCTGTTTAAATGTACAGAGAAAATTTAGATATGGGGGAATATAATAGGAATATATTTATTGAGCATCTGCTATGTGTAATGCATTATAAAAGATTGCCTGTGTACAGGAAATAATACCACAGACTTTCTGCACACACCCCCAACCCAACCCACCCTACCACATAAGTTTATAAGTCAGAAGTGAGTTATGGAGCTAAGATTTGAATCCAGGACAGTCTGATTTCAAAGCACAAGCTCTTAACTCTTTAAATACAGTATCACTTTACCTTGAGGCTTAATTTTAAAAAGACTTTCTAGGGGAAGATGAAATATGTGATGTATGATCTTTATTCAGTAAACAAATCTGATTAATTATAGTGATGCTAGGGAGTGGGGGTGGGAGAATATTGAATAAAACATATACACCCAAAGTCACTGAAAAGTAAGATGAGGGGTCAGGTAGAACTAGAGCTCTGGTGAGAACTGTTGTCACTAGTTCTTAATATTACAAATGGTTGTATATTATTCCACCACTGTTGGGTTCGCATATGTGAATTTCTGCTCCATGTAGCACTTAGCAGCAAGTAAGACCAGTGCTGATTGGTGATTTGGGTCTGTCGCTTTTATAAGATTCTGTGAAGGCTCTCAGAAGATTCTGTGTACCCTTTGGATTAGCTGAGGCCAAGGAATTACAAATGCAGCTAAACTCAGACACATCTCTTGCCTAAATTCTTTGCTGCATATTTCCCATGCTGCACATTTCCCAAATGTTGCAAAGGATCTAGCTGATGCTTTTTATCGTGAAAGTAACACATAATAAGCATTTGTTCCTTTTCTTAAAAAAAGATGTTATTCTAGGACTTCCTTTTTGGTCCAGTGGTTGAGACTCCACGCTTCCACTGGAGGAGATGTGGTCTCCTATCATCTTTGGAAGGGGTCTCTGCACGATGGATCCTGCATGATACCTGGCAAGGCTAAAAAAATTATTCTAAGTACACAATCACTTTTGATTAGATATGGTTAGAAATTCGCCTAAGAGATGATTTGTGAGTTTTGTTTTTGGCCACTCCATGCGTCTTGAAGGATCTTAGTTCCTCGCTCAGGGATTGAACCTGGGCCCTGGCGGTGAAAGCACTAAGTCATAACCACTGGACTACCAGGGAATCCCCTAGGAATTAGTTTTTGAAAGCTCGCTTTCCTTCTCCCTCCTGACCCAATTTATTTCTACATCCCAAGAAGAACTTTTTTCTATTTCTCTTTTTTCCTCCACTTATTGCTTCTGTTGTCACTCTGTATTTTTTTCATCTTATTGTTTCCATTTTTATTCTATAAAACATTTGAGTACCAAATACCAAATAAGTGGTGGAATATTATGCAACCATTGAGGCAGTATACTCTATATGATAAGTGCTTAGATGTGAGTCCAAATGCCTGGCTTAAACCTTAGATAATACTTATTAACTATAATCTTTAATAAGTTAGCTAAACTTACTATCTAATTTTTTGTCTGTAAAGTTAGGATAGTAGAAGTACCTATTTTATAGGCTTGCTATAAAGATTAAATGAGCCAGCACATAGAAAGTGCCTTGTATACAGTGCCCTATAAATGTTAGCAAGAAAGTTCCAGAAAAGCATCTACTTCTGCTTCATGGACTATGCCAAAGCCTTTGACTGTGTGGATCACAACAAGCTGTGGAAAATTCTTCAAGAGATGGGAATACCAGATCACCTGACTTGCCTCCTGAGAAATCTGTATGCAGGTCAGGAAGCAACAGTTAGAACTGGACATACAACAACAGACTGGTTCTAGATTGGGAAAGGAGTACGTCAAGGCTGTATATTGTCACCCTGCTTATTTAACTTATATGCAGAGTACATCATGCGAACTGCCAAGCTGGCTGAAGCACAAGCTGGAATCAAGATTGTCAGGAGAAATATCAATAACCTCAGATATGCGAATAACACCACCCTTATGGCAGAAAGCAAAGAGGAACTAAAGAGCCTCTTGATGAAAGTGAAAGAGGAGAGTGAAAATGTTGGCTTAAAATTCAATTCAGAAAACAAAGATCATGGCATCTGGTCCCATCACTTCATGGCAAATAGATGAGGAAATAATGGAAACAGTGACAGAGTTTATTTGGGGGGAGCTCCAAAATCACTGCAGAAGGTGGCTGCAGCCATGAAATGAAAAGATGCTTACTCCTTGGAAGAAAAGTTAAGAAGTAAGTGCAGAGACATTACTTTGCCTACAAAGGTACATCTAATCAAAGTTATGGTTTTTCCGGTAGTCATGTATGGATGTGAGAGTTGGACTATAAAGAAAGCTGAGCACCAAAGAATTGATGATTTTGAGCTGTTGTGTTGGAGAAGGTTCTTGAGAGTCCCTTGGACTGCAAGGAGATCCAACCAGTCCATACTATAAGAAATCAGTCCTGAATATTCATTGGAAGGACTGATGCTGAAGCTGAAACTCCAATAGGTTTGGCCACCTAATGTGAAAAACTGACTCATTGGAAAAGACCCTGATGCTGGGAAAGATTGAGGGCAGGAGGAGAAGGGGCGACAGAGGATGAGATGGTTGGATGGCATCACCGACTCAATGGACATGAGTTTGAGTAAACTCCGGGAATTGATGATGGACAGGGAGGCCTGGCATGCTACAGTCCACGTGATTGCAAAGAGTCAGACATGACTGAGTGATTAACTTCAAATCGCTGCTGATTCAGTTTTCTAAAATACTATTATTGCTGTACATTAATACCTATTTTTTAATAATTTTTATATATCAGAATGCATTGCAGTGACACCCCTAGACGCAGTTACTTTGAAAGTAACATAATCCAGAATATCAAGACAAATGTCTACTTAGTAGAAAGAATAAATGGTCAGTGCCATGTTACTCTTGTGGTGGTGGTGGTGGTGATCTCTATTACTGTTACTGTTTTTCTTTTTCGAAATAAATTTGGCTTATTTAACGTATAATATCTCTTAGAAGATTAGGAGTAACATAAATTAGTCATGCCAGAAATTGGTATGCTCTGAAGGCCAAAAGAAATAGTGTGAGTTGGTTTCACATGCATTCATTCAGTGCATTCGCATGCATTGAAATGTGTGTTGACAAAATGTTGATGTATCTCTCTAGACCCTTATGTAATGAATTATGATTTGAGCTGTCTTGCTCTTCCTAGAACAGGACTGAGCAAGCAGTGTAACTTAGCCTCTTCATTATTCCCCTCCCCTACCCCCCAAAGCTCAATATAACTGTTCCTGTTCTGAGGCAGTTTCTAAAATCTGTATGATTCAGCAAGAAAAACCAACGATGAGGAAGAATATTAATTTATTTTCATGCCTATCAGCCATCACCACATAATTGAAGCATCTACATCCTGACTGAAAATTTAGTCTTTCAGACTTAGACTATCTAGTTAACTTTTTGCTCCCTGTTCTCACACTGAAAAAGAAGGATCTAAACGAAGAGGTTAGAAGACCACTAGATTTTCTCTTCTTACGGATACGTCCCTTAAACCTTCCCTTTTGTTCTCCAACCCTATTTACATATCTAGAAACTGCTGGTGTAATGTGAGCTGAAGTACTGCAAAGCTGGTATTTCCCCCAGATACTTTTTTTTTTTTTTTTTTTGGCCATGCCGTGTGGCTGGCGGAATCTAGGTACCCCAACCAAGGATTGAACCTGCACCCTCAGCAGTGAAAGTGCAGAATCCTAACCACAGAACCGCCAGGGAGTTCCTCCTCCAAAGATTTCTTATATTGATCAGTTGTTGAACTGACATCTTTCTACCTGGCCTTAGATTTCTACCACCAGAATTCATACTTTGGATTAGATAATGATCCTGAGGATGTTTTCT
Source organism: Ovis aries (assembly GCF_016772045.2). Lineage (NCBI taxonomy): Eukaryota > Metazoa > Chordata > Mammalia > Artiodactyla > Bovidae > Ovis > Ovis aries. The sequence goes on from NC_056057.1 coordinate 99,075,114, forward strand.
TGAAAAGAGTACTTGAACATACTTTTGAAGGAAAACCTCAGATCTTAGAAACCTATGATTTTTTGCATTAGTATGGTTTTATGAATAACCTGGAACAAACTTCAAGAGAGGGAAGGTGAAACCATCATTGAATGAATCCTTGTTACAAGAGGAAATCACATGAAGTCCCAGATTGGGAAGTCATTTCATAGTTCTATTGGGAGTTCAGATGATCACTTTTATTTTTGGAGATTGAGTAGGACTCATGAACTCAACATAGAGTTGTACTGTGGCTAAGATTTAAAACAGTGATGTAGTCAGGATACACATCATGGGCTGATAAGGGGAAGAGGCCCATATAGTTCAGTTCAGTTCAGTTCAGTTTAGTCACTCAGTCATGTCTGACTATTTGCGACCCCATGGACTGTAGCACACAAGGCCTCCCTGTCCATCACCAACTCCCGGAGGTTGTTCAAACTCATGTCCATCGAGTCATTGATGCCATCCAACCATCTCATCCTCTGTCATGCCCTTCTCCTCCTGCCTTCAATCTTTCCCAGCATCAGGGTCTTTTCCAATGTGTCAGTTCTTTGCATCAGGTGGCCAAAGTATTGTAGTTTCAGAGGCCCATATAGGTCTGCAGAAATTCATGTACTGGCTTCCACACCGCCCTACTCCCCATGAGAAGATCATTAAGGGCACCTTCTTCTTCTCCCAGGAACAGAAATGCAACAATATGTATGAGAAATTCTGTACCCAAGGTCAGGGAGTGGGCACCGGGTCATGTAGGCACCCTTTGCCAAGCACCGAAAATCCCAGACTACAAGAAAGGAGTTTTTTGTTGTTTCCCGGAATCCCTGCTCTAGCTGATAGACTTCAGTAGAGTCCAAAGGGGTAATGAAAAGGGGAGAGATTTCCCCAGAGAGCCTACTTGACAATTTTACTCATGTCTCTGGGTCCTGATAGGTGATGGCCTTTATTAAAAACCATGTGAAATCAGGCTGAAGAACTCAAAACATGTGGCTTGTTTTCAGTGCAGTGCAGTAATAGTTAATTCTAAGTTGGTCAGACTTCACAGGGATAATGTTGTGTCTAAAATTCCCAAGTTCAAGCACTGAGCAGGGTCCATCGTGAACTAGTATTTTAATATCATGCCAATTCTTTTTCCACACTAAACTGATTCTCCTTTTATAGTATCTTCCCAACCCAGGGATCAAACCCAGGTCTCCTGCATTATGGGCAAATTCTTTACCACCCGAGCCACCAGGAAAGCCCAAGAATCCTGGAGTGGGTATCCTGTCCCTTCTCTGGGGAAACTTCCTGACCTGGGAATCGAACTGGGATCTCTTGTGTTGCAGGTGGACTCTTTATCAGCTTAGCTATCAGGGAAGCCCTTACAGTACCATGAGATTCAGTAAAAGATGATTTCTGGCCACCTGGTTAACGTACTCCCTTCTTCCCGCTGTTAGCCTTAGTATAGGCTGGTTGGCTTTCTCTTTGCTAATAGGTTTTAGTGCCTTGAATACTAAACAGACAAGCCTCTGAGACTGAAATGAGATTTGCAGGAAATTTCGCTGAAGTGAAGCAAAGTTACAAGGCCTAATGTTCTGATTTTTCTAGTCATCAAGAGAGTAGATTGTATATTTGAGTTACTTGGGGATTCAAATTACCTGGGCTTCTGTTTCTGGACCATATCTGCCTCCATTGTCTCCTTACCCTCAAGATTCTGGATTCTGTGTGCCCTTAATATTGAGACATTGTTATGAATGGCTGATGGAAATATGTTTATATTTCAAGCATAATTAGAACCCAACATGTTTAAGAATCACTGGCCTAGAGCACTTTTATCCAGTGTGTGCATTGAACTCCAGTTTCTCAGGCAGAATCTGGCTATTTTGTTTTTATTATGCACTTCCTGGGATGGGAGACCCAGAGCACCATTGGTAGATCACAGCTTTCTTCTGGAATTAATCTCATATGTAAAGCAGAAATGCTTCTGGTGCTTCATTTTGTGGGGAGTCCAGTTCTAAAATGCTGTAATACCTGAGAGATGAGTAATGGCTGTGCAAGGGGATTGTAAACTTGTTTTTATCTTTGTCAGTGGGAAGACCTCAGAAAATCAATTATTGGGAAATATGAAGCTTCCTAAAATGCAAGAGGCAGACCACTTAGAGAGAAATCATTTGTGTTTCATACCCACACATGTATATTAACCTGCAGGAGGAGACTCTTACAGAAAGTCCGTTTTCCCCTCAACTAGTTTACTGAATCCTTTGAATCGCTCGTGTCATTGAAGACCATAAAAGTATTTGGAGAGCCAGTGTATTTCACAGTCACAAAGGCACCTTTAATTGCTTGCATGAAGTTGGATCCTGTCTTTCTTCTTTCCCAACGAAGTGACATGTATTAGCATTTCTCTGGTAGTTATTTGTAATTGCACTAGTGTTCACCATTCCCAAATGTTACAATTGAATCATTTTGAGAGTCTAGTCACATCTCTAAGCAGATGCGCCAAATTATAGCTCAAGACTTCTGCTTGAAATCTATAGAGTTCCAATTAGTCAAATAGCTGGCATGAGAAGGGCTAGCAAGGAAAGACCTGAGAAGACACACAGCCCAAAATAGTTTGAAATTTCCTTGCTGCTCTGCCTCCTCCCAAATTTGATTTGTCAGCATGTGAAAGGGTGTTAGATCATCTAAGAAACTGCTTGGTTTCCATTGCATTCAAGTATAATTGGTTTTCAGGGACTGAATTAAAGCAGGAAAGCAGAAGTTGAGTGGATGATGTCAGTGAGCGAACAACTCTGTATGTAACAGCATCTTGACTTGAGTGTTCTTTGTTCTGCATTTTCATCAAAACCACAGTTTCATATGCTGTTCTTTTTGGCATACTGGTGGTCTTTACGTGTTATCTTAAAACACAACAGTGAAATAATTGTATCTAATTTTCTCTTATAACTAGTTTCAAGAGAGTTCACACAGCCCTCTTACATACTATTCCTTTCACTTGGAATGGCTACTTTAGCATATCTCCTGAATTTTCTAATTTTTCTGATGACCAGCATCTAAAATCTTTTCTTCTACTTAATCCTCCTTTTCCAGTGTACTCATTTATAATCTCTCTAGATTGCTTCTGAATTTAGCTAATTCAGTTGCTTTCTCTATTGCACTGCTGCTTAAGGGAAACTGTGTGATCAGGAAGGAGAATCTGGTGATAGATTTTGAATCATTCTGGCTTTACACTTGGCTTTCTTGTGCACAGTCTCTGAGTTTAGTTACAGCCACTGACTTTTGGAGTGATGATGTTCTCTCATAATGAGATGGGGCCAATGGCATCTGTCTTTCTGGGTTTTTGCTCGTTATTTCAGTAGTTCCTTCTTTGGTCTGCATTCTTTCATGAGTTTGTTCACAGTAGGTATTGAGCACTTACTGTGGTGAGCACCATGCCAGCTGAAGGGATGTCAAAACGGACATGTTCTGTGCAGTTAGGATGCTTACAATCTAGTGGGGAAACTGGATATTAAACAAGTAGTTACAAGCATGAAAGAAAGAGAAAAGTTAGTCATTTAGACCAACTCTTTGTGACCCCATGGATTGTAACCCACCAGGCGCCTCTGTCCATGGAATTCTCCAGGCAAGAATACTAGAGTGGGTTGCCGTTTTCTTCTCTGGGGGATCTTCCTGACGCAGGGATCAAACCCAGGTCTCCCTCATTGCAGGCAGACTCCTCACCAACTGAGCCACCAGGGAAGCCGCTACAAGCATGACCAATGTTTAAAAGCAAAAAAAAAAAAAAGAGTACAGAATGCCGCAGGAGCATGACAGGGTAGAAACAGTGAGAAGCTGTCTTGGTCCATTTCCGGCTGCTTCAAGAAAATGCCTAGGCTGGATGCTTTAAACAGCAGAAGCTTACTTCTCACAGTTCTGGAGGCTGGGAAGTCCCGACCAAGGCACTGGCAGATTCAGTATCTGGTGAGGGCTGTTCTGCTGGACCACAGAGGGCCATCTTTGCGTTGTGACCTCACATGACAGAAAGAACAAAGGAGCTTAGGGGGATCTCTTTCATAAGGGCACTAATCCTACTCATGAGGGTTCTGCACTTACGACCTCATCACCTCCCAGCAGCCCCACCTACAAATAGCATCACATTGGGGATTAGGTTTTACATATGAATTTTTAGGAGGACACAAATATTCAGTCTACAGCAGAAGTCATCAAAATATTTTTAATTTTTTTGGCGGGGAGAGAGAGAGAAGTCATGAGCAGCTTTGCTCAGCAAATAAATGTTGACTTAATGAATGTTTCCATGGAAGGTGAGCTAAAATAGGCGCCGCTTTGCTGACCTTAGCAGATTGTGCACATCTTTCACCAGGCTCTTAGTTTTCCAATTTGTCTCAATCTTTGAACCCTCAGTTTGCTCTCTCAGACATTATTGCACATAATTGCCTGCATCTGGCCCCTTGTTTTCTAATGCTGCCCTGTGTAGATGAAACCTGCTTCCTTTCCCTGAAATTTGCTTGCTCCTGCTTCTCTGACATCATTCCTCTTGTCCCCAACCTGCGGAATACTCTTGACGTTTTTCTCCACCATTTTGACCATCTCTTTCAAAAAAATCAAAGAACTTATCTCTTTAGAATCTGATTTGTGTGTTCTGAATCTTTTCAGCTTAAATTTATAAATATAGGAAACTTGAATCTAATAGGAACATGAACACTAAGAAGCTGAGATAACTGTTCTCTCCTAAGACCAACTTTGTAGTCTTCATTGTACCTGTTTATTTTTTAAATCTCTTACCTTATGGCAAGTACTAGAAGTGATTCACTGTTCTATCACTAGCACACCCAAGAATATGATTCTGGGTAGGTATTTGCCAGGGCTTCCCTGGTGGCTCAGATGGTAAAGAATCTGCCTGCAATGCAAGAAACCTGGGTTTGATCCCTGGGTTGGGAAGATCCCCTGGAGGAGGGCATAGCAACCTACTTCAGTATTATTACCTGGAGAATCCCCATGGACAGAGGAGCCTGGTGAGCTACAGTCCATGGGGTTGCAAAGAGTTGGACATGACTGAGCACCTAAGCACAGCACAGATATTTGACAAGATTTTTATAATTGATCTTTTTTGGAGTATAGTTGCTTTACAGTGTCTAGTGTACAGCAACATGAGTTAGCCATACACCCCTTCCCTTTTGGATGAGCTTAGATTACATCTAAATAAACTCTAGAGAAACTCTAGAAATGAGAAATGTAAATATCTAATAGGTACAGCAAGATGTCATTTGAGCTCCAGAGATGCACTGGAAGAATTAAATGACCCCTGCCTAACATGGTCCAGAAAGGACCTATGACCATTACACCACTGTCCAAGTCCATTCATGCTGCTAGAACAAAATACCATATTGGACAACTTACAAACAACAGAAATTTATTTCTCATTGTTCTGGAGGCTAGAAGTCTGAAATCAAGGTAACAGCATATTTGGCTGAGGGCTTTCTTCCATATTTGACTTCTCTGATCGCTCAGTTGATAAAGAGTCCACCTGCAATGCAAGAGACCCTGCTTCGATTCTTGGCTCAGGAAGAGCTGCTGGAGAAGGTATAGGCTACCCACCCCCGTATTCTTGGTCTTCCCTGGTGGCTCAGCTGGTAAAGAATCTGCCTCCTATATCGGAGACCTGGGTTTGATCCCTGGATTGGGGAGATACCCTAGAAAAGGGGAAAGCTGCCCTCTCCAGTATTCTGGCCTGGAGAATTCCATGGACACGACTGAGTGACTTTAACTTTCTTCCAGGTTGCAGACTTCTCATTCTGTCCTTGCATGATGGAAGGACTAGGGAGCTCTGTAGGACCTCTTCTATAACAGCATAATCCTGTTCATGAGGGCTCTGCTCTCAGGACCTAATCACCTCCCAAAGGCCCCAGATGCTCATACATGTATCACCTTTGGGGGCTGATATTCCAACACACGAATGTTGTTTGTTGTTTAGTCATTAAGTCGTATCTGACTCTTTGCAACCGCATGGACTGTAGCCTGCCAGACTTCCCTGTCCATGGGATTTTCCAGGCTAGAATACTGGAGTGGGTTGCCATTTCCTTCTCCAACACTAAGGTTGGGAGGACACAAACATTCAGAGCTTCTCAACTACTTATGTTAAAGGATGACAAAAATTTCTCCATGTGAACAAGAAAAGAAGCACATTCTAGCTTGAGAATTCAACATGTGAATCACATAAATTTGGAAAGATGTGCTTACACGTTGGTTCAGCTACAAGTTGCTCACGTGACCTGGAGAGCTGGGAGTATGTGGAGGTGCAGTGGCCGTGCAGCTAGAGAGGTGGGCTCAGCCTGGAGCCTAAGTGTCTCTGTCAGAGGAATGCTTTCATCACATTTAAACTTAAAGGATAAGGTGGAGAAAATTGAGGAAGAGGTGAGTTATTATAATGTATTGGGCTGGCCAAAAAGTTCATTCAGCTTTTTTCCATAGGAATGAACTTTGTGGCCAACCCAATACCAGCTAATACTCACGCTCTCCACCAGTTCTAACTCAGGTAACCCTCCCATCTTTAAGGCCCACAGTCATGTGTCGGTAGCATCAAGGATATTTTGAAGCAGGCAAGACTGAAGGGATGAGAACAGCATATTATAGCAGGTTGCTTGAGAAATGATGGGGTCTTACAATAAAATTGTTTCAGTAAAAGCTAGAATGAGCAGGTCTTGGTGGCAGAATTGGCAGAATTTGGACAGGCTGTTGGAGGTCAAAGGGAGGAGGCCAGGATGCCAGTTCTCCCTTGGGCAACTGGGGACATAGTGGTGCCCTTCTCTGTAATAGACTTTGAGAACAGGGGAACTTTCTGGGGAAAGTTGTTAAGCTTAGGTTTGAGCTTGTGGCATTTGGTCCTGATGAAACATCCAGAAGGCGTGCGTTAGTTAGGAACACCTCTCAGGAGTTCAGACGGGAAGAGGTAGGAGGTCACATGTAAGAGAACTAGTGCTGTTTGCGTGGTGTTAGTAGTCAAAGCCATGGCAGTGGTCGAAATGGGCTAGGGAGCTTGTTCAGTAAGAAGGTAGGTGGTGACACCTGAGGGAACGTCGCGCTTAAGGAATGGTCAGAGGAAGAGGGCGCGCAACTGAGGATACTGCTACTGTAACTATTGTAACTCTTTGCTGTGATAAACGCTGAGGCACTGTAAATGTGTAGCACCAATTGAGTCTACGAGGTACTCTGATGCATGTGACATTTAAATACGTGATTTTACTTTAAATCTAGGAGCTACAAAGTATTATTTATAAGATTCAGATCCAAAGCTGCTGAAAGTAACAGAATTGATGCTTTTTCCCAACATAAATGTTCTTGCTCTTACCAAGGAAGTGTGTGTGTGTTAGTCACTCAGTCGTGTCTGACTCTTTGCAACCCCATGGACTATAGCCCATCGGGCTCCTCTGTCCGTGGAATTCCCCAGGTAAGGATACTGGAGTGGTTTGCCAGTTCCTCCTCCATACCAAGGAAGAATGGTGCACATTTTTCTATAGGTGTGGAAACACAGTCCTGCAGTTGTTGATGATGAGTAAATATTTACTGATAAAGACCTTTTTTCCTCTGGAAAGAGAATACCTTGGCAAAAAAGGCTGAGCTTCCATTTCTCTCATGTGCCTTCCTCTGCCAACGTGGTTTATTTAAAATGCAATGGAAAAGATAAAAGAAAATGTAATACAGATGCTGAAAATCTAAGTAAAAACTACTAGAAAATAGGTGCTAACAAGTCCTCAATTCAACAGTTTACCTTCTAAAAGACCTGCTTGATGCGGTATAAAGTTCTTCACACAACTTAAAAGCTTTTGCACAACAAAAGAAACTACAAACAAGGTGAACAGACTGCCTTCAGAATCGGAGAAAATAATAGCAAGCAAAGCACCTGACAAAGAATTAATCTCACAAATATACAAACAGCTCATGCAACTCAATACCGGAAAAATAAACGGCCCAATCAAAAAATAGGCCAAAGAACTAAACAGACACTTCTCCAAAGAAGACATACAGATGGCTAACAAACACTTGAAAAGATGCTTGACATCACTCATTATCAGAGAAATGCAAATCAAAACCACAGTGAGGTACCATTTCACACCAGTCAGAATGGCTGCTATCCAAAAGTCTACAAACAGTAAATGCTGGAGAAGGTGTGGAGAAAAGGGAACTCCCTTACACTGTTGGTGAGAATGCAAACTAGTACAACCACTATGGAGAACAGTGTGGAGATTCCTTAAAAAACTGGACATAGAACTGCCATGTGAACCAACAATCCCACTGCTGGGCATACAAACGAGACACGTGTACCCTAGTGTTCATCGCAGCGCTGTTTATAATAGCCAGGACATGGAAGCAACCTAGATGTCCGTCAGCAGATGAATGGATAAGAAAGCTGTGGTATATATACACAATAGAATATTACTCAGCTATTGAAAAGAATGCATTTGAATCAGTTCTAATGAGGTGGATGAAACTAGAGCCTATTATACAAAGTGAAATAAGAAAGACACCAATACAGTATAATAATGCATATATATATGGAATTTAGAAAGATGGTAACGATGACCATATATGCAAGACAGCAAAAGAGACGCAGATATAAAGAACAGACTTTTGAACTCTGTGGGAGAAGGCAAGGGTGGGATGCTTTGAGAGAATAGTATTGAAACATATATATTACCATATGTGAAATAGATGACCAGTCCAAGTTCAATGCATGAAACAGGGCACTCAAAGCCTAGGCACTGGGACAACCTTGAGGGATGGGATGGAGAGCGAGGTGGGAGGGGAGTTCAGGATGGGGGACACGTGTACCCATGGCTGATTCATGTCAATAATGTATGGCAAAAACCACTACAATATTATAAAATAATTGGCCTCCAATTAAAATGAATATTTTTTTTTAAAGTTCTTCACACAAGATTGGAAGGCCATAGGAAGAAATCAGCCTCTCATTTATTTTGTTGTTGTTCAGTCGCTCCGTCATGTCTGACTCTTGCCATCCCATGGACTGCAGCATGCCAGGCTTCCCTTGTGTTCCACCAATTCCCAGAGCTTGCTCAAACTCATAGCCATCTAGTTGGTGATGCCATCCAGTTATCTCATCCTCTGGGGTCCGCTTCTCCTCCTGCCTTCAATCTTTCCCCAACATCAGGGTCTTTTCTAATGAGTCAGCTGTTTGCATTAGGTGGCTGAAGTATTGGAGCTTCAGCATCAGTCCTTGCAATGAATATTCAGGATTGATTTCCTTTAGGATGGACTGGTTGGATCTCATCGCAGTCCAAGGGACTCTCAAGAGTCTTCTCCAACACCACAGTTCAAAAGCATCAATTCTTCCCTGCTCAGCTTTCTTTATGGTCCAACTCTCACATCCATATATGACTACTGGAAAAACCCTATCTTTGACTAGATGGACCTTTGTCAGCAAAGGAATGTCTCTACTTTTTAATAAGCTGTCTAGGTTTGTCGTAGCTCTTCTTCCAAGGAGCAAGCGTCTTTTAATGTCATGGCTATAGTCACCATCTGCAGTGATTTTGGATTGGCCTAATCTGATTTATTGGATTGGCTAAAAAGTTCCTTCAGGGTTTTCCATACTGTCTTATGGGAAACCCCAAATAGACTTTTTGGCCAACTTACTACAGTCTTTCAGAGGAGCTATAGTATAATAAGAGCTAGCATGAAATTGTATTTGTGGAGACCTACCGTCATGTAGGCCCTTGGGCAAATAGGCACAGTCCATGCCTCTCTGTTGTCCTGATAACTAGGTGTTCACACACACTGAACTTCTTATACTCGTTCCCTAGTGATTCCCGGTTTTAATTCCTTTGTGTCTTGACTCGAGGTGGAATGTTGGCTCCTGATACCTTGTCTTCCCTTCTTCTCTAGTACCTCACCCTCCCTTCTTCTCTGATACCTTGTCTTCCTTCAAGACCTAGCTTGTTTTACCTGAGTCTCCAAGGTGGCTCCCTTCCCAATGAAGTCATTGGAAAAACAGTATAATACTGATGACTGATGTGGATGAAGAAAAAAATTATCACTCCCTTCCAACAGAACAACCTTTTTTAAATTCTGTACCCTCCAGTTATTTTCCTTATGCACATATATATTTATACAAGACTACAGGCACTAATTTGTATTCTGCTTTTTTCTTATATATCCTGTTTTCCATATTTTTGTGTAATTTTCATAATTATCATTTTCATCATAAAAACAGTACGATCCCATTACAGGAAATAAGTCCCCTCTAATCACCATCTTGATGACACTTCCTGCTTGTTTTCTCTAAGTACCTGTGTTAAAGTTTACAGAGGAGGTGAAGGATGTTTCAATGCTTAGGCAGCCTCCTTTGAAACACCTTTGAAATTGATATAACTGTTCTGAACTTCCATTATCCTACCTATTATGCTAAATGAACATGCAAGGAATAACTTGAAAAGACCTTAAGATATTTCCTGTCTTACAAGAAATACACAGTGAGTTATAGGATGTTGCAGAATGTTCAAAGATGGTAAGAATTTCCTCAAGAGGATGAAGAGGGTTCCATGGGAAAATGAAGGAAAACATATCCTCCAACTTGTAAAGCCTCAAGGAGAAGCATACTTCCAGTTCAGTCGCTCAGTCGTGTCCGGCTCTTTCCACCCCATGGACTGCAGCACGCCAGACCTCCCTGTCCATCACCAACTCCCAGGGTTTACTCAAACTCATGTTTGTTGAGTCAGTGATGCCATCCAACCACCTCATCCTCTGTTGTCCCCTTCTCCTGCCTTCAATCTTTCCCAGCATCAGGATCTTTTCCAGTGAGCCAGTTCTTCGCATCAGGTGGCCAAAGTACTGGAGTTTCAGCTTCAACATCAATCCTTCCAATGAATATTCAGGACTGATTTCCTTTAGGATGGACTGGTTGGATCTCCTTGCAGTCCAAGGGACTCTCAAGAGTCTTCTCCAACACCACAGTTCAAAAGCATCAATTCTTCAGCACTCAGCTTTCTTTGTAGTCCAACTCTCACATCCATATAACCTGTTGAACATAAAACATATGTTAACATATCTCACATCCATATAACATATATACTGGAAGAGCCATAGCTTTGACTAGATGGACCTTTGTTGGCAAAATAATGTCTCTGCTTTTTAATATGCTGTCTAATTTGGTCATACTTAGATACTATCAGATCTTTACAGCCTGGGCACAGAGTGAATTCAAAGACATTTGCTTCAAGCGCTGATACATTGGAACAACTCCTGCCCTGTTGGATCGATCCCACCTGTAGAATGAAGGCATTGATCAGGCTTGTCTCTGAGATTATCTCTACGTCCTTTTACATGATAACCAGTTTATGACTCTTTTAATGTAATAAACCTCTCTAACATTGATAGTTCTTCATTCTCTTGTGTTGTACACTCCATTAAGAATATGGCAAAAGCTTTGGATTCTCTCCATTTAAAAATACCACTGTGCACAAACACATAAAATGTTTTATGATCAAGGGACCAAGAATTTTTTGCTCTAAGCAAAGAAAAGAAACTGTGGAAATAACATAGAATTCAGAAAGTATTTCGCATCCAAGAAGTAGCAGAAATGATGTGGTTCATTTTTCTCTAATGTTGTGTAACCCAGAAAGAAAATGAGAAGACATCTGGAAGACATGTATAAAACACTTTGAAAAGTGACATAAAAACGTTGACCAAAATGAGTTTAAAATATTTGGATGTGATCTAATTATATAATTTAGGAGACTCGTTATTACTGTAGTAAAAATGGTGACTCTTGGAGCTATACATGGAAGTACTGAGTTCAGGCTTCTAGAATGAGAAGGAACAGTGGGCAAGACCACAGTTGTCTGGCTGTTTTTAGAAAATGTGTACTGATGGACTAAATATATCCCCTAGCTCCTTTGTACATTATAGAAGCTCTATCTGTGAAGTTGGTTATTTGCAATTCTGTTTCCTATAGGTTACACTGACATTTGACTTTAATACAGATGAGGCCACTCTTTCTTCTAACATCGTCTCCTTCTGTGTGAAGTGAGTGGATTCTCACTTTCAACTGAGATTATAGTGGAGAAGTGATGTAGTGTTGACTATAAGCCATTGAACATAAGTTGCATTTTGTGGCTCTAGTTAAATTGCTCAGGATTTTTTTGCTGTGCTAAAGTCGATAGAAGAAGAAAGCTGTTTTAGGAAAAGAATATGAAGCATCTCATTTTTTAAAAGATGTGGACCCTGTTCGCTTTGTGATTCAGATGTTTAAAGGCGTGTCATAAGGATGCTTCAGTTTTGGAAATGTGTAGTTTGAGATGAGAAAGAAGACTGTCATCAGACAGCTCTTTTCCCAAGAGATTTTGGAATCAAAACTACTTGATGGATTCTTCTAAGGGCAGCTTTTTTTCCCATGTTCTTCCAGTATGTATTAAATTGTAGTTTAAAAAGAACAATAAACTTATAATGATATGTCTTGCATAGTGTGTGGAAAAGGCCTTCATATGAACATTCTTGAAGTACTGCAGATCTGGGCAAAGACCAGGTATTTGTGGGTCTGGATTTTAGACAAATAATTATTTGTTCAGTGAACTTACAGTGTTTTGTTTTTGAATGCCTCTTCCCTGGTGGCTCAGACGGTAAAGTGTCTGCCTACAATGTGAGTAGACCCGGGTTCAATCCCTGGGTCAGGGAGATGCCCTGGAGAATAAAATGGCACCCCACTCCAGTACCCTTGCCTGGAATATCCCGTGGATGGAGGAGCCTGGCAGGTTTCGGTCCGTGGGGTCACAAAGAGTCAGACACGACTGAGTGACTTCACTTTCACGTTCCTAAGCACCATCCACATCACATCCTATTGTTTCTGTCTGTCTGGAGAACCCTCATCACTATAGTACTGGTTTTATTCCCATCTTGAGGAGTATGAGTCTTACATCTTTTAAATAACTTGTAAAGGTAAGTGGTAAAGCAGGGATTAGAACTCAGGCTCTCTGGCTCCAGAGCCTGCTGTCTTACCCAAAGAGGTTGACAAAGGATTGCTTTTTTGGTTGCTTTTATTTTCTGTTCAGTCAGACAAATTCTGAATTAGTGGGCTGTTTAGGAAACATCTTAGATAGTATTCCTTATAATTTTAACCGAAGCAGAACGTCATGAAGTCAGCATACAATGAGTGTATTGGCGCATAGTTTACCCATTGAGTAGCACGAATATTTATTGAATATGCCACGCTAGGCTCTAGCGGGTACAAAGATGAAAGGCCAGGATCTGTACCTGAGGGGCATGGTCCACTGTGTAGAGAGGCAGACCACCAGGTACACTTAGGCTGAGAGCTTCTGTAGTGAACAGGTTATATAGACAGTGAGAGCATTGGGGATGAACACATGTGCTTTCCTTCTCACCCTTATTTTCTGTATGTCTGGGGTTGGCCAGATCATTTGCTTGGCATTTTCCATAAGATATTACAGAAAAACCCAAACAAACTTTTTGACCAAACCAAGATACACATTTTGTAAAGAAACACAGCACGTGATATAAAATTCAATGTTATATTGTTATACACTGAAAAGTGTGGTGTGTATGTGTAAAGTAGGATTAATTTTTCTTCCCAGATACCCAAAGGATTCTTTATTAATTTTTATGGTTTGATGACCTAATGTATGTAGTATTTTTTATGTAATACATTGTTCCTTTTCAGTCTTCAAATTATGAAGTAGAAAGATCATGTTGTTCATTGAGGAAAACCAAGACTTAAAGTACACTTGGCAGTTTCAGATAGTTAAGGAATAAATGTTAAAGTTTTGAGGTGTTCCTGGAGGGTGAGGAAAAATAAGGAAATGGGCCAATAGCATATTGATAGAGTGGGTGGTTTTAAATATGATAACCTTTTGTGGCATTGAAGGATTGTTCTTCATACCATAAATCCCTCCTGCCAGCTTGTAACATGCCTGCAGTGATGCCATTAAAACCTTCTAGGTTAGAGCACTTCACCCTAAGTTGTATTCTGAAGAATTATCTTGTTTTCCAAGATGCTGAAAGAGGTGCTGAGCATGTAAAGAATTCCATCAGCAAATGAGATTGGAAAATACTATTATTAATCCTATTCTAGGCAGTTCATTACCTCTTAGGACAAAAAAGATTCTAAAACATCCCATAGTAAGAAAAAAATTCCATTTACTTTTGTTATATCAACACTTCACAAATTTATATGACAATAGAATTTTTTTTCGTAGAATACTAGATTAATATATTGTTTCTCTAAGCAGTCTTCTAATGGCTGTCGGGGACAGACCAATAAATGATGAAGAGATGATGACGATGATAGCATTAATGATGTGATAGCCTAGTATCTAAGCTTTCCTGGATATTTACTGTGTCCCAAGGACAGATCTACAGTGGTTTTACATGTATTATCTCATTTAAATATAACACTTCTATGAGCTTTCTCACTTTGCAAATGAAAAAAGATAAGCTTAATGGAATTACATAACGTGTTTCTTCGTGGTCACACATGCAACTAGTCAGTGTCAAAGCCATTGGTAACGTGACTCCGGAGCCACTCATCTCTGTCTTTACCTGCACTGTGTAACCCTACACATAAAGTTCTCATCAGATACTTACAGTCTAGATCACTGAGTCATTGTCCCCTTTTCACCATGACCACAAGCAAGGGAAGAGCCTTGGGGAGTTGGAGTTCTGATGGATGATGAGACAGAGGAGTGAAGAGAAGGGGCCTCAGCCCCTGAACATTCAGAGGAGTGGAGGCAGGGCATAGGGGTCAGGGTTTAGGAAGGAGCACAGTAGAAGGATGGAGAAGGAAATGGCAACCCACTCCAGGATTCTTGCCTGGAGAATACCATAGACGGAGAAGCCTGGTGGGCTACAGTCCATGGGGTCGCAAAGAGTTGGACACGACTGAGCAAGTTCACTTACTTACTTACTTACAGTAGAAGGAAGGTAAAGTGGGAAGGTAGGTAGTGGTAGGCTTCTTCTGTTTTCCAATTTGGTCTGGAAGCAGCCTCTTTCTTTTCATGAGGATTAGGATCCAGAAGAAGAAGAAGCAGGGTACAGATTAGAATGAATCACTGCCTCTCCAAGTCAGCAGGAGTCTGACCAAAGATGAATATGTCAGGACAAGTCAAATCCCTTACAGGAAAGATCACTGGGAGGAATCTGTTTTTACATACCCGATTGTGATGCTCAGTTCCATGGAGTGAGGCTCTTTGGAGAGCCTCTGGATACAGCACATGGTATTAAGTGAAAGCAAATTTGTACAGTGGAGGTATTTAGAGGGCCCTGTTCCTTTTTAGTGAAGAGAGTAGCATTTTGGTGTAGTACCTTTGTACAGTGACTGTATTTGAATATGTATAACTACTCCTATTTAACACAGAAATGCTTTCAAAATATTATTTTAGTCATGGGATATGGAAGGAAATATACCATCTTAATATTTTCCTTGAATAGGATATCAGTTCTTAGAGTGTGCAGGGGAAGAGAGCAGAGAGTGCTGTACAGTCCCTGACAACCTGTCCCTTTTGATCTTAGACTCCAGTGTCTCCCAGGGCAAGTCTCTGATGCTGGTGCCTCTCTTTCTGACCTAACTCCACATCTGCAGTTTTTCTTCCCGATTTCAGGGACTTCCCTTCTTCCCTTCTGCCCTTCTTGCACTATTCTAAGCCTCATTTAGGAAAGACATTGGTAGCAAAGGCAGGACCTAGGTCTCCTGGTTTTTATTCCTTTCTCATCTCTACCCTGGTGGTTCAGACAGTAAAGAATCTGCCTGCAATGCAGGAAACCCGGGTTGTATTGCTGAGTCAGGAAGATCCCCTGGAGAAGGAAATGGCTACCCACTCCAGTATTCTTGCCTGGGAAATCCCATGGACAGAAGAGCATGGGGTTGCGAAGAGTCAGACATGACTTAGCGACCAACACTTTCACTGTCTTTTTCATCTCCACTTGATATATCACTATGTTTCTTTAAAAGCTCAAACAATGGGTCTAATGTTTTATCAAGCTGATTTAAAGGAAGGCTTTTTTTTCTGGATGACAGAAAGTTCTGGGTGACAAAAATATTTCCGAGGCCTAGGAAATGATCTCCTTATTCTGAGAAATATTCTATATGGGGAAATGATAACTGAATAAATAGTGCCATCTCATCTTTTGGGTTTTCTGTTATCATTCTTTGATTATCATGCTTTACAATTTGATGACAAAAACAAAACAGCAAATTGACAAAATTTACAAAATCTGCAGCAAAATATGCATGTGTCTGCCTATCCACAGTCAGGGAGAGAGCAAACAAATTGGTAACTTGAGATTTAGTATTAATAGTATATCTGCGGGAAGGCAATGGCATCCCGCTCCAGTACTCTTGCCTGGAAAATCCCATGGACAGAGGAGCCTGGTGGGCTGCAGTCCATGGGGTCGCAAAGAGTCAGACACGACTGAGCGACTTCATCACTTTTCACTTTCATGCACTGGAGAAGGCAATGGCAGCCCACTCCAGTGTTCTTGCCTGGAGAACCCCAGGCATGGGGAAGCCTGGTGGGCTGCCGTCTATGGGGTCGCACAGAGTTGGACACGACTGAAGCGATTTAGCAGTAGCAGCAGCAGTACCAGCAGCAGTATATCTACTGGAGCCTCAACCCTCCCTAATTAAGAAGTCTTAAAAGAAGATTAACATTTTCTGTTGATATTTACCGCAGAAATTTTAAACAAAACAATGCAAGTAGAAGATACCCTAAGGAGCATTTTTGAAAAAATCCCAACAACTGCATGGAGCCCCACAGATGAAATGATTTAATTAGCTTGGATAATGCTACGTCTTATGAAGTATCTGAAACAGACTTGGGAAACTCATAAAGAGCCTTGTATTTTGTAATGTATGTGATAGTTTAAGGGTGCTTTAGAGCCTACTTTGAAAGATTGGCTCTGAGCCTTTCTTGATGAAATGTAGTGTTGCCAGAGTTACAAGGAAAAGAGGCTGACAGTAGTATTAGCCAGTTGCCAATGTCTTCATAGAACTTAGAACTGGAACTTGGAACTTATAACTTCATAGAACTTAGAACTGGAAAGAAACTTTAGAACTCTTTTTACAAAAGAGTGAAAGTGATGAATCAACTCTAAATGTCCATCACAAGTGGGGACGACGGAGCTAAGGCAGACCCCAGACCGCCTGAAAGATAAAGAGAAGTTCACTGCTCTTCCCACCCGGTTGGGAGTTGCTTAATACTGATCAAGCTTTTGCTAATCTGGAGTTGAGATCTATTATGCATATCTACAGATCTTTCTTCTTTGTGTGACATCTGAAAAGTGGTGGGAAAGACAAGAAATTCAAACTCAGCGATCTCGTTTTGCTCCCAGGTGTGCCATTTGCTAAGTAGGTGACCTTGGGCAGAATATGTAACTTGGCCATTCTCAAATGCTGCATTATTAAACATAGATACTAATCAGTAGGTAATAGGGATTGTTGTGACCATCAGAGAAGGTGAGATGTGTGAAAACTTTATATAACCTGTGAATTCTTATATCAAGGTAGGTGGGACTTGTTAGGCTACAGGCTGCTATTTTTATGTTACACTACAAACATAAGTTTTTTTTGGGGGGGTTGTATGTTTGTTCTGGGTTTTTGGTTTTGTTGTTGTCTCTATAAAATGAGGATATCCTGTTGCTGTGGGAGAGTTTACACTTTCATTATCGAATTAGGATGGCTGTTTTTCCCTTGTTGGTTTCAGGACTTAGTATTTAAATAGAAGAGATCTCCGACAGAGTGATGACCCACCTCCCTTTTGATTGAGTTTATCACTGGTTTACCTCTAACCTGTGCTAGGTAGAACTTTAAAAGCTAAATAGTTGGATCTTTTTGTATACAAAGTAGCTAGGACTTTTAAATGGCCTGTTCTCATTTTGAAAACCCAGGATTAATGGAATACTTTTAACAAGGGTAGACTAGGGCGTTAGAAGTTGTGTGTGTCTCTCTAGATGTGTTCTTTTACCATGGGCGGGTCATTTGTTTCTTAATCACTAAAAGCGTCAAGTTTTTGTAAGTATAAGGTAAAAACAGAGTGTATTTTAAGGTCTTTGTGTAGCATTTTCTGTTTTCTGCATTAGTCCTCTTCCCCTGTATTATCATCTTTTCTATAAAGAAAATGTCGGGTTAACCCATCATTTTTCTTTCTTCTGTGTTTAAGTAAGCATGTATGCTTTATAAACCGTGAGTCATAATTCCTCTCTCTTTTGTAATTTATTTCCCTTTTCTCTTTTGAGACCCTTTTGGGCCTCAAAGTGACATATGATTTCTGGGTGACTCGCTTCGTTTTTGAAGGACAGAGGACTCACTTGAGGCGATTATGTAAAATCAAGCTCTTAAAAATAGATGTAATTCTCTCTCTGCAGCTGACAGATACTACTCAAAAAGATTGAAGTAAGGATGAACTCTGGTGAAGTTCAGGCAGAGCTAAAGAACTAAAATCAATGGAACTTTTATCGGGAATTCTGAGTGAAATAATTGTTTGCATTGTCCTGTGTTCCCCCTTCAGAAGGATTTCTTTTCTTTGTATTCTTTTGCTTGAATATGGCTTCTAGGAGGCTCATATTTAGATTTTCTGTGCTTATTTTTTAAAAAAAGCTTTATAATTACTATGTAAGGACTATGAAGTGGGAAGGAATACATTGGCAAGGCTTATTACAATTACTTTGTCATGCATCTGGTTATGTTGGCATATTTGTTTAATTAAATTCCCTGCTAATTATAACTGTATGTACTTCTGTTAATTATTATTTGCTTAACACAGGAAACAGTGTAATTCTTTAAAGGAAAGCAACTCACTCTCTATTTAAATTAAATTTCAACTTAATATGCTTTCTAAAATAATAGTAGTGATGTTTCATTAGAATGGAAGTTGGAAAGTATTTATCAGCCTCAGTGGGAATTTGGACTGGCTAAAATGTAACAGAGCTGCTTTAATATCAAATTATAATTGGAAATCAAAAGCTTCAGAGTATAATGTTCAACATTCTGAAACCATTCCCACCATCCAGTGCTGCATATGGCTCATTTACTGAAGGATACATTTTCACCCTTTAAGGTAAACCTTCCCTACCCTTCAGAACCTCATCGCCTACTCTAGAGGAAAGAAGGGGAGAATTAGCACTTGAGAGTGATGTCCCAAGACCCAAGTTCACATCTCTTTCTAATACACACATTCTCTGAAGCCTTTGTTTTATAACATTGCCCAGATTGCTTGGTTATGATCACTCATGATATTGAATGTATTTATAGACTTTCTCAAGCTGCAGGTCTTCCATTAAAGTTAAAATAAAATTCCCAACGAAGTTGCGTTTTTTCCATTTCACTTTTTTCATCCTCTCTCACTTTCACAATTCTTATATAGGTTTTCTCTTCCTCCCACTCTTTGTCAGGCATGATTTTTTTTTTTTTTTTTTTTTGTTAAATTTCACCACTTATCTCATGATGAGCTGGGAACTCTTATTTACGTAACTGTCCTCCTTCACTTGTGTGTACCCTGGCACCAGTTCAGAGGGCTCAGTTCTTATCAGTTCCTTTCCTTCATTTAGTTTAAAATGAGTTTTTCTTTCTAAAATAGCAACTTAAAATATTTGCAATATGTTCTTGCTATTAACTCTAATTCACATGAAAAGCTTTCTGTTCTATCTCAAGAGCTTTAGTTTTGGCCCTACACAGAAATGGGCTTCCCTTATAGCTCAGTCAGTAAACAATCTGCCTGCAATGCAAGAGACCCGGGTTTGATTCCCGGGTCAGGAAGATCTCCCGGAGAAGGAAATGGCAAGCCACTCCAGTATTCTTACCTGGAGAATTCCATGGATGGAGGAGCCCGGCAGGCTACAGTCCACGGAGTTGCAAGAGTTGGAGACGACTTAGTGACTAAATCACCATCATCATCTAGACAGAAATGGGTTTAAAACATGCCCCTTTAGGTAAATTGCCACTTTACTGAGTCTCAGGGTTCTTGATTATGAAATGGGGTTGTAAGTAGTATCTCTACCTTGTAGGGCTAAAGAGGAAGTCAAATGATAAGACATATTTAAAACATCTAGTTTAAACCATCACCAAGATTAGATAATGAACCTTAATTGGTGAAAGTGGAAATGAAAGTGAAAGTGTAGTTGCTCAGTCACGTCCAGCTCTTTATGACCCCATGGACTGTAGCCCGCCAGGCTGCTTTGTCCCTGGAATTCTCTAGGCAAGAATAGTAGAGTGGATTGCCATTTCCTTCTCCAGGGGATCTTTGCAACCCAGGGGATTGAACCTGGGTCTCCTGCATTGTGGGCAAATTCTTTACTACTGAGCCAGCTGGGCAGCCTAAAAGTGGAAACACTGCATTGTTTTTTTGAACTGGAGTCTTAGTTATCATCTGAAATTTGCATTTGGCTCACAGGAAGGTAATATCTACTAGCTACATAATAACACTGCAAGAAATTCCGCAAAATGTAACTGAATTTAGGACAGCTGTTCAATAGATACTTTTTGACTGACTACCATATACCAACCCTGCACTGTGTACAAGAGGAAAAAGTCAAGGCCTCTCTTCTCAGAGAGCCATGCTGCTGCTGCTGCTGCTAAGTCACTTCAGTCATGTCCGACTCTGTGCGACCCCACAGACGGCAGCCCACCAGGCTCCCCCGTCCCTGGGATTCTCCAGGCAAGAACACTGGAGCGGGTTGCCATTGCCTTCTCCAATGCATAAAAGTGAAAAGTGAAACTGAAGTTGCTCAGTCGTGTCTGACTCTTTGCAACCCCATGACTGCAGCCCACCAGGCTCCTCTGCCCATGGGATTTTCCAGGCAAGAGTACTGGAGTGGGGTGCCACTGCCTTCTCCGCAGAGAGCCATAGTCTTATGGAAGTCAGATTGTTCAGAATATCATGTTGAGTGTTATGGAAGAAACATAACGAGCAGGTTTGGGACCATAGAGAAGAGGATGTCGTGTCTGAGGCCATGACATTGAAAGTGAGTCTCTCAGAATCAGTTAGCAGTTAGACAAGTAAAGACATGGGGTAGGATGCCTTCCCTATATGCTTTGTCTTTGAGTGGAGAACACTTGGTCTTTGTCATCCATCTGATGCTCCAGAGACCAGCCAGCCACATGCAAGGCTGTGTGGTCTCACACAGGCCAGTTATTTAATTAACCTCTCTGAACATCACTTTGCACATCTCCATTTAGGGTTTACCGCAAAGCATTGTGAGGATGCATATAAAAGGGCTGAGACCTAATACATAGTTTAAAAAATAAGTTGGTTTGGTTGTAAACACTGAGAGTTTGGCATTCATTGCCAAGGAAGCCTCATTTTGGTATTTGATAGTGGCTGAATTTGCCAACCACCTACACAGTGGTTGGGCTACTCGAATGGAAAGTTTCCTTCCCAATTAATGCACCATTTTTCTCAGAGACTTTGAACAGGCATATTTTTGATCCATCAAATCTTTTCTGTCCTGGGGTTGTGTCTGGTTTTTATTCCAATTTTAAAGTCTGTCTGCACACATTGTGCCTTGAGCCATGTAGCAGATAGAAAGACAAATGATTTCCTTTTATTATTCTTTTTATTAACAACTAAGGGAAATAACATTTAAGGAAAAAAGAAGACTGACTTGAGAGAAACTTCTGGTTATTTTCTAATGAGGGAAGAAATCTCTAAATGCAGTATATCAATCCTATTTCCAGGATAACAAAGCAAATCTGAGATAGTTTTAAGCTTTTCCCTTATTCCCTTTATCATGAATGTTTAATATCCAAAGGAACCAATTTTTGTTCAGAATTAGCTTCCAGGTTTGAAGGACTATTAGCAATCACCACAGGGAGCTTCACACTCCGATGATATCTGCCACCCTTTTTTTCTGGAACAGAATCATTTTCCATGTAGTTGTAGCAAGAGCCTTTGTTTTACTGGCCTCGTCAACTCTAATATATTTTAAATATGTCCACCTGTGCCAAGATGAGACATCAAGAAAGTAACCACACTGTATGTTGAGAAAGAGTAGGTCTCTGCTTGAATAAGCTTGTAAAACCAACATGTTTAGCCTTCTATACATGATCCTTCATGTAGCTATTTTGATTTGAAATGTTACAAGTATTGTTACAATCATGTTAGAGTCATAATATGAGTTAACTGTTTTTTTAACCACTTAACACATGCTGGGTGCTTCATGTAAGTGTTCTTGTTTACCTTTACAGTGGTCCTGTCATGTAGATGCTCATGTCATATCATTTATCTAGGAAACTAAGGCTTCAAGAAGTCAAGCGGCTTGCCTCTTATTCTGTGGCTTACGGGACTGGAGTACACACCCCAGCCTGTTTGATTGCAGAGCCCAGGCTCTGATACACTAGCCTACACTACATCTTTTCAGTCCTTCTGTGATGTTCTAAAATAGACTTTCCACATGACAGTCCATAATGTCAAGCACTATTTGATGTCTTATTACAGTACTTACTCTTAAGCTAGTACTTACTTAGTACTAGCTTATTAACATTTGTTTATAAATACTGAAAGCAAGATGAAGCTGGTGTAGGCTTAATAAGATATTTATTTAGCAAGGATGTTCTTGCTGCTAATAAGCCAAACATTATACCAGGCATTGGATTTTTAAAAATAAAAAGATATCACTTGACCTTGAGAAGGTCACATCTAGTTGGCAAGATGTACAAGAGTTCCCAAATTTCAAAAACCTCTGAAAAATGAAAGATTTTTGTATGAGGCTCATTTAGCACTAATACCTGACCTGAATTGATAGTAGGCTATACATGGCCTTTGGGAGTTGTTACATAATCTGTAGTAAATGCCCTGCATAACTTTTCTAAATTCGGAACTTTCTCATTTTTGGAATACATCTGGTTGTAAGGGTCTAACAGAGGGGATTGTGGACCCATACAGTGAATTCCGGTGTGGAGGTCCCAAGAAAGGAGTGGTCACTTGACCTGACTGAGTTAAAGATTCACAGAAGAGAGGTTTCAGACACTGAAGATAGAATTCACCAAAAATTCACCAGGCAGAGCAAAATTCAAGGGCAAAGATACACAGTCATGAGAGAATGTGACGAGGGTATATATGGGAGACAAGACTAAAAAGGCAGTTTGGCCTCAGATTACACAGGGTCTTGCACGCCACAGGAAGTGTGCACTGGTTCTTGCTGTGGCCGAGCCCTAGGGAAGCTTGGGAAGGCTTTAAGCAGAGGAGTCATCTCATCAACTTTCTACATTAGAGAATTCCCTCCTGCCTGCTCAACGAGGATGCTGTAATAGTAAATAGGGCCCAGAATGATGAGGATTTGGACCAAGGTAGTGGCAGTAATTGATCAGGGACAGAGAAGGGGAAGTGAAGAAAAGACCTCAAAGCTGACTTCCGGGTTTTCTAATCTGAGCATCTGAGTCAATGGGAATGCCACGACCCAGGACATGGAATACAGAGGGAGCCACGAGAGCTAGTGATCATGTCCATGTTGAACTTGACTTTCCTCTATATCATGTTTGTGGAGATGGGGCAGGCAATCGAGATTTGGGATCTGAAGCACCGCTTGTAAGATTTATATTTAGTCATAGATATTTATAATGATTTGAAGCTGCTAGAGTAAATGATATTGAGATGAAGACAGTGCAGGTGACCCACATTTAAGGTTAGATGGAAGACATGAAGCTAAAGAGATTAAAAAGAAGCAGTTAGTGGAGGAGATAAATGGAGGTGTATCAGGGAATGGAAGGATGGTGGTGTGTCTCCTTCCTGCATGAGGCAGGGTGTCAGGAGATTCTGCCAAATGCTGTGGAGACATCGTCAGAGCATGCACACTCTCACGTCACTTGGCACTTTCAGGCCAGCGTGTTCTGGAAGAACAGCTGAGGTGGCTGAGGGCGGGTGTACCACGAGTGCAGACTGCTCTACAAAACTCGCATGGACTAGTCAGAGGGTTCTGTCATCTTTCAAAATACTAGTATTTGGGAAAGGCAACAATTGATTAAAATAATATGTTAAGAAGCATTAGCTATAACTTATGGCTTACTGCTCATTTCCCATGTAAATGAGAGAGAGAATCCTACCAGCTAAGCCTCTTGGACTTTGTCTCCAACAGCATGAATTAAAGACTAGCCATTGAATGTGTTCCCAGTGCAGTTAGTGAATAACTGAGTAGAGTTTGATTTTAAGCTGCAGGGATTAAGGTTTGGTGCCACTGGCAAGCCTTCAGGTGTTCTTTCTAGGATTTTATTGCGCCATATGTTTAAGAAGTACATTGAACTATGACCCAAGAAACTTCTACCACTTGGTGATCACGTAGCATATCAGTTGCCACTTCCATATTTTCAAGTGAGACATGGAAATATGATGATGGGAGGATAAGTTGAAGACTAAGTTTCCAAACTGAAGAGAACAAAGGGGTCCAGTCGCTTCATATCTTGAAAATAATGATGCTTATCTTCTTTCATCAGGAGTTTTTACTTTGCTCTTAATGAAATAGTTTATCATTTTAGGCAAGAAGGTACTATGGGAAGCAGTTCTCTTAAAAATTTCTTTGTTTTATCCTAATAGAAAATTCTGTCATATAGAATGTCTGTATTGCTAAAGAAGATAGCCTAAATACATTTTCTCTAGCAACATGTAAGCAAGACATCTTACACTGATTAATTACTCATGAAAATCCTGAAAGATTAGCATCTTTTACCTGCAAAAGCATCATGCCTGGCCCCTATAGGAAACTGACTCTTGCGAACCACGTCTCACCCTAAGAGTCAGCTCTCTGAGGATTAGGCCTTCCTGAGAACGAATTGCTCCTTCCTTTCCTCTCCACCACAGATGGTATATATTAGTATCACAGAATCTCTAATATTTCATGCAGTCATCTGTCTATATGTAAGTATCCTTTTATTAGATAGTACATTTTTAGAGAACAAAAAATATATATATTTATCTGCATATCTTTGTACTTAGCATTATGCTTGATTCATAGTTACCATTCAGTAAATACTCATTGGATAGAAGAATAGATATATGGACAAATGAAACATTTTGTCCTGAGGGGACCATTTGTTTGGCCACCTATTTCACAAAGTCTATTAGCCTTGTTTTCCCTTTGGGCCAATTCCACTCTCTAAGGCCAGAGCCACGTAAGAGTCTGGACAATGTATTGTAGCTGAGCTGACACAGGAAAACTCAGGTTTGATTTTCAATACAATAATTACTTATCAGTACTCTCATGGGCAGATGGACATATCTGATGCATAAGTAGATTACTGGATTTTATTGGTCCTGAATATGTTATAATTAAGTGACTGGTTTTAAAAATAGCACATAATCATCTGCTGTGATCATCTAGATTAAATATTATGGCTTATTTTACATTTAAATAATTTGCATAGTAGAGCTTTTTCAACATTTACCAGCGTCTGACATCTCCACTAATTCTTAAATAGAAGTTGGAACTGACTTTAAGAAGTTATGGGTTCATCTTTAGACCTTTGACACTAAGATCATTATTATACTCTCTGATTCCTCCTTGTAGAAGAAAAATGACAACAGATAAGTCTAATAAGTAGAGTCTGAAGTTAAATTAAGTAGCTGACAAGCAGTAGCTCACTTGAACTTACTTTGAGGTCACCTGTGTATGTAATGAATATTTTTTGTTGACCAATTTCATTGCTTTGGTCCAAGGATTTTCAAAAATTTTAGCCATCACTACAATATACAGGCATGCATGCATACATTCTTATGTATATATATATGTATATATATATATATACACACACACACACTTATATATATATACACACATATAGGGATATCTGAAAGAAAAAGAAATGCAAAAAGTCAAAATGGCTGTCTGAGGAGGCTTACAAATAGCTGAGAAAAGAAGAAAAGCTAAAGGCAAAGGAGAAAAAGAAAGATATACCCATTTGAATGCAGAGTTCCAAAGAATAGCAAGGAGAGATAAGAATGCCTTCTTAAGTGGATCAATGCAAAGAAATAGAGGAAAGCAATTAAATGGGAAATACTAGAGATCGCTTCAAGAAAATTAGAGATACCAAGGGAACATTTCATGCAAAGATGGGCACAATAAATGACAGAAATTGTATGGACCTAACATAGGCAGAGGATATTGAGAAGAGGTGGCAAGAATACACAGAAGAACTATACAAAAAAAAATATTCATGACCCAGATAACCATGATGGGGTGATCACTCTCCTAGAGCCAGACATCCTGGAGTGCCAAGTCAAGTGGGCCTTAGGAAGCATCACTACGAACAAAGCTAGTGGAGGTGATGGAATTCCAGCTGAGGTGTTTCAAATCCTAAAAGATGCTGTGGTTAAAGTGCTGCACTCTATACATCAGCAAATATGGAAAACTCAGCAGTGTTCACAAGACTGGAAAAGGTCAGTTTTCATTCCAGTTTCAAAGAAGGGCAACACCAAAGAATGTTCAAACTACTGTACAATTGGACTTATTTCCCATGCTAGCAAAAGTCAAAATGAAAGTTGCTCAGTCGTGTCTTACTCTTTGCAACCCCACAGACTATAAAGTCCATGAAATTCTCCAGGACACATTACTGGAATGGTAGCCATTCCCTTCTCCAGGGGGTCTTCCCAACCCAGGGATCATCCCAGGTCTTTTACATTGCAGGCAGATCCTTTACCAGCTGAGTTACTAGGGAAGCCCCCATGCTAGCGAAATAATGCTCAAAATTCTCCAAGCCAGGCTTCAACAGTACCTGAACCACAAACTTCTGGATGTTCAAGCTGGATTTAGAAAAGGTAGAAGAACTAGAGATTAAATTGCCAAGAACCGTTGGATTGTAGAAAAAGCAAGAGAACTCCAGAAAAACATATACTCTGGTTCATTGACTATGCTAATGCCTTTGACTGTGTGGATCACATCAAACTATGGAAAATTCTTTAAGAGATGGGAATACCAGGCCACCTTACCTGCCTCCTAAGAAATCTATATGCAGGTCAAGAAGCAACAATTAGAACCAGACATGGAACAATGGACTGGTTCCAAATTGGGAAAGGAGTACATGAAGGTTGTATGTTGTCACCCTGTTTATTTAACTTCTGTACAGAGTATATCATGTGAAATGCCAGGGTGGATGAAGCACAAGCTGGAATTAAGATTTCCTGGAGAAATATCAATAACCTCAGTTATGCCAGTGACACCACCCTTATGGCAGAAAGCAAAGAGGAACTAAAGAGCCCCTTGATGAAAGTGAAAAAGGAGAGTGAAGGAGCTGTCTTAAAACTCCTTAGATCATAGCATCTGGTCCCCTCACTTCATGGCAAATAGATGGGGAAACAATGGAAACAGTGACAGACTTTATTTTCTTGGGCTCCAAAATCACTGCAGACGGTAACTGCAGCCACAAAATTAAAAGACACTTGTTCCTTGGAAGAAAAGTTATGACCAACCTAGACAGCATATTAAAAAGCAGAGACATTACTTTGCCAACAAAAGTCTGCCTAGTCAAGGGTATGGTTTTTCTAGTAGTCATGTATGGATGTGACAATTAGACCATAAAGATGGCTGAGTGCTGAAGAATTGAGGCTTTTGAACTGTGATGTTGGAGAAGACTCTTGAGAGTCCCTTGCACTGCAAGAAGGTCAAACCAGTCCATCCTAAAGGAAATTAATACTGACTATTGGAAGGACTGATGCTGAAGCTCCAATACTTTGGCCACATGATGCAAAAAACTGACTCATTGGGAAAGACTCTGATACTGGGAAGGATTGAAGACAGGAGGAGAAGGGAGCAACAGAGGATGAGATAGTTGGATGGCATCACCAACTCGATGGACATGAGTTTGACCAAGCTCTGGGAGATGGTGAAGGACAGGGAAGCCTGGCATGCTACGGTCCATGGGGTTGCAAAGAGTCAGACATGACTGAGCAACTGAACAACAAGAATATCTGACTACATATAACACACTCAGATATTTTCTGTTCTGTTCTGTTCTGTCCTATCCATTGGATATCCATGCATTCTATGCTGATTATGATATAGTCTGGAAAAGTCTGCTTTGATCCTTATCAGTAACACGTATTTGGCCAAGTCAGAATGTGACCTCCACTCCCAGAAAATCCTACCTGGTTATGGATGTGCATTGTTCTGGTACTGAAGGGGGTGAGTGGCAAGTACCGTGTTACATGCAGGATCTCATACAACTTCTGTCTGATGACAGTGTTTTATCTTGGTTCATTCAGCCTCATTTGTTCATGTTTCTTGCTTAGTTGCAGAATGTCATGGATCCCTTTGGGGAAACGGATGAGTAATCTTGTGAATGGAGTAGTGAACTGAGGGAAATTGTTTATTTTCGGTGTTGATTCAGGCCCCATTTCATCTTAACCCCTCGTTAGAGAACATCAATAATGATTCTGTTTCTGCAACTCATTCCTAAAGAAAATTAATTGGAAGCTAGATAGCTCCCTAATAACCACACTTGTTTTTACATAATAGAAGGAGAAAAGGATTAAGTTCTTTGTTCTAATTAATAGGAATGAAAATAGAATCACAATCTATGGTATGGCAAAATGAGAGAAAATAAGGCTTGTAAGTAATTTTCATGGTTGTTTAGGAATAATTGTTTCATTATTGAGTTAATAGTTTTTACAAACAGCTTCCATTTCCATATCATATTTCTGCAGTAGCTCTTTATTGAGATTGCCTAGGCAGAAGATGACAAGAAGTTGTTTTAAACCCATCACTTGTCTAAAATATGAGTTCCAGAGTAGTTAGGAGAGGGGGCTACAGCAGGAAAGAAGGAGGTAGGGGAGGGAAAAGGGGGGTCAGATTGAAATCAGTTGATTAATAAGACAACAAAATTCATTCACCAGCTTGTTTCAAAGGAGACTCTTATTATTCTGGAGAGAAATTAGACATCAGATCTCTCATAGGCCCCAGGCTCTGACATGTGTTTTATAATGACAGTTAATTAGATACTGTCTGCAGCAATCATAGGCTGTCATTTCTAATACATTTCTGGGAAGTTGAAGGACAGGAGAAGTCACCCCCTCCCCATCTTCCCCCTTCCCGTAACTGAAATCGGTTGCCAAAATTAACTATGAATATATGAGGCACAAGTTCAACAATTATACAGCCGTTCTGCACATCTACGTTTTCCTACTTAGTATGTGCTCTGCATCTCAGGCTGTGCTGGGCGTGGATTTTGCAGACAGAGTTGTTACTGCAGCCCTGGTAATATTTAGGAATAGCTCACACCGCAGCCTCTCACACCTGGTCTCATGGAACATACCACTCATCTTTGTAGCTTACATGTTAGAACACAAAGAATTTTTCGCGTTGTTGAATTCAAACTCTAGCTCTACCCCACCCGACCCCCTGCCACCTTCCTGCCTTCCATCTTTACTAAAGAACTTGCCATGCGTTAATTAAAATGATGTGTTCTCATCTATAAACCTTAAATTTCGATAACTCCTGCAGGGAAACCTAACCTGGATTCTCAATGCCCCCCTTTTGCTGAATGTCATTATAAACATGGTAGTCGAGTACAGTGTACAAGAAGCTAAGCCATGAGGCAGAGATCCTGCTTGAGACAGCTTAAAATCATAGATGGTTAAAGTTTTAAAGGACCTTAGGAATAATCTAATCATTTCCTTTATAAGCAGGACATTTGGGGCCCAGAGAGCTTAAGCAATGTCAGGGCAAACCTGAGCTAAAACCTGGTTCTCCTGACTTCTAGAGTCTTGCTCGTTTCCCTGTGCAGCACTGCCTCCTGCCTGATTATCTGGGTGACTGTGAAAATCACTGGACTTTTCTGACCTTGAGCTTTTTCAGCTGTAGAATGAGCAACCCCAGAGTTGCGCTGAGCATAAATGGGAAGGCTACTCCCCGGTCCTTTGTGAGACTCCAGGCAATCTTGTGTTGCCCTCTGATTGCTCTCATCACGTGTCATCTTTCCCCCAGTGCGTGCCTGGCCTCATTACCACCTGCCAGGAAACAGAAGAAGGTGTTCAGCCCCTTTCTGGTTGAAAGCAGCACTCCTTTTACAGGCTACCCACTCAGTGTCTCTTACCCGTTGTTTGAGACATGGCCACTCAAGTCATGTGCAGAAATTCTGTCTTTTTCACCCCGAGGTATCATCCCTGATGTGTCGATTGGTGGTTTCCAAACACGACAAATAAGACTCCCATAAAGTTTCTTAAGGTCTTCCCTGAGAGCATGGTTGTTAAAGAATCCTACAATGCAGGAGACCCCAGTTAGATTCCTGGGTCGGCAACATCTGCTGGAGATGGAACAGGCTACCAATTCCAGTATTCTTCGGCTTCCCTGGAGTCTCTGCTGGTAAAGAATCTGCTGCAGTGTGGGAGACCTAGGTTCAGTCCCTCAGTTGGGAAGATCCCCTGGAGAAGGGAAAGGTTACCCACTCCAGTATTCTGGCCTGGAGAATTCCATGGACTATATAGTTCTTGGGGTCGCAAAGAATCAGACACGACTGAGCGACTTTCACTTTCAGAGTTTTCTTGAAAGTACAGATTCCTACTCCCCATGGTACTTCAACCCTCCTGTCAGGCCCCCTTGAGAAAAAAACCTAATGTAGTACGTTTGCAGCAGAGCCTGATCATCAGTAGATTAGCTAGGTTTTGTTTTACTTGTTTTTGCTTTTTGAGCTCCCAGGATGACTGCTGGGGAAATGCTGCTTACCCAAGCAGAGCAGATCCCCAAATGTGCTACCTTCTACAGCTGCTAGAATCTCTGGGTACTTCTCCACGGGTTCTAATTAACTTTTACATTTTAGAGGTTGAAGTGTCAGCAGTAAGCTGGTACTACAATTCTTGGAGGCAAGAATTGGTTCTCATCTTCTTGCCTTTATAGAGACATATACAAGCACGACCACCCGCCTTCCCCACAACTCCACCACCACCCTGTCTGCAGCCTTTCTGACCTGAAAAAGACAGTATAACAAATATCAGTATCAATAAAGGTAAGTCTGCTGTCCACTTCCAGTTTGAGATTTGTTTTGTGGCAGTGGTGATTTTAATCTCCCCACATCCACCTTCCCAGTAATAGGGCTGAGTTTATATTACGCCCTTCTCTCCTACATCTAACCCACTCCAGTACTCTTGCCTGGCAAATCGCATGGATGGAGGAGCCTGGTAGGCTGCAGTCCACGGGGTTGCTAGGAGTCGGACATGCCTGAAGCTACTTAGCAGCAGCAGCAGCTTCTACATCTGGTCCCCTCATGATTGAAGATGTGTTTTCAAAATACCTTGTTGGGATTAAGGATATGGTGTGTGATGCTGAGTGATTATCTCTGTGCAGAATGAACTGGTATCAGGAAGCAGATTGAGCTAGAGTCTTGACTTTGTTGTATGATTCTCTATCCATGAGCTACCAGCTGGGGCAAAGTAGGGAAGGCTACAAGGGTACACACCATCAACATCCCTTGAGATCCAGACTGATATCTTGAACTATTCTTAGGCATGAGCAGAAAGTGGATGCTTAGCCAATTCCATATGTGTTACTATAATGGTTCACTTGCTTTCTAAATGAAGGCAGCCTCCTTACCAGCTGTGGACTCTTCAGTGTTTGTAAAGGTTTAAAGATGTTACAGGAGGAAGTAGAATGACATTGAATAAAGATGTTGGAAAAAGAAGGCAATCAAAGATAATGAGATTTTACATACATATAAAGTTAGTTTAGCCAGAGCCCAGTATATAAGTAAGCATGTAATAAATGTTAGCTCCTGTTGAGGTTATTGCTATTATTCTGATGTCCATGCTATTTTAAATCAAGCTATTGCTGATAATCAGTGGCATATTGACCATGGTTATTAAGCATTAAAATTTGAGGACAATTAACTTGACTTTTTAGAAAAAAAGCAACTTTAAAAATCCACTTAGTTCAAGCCTAACTTCTTACTCTATTGGTGCATATTATAGTATATGGTCCTTAACTTATGGACAGTAGTTCTGAGTTCATATTTCCATTGGGCTCAGTGAGTTAGATGATTTTAGGTGAATTAAATGGGCTGTATGAATCTCATCCCCAGGCCAATTTCAGGAATCACTGAGGCTTATGGGTAGGTAACTCACAATGTCATTTCAAAGTTTATGATTATTTTTCCCTGAAGCTTCTAATTCTCCATTCAATTTACCCCTCCCCTTTATTAGTTGATTTAATAATGATGAAAATATAGTTAACCTGACTAAAGTCTATTACCTCCAGCAATGACTCAGATATATGGCAATAAGATGGAACAATGCATTTATCCCAGAGCTCCAGGTCTATGGATTTTAAGAATATTTAACTCTTTATGGAATCATAATTGTGACAGTTTTTTTAAAACAACATAATATTTTACTTGGTTTTGTTGCTTCAGTTGACTTCAGTTCAATTGCTCAGTCCTGTCCAACTCTTTGCCATCCCATGGACTGCAGCACGCCAGGATTCCCTGTCCATCACAAACACCTGGAGCTTGCTCAAACTCATATCCACTGAGTTAGTGATTCTATCCAGCCATCCCTTCCTCAGTCGTCCCCTTCTCCTCCTACCTTCAATCTTTCCCAGCGTCAGGGTCTTTTCTAATGAGCCAGTTCTTTGCATCAGCTGGCCAGAGTATTGGAGTTTCGGCTTCAGCATCAGTCCTTCCAAAGAATATTCAGGACTGATTTCCTTTAGGATTGACTGGTTTGTTCTCGTTGCAGTCCAAGAGACTCTCAAGAGTCATCAACACCACAGTTCAGAAGCATCAGTTCTTCAGTGCTCGGCCTTCTTTATGGTCCAATTCTCACATCCATATGTTACTACTGGAAAAAACCATAGCTTTTCTTCCAAGGAGCAAGAGTCTTTTAATTTTATGGCTACAGCCACCATCTGCAGTAATTTGGGAGCCCAAGAAAATAGTCTGACAGTGTTTCCATTGTTTCCCGTTTTATTTGCCATGAAATGATGGACTGGATGCCATGATCTTTTATTTTCTGAATGTTGAGTTTTAAGCCAGCTTTTTCAGTCTCCTCTTTGACTTTCATCAAGAGGCTCTTTAGTTCCTCTTTGCTTTCTGCCATAAGGGTGGTGTCATCTGCATATCTGAGGTTATTGATGTTTCTCACGGGACTTGATTCCAGCTTGTGCTTCATCCAGTCTGGCATTTCACATGATGTAGTCTGCATAAAAGTTCGATATGCAGGGCGACAATATATAACCTTGACATACTCCTCTCTCTATTTGGAACCAGTCTGTTGCTCCATGTCTGGTTGTAACTGTTGCTTGTTGACGTTCATACAGATTTCTCAGGAGGCAGGTAAGGTGTTCTGGTATTCCCATCTCTTTAAGAATTTGTTGCTTCGTTTGTCTTGTAGGGAGTCAGGAATTTTGGTTCCTTCCAAAACCCTTTACTATGTTGTGTGCATGCCAAGGTGTCTTATTTTCTTTAAAATGCAATATCCCTGTCATTGGGGGAAAGGCATAGACATCAGCATGGATGAAATACAGAGCCTGTATGTGTTACGCATTTAAATAAATTAAGAGTGTACATTGATCATTCTTAGCCTGCATTGTGGAGAAATAATTTCTAGCCATTTGTTAAGCTATTCAGCAAAATAGTCAATTTGATAGTCCCACAGGGTGATCTGCAAACACAGAGTTTCCTTAATCTGGATACACAATGTAGCACTGTCCTTGTAATCTTGTCTTTTAGTTTGTCATCTTTAATGAAGTTTGAAAAGAAGACAAGTTAATTATATCTGGCAAATATAAAGGAGGTGCACCTGGAAGAATACATGTATAGCTACACTTAGGTTATCTGGTGTATATTCGCCAGTACAGCTTTTCTGTGGATTTAGTACAATAGAGAGGCCTGCTAACACACTTAAGGCATCAAAATATCCAAGAAAATAGATGAGGTCATTTCCCTGTACATGGGTGGGTGGGTGTGTGGGTGTGTGTGGGTGGGTGTGTGTGACTTCCATCAACCCACAAGTTTACTGTTTCATTCTTCTGTTGAATGTCCTTGGTCCATAAATACATAGGAGATGGTAGGACTAGTGTGGAGCCGTCTCTCAATGCAGGTAAGTCATGGCCATAAACTATTTGGGATGTTGTAGTGTCCACAAAAGAATAACTGAAATTGTGCATACGTGAAACTTCAGGAAAGGATTTCTCAGGAATGTAGAGTTAGACTCAGTGCTGGAAGAAATGACATCATCAGTTTTCTTGAAGAAATTGCATGTGTCTTCTTTTTGTTTTCAGTCTTAGTGGACTTAAGGTGCTTTGGACACTTACGGATATTCTGTGGATTAAAAGCACTCTTAAAGAAATAGGGCAAAATAAATTCAAAATATAGCTCTGGCTGGGCTAGAAAGCTAAAGAAAGTGGGGACTTCAAATTGCAAGCCTGTGTGATCTTTTTTTTTTTTTAACACTACCTCCTTATGGATCATCACATCTATTTTCTTTCTCCCCTTTGGTGGCAGGGAATAAAATGGTGGCATCTTTCGTTGTTGGCTTTTTGTTGCTCAGTGAGGCAACAGTGTGCGTCCTCCTTACAGCTTGTTCCTCTTCCTCCCTCCTCGCTGTGCCGAGGGCACTGACATGATTTGTTTATACATTAGTGTTAGTTCTATATGAATTTATTCCATCATCTTTCAGAAGTCAGTTGAACATCTTGTCACTTGTTCCAGACATTTGGCACGTGTTGCCCCAAGTTCAGTCTCTTTATATGGAAAAAGGGACCACCCAAGGAGGCTAATTGACCTCCTTGTGAATGAAGGACTGCAGCACGTGAAAGATGAATTGGGTTTCATGTGAATATGGACAGGATTCATTCACTCTTTCTCATTTCTAAGATCACGTGCAATTTTTGAAAAACTCAATTCATGTTTGTTTCCTCTTTAAATCATCCACATATTATTTTTTAAGAGTTATCAAATGTTCAAGAGCTAACATTTGGCTCAGAGTAAACCTATTCATATGCCAAATAATTTGGATTAAGTTCAGAAAACCATTGCTTTGAATCTTAAAATTAGTCCTCTTAACAAAGTAAGAATTTTCCTTGTTTCTTCATTGCAAGTTACGGGCCATGATTTCCTTCTTTATGATGTCCTCCTAATTGCTTTGTATCTAAGAATACTTCCATGTAGTTCACTACCACATTAAAAATATGAAATAAAACTGTTTTGGAACAAGAAGGCCCCTTTGGCCTTCTGGAAAGGAACTAAAGTGAAAATAAAAGCAAGCACAAGCTTTCATTTTGTTCTAAATATAGGACCACTTGAGGGCCAAGAAAATTACTTAATTTATATTTTCTGATGCTCTTTCATAACTTTATCATTTTTTTACATTTAGTCTGCTAAGATTATAGGCTTAAAATGATTTTACTCAGATCATTAATGATCCTTGTTCCCTATCAAGGATAATTCTTTGACCATTATTGTACTTACCAGAATTTCTACTGAGATTTATTGTTTTGTCAATTGATTTTGCCTTTATAGATAACATCTTTGGAAGATATTCTCAGGAAACCTTATTACTGAGTTGTATACCAAAGTTTGATTCAGACTATCTGAGGATCTGTTTTTGGACCACAATGTATAATAAAAATCCTTCCGGCAGAGCGTAACGTGAGAAGTTGTTACTCAAGAGGTGAAAAGTACTTTCACCTTCTTAATGAATGCCTTTATAAAGAAGAAAACAGTATTATGATTATTGGTGATATCAGAAATGGCTTGCTTTGGAATTGTAGTAAGAAGCTGATGAGCAGTATAGATTAAAGATATACAGCATGTGGTTGAGAATGCAGACTTTACAAAAATATCCTGTCAAGATTCAAATCCTAGCCCAGTCATTTATATTAGCCACATGACCTTGACCAAGTCACTAAACCTGTTTTTCAGTCTTCATCTGGTATATGGGGATGATAACAACGAACCTATCTTGTACAATTGTTGTAGGGATCAAGCTTGTTAATACACATGAAGTTCTTAAAACTGTCTCTGGCATAGAGCTAGCCAGATACAGCACGTTTATTATGAGCCATTATGAAGATTGTTTTGGTTCGATACCTTAGCCAGGTGATGCTCTGTTCTCCCTGGAACTACATCTCCCCTGTACCCCAATGCTATTTGCAGCCTATATATCTAGTAACAGTCATACTTTATATGGACCTCTATGTAGTCAAAAGAAGGCTTCCCTGGTGGTTCAGATGGTAAAAAATCTGCCTCCAATGTGGGAGACCTAGATTCGATCCCTGGGTTGGAAAGATTCCCTGGAGGAAGGCATGGCAACTCACTCCAGTATTCTTGCCTGGAGAATCCCCATGGACAGAGGAGCCTGGCGGGCTACAGTCCATGGGGTAGCAAAGAGTCAGACACAACTGAGCAACTAAGCATAGCACACAGTCAAAAGAAGAATGTCCCTGAAAGGTTTATAGAGCTACACTTGATTGATGAGAGGTGCAGGCATTCTTCTTAGGACATGTTGTCATTAAGACAAAGGGAAGGTCCAAAGTATGTAGAATAAGAGCTTTAACTCAAGTTGCCATTAATACTCCCTATCTCTTGATTCAGATCTTAGGGAATAATTAATGAGAAAAAAATATAAACCAAGTTCCTCAGGATTCCCTTAACTTTAAACAAGACTTAATCTAAGATACTATCTCACATGACTTTTCCACTATTTCTCCAGTATTGATAGAATCCGGAAGTTGTGATTCACCTACTATCTTCCCATTGTTACTAATTTCAAAAGTTATACTCTAACCAAGGTTTCAGTTATTTTCCTCTTCATTCTACCTTATAGCAGAAACAATACCCAAACAATAATTGCTTTATCTAATCCCTTATTAGTCTATAATGTGGTCTCTGCCTTGTCGATTTTTTTCCTATTAATTTAATCCTCCTAAAATGCCAACAGCAGTTCCCTTCTGAGTTAGCCTCGCTTGGGCTGCATCAGAGACTCTTAAGTAAATTGTTACAGTGTTAATTAAGATTTCATGGTCAGGCTCTTTTCCATAATAGGTATGATAGGATTTGGCCTCTTCTGTATCTTCAAATGAACAATCCTCAGACATCCTTATGATGTTTTCTGCTGCCTTAGAAGATTTAATATAATGGAGGAATGATAAAGCAATGAAACTATTGACTATTGAGTCATCTCTGTGAGTATAATTCATATATCAGTAAGTACCCTGGATGCCAAATTACCTTCGGAATTTAAATTTAGATTGCAAAGTTTCATCTGAAGGGAAATTTTGTTTTGGTAAGCCATAGGGTTTTGCTTTTAGAGACTGTAAAATATATGTCTGCGTGCCATATTTGTAGAAGTGAGAGCTTTAAATACTATGCATTAAAATGACTTTGTCCATAAAAATGAGAGGTTTTCTTCTTGAATGGCTTTCTCAGTACATCTTACTCTTAATTTTGCTGTAGTGCTGGGTGAGAAGTATGGATTTATGAAACAATAAAAAGCAAAGAGTAAAGAAAAAAGAAAGTACAAATATCTTAGAAACTCTACCTTGAAACCTTTTAGAACTCACTAGGCCTTAGGATCATTTGGGAAATTTCGGTTAGATTACTTGGTATCTAGGTTGAAGGACTTTCCCTGTTGATTTACTAGGGAGGAAAATCAGTATACTCTGGTGGGTTGGAAGAGCAGGGGTTGGATGCTGGAAGGATGGGTTTTGTTTTACAAATGATATTAGCATAAAAGTAATGGAGTACTAATAGTTTTTTTTTTAACAACTCATTATATTTTTATTTCTAGTCATCAGCCAGTACCCTGAATGCCTTAACATTCATAGTTAACATGCTTTCCCAAAAAAATCCTTCATTTCCTTTATATTTGAAATAATTTCTTCTTCCTATGATTGCTTTTTAAGAGCGAAAAAAGCCACAATTTTAGCATTTTGCTTGAGAGTGTTACCAAGTCAATGAGTAGGTTTTTTTTGTTGTTGTTCTGTTTTTGAAAATTTGGAAAAGGAAAGCATTAATGGTATTAGCAGTCTTTGAGATGAGTTGGATTTGGGGGCTCAGAAATTCGTTTAATCTTGTCACCAAAGATGTTTTTTTTTCCTTTGTATGTGTTTCCCCTCTCCCCCAAACTGCCCTTTTATGCTAATAGAGTCACCTTCTTGACTGGACTTAGCAGCTCTCCCAGGTTTCCTGGGAGTGTCCCAGAATTACTGTTAATAATTGCCAAGAACAATGTCTTGTCTTCTTTCTGGAGCTGAAATAGTGTCGTAAAGAATCCCACACTGGGTTTCAATGGCCCAGTTCAAGTATGCCTACCATGCTCACTCACTGGCTGGGAGCAACTCCAGAGAACATGGCCACCATGAACACCCAGGGGGTCTGGAGGTGTGGTGTCTGGAGGTTGGCAGTCAGCTCCGCTCCCCACAGCACATTCCCTCAGAGGGAGAGCTAAGTGGAGCACCTCTGTGGCTGCCATAACCCCTGTTAGCATGTTGGTATTTTTAAAACTAGGAATTAACTCTTGCTTCCTGAAATGTGAAGTGACTACTTGAACCTCTAAAGATCACCATAATTAGAATCAGCTTTGCTTCATGGTGATTCCACTTACGAACATCACTAAAATGAGCAGATGATCTTCTATTAGTTTTTGGAAACATGAGACCCTAACCATGCCTTAGCCACGTTGATGAGAGTAGAAAGTGCTGCCTCTGTCACCTCTAACACTTTGGTTCCAAAAGAAAATGATGGCTCTTAGCTTCAGTTTTTTCCTGTATAAGGGAAATATAAAGTATCAAGAAGCAGAAACCCCTCTCTCAGAGAATGTAGAACTTGAAACAGCCCATGCCAAAGGCAGCTGGAGGCTGAAAACTTTCGAAGGCTACGTTAGGTTGCCTGGTTCATTTGGTCTATGGCGGGGGGAGTGGGTCATTAAACCACCATTAAACCAAGGGGGAGTGGATCAGATTATACCAGACTTCTTGGGGTTCCTGGAATCACTATAGAAATAAATTGGCTTTCTGTAGATTCTGAAACCTGAAGATAATGTGTCCACCCTGTGGTAAGGTTCTCTGATAATGGGCTCGGAGTTGGTAGACCCGAGTTTGGGATCTGGTTCTGCCCCTTACTAGTTGTGTTTCTTCCAGCAAATCACTCAGTTTTTCTGGGTTGGTTTCTTTATCTGCAAAATACAAGAATTGAAATACCAGTGAATGCAGAGATGCTTTCCAGTTCTAAAATCTGTTGATTCTGTCTGAGATATTCCCGTGCAATAAAAGCCTATGCATTCATGTACCTGAAGCTTGTGGGAAAAATATATGCATCCGCAGAGAACTTGTCTTACCATGGGCCTCCTTTACCTGTGTGAGTCTCCCACATGGGGCTGAGCATCCCCTGACTATGATCAGTTTAGAGATAGGGACAGAGACCCTCAACTCCCATTTGTCTTCTTGACTTATCATAGCTCTCATGCCTTTGGGCAACTTGTCTAACTTATCTTTAGTTTCACCAGCCATAAAACACAAATAATAACCTCCTTCCACTTAATGAGTGACAACACAGAAAAAGCTTTTCTTGTGTCAGAATCAACCTCTTATAATTTTAATCATTCCCCGGTGTCTTCTAGTATGTGTGTATGTGTGTGTGAGTGTGAGTGAGTGTGTGTATATGAAGAACTGCTCCTTTGTAATCCTAGCCTGTATGATTTTTCCATCTAATTTATCTTTGGGGATGAATACCACCAACTTGGGCCAAAACAAATAGGCTGCCAAGGGTTATAGTACTGTCTACAACTAAAAGCTGTTCATAAAAATTTTTTAAACTTTTGTTTAGAACATGTGAGATTCCTTAGCTCAGAGGGAGTCATCAATTCAGACATCAGCAGTTATTTGTCAAAATGCTACATCAGGAACTATTATATTTATGCATATCTAGGTTTTCTAAAATAAATGTAACCTCTGAGGGAATACAATCATTCTGGGATCCAAATTAGATAGATACCTGGGCCTCTAGGCTTAACATTACACAAATATCCCTTCTTGGTTTTATAAAATTGTTGAATTATTTCGAGTCACACAAATGCACCCATCCTTGGGGCCTTGAGGGCATTAACATTAATCAAAGTGATGCAAAATTCAATTAGAAATTATCTGATGCTCCCTGCATGTTGATCTCACTAGACAAGAAGTCTCGTTTGCAATAATCTACTTGAACAGATGAGGCTCAGATCAGTCTCTGAAGCTGAAAGCTGTCAAAGGATAAGTTTCAAATCAGGGCAGAAAAATGATCCCAACACGGGAGACTTTTTCAAAGCATCATCCATAGTAGAAGTGGAGCCTGGGGCAAATCACACTTTAATGGGTCCCCTGAAACACTTTCTTTTGTCGCTGACATCTAGTTAAATGAATGGCAGGAATTATTGCCTTTAGATTAAATGTTCCCTGGACCCAGGTACATATGTAACTACAATTATACCGTGCATATGGAGAGAGGGACATGCTATGAAGGGCTTGATAGTATTGTATGGAGTATACAGACAAATAAGGTCACTTGCCACAGACCTGCCCTCTGGCTTCAAGGCCACACTGCTCGGGTCCCTGGCTCAAGCCATTGGAAAACAGGCAGTCACAGAGTGGAAAGACGTAGGTGTTAGGCTAGAGTTTGAATCCCAACTATGCCATTTTTATTTCCCTAGTGACTTTGGATAAGTTGCTTCACTGTGCTTCACCTTTAAAATGAAGATGTTTATCTCATGGGAATATTATGAAGGTTAATAATAAATATATACGTAATGCATATAATGTATAAGTGATTTTTATAGTTTATAGTATTCAACGATTTCTTTAAAGAACCTTCTGTAACTCTTCTATCATGGATATGAGCCACTGTACCCCTTGAAAACTTTACTCTTTAGCCCTTTCCCAGTCCTACGGTACTTAGAGAATCCGCATGTTCATAGCATTCTTAAGTCTCAGAGCTGCTAAGGACTGGAGATATCCAGAGACAGGGATTATCTGTGGTTAACTGGTGGAAGAGGATCATATCTCATACCTGTGTGGATTTTGACGCTTACGTCTGAAGCCCTGGGCTTCCCAGGTAGTGCTAGTGGCAAAGAACCCGCCTTCCAGTGCAGGCAATGCAGGAGACAATGGGTTCAGTCCCTGAATCAGGAAGATCCCCTAGAGAAGGAAATAGCCACCCACTCCACTTTTCTTGCCTAAGAAATCCCATGGACAGAGCAGCCTGGTAGGCTGTAGTCCATGGGGATGCAAACAGTTGGACACTACTGAGCGAACTAAATTGTAAATTACAAGTATGAAGCCCTGCTGTGTGTGACGTCATGGTGTCTAGCCGTGGCCCTGGCCGTCATCCTACTTGCAGTTCCCCTAGGGCATAACTATTCTTATGGACAATGAATTTTATGTGGTTCCTAGTGGCAAAAGCTCAGTGTTCATCTCTCTCACCGGTCCAAATTATTCCTCCACATTTGTGCTCTTGAATTCTTTCACATAAGTAGTGTAAGAAACTGTGCATTCAGTGAACTGTGTGAAGATTTAGTGTATAGGATCATTGCTTGTAGGTAATTTTTAAAATTGTAAATTATTTGGAAGGGAGGAAGGTTCAGATTTTTGCAGACTAAAAAAACTTAATTTTTCTTCCTTTGCTTATGACATACCAATGATATATGTTCTCAGGAACAGGAGGTAATACAGATTTGAGTTATCATGCTTTGAGATTTTGTTAAACTCTCCTATGCAATTTGATTTTTCAGATCCTTAGTTTATGGTGGTGACTCCCAAGAGAAAGCTTCCTGAAGTAGATGAAATGTATTTATTTTTGATTTGTTGGACAACTTAGGGATGTGATGATTTCTTCACATCCCCATCCGTATGTTCTTAAAGAAATAGTAATCACTGGTTTAAAACATCCATTTCATCTGTCCTTCCATTTTCAATGATAATATTAACAATTATTGTGTTGATTCAAATCAGCAAAGTTTTTTAATGATTATACCATTTAATTTTTTCTTAAAGCACTTTCTCATTTGATTAACACATAGGCTTTTCCTTTATTCATGTTTTTTTCCCCTCAGTCTTCATCATCTCTCTCTTACCAGACAAAAGGTCAAGTACAAGTGCTTGTAATGGCGCATAGTAGTTATTGAACCCCAGTGGTTAAGACTTCAAGAGACCATTAAGAGGACAGAAAAATGTACCTTTGATATCTTAATTTGATCACTCTAATTGAGAAAAGTACACCTTAATAATTATTCAGTAGGTATATTGACCTAACTATTCATTCGCCTTCTAATTTGTACCCTCAGTCTCTGCTTTTCTGAGTTTTATCTCCATTTAACTAGATGATATATGGAGACCCTCAGACATTAATATTCAGGTGATGGAGCACAGGCCTTGACCTGTGCCTTTCTCTCTTCTTTTTTCCTCCCTGGAGTCCATTCTTTTTGTACATGGCATTGCTGGTGGGTTCCATCAGGGAACTGCCAGCATAGGCTAGTTATAATAATGCTTTCAGATTGCTTCAGAGTCTGTAATTAAATGACATCACTAAGTCTTAAATGCATCTGCTGTGAAAGTCAGAAGGCTAAATTATCCCATTAGAGAAGAGTGTTACTTGCTGTTAAAGAATCCCAAGTTTAGTATGCTGAAGCGTTGCTTCAGGAAAGCTGTTGAAAGCCAGTTGAGCATGGAACATAGTGGGAAGATTGGGAGGCTGGAAGGCCATGTGGTTCAGAACAAGCTGTTCAAGAATCACAGCTGCACTCAGGCTAACTTGTTAAAAAAAAAGACATTTTTCCCAAATGCAGTTAACTGCTTGGCTGCTGGTTTTCACTCTGAAGAAATAACTATTTGAGGCAGCTGTCAACTACATGACTCCAGAATAATATGTTGTAGTTTATTGGAGTACAGTTTGAGTGAGACCAGTGCTGTGAATTTAGTTCCCATAGAACCAAACAATTTAACTTAATTAAATCACCAGTTAATGTGTCTCTAACCCTATGTAGCCAAACCACACCTACCCACCACCCACCCACCGCCCCAACCCCATATTATTGCCTCAGAGCAGAAGAGAGTCTGGAGAAAGAAACTCTGTTGATTGGCCCAAAAGTCCCATCACTGTTAGAATGAAACTAATGAATCTTTGTCTTCTATGCCTGTTTGGGGTTACAAAGAGTCGGACATGACTGAGCGACTGAACAACAACGAAATGCCTGTATGGGCTTCCCAGGTGGCGCTAGTGGGGAAGAACCCGCCTGCCAGAGCAGGAGACATGAGACATGGGTTCGATCCCTGGGTTGGGACGATCCTCTGGAGGAGGGCGTGGCAACCCACTCCAGTATTCTTGCCTGGTAAATCCCATGGACAGAGGAGCCTGGAAGGCTGCAGTCCCTAGGGTTGTACAAGAGTTGTACACGACTAAATTGGCTAAGCAGATTTTATTTGTTTATCTACTTTTATTTTAAAGATTTCTTTTCTTATGTTGACCATTTTTTTAAGTCTTCATTGAATTTGTTACAATATTGCTGCTTTTTTTTATGTTTTGTTTTGTTTTGTTTTTTTCCCCTGCACAGCACATAGGATTTTAGCTTCCTGACCAGGGATTGAACCTGTATCCCCTGCATTGAAAGGCAAAGTCTTAACCACTGAACCACCAGGGAAATCCCAGGCTAAGGAATTTTTAGAATTAACTTGTAGCATTCTTGTATTATTCCTTGTGCTACTATATGAAATATTTGTTTTGTCTTTGTCCCATGTTCCCTGCAGAAAGCTCTTAAAACCTTTGGACTCTCTAGAGTGACAAAGAGTGTCTTTTGTATGCTAATGAGGTGACTGGAGGAGAAGGCAGTCGCACCCCACTCCAGTACTCTTGCCTGGAAAATCCCATGGACGGAGGAGGCTGGTGGGCTGCAGTCCATGGGGTCGCTAGGAGTTGGACATGACTAAGCAACTTCACTTTCACTTTTCACTTTTCATGCATTTGAGAAGGAAATGGCAACCCACTCCAGTGTTCTTGCCTGGAGAGTCCCAGGGGTGGGGGAACCTGGTGGGCTGCTGTCTATGGGGTCACACAGAGTCGGACACGACTGAGGCGACTTAGCAGCAGCAGCTGCTGTAGAGGTGACTGGTGGCTGGATATCCCTGGATAGCTTCAGGATGGGGGCTGGTGCCCAGAAAGACCAAAGCATGATTATTGGAACTTTTCAGCCCCACCCCTTTGCCTCCTTGGAGGGAAGGAGGCTAGAGATTGAGTTAATACTGCATAGCCGATGATTTTATCAACCATACCACCCTCCCTGATGCTGCTGCTGCTAAGTCACGTCAGTCGTGTCCGACTCTGTGCGACCCCATAGACGGCAGCCCACCAGGCTCCTGTCCCTGGGATTCTCCAGGCAAGAACACTGGAGTGGGTTGCCATTTCCTTCTCCAGTGCATGAAAGTGAAAAGT
This sequence comes from Ovis aries, assembly GCF_016772045.2. Lineage (NCBI taxonomy): Eukaryota > Metazoa > Chordata > Mammalia > Artiodactyla > Bovidae > Ovis > Ovis aries. The sequence continues at coordinate 99,119,485 of NC_056057.1, forward strand.
AAAAGTGAAGTCGCTCAGTCACGTCCGACTCTTCGCGACCCCGTGGACTGCAGCCTACCAGGCTCCTCCATCCATGGGATTTTCCAGGCAAGAGTACTGGAGTGGGTCACTAGTGCCCTCCCTAAGAGCCCCTAAACAATAGGGTTCATGGAGCCTCCAGGTTGCTGAACACGTCCACAGGTGAGGAGGGTGGTTGTCCCAGCTCCACTGGGACAGAAGGTCCTTTATAATAAGTAAAAGTGAAAGTCGCTCCATCATTTCCAACTCTTTGTGACCCCATGGACTGTATAGTCCATGGAATTCTCCAGGCCAGAATACTGGAATGGGTAGCCCTGTTCCTCCTCTAGGGGATCTTCCCAACTCAGGGATCGAACCTAGGTCTCCCGCATTGCAGGCAGATCCTTTACCAGCTGAGCCACAAGGGGAGCCCATTTACTATCGGAAATAGTCATAGTAAATCCTTTGTTTTCCCCGATCCTGTGACCTGTTCTAGCAAATGACCAAATCCAAAGAGGAGATCTTTGTTTCCATAGCCTAGCTCCTGATCTGGCTGGTCACTCTGAAGCATGAAAGACCTGGGACCTGGGACTGGTGTCTGAAGTGAGGGCCTGGTAGGACTAAGCCTTTAACTCGTGAGGTCTAACGCTAACACTCAAATCAGTTCAGTTTAGTCGCTCAGTCATATCCGACTCTGCGACCCCATGGACTGCAGTACGCCAGGCCTCCCTGTCCATCACCAGCTCCCGTAGTTTACCCAAACTCATAACAGTCGGTAGTTAATGTTAGAATTGAACTGAGTTCCTGGACATCCAGTTGGTGTCCAGAGAGCTGGAGAATCAATTGGTGAAAAAATCTGACACAGTGGGTGTCAGAAGTGTTGTGATTAAAGCCAGCTCACACTCATTCAATAATCTTTCTCAGTCATCAATTGTGATGCTCCCTTTTAAATATAAAAAAAAAATAATGTAGGTACTTGACCAAGTCTTGGGTTTTCCAGTCACTGTTTTCTGTGGCACTTCTATAGAATTAAGAGGTTTCATCACTGGATTTCTTTCCTTCCCATATGTGTCTGGGAACACTGTATCATAATTCAGATTTTATCCTTTGTTTATTGAGTGAGATAGGGAGAATGGTGAGAGAATCTGGAAGTGGATGACAGGGACAAAAACCACCCCATTATTTCTTCCTTCATCCCTAAGCACATTACTTAGGTTCTCGAAATTGCCTGACATCTTCCATCCTCAGCCCCTGAGAAGGCCATTACCTCCAAGTCACCGAACGAGACTTCAAAGGAAGAGATAAAGGAAGTGAGCAAATGTTCTATATTCTTGATTTTACTTTAGAAACCTTTTTACTGAAAGGTCTTCTTCCTTCAAATCTCATACTCTTTCCAATATACACATGTATCAATGATAGTTTTTTGTTTTATTTTTTAATTCTGTTTGGTTTTGTTTAATCTTGCTCTGAGGCATGTGGGATCTTTGTTCCCTGACTAGGGATTGAACCCACGTCCCCTGCAGTAAACGTGTGGAGTCTTAGGGCCTGGACTACCAGAGAAGTCCTGGTTGCTTTTTCTTTTCTTTTTTTTTTTTTTTGATTGTAAGTTAAAAAAGTCAATATTCCCACCCCACCTCAAAAACAAAAAACAAACAAAAATTCTGAAAGAACAGTAATCCAAGGTTTCTTTTGGAAGGACAGAAGCCAGGGTGGCTCTGGGACCTCAGCAAGGGGAGTCTGCGTGTCCTTGGTCTGCAGTGTGCTCGTCACATGACTCAGCTCTCCCACTTCTGCCATTTATCTCTGGACATCATACAAGTCAATTCGTGTAAAGACATGGCTGTGCAACAGAAGAACTACTCTCAAAGCATCTATTCTTCTGGGGGTTATAGATTCTTCCCTGAGGAGGGGACTGGATAGGCCATCCTCAAGGCATCGATATTCTTATTGGAGTTTTTAGAGGCTTCATTTTTTGGGGTTGGCCATAGGTTGTTTTTGTTTTTTTTTCCCCAAATGGAAAAACTCCAGTGAACTTTTTAACCAACTCAGCAGTTCATCCAAAAGTAGGTGTCAGAGTCTTTTAGACCAGCACTCATTGCAGAAATGTAATAAAGGCTCTCAGAGCGTCTTCAGTACCTGAGAGGCTTGGAACACTAGGTCTAGAAAAGCGTTTTTCCTCTGACTTAAGGCTACATCGAGGATCTACATTTGGTGTCACGTTACATTCTGCTGATCTTTATTTAGCTGTTTGCCGCTTCTTCCCCTATCTGACAGAAGGCCAGGTAAGATCTAACAGCGATGACCTCATCATCCTGTCTGATGGTTTATGGATCTCTAAGGAACGTGGCTCAGACGGTAAAGTGTCTGCCTACAATGCAGGAGACCCGGGTTCAATCCCTGGGTCGGGAAGATCCTCTGGAGGAGGAAATGGCAACCCACTCCAGTACTCTTGCCTGGAAAATCCCATGGACGGAGGAGCCTGGTAGGCTACAGTCTTTGGGGTCGCAAAGAGTCAGACATAACTGAGCGACTTCACTTTTATTTTCCCTTTCAAGGAACATGTTAGTTGGTTGCATATTAAGTTTTCCCTTCCAAGTATCCCAGGAAAATGGAGAAGAAAAACCCAAAGACCTATTTCCTTCTTCGCCCTGTTAAAAATGTAAAATAATGGAACTAGTCCACTAATGTATGTGTGTGTATGTTTGTATGTATTTCAAGCTTCTACAATGCTCAGAGTCTTGTGCTTGAATTGTGGAGAATACAAGAAGATTGAACTAGTTTCTGAATTCAAATAGCTTACACTTCAGTTGACAATATAACACAGAAACATAAAGTAGTTACCATTGCCCTTCAAGGTTGTAAATAAATCCCAAATGATCAGTACACAGATGGAAAGTGCTTTAGACATGAAAGAGGAAGGATTCATGGAGAACAACAGTAATGAGAAGTAATATTTATTGAACGTTTTCTGTCAGGTCCTATATTGAGCACTTTTTTATGGGTTGTGCCATTCAATCCCTCAACATACAGTTGGTATTGTTTTGTAGATGAAGCAACAGGCTCAGAGAGGTTAAACAACGGATTTAAGTTTGCACAGATAGTAGGGGCATGACCTTCTCAATGTTCATAGTCTTCACTATTTTTGACAATTTTCTAGAGGAAAGGAAATAAAGTTTGTGTCTATTCAAAATACCATAACAGGTTCTTGGTCAACTCACCCACTCCCTCAGAGCTGTGACCCCCTCCTTGGCTTTTCCCTTTCTGAATTAGGATATCTCAAGTCTCAGTCTTTGTGCCTCTCTTCTTTTTTCTTCCTAATCTCATGCCTTTAAATACCAACCATGCACTAATATATTCTAAAATTTGTTATCTGCCCTGCCAGGCTCTCCTCTCAACCCTAGACTCATATATCCACCTCCCAACTTGACCTCTCTACTTAGATGTCTAATTGGCATCTTCAACTAAATTCATCTGAAACAAAAGTCTTCGTTTCTCCCTAGACTTGTTCCTCTCATTGTCTTACTCATCTCAGTAAATGCCAGCCCCATCCTTCCAGTGGCTCCAACCAAAACTCTTCATGCCATACTTGACACCTCTCTGTCTAAAAACCCCATACACACCAGGTCATTGGCAAAGCTTGTGTGCTCTGCCTTCAGACTACCTAGAGAATCGAGCTACTTCACACCATCTCTACTGCTCCTGCCCTGATCCAGGCTGACATAATCCCTCATCTCCATCACTTTAATAGACGACTGATGCTCTCATGACTCTTCTTGCCTGTTAAACTTCATTGTCCACATGGCAGTCATTTGCATGATCCTAGTTAAAAAAAAAAAAATCATGGCACTAGTCAGATTCTTTACCATGGTCTTTTTTTTTTTAAGCTTTCTTTCTTTTTAATAATGTGGACCATTTTTTGTTTGTTTGTGTAAAGTGTTTATTGAATTTGTTACAATATTGCTTCTTTTTTTAACGGTGTTTGGGGTTTTTTTTTTTTTTTTTTTGGCCGTAAAGCATTAGCTCCCCAACCAGGGATTGAACCCACACCCTCTGGATTGGAAGGGCAAGTCTTAACCACTGGACTGCCAGGGAAGTTCCTACCGTGGCCTTTAAAGCCCTGTTAACTTGTCCTACCTGATACATGTCTATTTCATGTCTGTCTGTCTAACTAGAATGTAAGCTGTATTAGCATCTCTGTCTATTCTGTCCATGGTGTCTAGAACAATGCCTCCCACATAGTAAATGCTCAATAAATACTGTGAATTGATTATCCATGTGGGTTCAGATGTTTATGCAACATTAAACAAATCAGTCATTTTAAGTACAGTTCCATGAATCAAACGTCTTCCTACCCTGCAATGACCTGAAAGAGCATGTCTGTTAGAAGGTTTTTGCTGCGAGATCCCAGTGCAGGGACAGATTCTGGCATTTTCATAGGGAACCCTGAAGCTGGAAGATGTGATCATTTAATAAATATTTGTTAACTCTGGTTGGACCAGATGCTATTCTAGGCTTTCAGAGAGGTTCAAAGATGTGTTAGACATGGGAGCTGGCAAGTGAGTGGCTCCCACAGCGACGCTGCCTCGTGCTCATGTCGTATTGAGAAATCATAATGAGAACATTGTGAAACCTGCCGTCTCTGTTTAGTCATATTCTGCGGTGATGCCGCTGAATCTGCGCACCAGCACGTTCCTAGATAACGTATTGCCTAGTTCCTGAGACCCACATCAATTTCTTTTTGTTATTCTACTGTTAGTTCACAGTTCACTGGATTATTCTTCATACAAATCTATGGCCTTTCAGTTATCTTTGGACTGGCTTTCAGTTCATTTTTGAATTGCCTTGTTTTCTTCAGTCACTATTCCGTTAGTGATTATGAACAAAAAATAAAAATAGTGATAGCTGTGGTGATAAGTTAATGAAGAACCCAGAGGAGGGGTTTTTGTTGTTATTGTTGTTTATTTATTCATTTGACTGCTCCAGGTCTTAGTTTTGGGATCATTAGTTGTGGCATGTGAACTCCTAATTTCTGTATATGAGATCTAGTTCCCTGACCAGGAATCAAACCTGGGCTGCTTGCATTGGGAACGTGAAATCTTAGCCACTGGACCACCAGGGAAGTCCCAAGAGGAGGGATTATTAACATGTTAAAAGGCAAGAGTCATCTACCAACTGATGAATGGATAAATAAATAAAATGCACTATATCCATATAATGGGCTATTATTCTGAATAAAGAAGAATGATCCATGCTATAAAATGGATGAACTTTGAAAACATTATGCTAAATGAAAGAAGCCAGTCACAGAGTCGACCTGTTATATGATTCTGTTTATATAAAAAGTCTGGAACTAACAAATGTATAGAAATAGGAAGTAGATTGGTGGTGGCCTCGGGCTGGAGATGGGGTGAATTGGGGGAGAAATGGAGAATCACTGCTGATGGGCGTGGGGGTTCTTTTGGGGGTGATGAAATCAATGTTCTAAAGTTGATTTTGGTGATGACTGCACAATTGTGTGAATATACTAGAAATCATTGGATTATAAACTTGAAATGGGTAAATTGTATGGTATGTGAATTATGTCTTAAGGTACTATGAAGGAGGAAAGGGAATTATTTGAAAAGTTCTGGAACACTGGGTTGAGAAAAGCATTTTCTTCAGGCTTCCGGCTATGCAACAACTCTCTACCTTGTGCCACTTTGCATTTTGCTGACTTTGGTTCAACTCTATGCCACATCTCAGTACCTCACTCTACCCCAGCATAAAATAACACACATTTTTCTTTTGTATCTCTTAATTCATTCGGTTGCTAATTTCATTCGTGCTTTCTGATATAATTTTGTAGTCAACCACACTAACAGTATGGGGTCACCATTGGATAATAGAGCAAAACAAAGCATTATATTGCAAAGAAGACCAGAGGAAGATTTGAAAGTCCTGGATTCTTTGCCCATTACTGACCTAGAAATAGCAATGCTCAAATTACAGAACTCTGTACCTCTGTTGTTTACTTCCATTATAAGATTGTGTTACCATTATAATGGTCTTCCCTGACGGGTCAGATGGTAAAGAATCCACCTGCGTTACAGGAGACCCAGGTTCGATCCCTGGGTCAGAAAGACCACTTGGAGAAGGGAATGGCTAGCCACTCACTCCAGTATTCTTGCCTGGAGAATTCCACGGACAGAGGAGCCTGGCGGGCTATAGTCCATGGGGTTGCAAAGAATCAGACACAATTATAATAATGGCAGGTGTACTGATCAGTCTAAGGCTATCCATTTCAAAGAGAAAATGTCATTTTGATGTCAATTGTGGAGAAGAAAAGACTTTCAGTTTCTAAGAATACAGTGTTGTTGAAAATAATGACAGACTTTGTGAGTTAGTTTGTGCATTTGAACCATCACAACTGTGTTACCATATTTCGTTTCTAACTCTCATCCTAGATGGAGTAGTCAACACATTGGTCACCTGGTAGAAGGAATGTAAGGACTTGCCATGTTTTCTGGCCAGCAAGATCTTCAGCCGCTTGACCACATAATTAGTAAAAGTGCATATTCTCGTGTAACAGACCTGACATTATAGAGTTCGGTGGCTCCTGAGGGATCCCAGAGCTGCCTCCAACCTGATAAATAATGAGCACATATCTAACACAACCTGATCTTCCCAGCAGAAGAGTCAGCCTCCTTTATGGTCTGCAGTGTGGGCAATGAATCAGTGCTTGCTGAGTGAACTGCACTTAGCCCAGCTGGAGGAGGATCAAGCTTTTTTAAGAGCAATAGAGCATGCAATAGAATATAGACAGGAAAGGAATTTGATGAATTGATTTTCACTGGAAAAGTCTAAGAGATGTCTCTACCTAAGATTGCTTAATAATCCTAAAGCTTGAAGCTGCTAATGAGTCCCTGCCCATCCCACTGGGGACACTTAATACAAGTTGCTAAGCACTGAGTAGTCTGAAACAGATGATGCAGAAAGCCATGCTTGGATTTCCTGGAACTGTGGGGGTGATCACTGGTGACATCTCAAATTGCACCAAGGTGATAGAAGTTTGGTAGAAAGTTCTGTTGGAAGAAAATTGGTAGAAAATACGTAGAAGCTCTTTGCTTTTATCACATTGGCACTGTTTTACATAATTTTTATTTTCTGAGTGGCCACATGCAAGCCATTTTAAATAAATGATTAGGCAAATTCTTCATATAATTTATCCCCTATTACTAGAGCTGCGTTACCCTCTTTCTTAATATTTACAACCAGCCAGTAACTGAAGGGAGGACATCATGACTGAATTGTTCTTCAGCTTCACTAAAGGGCCTTTCCAGCTTGAGATTGTTGGATAGATGTTCATGGTACACGCTGCAGGGGCCTCTGTGGAGTCTGCTTGTCAAGTAAACAGAATGTTCATCCTCAGGTTTGTGGTCCCCATAGCTTTCCAAGAATTAACTTACTTAGAAAATAATTAGTAATCAGAAAAGACATTTAAACTCAACTCTCTGAAGCATGGAGGCAGATGTACATTACATAAATTGAATTAACGTTATAAATACCTACTTTAGTTATAGACATAATTAGGTTTTCGTGAAAGAAGACATTTATGTAGATTGGGGAGACGTGGGAATGTTTTAATCATTGAAGAATCATTTTTATTGGGGTTGGATAGTCAGGGACTGATATTGAACTATAGGTCCTGTCGTCTCCACTTAGAATGATAAGATCTTAATGTTTTAGAAATCTTAATATTTTAGAACTGAAGGAAGCTGACAGCTGATCTCATTCAGCAGCTGACTATCCTGGATTCCCAGCTTCTAGAAGTCTGTGAAGTTGGTGGTAAGCTTCATAAGTTATTTTCAGTATTTTCATGTGTATGGATGCACTCATGATATGGCTACAAAATTACTAGTAGGTTTATTTATATTCTGACTGGTGTTATATCACCTCGAGATGTAGTACTTACTGTAGGCGCTGTAGCACTTACTGTAGGCGCTGTAGCAGTGGAAACTAGGTCTACCCTAGCTCAGGTATGTGTCCTTAACATCCTGAATAGGTCCTCACACGTGCTCAGAACTTAATAAATACTTGTTGGTCATGTGGTTAGACAAATGGAATGAAGCACTGATCAGGAGTTCTGGTTGGCAGTTATATAAACTTGGATTAATTTTTTAAAGGAGAAACAGATTATTGTTTAATAAGTGCAATTTGGTTAGTAAAAATATTTCAAAACAAAATCTCAGTGAAAGTGCATCACTAAATTACATTTTGGATGTGTTAACTGCTTCTAGTAGTTCTGAACCAGGGCCTGGAAAAGCTCATTAGCTTGCTCCAAGCTGAGCAGCAGGCTGGGTGTAGCATCAGGATTAAAACCCAGAGCTGTGTGTCTACAGTGTCCCCAACCATGAATTACGTTAGCTAAAACTGATCAGGTTTCTTTGTATGTTTCATCTTTATGAACTGAAAATATTATCTAAGATTTGGAAAGCAAACATCTGTGGCTGTAAATAAAACTTACCTCTGTGGTTGCTTCCTTTTACTTTTATGAATGATGCATGGAAACTAAATTGAACATTGTTTGTTCCCATGCAGATGAGAGACTACTGAATTCTGTGGTTTAGGGAATTTGGGAAGGGATGGTACAGCTGCCTGTGAAAATCTGGTGACAGCTGCGGACCCTGGAGAAAGGCTTCTATGCCCAGACCCATGCAGTGTTACACACTGCATCGGATGATTCACAGACCCTGGGTTAAGGACCCTGAGTGAGGGGATCGACTGCCTTTTCTCTCGCCCCTCCCATAGTCTTGGATGTTCTCTTTTGAGCTTTCACATTTACTTCTACTCAGATCACAATTAAATAGCCTGTAACAGTTCATCATTCAAAACACCCCCAAAGGGACTTTACATATTGTCCATAGAAAGTAATTATTTGATTTACAAGTAAGGCATTTTCATTAAATATATATATATATAATGGGGAAAAAACTGCTAAAGGAGAAAATTGTTCACAGGAACAAAAGTGTAGATTACTCTGCTATGATGAAGCCCTAAGTGGAGCTACTGTAGAATATGCATTTTTGCATGGAAATGGAGCTGTAAAGACAGACAGTTTTGCTGCTCTGAAAAAAACAAGTGTGTAAAATGATGTGTTTACAGCTCTTCAGGATTAAGTATCAAATGGGATAGTCAAGTTTGGGTTGTCTGAGTGGGTCTGGAACCTCGTTAGCATAGACAGAGGCCAACAGGGAATTGTCGCGTCCCAGATGGGACAGAACAGTCTTTGCCTTCGGAACCTCTCCAGGATTGGCTCCCAAAAAGCAAAGGTGGACATGCCCTTGGCTTTTTAGAGACGTCCCCTCTTACCCGCACATTTTTTCTTCTTTACCTGTAAAAATATGTCAATTAGTGGGAAACGCACAGTGTGTTTAATTGGCAAATGAAGATATTTAATAAGAGTGAGGCCTCGGAATCCTCAAAGAGGAGCTTGATCAGGGAGCCTTGCACCTCTGCTTACCATCTTCACTGATGATTCGAAGAGACTCTGACAGAGGCAATGGTGCCCTGTTGCCCCTGACTATATTTATCAGAAGCTCGGGTAACTTTTGAACTCTGAGTCTCAGACATATGACCCCAAAAGGACTTTTGGCTTTATGTTGGCTCTCCTAACACCCAAGAAAATATCCCAATGACTTCTGTAGGTCTTTTTTTCCCCATAGCCTCTCTTGATATAGTAAGAAATGATTCAAGAATTAGATTTGAGGAGCTTGAGCTTGTGAAGCCATTTTATCCTCATATATCTTACCCAGTATTTCGCTCAGTGGGTTTTTCCCCCTAATATCCAGTCTTTGTAATTGACTTTGACTCCTTCATAAAGTCTCCTAGTTGGAAAAATAACTCTTTAGAGATACTATCTCATATATGGATACATTCAGGTGACTTCAGTACTTAGAGTGGTATTTTCACTTTTGCTGTCCAGATGATCATAGACTGCTTCCCATTTTAAATGGTGAATTGATTCAGAAGGGCAGTGGCAGCTTAGACCCTTCTCACCCCTACTGAAGACCTTGACACTCTCTGACCTCCCTGGGGAGCCTGGAAGCAGAGCGTCCCTCTTCTGCCTTGGAATTCTTACTTAATTTTTAATATTTGTAAAGTCTCCAAATTAAATCACCCTTTTCTTGGTACTGAACTTTAGTCTCTAGGTTATTCCATCTCTTCTCTTAGCACCTGAGCAGCACCACCTTGAATGTAACTCATTCAAGTTTCAGTTCTTCCAGCCGAGGTGTTCTTTCCGTCATTGTATTAGTGTCGCTGGCCGTGTCCATGCTGTTGATAACAGCCAGAATGTATTACAGCTGTCTGCCACTGAGCACCTTCTCTTCTTCAATAGCAGAACTCTCTGCCTCCATTGATCGAGCATCTCCTAGTCTAATCACTTTTAATCCCTCTGTTTTTCTGCAGCAGCTATTCATTGTGAGTGCTTTAAGTGTGTTCCATCAAAGAGACTGTGTAGTCAAAGAACTTTAAAAAAAAAAAAAGTCAGGTGTTACACAAGCAAGTTCATATATAACTATCATCGAATGTAACTATTATCCTCCATAAATAGGGAATGAAGACACATTGAAAGGGGAGAATGATTGTTCATGGGCCTGCCTTTCCCTTTAGCCACAACCATGAAAAAATATAATCCTCATTAAAGGGCCATAAAGTTGTCTGCTGTAGTGATTCAGCACATTCATGCCTTCTTGCTTTTAGTGCTGTTTCAGCTGCTGTTCCCTGCAGCTGGGATTTTGTTGTCTTTGTGGCCTTTGGAAATGAATATTCATAATGAGATAGCAGTGAGACTTCAGGTCCCTTTTAGCGCCCTCAGGGAATTACTCTTAGCTTCTAGGAAAGCTGAGGAAAAGGTCATATTATGCCAGCCCCCTATATTGACTCATGTAAGGTTGTGGGGGGGGCGGCGTATGCAGAGTGTCCAGGAAGTTCATTTCACCAGTAAACTGAGGCCCAGGGTTCCTAATTATAAATTGGACACCCAGATTGGCATCCAGTCTCTGGATACCCAAGCCGTATTCCTCCATAACATCATGCTGACTCCGTATTAACTTGCCGTTTTCATTCCTGGGGTTCTTACCCACTGAATGCTCACTCACTAGTCAGAATTTGACCATGATAGTGAGAGGTTTGTGACACAGCTGCTCCAAGAGGGGAGGGAACTGGACAAGGGTCCCTGTCAACCATGTGGGCTCTCAGTAGTAAACGCTCACAATATTTGGGGGCGTTAATTTCACCCACTACATCGCCTTTTTCCTTCTAAAAATTATCGTCATGATTATTAACAACTTTGTGATATCCTTAAGTTGATTCACAGAGAGTTTATGGGATACCTGTTATGAATAAATGGTGGTTGTTATGGTAAATAGAGTCCAGAATATAGAAGATAAATGATGGTTCTTCCTTTAAAATTTCTTTTTCTTAATTATACTGTAAGCACCCTATGAAGATTTATAATTATAAGATAACTTTGTTAAAATTCTTGTGACATATTTTTATTTACTGTACTTACCCAGGCCTCACCCTTAAAAGTTTTAGGTTAAGTTCTGCTTAACTTTCTCCATAGGGAGCTTTTTTTAATGTGTCCTGCTCCTTTAATTTCTTAATGAAATCAGGTCAGATGAAAGAACAGTTTTGCTTTCCCAAGGTGATGTCACTCGGATCCCAGACTGAACGTTTTTGTTTTTTTTTTTTTTTTCCTGGAATGCAGACCAGTCAGATTTCTGGCAGTAAAGGGCTCTAGTGGAAAGATGACCAAAGGGTCACCCTTCCTAATCAAGTCTGCCCAGGCAGGTTCCTAGGTTGGCTGAAGGGTAAGCTAGATGGCTTTGCCTATTTTAGGCATGGCATCAATGTGACATTAGACTCATGAATTTACTTTTAGTGATCTGTGTCTTTGTTTTTCTTTAGAAGACACCTGACTTTATATAGATGGACTCCTTCCCCAATTATGTACCCGGGAAGCTAATTATTCAGTCAGAGGGTAATGAGAGACCCGGCCATCTGTCTGCCGATTTAATGGAGAGCCAGCACATCCCAAATAGGAAGTAATTGGATTGACAGACACAAAGCCAGTTATTAGACTGTTACTATCTGATTGGAAAAAGCAGGCGGAGAAGAAGCATACAACTGTAGCAAAACTAATCTGTTGATGTCTGTGGTTCCCGGCATGCATAATCCGCCACACAGAATTCGTGGGCTTTGAAACTCCTGACTGGCTTAGGAGTATTTGGAGTTCCTGCCTCAGAATTCATCTCTGTATTCTTATTGCAAATCATTATAAGGCAATCTAATAAAACACAGTTTGCATAAAGATGGGGCCCATTTATAAAACTGTCACTGCAGCCTCTCTATTAATAGAGCCATTTTAAAGATTTATTATGAGCATATGTTACTTCTTACAGGGGGCCAGATTGAGAGCTGCAGGATTGGAACACGCGAGAATGTGTTACTTGTGATAATTTTCGAAAAAAAAACTTTTTTTTTTTTCAAGTTATTCTGCCCATGGAATGTCATTAGACCCATGCTCTTTTCTTACATTCAGGTGTGATCGTCTAACAGTAGTCTTAAAGAGACATGAAAGGAAGGTATTAAGACCTAGAATACCATGTTGCATAAACACATTTTTTCTCTCACAGGTTCCAGTTTTACTGTCTGGCACCATTGAAGGTCAGAGGACATGGGGGATGGGCTCAGTGTGAGAGCAGGGCAGCAGATAAGCTCTGCAGCTTTATTCTCAGAACAATGGGCTGGGAGGGCTCTGATGGAGGTGGAGAGAAGTGGTAAATATAGCACTTCCCTTAGTCATTGATGGATTCAGGGATAACTGTCACCTCCTAGAGTTTCTAGTCTTCCGTGTTCATGGCTGGAACTAGACCAGAATCCAGCAAGTGTCTCTAAAGCACCCGCAGCATCTTATGCACTTTTCTAAGTTGTCCACTGAAAACTAATGCATGGCCTAAAAGCTGAGAATTGTATTTTATTTGGTGATAGCTTAGTTCGTAAAGAGTCTACCAGGAGACCCCAGTTAGATTCCTGGGTTGGGAAGATCCCCTAGAGAAGGGATAGGCTACCCACTCCAGTATTCTTGGGCTTCCCTTGTGGCTTCCCTGGTAAAGAATCCATCTGCAAGGTGGGGGACCTGGGTTCAATCCCTGGGTTGGGAAGATTCCCCTGGAGAAGGGAAAGGCTATACCCACTGTACCCACTATAGTCCATGGGGTTGCAAAGAGTCAGACACAACTGAGCAACTTTCACTTGGTGAATTTGCCAAGGACTTAAGCCCAGGACACAGTCTCTCAGCTCTGAGGGACCGTTCTAAAGAAGTAAGGGAGGAGTCAGGATAGTCAAAATATCAAAAGATTCCCATTCATGAAAGAAAACCAGACATCTCAGGGCTTCCCTGATGGCTTAGCGGGTAAAGAATTCACCTGCCTGACAGGAGACACAGGAGATGTGGGTATGACCCCTGGGAGAAAATCCTCTAGAGGAGGAAGTGTCAACTCACTCCAGTATTCTTGCCTGGAGAATCCCGCAGACATTGGAGCCTGGTGGGCTACAGTGCCTCAGATCACAAAGACTCACACAGGACTAACTAAACAGACACAGAGAGACATCTCAAGTTAAGAAATTTAGTGCCTTTCTATATATGGGAAGATGCAGTAATTTCAACATCAATGAAATTATTGCTTTGATGAGCACCTGAGCTGTCTGGGGCCAATATCATATGCTTTCTCATCCTGAGTCTCCTCAGGGTGCATCATTGTGGGTGGCTGGAGTGGGTCACAGCTAAATCGGAGTGTCCTGTTTCCACCCTGAATTTCCTCAGGGCTCACTGTCGGGGCTGCTATAATGTGATGGCCTGATGGCTGCAACATCCTATTATGCCTGACACAGCAGGCAATATTTTTTCCATTCACATAGTTCAACATATATACCTATAAATCAACCTAAGTTCCTGCTCTCCTGGGGCTTACATTGCAGTGAGGCAAATGGAGAATAAACAAATAGGTGAGTAGATATATTGTTGTTCAGTCGCTAAGTCGTGTCCAACCTGCAGCACCCCAGACTTCTCTGTCCTTAACTATCTTCTGGAGTTTGCTCAAATTCATGTATGTTGAGTCGGTGATGCTATCTAACCATCTTATCCTGTGCCACCCCCTTCTCCCTTTGCCTTCATTCTTTTCTAGCATCAGGGTCTTTTCCAGTGAGTCAGCTCTTCACATCAGCTGGCCAAAGTATTGGTGCTTCAGCATCAGTCCATCATTGAATATTTGGGGTTGATTTCCTTTAGGATTGACTGTCCGCCCTGAAGAAATTGATCTCCTTGCAGTCCAAGGGACTCTCAAGAGCCTTCTATGGTATCTAATTATAATAAGTTCTACAAAAGAAAAAGAAGATGGAATTTAAGATGATAGTAGTTGGGAAGCTATTTTAGATACCAAGCCTTCCTTGAAATTCTGCAGAAGACATCATGTTTGCAGAGACCTGGCTGAAGTGTGACTAGAGGAAGAACAGACCAGAGAGGGGGCCCAGCACTTGCCTAGAGAACATTTGAAGTACATTGTCCATAGACACCAGGTGCTGCCAGGCTGCTTTGCATGAATAAGGTCTCCCGTGTTTCTTGTCTGCAAGTTAAGAAAGACTGATAATATATATGGAAGGGTGTTGTGAGCTCTAAATGGTATGCAGACATGGATTTGGTTAGGAAGCTCTGGGTGATCTCTAGACAGCTCCATTGTTGGAAACTGAATCCTTAAATGTTTCAAAGAAGTCCTATTTATAGAGACTCAGTGACAGATGAATTTTCATGATACAAATACTTTATCATTTATTTGATAGGCACATTTTCAAATAAATGAACACATTAATTAACTTAGTAGCATTTGTTGTTGTTCAGTTGCTCAGTCACGTCCAATTCTTTGCAACCCCATGGACTGCAGTGTAGCAGGCTTCCCTTGCCTTCACCATCTCCGAGAGCTTGCTCAAATTCATGTCCATTGAGTTGGTGATACCATCCAACCATCTCGTCCTCTATCACCCACTTCTCCTCCTGCCTTCAATCTTTCCCAGCATCAGTTCAGTTCAGTTCAGTTCAGTTCAGTCACTCAGTCGTGTCCGACTCTTTGTGATCCCATAGGCTGCAGCATGCCAGGCCTCCCTCTCCATCACCAACTCCCGGAGTTTACCAAAACTCATGTGCATTGAGTCGGTGATGCCATCCAACCATCTCATCCTCTGTGTCCCCTTCTCCTCCTGCCTTCAGTCCTTTCCAGCATCAGGGTCTTTTCCATTGAGTCAGCTCTTCACATTAGGTGGCCAAAGTATTGGAGTTTCAGCTTCAACATCAGTCCTTCCAATGAACACCCAGGACTGATCTCCTTTAGGATGGACTGGTTGGATCTCCTTGCAGTCCAAGGGACTCTCAAGAGTCTTCTCCAACACCACAGTTCAAAAGCATTAATTCTTCAGCACTCAGCTTTCTTTATAGTCCAACTCTCACATTCATACATGATTACTGGAAAAACAATAGCCTTGACTAGACAGACCTTTCTTGACAAAGTATGTCTCTGCTTTTTAATATGCTGTCTAGGTTGGTCATAACTTTCCTTCCAAGGAGTAAGCATCTTTATCTTTCATGGCTGCAGTCACCATCTGCAGTGATTTTGGAGCCCCCAAAAATAAAGTCAGCCACTGTTTCCACTGTTTCCCATCTATTTCCCATGAAGTGACAACACCAGATGCCATGATCTTCGTTTTCTGAATGTTGAGCTTTAAGCCAACTTTTTTCACTCTCCTCTTTCACTTTCATCAGGAGGCTCTTTAGTTCTTCTTCACTTTCTGCCATAGGATGGTGTCATCTGCATATCTAAGGTTACTGATATTTCTCCCAGCAATCTTAATTCTAGCTTGTACTTCGTCCAGGCCAGCTTTTCTCATGATGTGCTCTGCATAGAAGTTAAATAAGCAGGGTGACAATATACAGCCTTGATGTACTACTTTCCCTAAATGGAACCAGTCTGTTATTCCATGTCCAGTTCTAACTGTTGCTTCTTAACCTGCATACAGGTTTCTCAAGAGGCAGGTCAGGTGGTCAGATATTCCCATCTCTCTCAGAATTTTCCACAGTTTATTGTGATCCACACAGTCAAAGGCTTTGGCATAGTCAAGAAAGCAGAAATAGATGTTTTTCTGGAACTCTCTTGCTTTTTCCATGATCCAGTGGATGTTGGCAATTTGATCTCTGGTTCCTCTGCCTTTTCTAAATCCAGCTTGAACATCTGGAAGTTCATGGTTCATGTACTGTTGAAGCTTGGCTTGGAGAATTCTGAGCATTACTTTACTAGCGTGTGAGATGAGTGGAGTTGTGTGGTAGTTTGAGCATTCTTTGGCATTGCCTTTCTTTGGGACTGGAATGAAAACTGACCTTTTCCAGTCCTCTGGCCACTGCTGAGTTTTCCAAATGTGCTGGCATATTGAATGTAGCACTTTCACAGCATCATCTTTTAGTTTTTGAAGTAGCTCAACTGGAATTCCATCACCTCCACTAGCTTTGTTCATATGACGCTTCCTAAGGCCTACTTGACTTCGCATTCTGGGATATCTGGCTCTAGGTGAGTGATCACACCATCATGATTATCTAGGTCATGAAGATCTTTTTTGTACTGTTCTTCTGTGTATTCTTCCCACCCCTTCTTAATATCTTCTGCTTCTGTTAGGTCCATACCATTTCTGTCCTTTATCGAGCCCATCTTTGCATGAAATGTTCCCTTGGTATCTCTAATTTTCTTGAAGAGATCTCTAGTCTTCCCCATTCTATTGTTTTCCTCTATTTCTTCACATTGATCACTGAGGAAGGCTTTCTCATCTCTCCTTGCTATTTTTTTGGAACTCTGCAGTCAAATAAGTATATCTTTCCTTTTCTCCCTTGCTTTTTGCTTCTCTTCTTTTCACAGCTATTTGTAAAGCCTCCTCAGATAGCCATTTTGCTTTTTTTGCACATCTTTTTCTTGGGGATGGTCTTGATCCCTGTCTCCTATACAGTGTCACTAACCTCTGTCCATAGTTCATCCAGCACTCTGTCTATCAGATCGAGTCCCTTAAATCTATTTCTTACTTCCACTGTATAATCGTAAGGTATTTGATTTAAGTCATACCTGAATGGTCTAGTGGTTTTCCCCAATTTCTTCAATTTAACGTAGTGTTTTTCTAATAAGTCAGTTCTTCACATCAGGTGGCCAAAGTATTGGAGCTTCAGTTTCAGCATCAATCCTTCCAATGAATATTCAGGACTGATTTCTTTTAGGATTGATTGGTTTGATTTCCTTGCAATTCAAGGGACTCTCAAGAGAATTCTCCAACACCACAGTTGAAAAGCATTAATTCTTTGATGCTCAGCCTTCTTTATGGTCCAACTACCTTGTAATGAGTGCTACTATATGTCAGGAGCTTTCCTTTTATATATTATATGGTGAATACAGGGCATTCATTTAATGCATACATCACTGACAACTTTAACCCTCCAACTTTTTCCCTGTTTTGTAGATCAGGGGTCAGGGGTGGGGGGAGGCGGTAAGTCAAGGAAGTCCTCTGGTTAAATACCTGGAGAGGTGAGATTTCTACCCAGGTGTGTCTGACCACAAACCTTGTGTATGATGTTGTCCAAAAGGTCATCCCGTGGAGTCTTAAAATGAGTGGCACATTGTGTTAGGAACCATGAGACATAGAGAGAAAAAAACTACAAGCACAGTCTCTGTACTCAGAGAAATGAAAATATAGCTGGGAAGAGATGATTACATTAGAGATACCCACAGACAGTGAAAGATGAGATATAAACACATAATTGCATTCCGTGGTCTGTGAAAGCTAGGGAAAAGAGAGAGATGAATGCAGGCTGGAGACAATAGGCCTGAAGCTAAGCTTTTAAAAGAGAGGTGGGATTTAGGTAGGCTGTATCATGGAGTTTCAGTCATATATGAGCATTAGCAGCTACTCTTGCCCCTAAGGGGAAAATCAGATATCATGATTATCTGTGGAAATCACTTAGCAACTTAGAGATTAACTACCATCTCTTAACATGGTAAATACAAGGCAATTAGGTTTTTCTCCAGGGTTTTTCTTTGTCCTTTTTGGTTAAGCTCTAAGAGAAGTATTTCCCTTATTAATGATAGGCATTCTAGTGCATTCAAAATATATATTTAAAAATACCAGGTTACGGAGTCACAGTGGCTAGATGCTGATACCAAAGAAAAGATAGCCAGGACCTGAGTCTGATCAAAAGACTTGAATTTGTGTCTCCCTGTTTGCAAACCCTGGGACCTATTCTGAGGAAGTAAATGGCACTTTAATACCTGGTAGTATTTACACTGCCCTCTCAGCCTGTGTATGGTTGCTTTCATTTATACTGAATATGTTTGTTCTGAAACGTCACTAAAGTGAATTGTGCTTTGAATGAGTGGAAAGGCATAAGTGAAAAGTCCAGAGCAGGAATAATATAGGGTTCTTATGAGATAATGAGCATCCTGCAGAAATGTGGGAGCATAATAATGGGGCCAGGAGAGAGTATTTTCAGGAGAGCCCTGAAACCCAGAGAGAGAATTTTGGATTAATGTAATGGAAGTTGAAGCCATAGAAGGTTTTTGAAAAATGGAATATCACTGTGAAAGGGATCTTCAACGTAGATTAATCAGGTAGGTGGAGCTTAGGGTGGATAGTGAAGTGGTCTTGGGAAAGACTGGTCCAGAGACAGTTTGTCAGAGTCTATGAGAAGAGGGATGGACCAGAATGTTAGACCAGTCATAGAGATGGGACTTGTTTGGAGAGAACTTTGTTGCCTTTTTACCTTACTTGCTCTCCTTAAGGGGAATGATGTACATTCAAAGGAGGAGGTTAAATACAGGTAAATTACTGAAGCATCTAGCTGTAGCTTTTTGGAATGTACATCCATCTATCCATCCTACATTCTTTCCTCCCTTTCTAAATTTATACTTAAGAGTCAAACACATTTCCCCAGGTAACAGTCCCAGTGTAGCACTATGTTGGAGGCATAAAAATAGGTAATGAATATGAAAGTGACTCACATTCTAAAAGCAAATTGGAAACATCATGGTTATTATTATTTAGTTTTCATCCCTTTTGACTTCTCTTAAACTCATGTTTAGAATAGATGGGTAGATATATGTACTGCTTTGTACATTTGAAAGCAAATACACCCTTCAGCGATCCAGTTTCTTATTATTCTGATTCCTTCTCCATTTTTATGACAGTACCTTCTACTAGAAAATTAGTTGATCAAGGAAAAAGGAAGAATTCCTTTTCTTCAAGACCTAAAATGATCACTTTGCTTCTCTCTATAATGCTTTGAATGGAAAAGGCACATTCCAAAATTTTTTGCTGTTTTAATAACATCTCTTTTAGTTTCCTCATAAGATAATATTAAAGAATAGTCATATTAAGTTACATTCCTACAATAAATTTTCAGTCCTCTGATAGGGTTTTCTTTCTTTTGTTTCAGAAATTCAAATAGTTTAGGAACAGTAGTCAAAAACAAATTCATTCAGTTTGAGTTCAACATTTCATGGACATCTCCTGATCATTGCTTTAAGCTTTAGGTGTTGACATCCAATTAGAACTACCCGTCCCAGTGTGGAGACCTAACAGGGCAGGCAGACATCCTCTATTCTTCAGTAAAAATGCTACAGAATATTGGGTTAGCTATGGAAAAATACAAACTAACTTTTTGGTCAACTCAGTATTACTACAAAGTCAAGCATGCAGTTTCTCAAGTCAGAGAAAAATATATAAAAATTTAAAGATTATCTGATCCTTTCCTTCCTTTACAGTGTTGTAACTTGCATACTTTACCTTCTGGAATAGAGTGGTTCAGCCTTGTAGTCAGAGTTGACCACGCTTATCTTTTCTTCAGATGAAAAAAAGAGTTGTTATTTGACCACTGGCCAAAAGCCATGACCTGCATGGCAGACACCCATTGAATACTTTAATGTAGGGAGGGCAGATGGTGAAGGCATGGCGTGTGTGGCCGGGGTGACTTGAGAGCTGGAAGATGACTCTCTTTCTCCTTGTTATTGCTTTCTTAACAATGCTGTTTATCCCTGTGCTAATTTCAAAGGTGAGCAACGAGATGAGAAACATGCACCCCACTCCAGTACTCTTGCCTGGAAAATCCCATGGGTGGAGGAGCCTGGCAGGCTATAGTCCAGGGGTCCTAAAGAGTCGGACACAACTGAGCGACTTCACTTTCACTTTCTTGGCTGTGAGATATTATTTGCTAGCATCCCCTCATGCTTATATTCTCTTGTTGTTTGGTTATGTCATATTTGCTCTTTATGAATAATCAATAGGCATACTCCCTCTCCTTAAACCACTGCCTAACCAGCTAATAAGAGGCACGATTTGTCTTAGCAGTAATGTTGTTTATAATTTCTGAATACTTCCTAAAGGAAGAACTATGAATTAATTAGAGCTTGAACAAATGAAGTTAGATCTAATTGTCATGGGTAGAGAAGATGTAAGCATAGAATGGTCATAAACAGCAAATGGCCAACTGCAAATGAATATATATTTTCCTCGCATACGCTCAGTTCATCACAGACCTAAGTTCGCTGGCTTATATCAGTGTCATTTTCAGAGACGGCTTCATACACCAGTTTATGCAGGAAGTTTTACACTGGGCTTTCCTGGTGGCTCAGAAGTTAAAGCATCTGCCCGCAATGTGGGGGACCTGGGTTTGATCCCTGGGTCAGGAAGATCCCCTGGAGAAGGAAATGGCAACCCACTCCAGTATTCTTGCCTGGAGAATCCCATGGATGGAGGAGCCTGGTGGGCTACAGTCCACGGGGTCACAAAGAGTTGGACACGACTGAGTGACTTCACTTTCACTTTCACTTTCTACTAGTGTAGTGTACTAGGCATGGGGGGGAATGCAGTGGCAGAGCTGACCCACATTCTGCATCAAGGACCCTAGAGTCATGTAGTTGGATGAGACATATAAGCACGTTACGAAGTGGTCTATACTGTGAGTCATATTAGCCTGTCTGGAGAGCATTCTTAAATTCTCTACTCTCTGCATCAGTGGCTTGCAAACAGAACAGTGAAGTATGTGTATTTTACACCCTGATCTGGTATACTCCTACAAAGTGTTCGTGGGGGGAAAAAAAGAAATGAATAAATAAATATGCACATTTACATATACCTGGGCTTCCCTGACAGCTCAGTCGGTAAGAATCCACCTGCAATGCAGTAGATGTGGCTTTCATCACAGGGTCAGCAAGACCCCCTGGAGAAGGAAATGGCAACCCACTCCAGTATTCTTGCCTGGGAAATCCCATGGACAGAGAAGCCTTCCATGGGGATCTCAAGAGTCAGAAATCACCAGCACCATATGTATATCTATAAAGTAAAGATTATACAAATCAATATTTACCATTAATATATGTAATCAGTTCAGTTCAGTCGCTCAGTCATGTCTGACTCTTTGCAACCCCATGGATTGCAGCACACCAGGCCTCCGTCCATCACCAACTCCCAGAGTTTACTCAGACTCATATCCATTGAGTTGGTGATGCCATCCGACCATCTGATCCCCTTCTCCTCCTGCCATCAATCTTTCCCAGCATCAGGGTCTTTTCCAGTGAGTCAGTTCTTCATATCAGGTGGCCAATGTACTGGAGTTTCAACCTCAACATCAGTCCTTCCAATGACTATTCAGGACTGATTTCCTTTAGGATGGACTGGTTGGATCTCCCTGCAGTCCAGGGTAGTCTCAAGAGTCTTCTTCAATACCACAATTCAAAAGCATCAGTTCTTTGGCACTCAGCTTTCTTTATAGTCCAACTCTCACATCCATACATGATGACTGGAAAAACCATAGCTTTGACTAGATGAACCTTTGTCAGCAAGGTAATATCTCTGCTTTTCATATGCTATCTAGGTTGGTCATAACTTTTCTTCCAAGGAGCAATTATCTTTGAATTTCATGGCTGTAGTCACCAGCTGCAGTGATTTTGGAGCCACAAAAAATAAAGTCTATCTCCGTTTCCACTGTTTCACCCTCTGTTTGCCATGAAGTGATGGGACCAGATGCCATGATCTTAGTTTTCTGAATGTTGAGTTTTAAACCAACTTTTTCACTCTCTTCTTTCACTTTCATCAGGAGGCTCTTTAGTGCCTCTTTGCTTTCTGCCATAAGGGTGGTGTCACAGGCATATCTGAGGTTATTGATGTTTCTCCCAGCAATCTTGATTCCAGCTTGTGCTTCTTCCAGCCCAGTGTTTCTTATGATATACTCTGCATATCAGTTAAATAAGCAGAGTGACAATATACAGCCTTGATGTACTCCTTTTCCTATTTGGAACCAGTCTGTTGTTCCATGTCCAGTTCTAACTGTTGCTTCCTGACCTGCATACAGGTTTCTCAAGAGCCAGGTCCAGTGGTCAGATATTCCCATCTCTTGAAGAATTTTCCACAGTTTATTGTGATCCACACAGTCAAAGGCTTTGGCATAGTCAATAAAGCAGAAATAGATGTTTTCTGGAACTCTCTTGCTTTTTCGATGATCCAGCGGATGTTGGCAATTTGATCTCTGGTTCCTCTGCCTTGTCTAAATCCAACTTGAACATCTGGAATTTCATGGTTCACATACTGTTGAAGCCTGGCTTGGAGAATTTTCAGCATTACTTTATTAGCTTGTGAGATGAATGCAATTTTGCGGTAGTTTGAGCATTCTTTGGCATTGCCATTCTTTGGAACTGGAATGAAAACTGACCTTTTCCAGTCCTGTGGCCACTGCTAAATTTTCTAAATTTGCTGGCATATTGAATGTAGCACTTTCACAGCATCATCTTTTAGGATTTGAAATAACTCAACTGGAATTCCATCGCCTCCACTAGCTTTGTTCGTAGTGATGCTCTCTAAGGCACACTTGACATCACATTCCAAGATGTCTGGGTCTAGGTTAGGGATCACACCATCATGATTATCTAGGTCATGAAGATCTTTTTTGTACAGTTCTTCTGTGTATTCTTGCCACCTCTTCTTAATATCTTCTGCTTCTGTTAGGTCCAGACCATTTCTGTCCTTTATTGAGCCCATCTTTGCATGAAATGTTCCCTTGGTATCTCTAATTTTCTTGAAGAGATCTCTAGTCTTCCCCATTCTGTTGTTTTCCTCTATTTCTTCACATTGATCACTGAGGAAGGCTTTCTTATCTCTCCTTGCTATTTTTTGGAAATCTGCATTAAAATGAATGTATCTTTCCTTTTCTCCTTTGCTTTTCCCTTCTCTTCCTTTCATAGCTATTTGTAAGTCCTCATTCAGCAGATTTGCTCTTTTTGCACATCTTTTTCTTGGGGATGGTCTTGATCCCTGTCTCCTGTACAGTGTCATAAACCTCCGTCCATAGTTCATAAAGCACTCCGTCTATCGGATCTAGTCCCTTAAGTCAATTTCTCACTTTCACTGTATAATCGTAAGGGATTTGATTTAGGTCATACCTGAACGGTCTAGTCGTTTTCCTTACTTTCTTCAATTTAAGTCTGAATTTGGCAATAAGGAGTTCATGATCTGAGCCACAGTCAGCTCCCGGTCTTTTTTTGCTGACTGTATAGAGCTTCTCCATCTTTGGCTGCAATGAATATAATCAATCTAATTTCAGTATTGACCATCTGGTGATGTCCACGTGTAAAACTTCTCTTGTGTTGTTGGAAGAGGGTGTTTGCTATGACCAGTGTGTTCTCTTGGAGAAACTTTATTAACCTTTGCCCTGCTTCATTTTGTACCCCAAGGCCAAATTTGCCTGTTACTCCAGGTATTTCTTGACTTCCTACTTTTGCATTCCAGTCCCCTATAATGAAAAGGACATCTTTTTTGGGTGTTAGTTCTAGAAGGCCTTG
This sequence comes from Ovis aries, assembly GCF_016772045.2. Lineage (NCBI taxonomy): Eukaryota > Metazoa > Chordata > Mammalia > Artiodactyla > Bovidae > Ovis > Ovis aries. Next base: position 99,143,430 of record NC_056057.1, read on the forward strand.
TAGGTCTTCATAGAACTTTTCAACTTTAGCTTCTTCAGCGCTACTGGTTGGGGCATAGGCTTGGATTACTGTAATATTGAATGCTTTGCCTTGGAAATGAACAGAGATCATTCTGTCGTTTTTGAGATTGCATCCAAGTACTGCATTTCAGACTCTTTTGTTGAGTATGATGGCTACTCCATTTCTTCTGAGGGATTCCTGCCCACAGTAGTAGATATAATGGTCATCTGAGTTAAATTCACCCATTCCAGTCCATTTTAGTTCGCTGATTCCTAGAATGTCGATGTTCACTCTTGCCATCTCCTGTTTGACCACTTCCAATTTGCCTTGATTTATGGACCTGACATTCCAGGTTCCTATGCAGTATTGCTCTTACAGCACCGGACTTTGCTTCTTGTTGTTTTTGCTTTGGCTCCGTCTCTTCGTTCTTTCTGGAGTTAATTCTCCACTGATCTCCAGTAGCATAATGGGCACCTACTGACCAGGAGAGTTCATCTTTCAGTGCCCTATCTTTTTGCCTTTTCCATGGGGTTCTCAAGGCAAAAAGGGGTCCCTTCTCCAGTGGACCACATTTTGTCAGAACTCTCCGCCATGACTCATCTGTCTTGGGTAGCCCTACATGGCATGGCTCATAGTTTCATTGAGTTAGACAAGGCTGTGGCCCATGTGATTAGATAGGTTAGTTTTCTGTGATTGTGATTTTCAGTCTGTCTGCCCATTCATGGCCAAGGATACGAGGCTTATTGAAGCTTCCTGACTGGCTAAGGGTACACTCTGATATTTTCTATCCTATTCAGCCCACCCTCCTTCCCCCTACTCTGTCTCTATCAATGCTGGTTGCAATCCTTTCATTTTGTTTCGTGACCCCTCTTAGGTATAAATAATGGTTTAGATTCAGCATTGCTTCAACCCAAGCTCTTTTAAGAGCAGATTCCTTTTTTTTTAATGCAACCTGGATCCTCAACAGTAAGCATGTCGAGTCCTAACCACTGGACCAATAGGAAATTCCCAAGAGCAGGTTCTGTGTTTTGTATGTTTTGTCCACTTTTCATTTTTGTTATCTATTGGAGCATGTTGTATAGTAAGCACAGTAAATGTTTGCTGAATGAGTGAAGAAATTTTTGATCCTTCTTGACAGATAGTACAGATATATTCCCTATAATCCTGACTGACAGAAAAAAAAAAAAATTATGTGTCTTATTGTGTCCCCTCTGCTGAGATACATATAACAGGAGTATGATCTAAATATTGGGAAACAATCCATGTAGACCAAGTGGAAGCAAAGCATCTACCACTCTCAATTTTAATACATTTACTTCTTTAATGCTCTCTCTTTATTCAGTATGCTCTTGAGCTTTTTTTTTTTTTTTCTGAAACCATGTCTTAAGGAATGAAATCTACCTTCAATTATTTATGGTTTAAATTAATACAAACAAGACTTTCTGGCTTGCTGTGCTGATACTCATTAATAAATATTTTACTGGGCATTAGGAAGATTCAGATTGACTAAATGAGGTTCTTTTTCAATATAAACAAAAGCCCTTGTGCATATGTGTGTGTGTGTGTGTTTTCTTTCCACAACTGTGCCTGCCCGATTCTTCCGTCTGGCTTTCATTAAGGCAAATGAATGTTAGATGGGTGCAACCTCAAAACGATAGGTCTTTGGGGAACTGGAGTCAGCGGGGGCTCCGCTGTGAAATAATCCCCTCGTTAAACCAAATTTAATCTCATTAGCAGGGTAATTGTGCTGTTAGGAGAAATGGCCAAACAGGTTAAAGAGAAACCCACATAGTCGAGTTATTCTTTCATTTTTGTCATTGAAAAATGGAACGCTGAACCGAGAGGCAAAAGATGCAGATTTTGTGTTTGGCCTAACTTTGTGATCGAGTCTTAAAAAACTCTCGGTCTCTTGCAGCTCCACTGGCCTGCGTATGACATTGGTGTTATGTTGCAACACTATCTGGAATCCTTTCCTATAGAAGCAAACCAATAGCACAGGTTCCTGTCATGTCTCTCCTTTTTATACACGCATTTTGCCCACTCACTTTTCCAACCAAGATGTATGTATTTGACTTTGCCAATGTTTTTAAAACTATCAAAATATCCCAAACTTAGTTATGAAAAATATGCCTTTCCATCTTTGGAAATGAGCGCATTGGGAAATTTTCTAAAATCATTGAATCTGTGACCATTTATTTTGCTTTCTTCTGAATTTCCATGCATATGGGCTTTGCCATTTTTAGGACAGGATATAGAGGAAAGAATGGTGAATAAATGAAGAGCCAGCTCGAAGTACAAGGCACCGTCTTAAAACTGGAGAGCAGGGTGACCTTCAGTAAATTACATAACTTGTCTGAACTGCAGTTCCTTCATTTGTAAAGCAGAAATAATTATCACTATCAAAACACCCTCCAAAGCAAAGTGAGGCTCAAGTATGTGAAAGTCCTTTGCAAGTGCTAACAAGCACTGTGGATGTGAGAGATCATCCTGTAGCCACTGGCCTTATGACCTGGCATCCCTTGCTCCATGGCATCCCGGCATCCCATGAGTCATGGCCTATCCATGGTCAGTAAATGTTACCTTTAATGAAGAACAAATTAGATATTAGGGAGGTTCACTGCCATGTTTCACACTATTGATTTCACTTGAATGATGATTGCTAAGAATTTGTCAAAAATAGAGTTGCATACTTTCTTTAAGAGAGAAAACACAATAAATCTCTCCTGTCCAAGAGGAGCTTATTACAGAGCCACTGAAACAAAATATGCACGTGGGGACTGATATTAAAAAATACTTTAAGGTGTTAGTAATTGTGAATGCACATAAGTAGTGGTCTGAATACATACCTGATAAATGTAGAGCTAAGTGTTGTGACTGTGGCTATGATTTTGTATTGTTAACCTCATAGAAGTCGTCAGTTGTGTACAGTTGGCCCTCTGTATGACGGTTGGCACAGAAGACTGACTGCACTACGCCATTGTATTTAAAGGATTTGAGCCTCCGTGGATTTTGGTATCTGTAAGGAGTCCTGGAACCTAGTATTCCCTAATACCAATAATATTAGGTTATTAATACTATATATAATATATAATAACTTTCAAAATGATAGTATTAGGTTGCTGCTGCTGCTGTGTCACTTCAGTCGTGTCCGACTCTGTGTGACCCCATAGACGGCAGCCCAACAGGCTCTCCCATCCCTGGGATTCTCCAGGCAAGAACACTGGAGTGGGTTGCCATTTCCTTCTCCAGTGCATGAAAGTGAAAAGTGAAAGTGAAGTCGCTCAGTCATGTCCGACTCTTAGCGACCCCCATGGACTGCAGCCTTCTAGGCTCCTCCGTCCATAGGATTTTCCAGGCAAGAGTACTGGAGTGGGGTGCCATTGCCTTCTCTGATATATAGTATTAGGTTATATATATTACATGCATAATATGGATGCATAATTTCTCAGAGGAAATTTACCGCCAGTCTGATGAGTTAGATATTTTTTCAAAAGTTAAATATGAAACAAAGTAGGTTTTTGAAATGAATTTTCCTAGTAAGATGTATTTCATGTTTATACAATGGTAAATCATATTTTCATTACATTTTTCCATGCTTTGAAAACAGGAAACGTTTCTCAAATGAAATCAGGGCTTACATTGGCTTTTTTTAAAAATAATGTTCAAACTACTTCTATAGGCTTTTTCTGTTTTTTTGCATATTCAGTAGCAATAACCAGACCAAGAGTGTAACTCACTGAACAGAGTAACCTGACTGTCAACACTGACTGTTGGACAGGTCTTTTATCTGCTCTGTGTTTTAGGTGTTTGTCATCAGTATAATCTCAAAGAGTATCAGTTCTGCAGGAATCGATAGTATTGTAATCAAAATTCTTCTCTAGAGTCTAGTTTTTTCTTCAGAAACATGTATATTCCATCATTTTAATGTTTCTTCAATTGATAAATATTAACCTCCAAGTTAATCTGCAGACAAGAGGCTTTCTTTTTTTCTGTATTATTTTTACACACAAATGTAATAATCTATGCTGTTCTGTATCTCAAGATTTTTTAGCAGAATTTAAAATTCTGATTTACCCTTACAGAGGATATAAAAACCTGAATAAAGGAAATGGTAGGAATGATAAAGTGTCTAATTCCTCTAATAAGTGGACCTATTTATGAAACTATAAGGAAGAAAATGAGTGAGGCCTCTGGAAGGAAAGGAGGACAATAATAGTAGAATGCCAGCTGAGATGGCTTAAAAATATTTAGCTTAGTTCACATTCAATATTAAGTTGATATTACTCCAGCCCTTTTTATCATGTTAAAACCCTAAGAGTGTGATATGACTCTCAATGGCCAAAAGCAAGGCTCTCGAAAGCACATAATCTCTTCTAAGTAGTAAAGAACTCTGTAGGAGATAGATTTGAGGAGAACTCTGAACCATTATAGAAAATAACTTTTTGAATATTTGTAAGATAATTATAGATATTGGTCTGGAAAAGTATGGAGATGGGAGCAGAGCTTGGAACCAGCAGTGTTTATGTGAAGACGAGCATGGCCTAATTGAAACAATCAAATATGTGAGTGAAGGAGATAAAAGCAGAAAAGGTTAGGCAAGCAATGTCTGTGACTCTCATATATCAGAATCGTCGGCTAAGGGATCACTTACTGTTTTCCAGGTACTTTTTGTTGGAGCACTTTGCATTCAGGTTGGCAGTTAAGTGATGATAAACCTAAGAAGAGGATATGAAATAATAATAAGCTAAGTTTAGAAACAAGGTTAGCTGCCAAATAGGCTCATTAGAGATAATTCAAACTGAGTTTTCCAAAGCATTCATTTATTAAATATAATCAAATCCATCCTTATTGAAGAACAGTGAAGGAGAGAACCAAGTGGCCAGCCCATCTCTTCCAGCAAATGTATATTGTAATTTTATCCCAGCAGGCTCACAGTTCATGTTTTGACACATGATATACACCAAGCCCTGACTTCTGTCATTGATGCCAAAGTAGTATTCAGTTTAGGCCAGAGTCAGTAAATTTCACATTACCAGGAATGTGATCAGGAGTTGACTTGTTAATGGTTTGCCTAAAAAGGCCTCATATGGATAGATTTCACATAATGCATGCATCATTTAACTTCACAGACTTTTCTTTTTCTTTCACTATCTCTGTTCTTTTTTTCACCGTGTTTAGCCAACCATTTTTATACCTTAAAACATAGCCTTTCAGTAGCCTATGCATTGTAACCCTTCAAAAAACCACTGGCCTTTTTGACAAGCCTAACCAACTTGTGATAGAAACATAATATTATCATTTCTTAAAACATTTATTGACAGTGTCCACTGTACTTGACATAGTGTTAAGTGCTTTGAGTGTGATTGGAAATGTACAAAGCACAGTTGGCGCTCTGAAGGAGCTCAATTCTGATAGGAGAAAAAGCACCTAGGGAGAAGAATGACTAATGCTATCTGATGAAGTAAAATAATTCAAATTAATAAACTGGCTTAAAGAGATCAGGGAAAACCACGAGTGAATGAGCTTTGAATGAGTCCTTGAAGAGAGGTTATAGTGAAAACGACAGTTTTTCAAATATCCACTCTAGCTTACTTGTCACAATATAGAATATGCCTGGATGAGCTAGAAAAAGTCCACATGGACATCATGAAAAAACAAACTTTTTTTTTTAATATAGAGAATACACTTTTTAAATAAAGTGTCCAACTCTTTGCGACCCCATGGACTATAGCCTACCAGGCTTCTCCGTCTATGGGATTTCCAGGCAAGAATACTGGAGTGGGTTGCCATTTCCTTCTCCAGGAGATCTTCCCAACCCAGGGATTAAACCTGGGTCTCCCGCATTGTAGGCAGATGCTTTACTCTCTGAGCCACCAGGGAAGTAGAGAATACGTAGAAAACAAAATTTGTTGAGTAAAAATTGAAATATGTTACTTGTTTCTTAATTTCCTATTAGGTGCTACTATCTTCAAGAAACACATCCCCTCTCCTCAAAATGTTTACAAAGTAGGAGGGAATACAGACATCTCAACAGGAATATTCTTTGGACCTAGGGTGCTATGGGCGGGGGGCACAAAGTGAAAGGCTTTCAACTGTACTCAAGGGACAGGTCTCCTGGAGAAAGTATTTCTAAGCCAGAGGCTGTTGGGCAAATGACATTTTAAATAAGAGGTATGGGCAAAGTGTTTAGGCAAATAGACCACCATGGGCAAGACCTGGAAGTAGGAAAGAAAGCAGGGCTGGTTCATGAAAATGCAAGCAGTTATATTCTGTGCTTTAGTGAAATTAATATAGCAGCTATATGTTAGATATTAATGCATTGAAGGAAGAAGAGATGAAAGATGGAAAAACCAGTTAGGCGATTGTTGTGGGGAAGCCTGGGAAATAAATTACCTTTATTAAGTTCCACCTATTCATCTGTGTCATCTAATTTAATGAAAGGCTAAAGGATGCTGCCAGGTGTTATAAATGGAGATGCAGGGAAGTTTTCCCAGGGTATGGCGTGGAACTGTTGAGGTGGTACCCATTCATATGGTGTGCCATGGTCATGGCAGTCCCTGGGCAGGGCGATTTCACTGTGAATGCTTTAGCCCCTAGAACAGTCCATGGCCTCAGGTAGATACTCCATAGATACTGCTTAAATAAATGAAGGAATAAACAAGTGAATCAAGAGACAATATAAAGAAAATGTCTCCAAGTCTGGAAGTGTCTTGCATGAGTAACAATGCTGAAAATAGAAGGAAGTGAAAGATAAATAAGTTTGAGACTGGATGACTGAAAGGGGATGGTGCAAAAATAGAGAACGCAGAGGAGAGGATTGAAATCCCTAGAGGGTGGCTCTGAGATTCCATTTTGGACGTCGTTTGAGTTATCAAGAAGATATCCAGAGAAGGTATCTAACAGGTATGTAAAATGCAGCTTAGGAGCTTGGGGAAAGAAGTAAGGACTAGAAATCAGATTTACTATATTTCAAGAGAAATAATTTATTATTTTCTAATATTTGTATTTAGCAATATTACGGTCTTCAATCCACATAAGGTTCAATTACATCAACACACATGCTAGGGTTCTCAAAATGAAGCCTGTTGATTGTGTTCCCCTCACCAGCCCTCCTCAAGAGATCTAACCTCAGAAAGGCATAAATGAAGTGAAGCGTGGCAGTTGCTTTAAGCACTGCTGGCATGTCATTAGCACAATATAGCTCTCAGCTATTAATGTTACTGTTATTTTTTCATTTGCTCAGTTTCATCATTTGTAAAATACAGATATTAATAGAGCAGATTTCAGGGAGTTATTGTGAAAACTGTAGAAAATAATCCATATAAAGCTCTTTAGTTAGAACATGGTAAGAACTTCCCAGGTGGAGCCAGTGATAAAGAACCCGCCTGCCAATGCAGGAGACAAAAGAGATACAGGTTCGATCCCTGGGTCGGGAAGATCCCCTGAAGGAGGGCATGGCAACCCACTCTGGTATTCTGGCCTGGAGAATCCCATGGACAGAAGAACTCAGTAGATGTAAGCAGTTATTAGCACTGGTCCTACTCACATCGCAATGGTAGATTTGCCAGATTGCCGTGGAATGCTTAAACTATATTTAATATATCACACATGAGTTTCCAGGTGATATGATAGACATTTTATAACTTGAGATTCTTTTTCAAGGAAATTTTTTGGACATCCTTATCTTCTATTAAAAAGATACAAAGGAGAGGTGATTTTACTATAAATAAGATAAATGAAAAGGATAAAAACAATTCCAGGCCCGTTGGAAGAAGCAGGATTATCATTTCATCTGAGTTTTATATCAGTAGTCCTTATTTACATGGTTTTTTTTTTTTTTTTTTGGTTAAAAAAAAGGACCACTTGATATTAAGAGTTAGCATTGGAGTTATTTCAGTTTCTAAATTACATGCTTAAAAAATTTAAACAGCTGTCATTATAAAGAGGCTTATTTCATTTTACCTAAAGTGCTTCTCATTCTGGAGGGAACACTTAAGTATAGTCACAAATCACTTGCTATCACAAGTGTAAGATTTTTTTTTAAGTTAAATTTGTTTACAAGTCTGCAGAGCTCAAATTTGGTAGATAATTTTCTTTTCTACTTTTACTTAATGATTTCTGCCTCTTTTCTCCTCTAGTCCTAGGCATGAATTTCACTCGTTACAAAGAGAGCACCCAAATCCCTTTTTATTTCATTAGTTCAGTAAATTGTCTCCTAGGGGTTTGGACTGAGGACATGATTGGGCTCTGCAATGATGAGCTTGTTTTGCACTTTTAGCCAGAAAATCTTTCTATAGTCACAGAAAATAGTTATACTCAGCGTGAACAATTACAGGCTGTTGGGAGAGCCTCCTCCTGATGTGCTGGTGACTTACTCCTATGAATTAAGAGGCAAATGTGCTCCAAAGTGCATTAACCTTTATGGATTTTTTCTTTGGTTTTCATGTTCCTCTGATTTGTAGTCTTAAATATGCCTGTTGCTGCTGTTTCTGAACGAGTCCCTTGTAAATCATTTCTAAATGATCTTTTTCGAATCAGATAATCCAAGTCAGTTGAATATATCCCCAGTCAATTCCTCTGAGGCTTCTTTCCTTCTTTGCCCAAGTTATTTTCAGTTTGCTCCGTGCCTTAAATGTCATGTGTGCTGAGTCACTCCTGCCATGTCTGACTCTTAATGACCCCATGGACTGTAGCCCGCCATGCTTCTCTGTCCGTGGGATTCCTGAGGCAAGAGTACTGGAGTGGGTTGCCATTCCCTTCTCCAGGGAACCTTTCTGACCCAGGCATCAAACCTGCATCTGCTGCCTTACAGGTGGATTCTGTACCCACTGAGTCACTTGGTACCAGTCAAGCATGGCAGGGATTTTGAGTGTGTTCTGTATATTCATAAAAGCCCACTGTTCCCCCTAGAGTGATGTGCAGGAAGTGTCATGAGCACGTAGTTCCCTGTTATTAGTGATTGGCATCCTTTCACATGGGCCCATGTTTCTCCAGAAGAGTTCTGCATTGAGCAGTCAGTGTTCCTTCTGGATACGAAGATTGTCTTGATTTTGAGGGGAAATGTGAGTTTTTTGGTGTCCTCGTAACTAATGTGTCAGTCTGGCTATAGGGTGGCTGTTACTGCTATTGTTTGTGTTCTTTCCATAAAATGAAAACACAAAATCAGTTTCAAGAAAATTCAAATTTAGAATTCTGGCTTTTAAAGCACAATATTGTTTATTCATGTCTCTGTCACAAACAGTGCATCACTGCTTATTGCTAATTAAGTTTTAATGTAGATATTTATAAATACCTGTGTCCTGTGACATTATTTAATGTACATACATTAAACGTTATGGTGAGGACAGTGACATGGGGATTTACCTTTGAATATGCTTGATGTCTTGAGAACCCCATGAACAGTATGAAAAGGCAAAATGATACTAAAAGAGGAACTCCCCAGGTCATTAGGTGCCCAATATGCCACTGGAGATCAGTGGAGAAATAACTCCAGAAAGAATGAAGGGATGGAACCAAAGCAAAAACAATACCCAGTTATGGATGTGACTGGCGATAGAAGCAAGATCAGATGCTGTAAAGAGCAATATTGCATAGGAACCTGGAACATCAGGTCCATGAATCAAGGCAAATTGGAAGTGGTCAAACAACAGATGGCAAGGGTGAACGTCCACATTCTAGGAATCAGCGAACTAGAGTGGACTGGAATGGGTGAATTTAACTCAGATGACCATTATATCTACTACTGCAGACAGGAATCCCTCAGAAGAAATGGAGTAGCCATCATGGTCAACAAGAGAGTCCGAAATGCAGTACTTGGATGCAGTCTCAAAAACGACAGAATGATCTCTGTTCATCTCCAAGGCAAACCATTCAATATCACAGTTATCCAAGTCTATGCCCCAACCAGTAATGCTGAAGAAGCTGAAGTTGAATGGTTTTATGAAGACCTACAAGACCTTTTAGAACTAACACCCAAAAAAGATGTCGTTTTCATTATAGGGGACTGGAATGCAAAAGTAGGAAGTCAAGAAACACCTGGAATAACAGGCAAATTTGGCCTTGGAATGCAGAATGAAGCAGGGCAAAGACTAATAGAGTTTTGCCAAGAAAATTCACTGGTCATAGCAAACACCCTCTTCCAACAACACAAGAGAAGACTCTACACATGGACATCACCAGATGATCAACACCAAAATCAGATTTATTATATTTTATGCAGCCAAAGATGGAGAAGCTCTATACAGTCAACAAAAACAAGGCTGGGAGCTGACTGTGGCTCAGATCAAAAACTCCTTATTACCAAATTCAGACTTCAATTGAAGAAAGTAGGGAAAACCGCTAGACCATTCAGATATGACCTAAAGCAAATCCCTTATGATTATACAGTGGAAGTGAGAAATAGATTTAAGGGCCTAGATCTGATAGATAGAGTGCCTGATGAACTATGGAATGAGGTTCGTGACATTGTACAGGAGATAGGGATCAAGACCATCCCCATGGAAAAGAAATGCAAAAAAGCAAAATGGCTGTCTGAGGAGGCCTTACAAATAGCTGTGAAAAGAAGAGAGGCGAAAAGCAAAGGAGAAAAGGAAAGATATAAGCATCTGAATACAGAGTTCCAAAGAATAGCAAGAAGAGATAAGAAAGCCTTCTTCAGCGATCAGTGCAAAGAAATAGAGGAAAAGAACAGAATGGGAAAAACTAGAGATCTCGTCAAGAAAATTAGAGATACCAAGGGAACATTTCATGCAAAGATGGGCTTGATAAAGGACAGAAATGGTATGGACCTAACAGAAGCAGAAGATATTAAGAAGAGATGGCAAGAATACACAGAAGAACTGTGCAAAAAAGATCTTCACGACCCAGATAATCATGATGATGTGATCACTAATCTAGAGCCAGACATCTTGGAATGTGAAGTCAAGTGGGCCTTAGAAAGCATCACTACGAACAAAGCTAGTGGAGGTGATGGAATTCCAGTTGAGCTGTTTCAAATCCTAAAAGATGATGCTGTGAAAGTGCTGCACTCAATATGCCAGCAAATTGGGAAAACTCAGCAGTGGCCACACGACTGGAAAGGGTCCGTTTTCATTCCAATTCCAAAGAAAGGCAATGCCAAAGAATGCTCAAACTACCGCACAATTGCACTCATCTCACATGCTAGTAAAGTAATGCTCAAAATTCTCCAAGCCAGGCTTCAGCAATACGTGAACCGTGAACTCCCTGATGTTCAAGCTGGTTTTAGAAAAGGCAGAGGAACCAGAGATCAAATTGCCAACATCCAATGGATCATCGAAAAATCAAGGGAGTTCCAGAAAAACATCTATTTCTGCTTTATTGACTATGCCAAAGCCTTTGACTGTGTGGATCACAATAATCTGTGGAAAATTCTGAAAGAGATGGGAATACCAGACCACCTAACCTGCCTCTTGAGAAATCTGTATGCAGGTCAGGAAGCAACAGTTAGAACTGGACATGGAACAACAGACTGGTTCCAAATAGGAAAAGGAGTACGTCAAGGAGTATTGTCACCCTGTTTGTTTAACTTGTATGAAGAGTACATCATGAGAAACACTGGACTGGAAGAAACACAAGCTGGAATCAAGATTTCCGGGAGAAATATCAATAACCTCAGATAAGCAGATGACTCCACCCTTATGGCAGAAAGTGAAGAGGAGCTAAAAAGCCTCTTGATGAAAGTAAAAGAGGAGAGTGAAAAAGTTGGCTTAAAGCTCAACATTCAGAAAACTAATGGCATCTGGTCCCATCACTTCATGGAAAATAGATGGGGAAACAGTAGAAACAGTGTCAGACTTTATTTTTGGGGGCTCCAAAATCACTGCAGATGGTGATTGCAGCCATGAAATTAAAAGACACTTACTCCTTGGAAGAAAAGTTATGACCAACCTATATAGCATATTCAAAAGCAGAGACATTATTTTGCCAACTAAGGTCCATCTAGTCAAGGCAATGGTTTTTCCAGTAGTCATGTATGGATGTGACAGTTGGACTGTGAAGAAGGCTGAGCACCGAAGAATTGATGCTTTTAAACTGTGGTGTTGGAGAAGACTCTTGAGAGTCCCTTGGACTGCAAGGAGATCCAACCAGTCCATTCTGAAGGAGATCAGCCCTGGGATTTCTTTTGGAAGGAATGATGCTAAAGCTGAAGCTCCAGTACTTTGGCCACCTCATGCAAAGAGTTGACTCATTGGAAAAGATTCTGGTGCTGGGAGGGATTGGGGGCAGGAGGAGAAGGGGACGACTGAGGATGAGATGGCTGGATGGCATCACAGGCTCGATGGACGTGAGTCTGAATGAACTCCAGGAGATGGTGATGGACAGGGAGGCCTGGCGTGCTGCGATTCATGGGTCACAAAGAGTCGGACATGACTGAGCGACTGAACTGAACTGATGCCTGATGACCTAAGCAGATCTTCTGCAGGCCTATAAATATCTCATAACTTTTCACATAGAAAGCTTGAACTTAAGGAAGAGAAAGAGATGGTTCAGATTTTTAAAAATGTCTTTAAAGCCATTATGCTATAGAAGAGATTCAGAGCTTCTTGATGGAGGTAAGCATGTTACCTCTCTGCAGATTTACAAGACTGAATTAGAAGTTACTTTAGCAGAAATGATATGTTGCAGGATCCTGCAAAATGCAAGAGGTCAGAGGAATAAATCACACGTAACTACTGATTCTAATACATAAGATCAAGAGGAAAATCCCAGGCTTTTCAGATAAATATTGTGTGTACATAATGCAGCCCAAACTACCAACAGATGTGTGTGATAATATGACAAATTCAGGAATAATAAAAGTGAAAAGAATTAAAATGTTTTATGTTGTATGATATACATCATATACAGATATATGTGTTAAAAACAGACTTAGCAGTAAACAGTGGCATATTGTCTGTGAGAGAGCCATGAATGAATTCCTTGTATTCCAAAAGCCAGAAGTCTGAATTTGTATTTTCTGAAGTGTATACTTTTGATTTGTATTTTAGTTCTCTGGGAAGACGTTATTTCCCCATGACTGGATTTACGTTATGCGCTTTTTGGCAAAAATATGCATTTCTGGTAAGAGGTGCTGCTGTGTTCTTCTCTGTACCGTGTCAGATGGTACCTGGTGTCAGTGTGTCCCATCACTACTGTCAGCTGTAGAATCTTTTAAATTACTAGACTGTGAATATAAGGAGTACTTATTTACTCTGAGCAACTATTTTTATTCAACTGAGTATTGCTCTCGTTGCAACTTCTTGAACACAGAGGATCCAAGTTGTATTTTAGGATATTTCCAGCTGGTAGCAGCCATAATTGTTGACTGAGATGAAATGGAGCCTTACAATAAGATGGAATTTGTGATGAGGAGTCTGGGTTAAACAAGGGGCTTGGGAAACTTGAGTGAAATTTTAATTAGTGTAATTTTCCTGGATAGAAATCAAAGCAGAATAAAAATTTTGAAAATAGTAGGTTAAGTGTGGGTACTGTGTGCTCATGTATGTGCTCCAAAGTACACATGCTTGCTATAAGAAAGAGTAAATTTAAAATATAGGGGGAACTTGCTATAAAGTACAGGGAGCTCAGCTCAGTGCTCTGTGATGACCTAGATGGGTGGGATGGGAGGGAGGGTCAAGGGGGAGGGGATATATGTATACATATAACTGGGTCACTTCATTGTACCACAGAAACTAACACAAGATTGTAAAGCAATTATATTCCAATTAAAAAGAAAATATAGGTATTACGTATGTACAGATTTTTGGAGATCCCCTGGTTGATGGTAATTTGAAAATAAAACCTTTGGTAAAATAGTTACAAATGGCAACATTAGAATTTAGGTAGTAAGATCCATGCTTTAGACATTCAAAGACAATCAGGATAGATTGCCTACACTCTTTGTGTTCTGGTTTATCCTACTCTACAGCTTGAGGATTGGGAGGCTGATCTGAATAACGTTCTTCAAAAATTCCATCATTAGATACTCTGCATCTTGCACTATATAGGTCCTTCTCTTTGATTCTCATTGTCTCTCCTTCCATATACACAGATGGACCTGTGCTTTGTGTTTGCCTTCTCATCGTTTACAAGAAGAGGAAATCCCCAGTGTGAAAGCACTTCACGAGATTAGATAATACCCTTTTGACAGGGTTCCATCTGTGTTCCGTCTTAACTTTGAAGTGTTTTCTTTCCTAATGAGATTCCTTTCACTGTTACAAATTCAATGTTTTCTTACTTCCAAAGAGCTGATTAGGAGCATTGTTGGGAAAACTGGGGTTTTTGATGCTTCTCTTCAACACCCTTGCCTCTGTCTTCTGTCTTCCATTCAACAGATGATTTTTCAAGGTACTTAATAGGTGAAAGGAGCCATGCAGCATTCTGTGGGAATCTGGGGGAAATAAAATATAGGCTCACCCATAAAAGATGATCAGGAAGTACTCCTAGTACTTTAACTCATGGAAGGAATTCCACAGAAGCAAAATGAAGATGTTTACTGTATGATTATCTATAGTGAAGCCAGGAAGCAGCATTGATGTTCCCTAATAGATGTTTGGGCTTCCCTGGTGGCTCAGACGATAAAGAATCTGCCTGCAATGCAGGAGACCCAGGTTCAATCCCTGGGTCCAGAAGATCCCCAGAGAAGGGAATGGCAGCTCACCTCCAGTATTCTTGCCTGGAGAATTCTGCAGACAGAGGCTACAATCCCTCTGATCACCAAGAGTCACACATGACTGAGTGACTAACACTAACACTTTTCACTTTGGCAGTAAATGTTTAGGTTAATAATGTGTTCATTAGATGATGGGACTTCCCTGATAGCTCAGTTGGTAAAGAATCTGCCTGCAAGGCAGGAGACCCCAGATCAATTCCTGGGTCAGGAAGATCCCCTGGAGAAGGGATAAGCTACCCACTCCAGTATTCTTGGGCTTCCCTTGTGACTCAGCTGGTAAAGAATCCGCCTGCAGTGTGGGAGACCTGGGTTTGATCCCTGGGGTTTGGAAGATCCCCTGGAGAAGGAGAAGGCTAACTACTCCAGTATTTTGGCCTGGACAATTCCATGGACTGTATAGTCCATGGAGTCGCAAAGAGTTGTATATGACTGAGTGACTTTCACTTTCATTAGATGATAAAGTGAGTCTTAGGCTTACAAGTACTAACCTCTGTGAAATGGCCAATATGAAGCAGTGTGAACAACCTTATTGCATGAAGCAAAAAACAAGTAAGAATGTGGGCATGGAGTAGAGAATACTCTTTCAATCCAAAGCATCTGTGGTTGAGATATAGGATTATTTTCTTTCTTTCTCTTTTTCTTATAATCTTAATCGTTTGGAGAAGGGCGCTATTTATCAGAGATCACACTCTGGAATTAAGGGTATATGAAAGGACCTATTAATTATTTTATTCAATACTTGATTTAGCAAATATTTCCTGAGACCTACTGTGTGCCGGCAGTAGACTAATCCTAGGCCGTGAAGATACAGCAGTGAGAAATTTACACTTGATCCCTGGCCACATGGGGTTTTCGCCATTCCTACATACATGCATTGCTGAAATAGTCCAAGTAATAATCTAATGGCCTAAATTGCCAATTATGGATAATTGCATGGGAAAGTAAAGGATAGAGTGAAAAAAAATGATAAAATATGTCACACTTTGCTCTAAATCTCCAACCTCATCAGGATTTATGCACTGATAGTAATTATACAAATAGCAGCAGCCACCACCTACGTAGCAGTTAACTATATGTCAGCCTCTGAGATGAGCACTTGCATTTTATTTCCTTAATCATCAGAATAAATCCTGTGTGTTACATCCATTTACAGAATACACAAATAGGATGAAGAGAGGCTAAGTAACCTGCCCAAGACACTCAAGATTCAGACTCAGGAATCCCTACTTTCCATGTTCCACCCTTGGCCGTTCCACTTCCCTAAACCTTTCCTCTCTGCACAGACTATGAGTTCAGTTCACCTCTTGGATGCCTAGGGACAATCTTCCTCTGTGTCCTTCCTGCCTAAGAAAGGGCGTTTTGCCCATTTAATATGGTTGCTTCTCATTCTTGACCAGAGGGGAGAAGAGGCTGGTGAGACAGCCCCAATTTTTCTCTCTCATTCTCCCCTCATGTCTCATGCCTTCTGCACAGTGGGGCCCTCCCAGCTCCAAAAGCAGATTTGGAAACATGTTGAATGGGTCCCCTCGAGTCAGAGACGACACCATCAACCTGACTGTGTCATTTTAGACGGATGTGTATGCTTTAGGGAATAAATGATTTGTATTCGAAAAAAATCATTTGGCTGAAGGTGATGGAAGCTGCTCCTTCTGTGCTGCTCAGAGTGGTTTCCTATTCGAGGGGCACCAAAGGCAAATAAGGGACTAGAAAAAAAGAAAAATGGGGTAATTTAGCGCCTTCTGTTACTTTGTTTAGGAGCAGGTTAACTACTAAAAATCTCCTCCAAATAACTGGTTGATTTTGAAAATGCAAGAAGTACTTCTGCTCAGAAAACTCTCCTTCTAAGACCCATGGGAAAGAATAAATAGGGATTCTGATGACAGGTGTATTTATTTGTTATCAGATTAGTAACAGTGGTTGCCTTTCAGAAACAGACCAAGGGAACCAGGATGCTCCTGGGTGGAGGGTTTCTCTGTGAGTTAGATGAGATCACTGTAGCATGATGTGGGACCTGGAGATCTTAAAACTATAACCATAGTTAACTATCTGCTCTTTATTTCTTCATTTCTGCCCCCCCCCACCTTCTACTCAATCTCTTCTTAAAGATTTATTGTATCTTGTTTTGGGTCAGGCTTTAAAACATATATATATATATATATATTTTTTTTTTTGGCTGTACCAGGTCTTAGTTGCAACATGCGGGATCTTTAGTTGAGGCATATGGAATCTAGTTCCCTGCTCAGGGATTGAACCCAGGTCCCCTGCATTGGGACCCCAGAGTCCTAGCCACTAGACCACCAGCGAAGTCCCTTGGGTCAGCCTTTTACTTCCCTTTAGTTGCTGACAACATCAGTTAAGAAACCTCATTGCTGTTTGTCATGGTTTCTCTGTGTCCACTTTCCTGGGTGACTTTTCCACTGTAATAATCCTCTGTGTTCTCTTTCCTACCCTCACTCCCCCTCTGAGGACCTGGAGGTTAATGGAGCATTTAACTGATGATATGGAAGAGTAACCATCATGTATTTGTTTATTAAGTAAAGGAAACTCTTTATTAGGTTAAACAGCTGAACTTACGGAACATTTATATCCCAAACTTTAAATGTGATCTAATTAGAAAGCAATTTATGAAATAGTCTTTGATAAATGTAGATAATTTTATATTGTCTAATTTAATTTTATTTGAATTGCTAATATATTCACAGTTTTTAAAAAATCAAATGATTATGAAAATTATAATTGAAAAGTGTATTCTCACTCCTTTGCCAGACTCCCCGCCTCCCATCCCTGCTTCCTGTAAATACTCACATTTACTAATTTTCTTATGAATCCTCCCAGGATGTCTTTACGATAAAACAAATAAATGTATAATTCTTATACAAAGGTGCATATTGGTATGCACCTTGCTCTTCTCACTAAACAGTATAAGTCTTAGAGATCTTTGCATGTAAGCTCATCAGAAGCTTCCATGTTTGGGAGCTGGGTTGCTGCCCAGTATTGCAGCGTGTAGATTCACCATAGTTTATTTAACTGATGTCTAACTGATGGATTTTTTGTGTTATTTCTAATCTTTTGCTATAAAAAACAATGCTGTACTGATCTCTGTACCCTGTGCATAGATCATCTCGTCCATATTCAGATAATAGCTGTTGGAAGAATTTCCCAGAAGTGAGATTTCTGGGTCAAAAGGAAATACATTTGTAATTTTGAATGATAGTGCCAATTTGTCCTTCATCAGGGTTGTAATATTTTTCATTCCCATCAATAATATATGAGAATGTCTCTCTGCCCACACTTAAACCAACAGTGTGTTTTCAAACTTTTGGAATCTGGCTGTTGCGTGGGTATAAATAATGGTATCTCGGTATAGTTTACCTTTCATTTTTCTCATTATGAATGAAGTTAAAACTTTTTTCTTATGTTTAATGTTCACTTACTGTAAAATGTCTTTTCATGTCTTTTGATCATTTTTCTACTGTGTTCTTTGGTTTTTTTACTGCCTGTCGTCTGTGACATAAGTTGCAAATAGATCTTCCCAGTTAATCATTAATTTTTTTCTCTATTTCATTAGATTCTGTTTAATTTCCTTTAACTCCTCTTCTTTCTGGAAAAATCTAAAGTGTAAGGCCTTTCTTGCTTTACAGAACATTGTAGAACTGTAAAACTCACCAGGCAAAGCAGTATTATTAATCAATAGGGGAAAATAACGAAAGTTTCATGGCCTGAAATTTTTTGGTGTGGAAACATTACAAAGTCTTCCTGTCAGTTACAAATATATACAGAAATGAAAAATAAAACTAATATGTATTAGTACCCTGTAACATTAGAAACAATGAGAATCAGAGTTTTGTTTCTTTGTTAAAATCTTACCAAGAGTGGGGTTCCCTGGAGGTCCCACGGTTAAGACTCCCACACTTCCGCTGCAGGGAGCACTGGTTCAATCCCTTAGATCTGGGAACTAGATCCCATCCGTCGCATGACCTGGCCACGTGCTTGCCACCATCTTCTTATTGGGTCACTTACAGTACATAGCAAAGATCTTTTTTCTCTGCCTTGGTGAAATGTCGTACTTCCCTCTCAGTTTGGGTCAGCTGCCCATATTTTATTCTTTGCTTTCCAATGTCATGAAATATCTCCAAGAGTTCCTCTAGGGTAACATGTTTTGGTCAACATCACTTCCTCTGGGATGCCTTTCTCTCTTTTGTCACAACTGTTTTAAGGTCAGTTGGTTCACCCTCCCTCTGGCTGCGTGTTCCTATCACATGTTCCCAGGGTCTATTATTTCTTCTATAAATCCACTTATGTTCAAGTCAGATTTTGCTCCCAGCACTGCTTTTAGGTTTCTCTCTCTCTCTCTCTTTTTTTTTTTTCTGTACTTTTAGCTTTCTTGGCCAGTCCCTTTTTCAGTTATCCATTTCTGCAAGCTGTCACAGGGGTTAATCACTGAAAGACAAGGAGACAACAGCTACCCACGTTGCTGTCTATGGACTGAGGAACAGATGTGAAGTGACCATTCACTGATCGGACTTTGAAGGAAGTGATATGACTGATCATTGATTGTGATGAACGTCAATTATTCACATAGAAATTTCTGGATTGAAGCACTGGAGTTTCTGTTTCATGCCACTGCTCACGGTTAATATGCTGTGGTATATTCAAATCCTGTTGACCTGGTGTGATTCACTACACTGTAGTAACTTAGATTTATGCATATCAGAACCGTGGAAGCAGGAGCTGCCATCATAGAAAAATACGAAGAATAACATAACAAGTCTCTGTGTACTCATTTGTGAGGCTTGACAGTTAGCCTTCTGCTATAAATGCTTTAAGTGTTTTTTATAAAGGAAATTGATCATTACAAATAAAGTTAAACTTCTCCTTTGTCCCCAGCCCCCTCCTGTTTCCTTTCATAACCTCTCAACCCACATTAGCATCATAAATTCAAAGACTGTCCTTATTGGAAAAGACCCTGATGCTGGGAAAGGTTGAAGGCAAAAGGAGAAGGGGGTGGCAGAGGGTGAGACGGTTAGACAGCATCACCAACTCAAGGGACATGAATTTGAGCAACCTCGAAGAGATAGTAGAGAACAGAGGAGCCTGGCATGTTGTAGTTCATAGGGTTGCAAAGAGTCAGAGATGACTTAGAGACTGAACAACAATATCCTTTATTTTCTCTTTTCGAAAGTTCTGTCTACACATACGTAGAGTTTAAGAAATATGCAGAATGGGGTTTGCTCTTTACTTTGCATCATAATTTGTGTTTTTGTTTATCACATTTTCTTTTGCTTCTTATATTTTTATTTCCTTCTTGAATTAATAAATATTTTTGTCTCTCCTTTCTCCCCACTAGTTTGAAATTTTTGTTTCTGTTTCATCCTGTTTCTATTGAATAAGTGAAATAACTTGTGTTTAAAAAACAGACTCATATATAAGTGGATATTAAAGAGGCCTGCCCTGGTTTAGAATTCTGGTAATTTCCCCAGATCTCTCCGTGGCAGCAAGCAGGGATACCCATGTTTGGTCATATTTCTGTAACTATCTTTCTGATACGTTTGACAGTGGTTGTGTTCTGTTTGTCTTCCAGATTTATTCAAGAGATAGAGCATGCCCTGGGACTTGGTCCTGCCAAACAGTGTCCTCTTCGAGAGTTTCTCACCATGTACATCAAAAACATCTTCCTCAATCAGGTCTTGGCTGAGATCAACAAGGAGATCGAAGGAGTCACGAAAACATCTGACGCCCTGAAGATCCTGGCTAATGCAGACACCATGAAAGTGCTGGGGGTGCAGCGGCCTCTCCTCCAGGTAATCATATTCTTTGAACTTATTCTTTCTATCAGCAGTTTTCACTGACTTGGCAAGAGTTACAAATTGAAAAGAGGAGAAGAATTACCATCTGTTTCCATGTTCATCAGGGACAAAATAAGAGGAAATAAATTAAATGGGCACTAGGGAAATTAAGGACTAATGTAGAGATAATGGAAAGTCCTGAAGATCTCTAAGAAAAAAATGGTTAGTTTTGAGTATGGGAGATGGTGAGCCTCATTAACATGCAGGCAACTCCTCATTATTGGCCTGAAACTTGTCCTTGAATAGAATTCTCTTTCCAGTGGTGAGAGCATGCTAAAGTAGAAGGGTTTCCAGGGAGGAAGTGACTCTGCCTAACCTCAGTGACCAACAGTAAACCCTCAGTTCCGTTTGAATGCTGATTTGGCTAGCTCACAGTGAATCTGAACCCACCTTGCAAACTGGCTTTTGAAGGTCAGATCATTTGTTAATTCAAGTGCCGATCATCTTAATATGAAAATGTTACTTTCCCTATTTTAAGCGATGGTTTCTGGGCAACAGAAGTAAAACAAGTTGTTAGATATTCAGATTAATAGACGAGGTATTTATTTTACATGCTTTAAGCCAGTGACTTGGAGGTAAATAGAAAACCAAACGCAAATTTGTGTTAATATGAATTTCAATTATGAATATACATTAATTATTGTTATGTTGGATAATAATTGGACCTTTGCAGTGTTTCTTCATTTAAGAGAATGATGGGCACAATAGTACATTTTTGCATATGCTGTATGATATGAGGATATGTCAAACTGTGGAAGACTTGAGCTCTTCAAAGAGAAATTGGGTAAATGGGATAGTTGCTTTAGTTGCCTTCCTTGACCTGCTTTTACATACGTCATCCTTGATTTTTCCTTCTTTGTACACTAGAATGGATAAAAATGCTGGCCCTCTCGTAGGGAAATGTCCTGGTATGAGCATCCTCTTTTTTTATGAGCAGAGTCTTCTATGGTCTTGAGAACATAGACGAGAGGCACTCATTTCCCCCAGAACTAGAGTAATAGCAACACGTCTAGGAAGATGTTCGTTTGGATTGTCTGAGTCTGCGTTCCTAGTGAAGCATCTGTCCTGAGTGTGGGACGGAGAACAAGGAGAAGAGCAAAGACATGTGCCCACTCACCCTCCTGCGGGCTCATTCTTCTACTGGCCCTTTGCATGGCCGGCCTCTTCTCTTGGTACCAGTTCAAATGTCACTTCCACAGGGAAGCTTTTCCTGACTCTCTGCCTAAGTAGGTTCCCTTCGTTGGTTATTTTTCATCTTCCCTCCTCCAAATTTATTCTCAACACTGGAGCCACATTTTATGGATGTATCACACAGACTCCCATGCCAGGTGACTTATGATCAGGTTCTGCCAGTAGGCAGCGTGAGCAGGAAGTTGGAGGGTCAAAGGAGAGGGAGCGATTGAGGTCTTGTCTCCTTCCTCTCCGTTTTGGACCTGAGTTCTGGCCTTGGGTGCCTCCCTCCATAACGAGAGGTCCTGCCAGATAACACTTTCTCCATGGCTCCAGCTCTCGCTGGACTATGACACCACCATTTCCTTTCCTTGGCCCTTGATGAGAGCTTTCTGCTCTTACCAGTCTCTGGGAGCCTCAGCATCCCTTGTTCCTTCTTCCAGTGCTGCCTGTATCTCTGTAAGTCATCTCTTCATTAGTATTTCTTCGTTAATCATCTGAATGGAATTCTGGTTTTCATTTAGGATCATAAATAGATTTCCCTAGTTAGTCACTGTTTTCAGGTTTTAATTTTTGTCTTTCTTTGCACAACAGTCATAGTTGTTTATTTTCTGGCTTGTTGATGGTGGGGGACAAGGGAGGCCTGGCGTGCTGCAGTCCATGGGGTCACAGAGAATTAGACACGGCTGTGTGATGGAACAGCAACAACAACAGGCTTGTTGATTTCCTATCTTTTCTCACTAGAAATTAAGTTCCAAAAGCATAGGCAGGAAGAATGTGCTCAGGAGTTTGTTGGATGAATGTAAATGTGGGTGGGTGGGTAGATAGATGGTCACAGTGAATAGGTTTTGAGTGTCTTAACCGCAGAGTCAGAGTGGGAAGATGAGAAATAGAGAGTGACAAAAACTTGTTTGCTTTTATGTTATGTCTGACCATATCATTAATTTCTTCTCCATTAGAAAGCCTCTCAGCGTGTATATCCCTCAAGTATCATGCTATATGCTGCACAGAGCAACTTTAATACACTTAGTATGGTGAAAATAAAAGAGACTGCCTACAGACTGTATCTGGGACCTAAAGATACTGGCTCATTAGACATGAGGATTTTCAACTTGACTAACAGAGACACAGTAAAACTCCTAACTGGTTGACTACAGTCTGGGCCATGTCAGGGCCACACACCGCTGGCTACACGGCATCTCTGGGCCGTCCACCAACGTGCTTGTCAAGTCACTGCTAACCTCATCACCAGCCATTTGTACGTGTTACTACGCCTCTTGTCCTTCAAGTCAATGACTCCATTCTGAGGCTACATTCAGAACTCCAGCCTTACCTCTTCTTTCTTTCTTTGACCTTGTCCAGATATGATAGTTACATGTAAGTGAATAAATCTTAAAAGCCATTTAAGCTATTCATCTCCAAACAGGTTTACAGAGCCCAGATACCTGCTTTCTTATTTGTTGTTTTGTTCTCCCTTTCTTCCTCAGAGTTTTATTTTTGACAGTGAAAATGAGTTAGACTACATCAATAAGTTTGTTTAATATTCTCAGAGTTAGGTTAAAAAAGTACATGAGGAGGAGGCTATTTTCCTTTCCCGTCTTGAGAAAGTCTCTGGCTTTCTCTGATGCTTGTAAATTGTTTCCTGACAGTTTCTCTCGTGCTCAGATTTCAGTGTTTCTTATATGTGTTTCAGTGTCCCTTTAATAATTTTTTTATTCCCAGCTAATTATAGGTAGCTAATATAAAGAAAAATAATTGAGAAGTGATTCTCAGTAATTGTAGCTGAGAATCCAAAGCAGTTGTGAAGAAGAGAGCTTGGAGAAATATCTGTATGTGTGAAAGATGCAGGAGGGCTAAGTATGGAATTCTGTGTCCTTCAAAGCCATTCCTCCTGCTCACTGTGGTTTGGTTACAGACTGGAAAGGATCGTGCCTTTCCTTGGAGGCAGCACCCACTGTCATAAAGCATCAGCCCGATGGGGTTCTCGGGGGACAGTGGACAGACAGCTGTCTCCGTGCTGCTTCCGTTTATTTCGTGATGTGCAGACACAGAGAACCCCAGGACACTCGGTCCTTTCCTCTCTGAAATGGCATTTGGTCAGGGTAGACAGTCGGTTATAAGGGGGCATTTATTTGGGCCATAACGTCCTTTTACATAGACTTCCCAGGTGACTCAGTAGTAAAGCGTCTGCCTGCCAGTGCAGGAGACTCCGGAGACATGGGTTTGATCCCTGGGTGGGGAAGACCCCCGGAGGAGGAAATGGCAACCCACTCCAGTATTCTTGCCTGGAAAATCCTGTGGACAGAGGAGCCTGGCGGGATATAGTGCATGGGGTTTGGAGAGTTGGACACAGCACACACGCATGCTCACGCGCTTCTACATTGGTAACTTTACTTTCCAGGCACATGGGAAGGAAGAAAGGAAGGAAATAGGGAGGAAGAAATTACAAGGACCATTTTATAGGTGAAATAACTGCGTAGATGCTGGCTGCTGATACAGCAGCATTGTACTAGAAGTAACAGAAGCAGTAATGATAGCAGTCATAATAGTAAATAGTAATAATGGTGCCAACTCACACTTTAATAGCATTTGCTATGAGCCAGACACTATCGAGTGCTTTATGTGTATTGACTTGTACATGTTTTATATGCATTGACAAGAGCTTTGTGAAGGTGGCATTCTTATTGTGGGGAGGAAACTGAGAAACAGTGAAATTAAATAATTTGCCCAAAGTCATTTAGCTAGCATCAATAAAACTGTAATTCAAACCCAGGTGACCTAACCCTGGAACCTGTGTTCTAACTCAGTTTTACTCAGTGTAAGAGAATGCTTCCCTGCAAGCTGTTCATTTGCATACTCAGTACTGTCTGACTCTTTGTGACTTCATGGACCATAGCTGGCCAGTCTCCTCTGTCCATGGAATTTTCCAGACAAGAATACTGGAGAGGGTTGCCATTTCCTACTCCAGAGAATCTTTCTGGACCAGGGATCGAACCCATGTCTCTGAATTGTAGGTAGTATGGTACCACTGGGCCACCCAGGAAGCCAAGGTTTTTGTTAGCAATCTGCTGTTCAACATTAAGCCTTTTTTTTTTTTTTTTAAAGCAATTTGACATTGTCGGTTGAACCTAATAGTAAAAGATTGGAACTTGTGTTTTTATCCCTGGGTGTTTCAATTTTCATTTGTTTCTAGTAATTCGTTGTTATTTATTAAAGTATCTATCTGCAGCAGACTGGGAGCACAGGGGGAGAGTTTGGAACCAGATTCTCCTTGCAGCCAGAGATGCACTACTCTAAACCCATGTATGTATTGCCTACAGGGAAGTAAAAGTGTAAAGCCAACCATCTTCCTTACCTCAGTTGTCTAAGCCTTTTTCCAATGGATGGACTAGCTTGGATATTTGTTGCAGGTGCTTCTCTCCTTGATGCACAGCCCCTACAGCTTTGGCTGCTGTAGAGAAGACATTATTGAATAAATGGCTGAGCGAATAAAAATGAAAGAGCTCATGATGGCTTCATTAATACAAGGGTGTGTGTGTGTATGCAGGTTTTGCCCCCACTGTATAAGTTTCATGGTCTTGCGTTTAAGACGCATTCAATTCAGTTCAGTCACTCAGTTGTGTCCGACTCTTTGCGACCCCATGAACCGCAGTATGTCAGGCCTCCCTCTCCATCACCAACTCCTGGAGTTTACCCAAACTCATGTCCATTGAGCCGGTGTTGCCCTCCAACCATCTCATCCTCTGTCGTCCCCTTCTCCTGCCCTCAATCTTTCCCAGCATCATGACAATGTTTAAAACATCACAGATCTTATACCTCAAATGCTGTTAGATGGAAACAGGTAGACTATGCTTCATGCTCTTACCATCTGAGAGTCCTCTGTTACCATCACTTTTTCTGCAGAGTGGCCTCCATCCATTGCAAGGCAAAGCATGCTGACTCAAATGAAAGAAATCCATTAAGAGAAATTCCTCATTTCTCCTAACTCAGATCTTCTGGCATTCCAGACATAGAGCTATGGAAACAGTTGATTGTTTGAAGTGGATACCCCTTCATGCCTTATATATCACAGCAATCAACCAACTGTTCACTCATCAGACATGAGGAAACATTCTCTCTGTTCCCTAACTTGTCCTTGGTTTGGGGATGTAATTTGATTTATTCCTCTTTAGTGTCTCCATCCAGAAAAGGGGAGAGGAGACTAATGCTTAGGTTTTTCTCCCTTAACTATCACACAGCTGAATGGACATATTTCGGTGTGAACAAAAGATACAGGTAAAGGTTCACCTCCACCCTCCCACCAGTGGAATACCTGGTGTCCTTGTTACTTAGAGAGGGACCTGTGGACAAGAACGCAAGACCTCTGAGCCAGAATATGCATGTGTACGGCATCCCCAGGTGATTTGTGCGCACATTAGATTTTGAGGAGCACAGCCTCCCTAGTGGCTCAGTGGTGAAGAATACGCCTGCCACCGTAGGAGATGAGGGTTTGATCCCTGGTCAGGAAGATCCCCTGGAGTAGGAAATGGCAACCCACTCCAGTATTCTTGCCTGGAGAATCCCATGGTCAGAGGAGCCTGGTGGGCTACAGTCCATAGGGTCGCACAGAGTTGGACACAACTGAGTGACTGAGCACACACATACTCCTTGTACGAGAGCAACGTGAAGCGTGGTCCATGGACTGGTGCATCATATCACCCACTGCTGCTGCTGCTGCTGCTGCTAAGTCGCTTCAATCGTTTCCGACTCTGTGCAACCCCAGTATCACCTGAGCTTGTGAGAAATGCAGATTCCTCAGCCTCAACTGTGCTCCAGAGTGGAGCTCAGGAATCTCTGGTCCGAGCAGCCCTCTCGGTCATTAATAGAGGTGGAAGTTTTAGAAGCATTGTCTTACATAGTACCAGCATTTCCAGCTGGAGACTAGGCAGTGGGGCTCTAATGCTGTGGGCTTCTAGCACTGCGGCAAACAACAGTAGTTACTTCAAAAAAATGATTCAGCTTTGTTTCATACAGATGCCAAATTTGTAAAAACAATATTTGCCGCGGCAGCAGAAGCTGCTTCCTAGTCTAGCACGTTGCTGAATGTTGCAGAGTTCTTTCCAGACACAGGCTGAGTGTACGTTTCCTGGCTCGTGTTGAGCAATGTGAGACAAGGACAGCTTTCCTAAAGCCGAGGCTTAGATTCCCACGTTCACTGGAGGATAAAACCATAAACTGTGCAAGTGAAAAAGTTGAAGCAGTATTCAAACATTTAAAGCACATTTTCATTTCCCTCATTGCCCCAGTGTGTGTCAGAGCCCTTCTGAAAAGTGAGATAGTTAGAGGCAGCCTGCAAACCCTACACTCTTCTCTCTTCCTCATCCTTCTGAGCTCCCCACTGCTGCCTGGTGGGGTGTGTGCGTATCAGTTACAATTCTCTTTAGAATCACCCAAGAGCTTTCTGAACACACCCAGGGAGTTGGTTCAGTTGATCAGGGGTAAGATTGCATTCCAGAGATACAGATTCAGTAGATCAGGGGTGAGGTCTGGGCATCCAGGTGTTATGAGCTGTCCAGATCATTCCAGCATATACAGATAGTATTAGCATCACTTGTCACTGGCCTGCATCTTTCTACTCCATAGAATCAATTACTGCCCTGAGAGGAAGTACAGAAATGTTATAAATAAGGGATTCTTTCAGTCAGTTTTGTAACAAAGGATCTGTTAGATACTTTGAATCAAGCTTGATAAATAAGACTTGGGATCAGATACAAATAGATTTAAGTCCCAGATGTTTCAGTGGATACTTTTGTGATCAGGACCAAGTTGCTCACCTCTCCATACCTATTCCCTGCTCTATAAAATAAGAATAATAAAATATGTGTCCTAGGAACACAGACATCATTTTTAGGGTTTGGATGGAATAATGGTTGTAAAAAACATGCCTCCTTCCTTTTCCAGTCACAGATGCCTGGACTTCAGCCTTGACCACTCTGATGCCTGTCCACAGCTTAACTCTCAACTTCATAGCCTTTTGACTTCTACTGACCATGCCTCACCAGTCCTGTTGTTTCTTTGTAGATTTCAGCCTGCATCTCCTCTCATCACTAACTTGCTGTTTACTCACTCCTGTTCTCTGTGCTCCCTCACCCAGCTAGTAACTCGTGTTTCCTTCTTCCCATTACCTTAGAGTGTCAGCAGGAGATGGTATTGTTTCACTTCCTGCCTCTTTTTCCTGGATTTGCCCACTGATCGTTTGTTAGCAGCAGAAACAGCATGCAATATTTATGATCATTAAAGCTAGTATGTTCATTTCCCAGGGCAAGTATAACAAATTACCACAAACTTGGTGGTTTAAAAAATAGAAATTGATGGACTCATAGTTCTGGAGGCCAGAGGCCACATTCCCTTCAAAGGCTCTAAAGGAGGACCCTTCCTTGCTTCTTCCATCTTCTGGTGGTCCTGGCCTTTTTTGGCTTTGGGGAGCATAATTCTGAGCCCTGCTTCCATCTTAATATGATCTTCTCCCACAATCTCCATTTTTCCTTTTGTATTTCTTCTCAGGACACTCTCATTGAATTTAGGGCACACCTTAATCCAGCCATGACCTCACCTCAACCCTTACCATGTTTATATCCACAAAGACCCTATTTGTGACTAAGGTCACATTCTGAGGTTGCCTGTGGAATGTTGGCAAGACACTATTCAACTCACCACAGCTAACAATTAGAAGCAGTCTATATAGAATGCAACATATTCAACTTGCTATATTTTCCTAGAAAACCCTCTGGCAGGAAGCAGTATAGAAGTAATGTGTTAAGGCAGTAGGGCCAGAATGGTCTAAATTCTAGATGTCAGCAAGGTTCCAAATGAAAGTTTTTGGTGATTGCTGGAGCTCTAGTTAAGCTTTATTGAAGGTTTGTGGACACAGCTGCTTGCAGTATGATTTGCCAGAGATAATTACACTGATGCCCAAGCCTATTATCTCCCCGGCTAAGTCAAGGTGCTGCCAGTAACCTCTTGTTGGGTTCCCAGGGAAGTGTGGCCAGCAGAAGTAGCATATTGTTTTCATCATATCAAATTATGTTAATGTGAACAATGTTGGATTTGAGTGGTGTTTGCATTACAGCCAGTTGTTGCCACTCTACTCCATGGTACAGAATAGATTTAGTTTTTATTAGCCTAAATAGATTAGTCCCATTTAAGGTCTGCTGGAAGTCATCATGGAAATCATTAAGTGGAAAAGAGAGCTGATCAATTTTTTTTTTTTTTTCTTCTCCCCTGTAAGCTTGGAGAGGTGGTGCTAATGGTCTCACTGTGCTAAAAATAAGTCTCAGAACCAAGATGCCTTGAGGCCTAATTTGATTCTTCAGTGTTTACCTAAACCTAAAGAAATACTGACTTAAATAGTAACTTCACATTTTCCTATAAAAGTAAAATAAAATACTCACCAACAATATTATTTAGACCCTTCATGATGCATGAAGGCCTCAAGTAACCAACCACTAGTGGCTGCTTCAGGTTTTATCTGGGAAGATGGGCTACAAGATTCCTTTGTTCTTTCTGATTGTTCAGATTGTCACTGTGGCTTTCAACACTCCCCTGTCCACTTCTGAGACAGCTGAGCAAATTACATCTTTCAATACTGATGTGGACTTTGGGTGTGTCTTCAGATTTTCTTATCAAGTTGTGCTATTTTTGTATGATTATTTTTGTTAATAGTTTAAAGCATTTTATTTGTTATAGAATTCTTGTTGTGATTCTTCATAGCCATTCAGGAAAATAACTCACAGAAATTCCACCATGGCATGGTAGAAAAAGCATTTAAAATGGGGATCCGGTCTCCCTATCAGTCCAGTGACCTTAGACAAGCCCAAGCCACTTATCGTCCCTCAGCTTCACATTTCTCTATGAGAATGATACTGGCCTAAACCACCTCGTAAGATTAAGGTGAGGAATACAGCAAGATTGTGTATTCAGCAGGGCTTTGTGAACTGCTCTACATATTGAGTTGTCTCATAATTGTTATTATTGCTCCACACACCCACATGATCATTCAGAAAATCCATTAGCATTAAAGGAAATGATGCTAAGAAAACACCTACAGAAATGAAAAATATTTCCTATTAAATGAGAGGCTTCACTAAGTTTTGCCAACAGTTTGTTTTATAGATGATTGGACAACCAATATAAGAACCTGGTATTTTACCCCCAGAGTTTATCATGAAAATATTTGAAACATCTAAAAAGACTGAGAAAGAAAGAAAACCACCCATAGCTCACTATCCAGATTTTACAGTTAGCACTTTTCTGAATTTGTTCCATAGCGTAACCAAACCTGATAGATTTGAATTCTTTTTCAGTCATTCTAGAAATGAATTCCCAGTCATTCCTGAGCACTTTACCATGATGTTGTTCACAGATTTTTTAATATCTTACTTAGAAAATCTGAACATAAAAAGAAATATATTAAGTGAGAAAGTAGTTGCTTTGTGTTAACTGTTCAGTTTCTAAAAGTATCCATCCAGATGTTTCCTTAAAATAGTGTCATGGAACAGGAAATTGACCAACCCATGCTTGTTATTTATCTATTACTTATAGATTGCCTTTATTGAATAGACTGCCTTTATTGAATGATACTACCGGGGAATTTGCCCTTAAAACTCCTGATGAAAAAGGATATGAAGTGAGCAAATGAGAGATGATTTTTATAAACATGCAGAATAGGCACATCATGTGATCAACTTCAACTTTTTATAAATATCTTTGTAGTCTTATCTCTGGCTGAAGAAGAAATAGGACCTTGTTGTCCATTTGGCTGGTTTTCATAGAAAGTCCCCGGTTAACTAGATGGGAGAAAGGGGTGTGTGTGTGTGTAAATACTCATATATTTAAACTAACTTCATACAGTATAGCCAGTGAGCCATTTGGAGAAAACCAAGAGGGGCTAGAAATAAAGATATCATTTTTCTTCTGTCTGCAGAAAATCATTTGCAGCCAACCCAATGCATTGTATAAAAATCATTAATGATATGAAGTTGTTCTTTTTTGAAGTCAGTTAAAAATACAACTGTTTTCTCCAGCATTCCATCAATTATCAGAATGTGTTTGGGACAGATTTTAATTTAGATGCAACTTTCCCAGAATTCATTTCTTGTATCTGGGTTATGAGGTCAGTGTATAACACAGAGGCTGGGAAGGGCTTATCCACAGGGCTGGAGGAGTCATGAGGGGCTGCTGAATGAGAAAGTAATTACAGCCAATGACACTTGTTTACCAGCTTTGCTTGGTACTGAGAAACTTGCTTGAGCACCAGGCTGTTTCAGAATGACATCAATATAGGGATAAGCCCTGGGTTTTGAAGGAGGATTCTGAATTTACTTTCTAAGTAAAGGCAGGCCCACTGATGGCCATCTTGGTCTTCACCTAGACTGTGCTATGTAACAGGGCTTATTTGGGGTAAGTATTTTGAGGGATTTGATTGGCTGCTATCTGTCTGGATCTTGCCTCGGCCCACTCCTTGGTGGAGAAGCAGGAGAGAAGGCAATGACTAGTGACAGATCTGCTGACGGGGACTGAACTGCATTAACACTCGGTCGTTCAGATCTTTAGAGAGCTGTCTTTGCCCAAAATAGATTTGACTTTACTTGCTAACAAAGGCATCTTCCGATGTATTTCTCTTCCTTAAACACTGGAGAAGAGGAAGAACATCCCATCGAGAGATAGCAGGAAGGGAGAAAAGACTGGCTTGACAGCCCAAGCAGATGATCGTTACCGTCCTTGTGAGCAGCAGGATTGCTGACCTGGCACAATGACTGGTGGAAGCCGGATGAGCATAGACAGAGAACTGCTCAGGGAATCTTTGGGTCCTTATCCTAAGTCATTTTTGCCCTGTCTGGATAGAGCAGCTCTGGCTTAGAGATGTTCTAGTGAGCCAAGGAAGAGGAAGAAGACTGCCTCAGCTTGAAAGTTAAACGGCCCTATAGGATGAACTGTTCAAATAGAGTAGATGCTTTTCTTCATGCTTTTCAAGGATCCTGTCCTGCTCACAGCCTAGCGTGCACTTTGTCTTAGCTTAGACGCCCTAAGATGGGCTGGCGAAAATCTGACGCATCAAATGTAACAAGAGTGACACGACACAGCTGGTTAATTTCCACTGGTGAAATTCTGATAAACCTAAAGGATTACTCACTACACACCTCCTTTGTGCTATCACTGGACAAGGAGATGAGGATATACAAAAGAAATTTAAAGCCCGACTCCCACTTCTCAGGGTCTTCCGGTTTAGTTGGGGAATCAGAATTCCTCACGCCTATAAATGTGAGGGCAGCAGAGGACCATGGGTACCTGAACACTGAAGGTGATGGTTCAGCAGATTTGCAGTTTAAGAGAAAGATGGTGACGATGACCCTGTATGTGAGACAGCAAAAGAGACACAGATGTAAAGAACAGACTTTCGGACTCTGTGGGAGAGGACGAGGGTGGAATGATTTGAGAGAATAGCATTGAAACATGTATATTATCACGTGTGAAACAGATCACCAGTCCAGGTTCAGTGCATGAGACAGGGTGCTCGGGGCTGGTGCACTGGGATGACCCTGAGGGATGGGATGGGGAGTGAGGTGGGAGGGGGGGTTCAGGATGGGGAACACATGTATACTCATGGCTGATTCGTGCCAATGTATGGCAAAACCACTACAATATTGCAAAGTAAGTAGTCTCCAATTAAAATAATTAATTTAAAAGATAAGAAAGAATGGAGGACTCAGCTGAGGGCTGGAGAATTCTAGAAACTTTAAACAAGAGGTGGGTCCTGAACTGGACATTGTAGGATATGTAGAAATAGAGAAGGGGAAGTATTACTTGAGCCAAATGATACATGTGAAGACACCAAAGGGATTGTTCACAAGATGGTGGGATTAGTCTAGGTGAGTGAAGGAATGGAGAGTGAGAAGGAAGGTTCTCAGTGCGCAGAACTCCCATGGAGGGAGGTCTTAAACTTTGCTGAACTGTTCCCTTTGTAACAGCCTGGAAGGGTATTCTTTAATGGGTGCTCTCTTAAGAGAGAGTGGGCTTGGGCAATTCACAGGTGAGATTAGAAGGCACCCAATGCCTAGAAATTCACTTGATCTGCTGGGCAGAGACATTTCAAACCCAGGGAACACAGAATGGGAATTTAGTTCTCTGTGTCCCAGAGATATGTAATTCTCTTTGTAGATTTTACTTGATAATAGCTGTGCCCCAGAAAACCATCTTGTTTAACCAATGTGATAAGCTGACAAAGTAGTTTTTCTCTCTGATTATTAGGTACTCTGTGTAGTCAGTACACTGGTACCATGTGAGTGTGGTTTCCTCTTTTATTTTATCTCAATGCACTGTGTTATAAATAGTTAAAAACAAAGCAAAAAGATAAGAGACAAAGAGCCTGGGGTCAGAAGGGCCAGCCAAGATGGGAGTCCAGTAATCCGACCCAGAGAGGAAGATGGCTTCCAATGAGTGTTTCTCTCTCAGACAGAAGCTTCCGGTGGTAACCTCACAGCTACCTGAGGTTTGGTGAACCCCAACCTTTTGCTCGGATTTGAAGTCATTCTTTTGATTGATTGTTGTGATTGGGCAAACACCCCAGATGGGCTTACTTTCTGGGATAAGTATTGTGCTCGTTAATCGTCATCAGGTTTTTCTCGCCAAGCCCTCAAACGGTAGCCACTGGATGGTGTCGTGTCCTTCATCACCTCTGTCCACAAGAGTAGCCGCTTGGCTGCAGCGTGTTCATATTTGTTTAAAGATTAAGCTGTACATTTCTCCCTTATTACCTTTTTCAGACACACAGGAGCTCTGTCAGTTAAAGCCCTGCTTTGGGGAAAAGGCAACATGCAGCTAACTCATTAACAGGTTATCTATGTCATTATGTCCTTTTTGGATTGTACATATTGGAAATCGTCTTTTGAGGCGAAAAAAAGAATCCATCTAGGCTTCTAGTTTCCCTTTCTTTTTCTTCCTCATTTTTATCTGCCTTTTTTCCCTCCATAGTTATAACTATTCCCATGATGGATGGTCATATCTTTGGAGTCCAGAATACCCTGAGTATTCACTTGCAAATAGCTACAAAGTCAAGTTCAGATAACTGCACTTCAATGAGAGCTATTCTGTGCTCTCCTCACCGGACCCACGCTACTTCTCTTTGCCCCATTGCAACCACAGGAGCTTAATTGCTTCTTCCTTTTTATTCCACAAAGCATTTTTTAATTTGTTCTCCTCTTGGTTGTTCCAAGGTCAAGGCTGCCTATCAGGTGCTTGCAGAAGTGCTCTGATGACCTTGCTTGCTGTGTTTGCCCGTAGCTTCCAAGGCTGGGTCCAGAATGAGCAGCTTGCCTGACTGAGAGATGGCTAGTTGGTACATGAATTTCATACCTCTTGAGCAAGACATATCTGTCCTTCCATCCTTTCAAAGTTTTGCTTTGGAGCCAAAAGAAATCTCTTAACACATAGTAGGCTCTCATTGGGTGAATGAATAAAATAGAAATTGCCAAAATAGAAATTGCCTTGAACAATTATGTTCAAGGATGGCCTCGAGCTTAGTTAGGTAAAGGGTGTATAGAAGCAAAGCTATGTTGTTTGCCAAGGAAAGGAGCTCTAAATTTTATGGTTCTTTAAATAAACATTTTATTTTAGAAAAGTCCGAGATTTATAGAGAAGTGGCAAAGATGGCACACTCCCCATACACCGCACACTCAGTTGCCCCCTTTTATTAGTATATTATATTCATACGGTGAATTGGTTGCAATTAATGAACCAATATTGATACACTCCTGTTAATTAAAATCCACACTTTATTCAAATTGCCTTGTCTTTCACCTGATGTCCTCTGTTCCCAGGTCCCATCCAAGATATCACATTATGTTTAGTTCTGTCTCTTTAGGCTCCTCCCGGATATGACGGTTTCTCAGACTTTCCTTTTGAATTGGCCCTGACTGCAGGTTAGGCATGTTGCAGCATGTCCTACAATATGGGCTAGTCTGGTGTTTTTCTCATGATTGGACGAGGGGCATGTGTTTGTGGGGGGAAGACCGCAGAGGTAAAGCATATTTCTCATCATTTCACATCAAGTGTATATACTGTCGGCTTGATTCATCACTGTCAGTGTTAACCTTGCTCTCCTTGCTGAGGCTCAGATTTCTCCATTAGAGAGTACCCCTGCCCCTTTCCATCGTTTACTCTTTGGAAGGAATTCATTATGCACAGCAGACACGCTCAAGGAGTGGGGAGAAAAAATAGTGAGGATTTATGCTCCACTTCTGTGAAAATAGAGTATCTGCATAAATGATTGGGAAGGCTTCTACCTGCAAGATGTGTCCCTTCTCTCCCATTTTTGTATTTATTCGATCGTTTATGTCAGTATGAACTCATGGATTTTTTATTGCATACAGTGGGTTAAAATCCAATACTGTCTTTGTTTTTCTGTTTTAAATTCCAGCTTTGGCCATTGGAGGCTCCTGTATCATCACCCTTGTGATTTTTTTTTTAAAGCACTTATTTTCTGGCACTCCAAGATGCTGTGAGCTCCATCTTTGTATTTCTTGCCCCAGTCCTAGAATCAGCCATTTTTCCCAGAAGCTCCAGTTCCTGTTATTAGAGAAAATAGAATTGCCGACCAAGATCTGGGGATTTGATATGATTATTTTTACTTGGGTGTCATTATGTCTGTCCTCTCAGTCTACAGAGAAAGGAAATACATGTGTATGCTAACTTGTGTATATATTCATATCTCTGTATATTTCTGTGTGTGGCCCCTTTACTTATTGAGCTAAAACTGACTGACGTCTCTGCCTCAAATGCATTGCCACATGGATCATTCTAACCTCTTCCTCTTGCTTATCTGTTACCTTCCTCTCCAACAGTGAAAGAACCTCTGACTGCCTGTAATCCATGTCCCTAACTGTTCAATTCCAGCCTCCATGCATAGCAATATCAGAGTTGATAACCCACGCCCTGTGAAAAACAACTTTATTCAACTCACCGTAGTTCTTATGTATAATTTCTCCTGCCTTTAGTTATATAGACTTTACTAATTTCCAGAATTACTTGGGCTAGCACCTTTTTCTCTCACTTTCCTTTCAAGAGGGTTATTTTATACATTTGTGATATAGTTAGATGGTTTTATCATATTCTGTATGTCATTAAATCAAAGTATTGTAGGATACTTTAACCTCCTAAATGAATTTTAATTTGCATATATTAAGGTATATTATAAGTTCTGTGGGTTTTGATAAATGCATAATGTCATGTATTTACCGTTGAAGTATCACATAAAATGATTTTTACCCACATCCCCCAAATTCCCTGTACTTCATCTATTCAGCCTCTGTCTCCTCTCCTCCCTATGACTTTGACAGTCACCAGTCATTTTATTGTCCCTAGAGTTTTGCACTTTCCAGAAATCATATAATTGGAGTCATGCAGTATTTAGCTTTTCCAGACTGGCTTCTTTAAATTAGCACTCTATGAAAGATTCATTTGTGGCTTGACAGCTCATTGCTTTTGATCACTGAATAATAGTCCATGGTATGGATTATGGATGTGGTATATGATATAGAAATAACAGTTTGTTTATTCTTTCACCTATTGAAGGATATCTTGGTTGCTCCCATTACAGATAAAGCTGCTGTAAACCTCCACATACAGATTTTTATATGGTTATAAGTTTTCAGATCAGTTGGGTATTGTTTTTAACTGTGTATAGAAATTGTGCTAGTGGATGGGGTTTTGGGTGGTGGTGAGGACAGACTCACAAATAAGCAAGTACTTTGCATGGTAAGTGCTCTAATAGACATAGGAATACGATCAGTAAACTGTTGAATCTAAGACAAAGGGAAAAGTAAATATGCTTAAATTTACTCTTAAGTTCTATTTTAAAATGATTCCAGTTCAGTTCAGTCGCTCAGCTGTGTCCAACCCTTTGCCATCCCATGGACTGTAGCACACCCGGCTTCTGTGTACATCACCAGCTCCCAGAGCTTGCTCAAACTCATGTCCATCAAGTGGGTGATGCCATCCAGCAATCTCATCCAACAATCTGATCCTCTGTCATCTCCTTCTCGCTCTGCTGTCATTTTTCCCAGCATCAGGGTCATTGCCAGTGAGTCAGTTCTTCGCATCAGGTGGCCAAACTATTGGAGTTTCAGCTTCAACATAGTTCTTCCAATGAATATTCAGGACTGATTTCTTTTAGGATGGACTGGTTGGATCTCCCTGCAGTCCAAGGGGCTCTCAAGAGTCTTCTCCAAGGCCACAGATCAAAAGCATCAATTCTTTGGCTCTCAGCCTTCTTTGTGGTCCAACTGTCACATCCATACATGACTACTGGAAAAATCATAGCTTTGACTGGATGGACCTTTGTCAGCAAAGTAATGTCTCTGCTTTTTAATATGCTGTCCATGTTGGTCATAAATTTTCTTCTAAAGAGCAAGCATCTTTAATTTTATGGCTGCAGTCACCATCTGCAGTGATTTTGGAGCCCTAGAAATTAAAGTCTGTCACTATTTCCATTGTTTCTCCATCTATTTGCCATGAAGCAATGGGACTAGATGCCATGATCGTAGTTTTTTAAATGTTGAGTATTAAGCCAGCTTTTTTGCTCTTCTCTTTCACTTTCATCAAGAGGCTCTTTTGTTCCTCTTTGCTTTCTGCCATAAGGGTGGTGTCATCTGCATATCTGATGTCATTGATATTTCTCCCAGAAGTCTTGATTCCAGCTTGTGCTTCAGCCAGTCTGGCATTTCACATGATGTACTCTGCATATAAGTTAAATAAGCCAGGTGACAATATACAGCCTTGACGTACTCCTTTCCCTATTTGGAACCAATGCGTTGCTCCATGTCTGGTTCTAACTGTTGCTTCTTGACCTGCATACAGATTTCTCAGGAGACACGTCAGGTGGTCAGGTATTCCCCATCTCTTGAAGAATTTTCCACAGTTTTGTTGTGATACACGCAAACTGTGTGATTAGTTTGTGTGATCCACACCACAGAGGCTTTGGCTTAGTCCATAAAGCAGAATAGATGTTTTTCTGGAACTCTCTTGCTTTTTCCATGATCCAACAGATGTTGGCAATTTATCTCTGGTTCTAAATCCAGCTTGAATATGTGGAAGTTCACAGTTCATATACTGTTGAAGCCTGTCTTGGAGAATTTGGGGCATTACTTTGCTAGCGTGTGAGATAAGTGCAATTGTGCAGTAGTTTGAACCTTCTTTGGCATTGCCTTCCTTTGGGATTGGAATGAAAATAGACCTTTTCCAGTCCTGTGGCCACTGCTGAGTTTTCCAAATTTGCTGGCATATTGAGTGCAGCACTTTAACTGCATCATCTTTTAGGGATTTAAAATAGCTCAGCTGGAATTTTGTCACCTCCACTAGCTTTGTTCATAGTGATGCTTCCTAAGGCCCACTTGACTTCGCATTCCAGGATATCTGGCGCTAGGTAATTGATCACACCATCATGATTATCTGGGTCATAAAGATCTTTTTGGTATAGTTCTTCTGTGTATTCTTGCCACCTCTTCTTAATATCTTCTGCTTCTTTTAGGTCCATACTGTTTTTGTCCTTAATTTACTCTTAAGCTTCATTTAAAAAACAACAACAACAACAACAACACTTCACATTGCTTTCCAGGAAAACACCCTCCCTCCAGCTTCTTCCCCTTCCCCCCACCAAAACCCACCAATTTACTGAAAACTTTCTGCTTCAGCTACAGTGAAGACCATGAGACAGGTGGCCCAAAATATTCTGCCTGAAAAAAAAAGTCATAGGAATTTGCTGGTGACAGACTCCTTCACAACTTAATAGTGGGGGAGAAAATCCACAGAGGATTGAAAAAAAACAGCTCTTAGCAATGAGAAGGGGAAAAAAAGGCATAGAGACTTTTAGCTGTTTAGAAATCTGGAACTAGTAGGATGAAGGAACTGATGTAATTTTTTTTTACCAAGTCCAGAGCTAAAAACAAGTAATTTATTCTGGGATTTGGGGTTCCTCCCCCAGAGATTTCTTATAGAGCTAAACCCAATGAAACTAGCCACATGGGAAATGAAATCCTGCTTTGTCAAGAGCTATGCCGGTATCTTTCAAGAAGAGGTTTTTTGTTATGTGCCCAGGAAGAGATGCCAGAGAGTCATGAAAAGGCCTCTCGTTTCTTGCTTGTGCACTTTTGGATGTTAGCTGCCTGGGTCCACTGCGCCAACTGGAGCCTGACTTTTACACCAGTCGGTGGTAGAGAAGGTGGATAGCGGGAGAAGGAAAGGGTGTTTACTGCCTGGGAGGTGGAATGCACAAGAATTGGTCCACGCACACCCTCCTTGAATGTATAGTGACCTGCATTTTAGTAAAATATAACACAAGCACAGAGGCTTGATTTCATGAGCAAGTTCTCTTCATTTACAGAGTAATTAATAGGAAGGAGTACAAACAGAGATCCAGATTGTAAATAAAGAACTTTCTCCAGCACCCTGGATAACAAGAAGTGTGTTGGCTGTAAGTTATCAGAAACTTTTTGATGCATGGAACATAAATAAGAGTAAATTAAAGATTTCTCCTTAAGTGAAAAACAAAACAATATTCAGAGAGTTGTAATTTATAATGTTACAATTTAGTTGGTGAATATTTTTAATTAGTCCCTGGGTAACTGTCTTTTTAAAAATCTTGTTAGAGTACATATATTTGTCTAAAATGCAGTGGTTAAATATTTATGTGATTAGTTATATATTTATAATGTCTGCCTCCTCATAGAGTAGTTTTATAGAAATAATCATAAGTGAGTGGATTGAAGGCTATTTTTACTCTTTCTCAACTAGCTGCATCTAGGGAAAACCAAGCTAATGAATTCATGAAACTACTTCCCAGATCGACCTCATGAATACTAACCCAATTGCAGACCTTGTACCTGGGTAGAAATAATCAATTGCTTTAGAGCTAGCTTAGCAAATGCAAATACTTCAAGTACTGGCCAAAAGTTTAGGTTTATTTGAATTCTACTTCCTTCCTTCCTTCTTCCAGGTCCTGGACGTATATATAAGCATAGGCTAGTTTGCCTAGAGGGAGAAGGCAATGGCACCCCACTCCAGTACTCTTGCCTGGAAAATCCCATGGATGGAGAAGCCTGGTAGGCTGCAGTCCATGGAGTCACTAAGAGTCGGACACGACAGAGCGACTTCACTTTCACTTTTCACTTTCATGCATTGGAGAAGGAAATGGCAACCCACTCCAGTATTCTTGCCTGGAGAATCCCAGGGACGGGGGCGCCTGGTGGGCTGCCGTCTATGGGGTCGCATGGAGTCGGACGCGACTGAAGCAACTTAGCAGCGGCAGCAGTTTGCCTAGGTGAAAAAAAAAATAGCAGACAAGGAATGTTGTAACCAAACTCAGGTACATGGAACAAATATTCTTTGTAAGTCATAACTCTGTTTGATCAAGGACTGATTGTGTGTGGTTAGCCTTCAACATGAATTTCCCCCAGCTAGTGTTGGTATTCTCTAGCATGTAAAGACTAGACTTCGGCAACATTTTAGTGCAGATTTTTTATCCAAATCTGAGTGAAGTGGAGCTCAACAAATTTAGTGTCTTGTCTTAGGAGACCAGTGGCAGTTCCAACAGTAGAATCCAGGTTTCTCTCTCTTTCTTTTCTTCCTGCAGTATTATTTAAAGCCTGCTACCCTTGCAGGTACTGAGTAATTTATTTATATTAGACTTTTAACAGCACCAACGCTCGTACTATAAGAAGAATACTTGTCTGACCTTCCAGAAAAGCGTCATTTTGAACCACCTCCAATGACTCTGCTTTTCCTTTCGCTTCTTCCTCTAAAGGCAGAGCACATTTCAATCGCAAATCAAATAACAAGCATCTCTCTCCTAATTTATGGTTTTCAGAAATTCAGAGTTTTTCTTTTTTTTATCTTGCTGTCCAGAATGCTGTCTGAAAAGTCACAATGATTTAAATAATTGATGGCTACTTTATGAAATTGTCAGCCTGAATCCATCCCCCGCCTCCCTCAGCTCCAGGTCCTTGAGCAGCTAATCCTTTTATGTTGTATGCTTGGTTTTTTGGTTTTTTTTTTTTTACTATTTCATTTAGATAATTATATTATTCACCCCAGAATATAATTACCATTGTACTGTGGGGGAAGGGGGGTGGGGTAGGGTAGGCCGCCTGCTGTTGGCATCTGCAGGTTGTAAAATGTCTGTTACGCTCTAGCCTCTAATTTCTTTGCCATCCCACCTTTAAAAGATTTAATTATACCTGTGTAAAAGCATAATTTGAAATGTGACTTCTGATTCTTTTGGAAGATAAAAGAGAGATTAATCCATTGTTAAACATGAACAACCATGGTACAAGGGAAAAAACTTTGGACTGGCATGCTGGGATCTTTATTCAGCTGAACAAACAATTTTTGAATGCCTACCATATACTTGGCACTGTACTAAGCATTAAGAAATACAAAGACTTAAATGAAAACTGCTGTTAGGAGTGGATATCCTGGTAATCTGCCACCCAACTTATGACTTTGGGAGGGACCTCTCTGGACCCAATTTTTATCTAAATGAAGGATATTGTACTTCTTCAGAATGTCCTTCTAGCTGTAAAGTCCCATGATGCTCTGAAGAAAAAGGGCCATAAAGTACCTGCCACATTCCTTCTCTGTAAGATTTAATTGGAAGAATGAGAGATAGTAAAAAAGCATCCATTTTCTGTGACTGAAGTCAATTCATCACCTCTGAAATCAAAGATGGTCCAGCGTGAATGCTCTTAAAGGATTCCTTTATTTTTTTTTTAATATATTTTCTACCTGCTATGTCCAGAATGCCCAAAACAGGGTGTGTTTGAGGGCAGAAAGTAACAGTCTCTAAGCAGCTGAAAGGTGTTATCAAAGGAGCAGTAACTTTTCCTCTCAAATTACTGCCTGACATCTTTTGACTAGTTCATGGAGCTGTTTTTCCAGTGAGGATTCTGAGTCTAACATGTTTTTTTTTTACAAGGCTGAACTTTGCCGTCCATTGACTGGAAGGAAAGGTGACAAACTGGTTCTTGTGCTTCTTTATATATTGTTCTTTTCTCTTTGACAGTATGTAGTTTGGATACAATGAAACTTGCCAGTTCAAGAAATTAGGAAACTTGGTGTTAAGTATAAACACAAGGATAATTCAGGCTTTGCAACTTTTAAGAGGAAATGGTGTTCATCTTTTGTCAGAGCCTTAGAGTGTTGGATAAAGTAAACCCAAAGTGACAGCGTATAGCCTGTTTCAAATGGAACATAAATAACACATGTTAAAATAGAGATTTAGAGTGGGATTTCATAACATGTTTATTTTCAGGGAGCAAATCATAATCCATTTGCCTTATTGGAAAAACAATTTTCTTGTTACACAAGGCAAATGGAGTATTTAAAAAGGAAATGAATATGACAGCCAAATGGACTTGGTCAAAATTGGCAAATTTGTTTCTTATTTACTTGTTTTTGCACTAGGGAGAGTAATATGGTGCCTGAATCTGCTTTCAGCAGTAATGCTTCTCTTTTGAAAAAGACCTAACCATCTGGGGTAAAGTAAGTTGCTCATGTCCCATCTTCTCCAAGGGTAGAAACTGAGGCTAGAAATCTTCCCTTCATATGCAGTATTAATGCTTTCCATAATTTGCAATCTACCTTTTTCCTCCCCTTCATCTTTGTAAAAGCCCTCTATTGTATAGTAATAAAAAGATTGTGACTAGTAGTAAGCCCACCTCTTTTCTGTAATTTTATTTTTTTTAGGACTGTGTTCTTTAGACCAATGCCTCTAAAATTTTAATATTCATGTTAATCACCAGAAATCTTTGCAAAACATATATGCTGCTTCAAGCAGTCTGGTTAAGACCTGAGATTGTGCATTTTGAACAAGCACTTGGGTGATGCTGATGCTTCTAGCTCATGAACCATGCCTTGAGTGGCAAGTCTGTAGACCAGGGATCAACAGGCTTTTTCGTAAAGGGCCAGATAGTAAATATTTCTGTGCGGGTGTGTGAAGCATATGGTCTCTGTTTGAACAATTGTACTATTGTAGTATAAAAGCAACCCTAGATAATGTGTAAATGAATGAGTATGGCTGTATTCCAGTAAAACTTCACTTACCCAAATATGCAACAACCCGATTTGGCTTGTGAGATATATTTTGCCAACCCCTTCTTTAGACATTGTATTTGAAATGAGGTATATGTATTTTTAAAACTTGAAGGCTTTCGTCCACATGTTTAAATAGGATTGTTTTACGGTGCTGGGAACATGTATAAAATGGTTAGAATTTAATTTGTGCTCTAATGAGTTATTATGCAAAAAAAAAAGTAAGCCAAATAATGGTATCTTTTCCCTGTAGAGGACTTAGAATAAGGTAAAGAGGCATAATGTTTTAGCACTGTTGTGGTATAACGATGACAACATTTTGAAAAACCACTTCGAGCTTGGCAAGCAGTGGTTTACAGTTATACATTGTTAGATGTGTGTCTCTTTCCGAACTACCTCTTTCCTGTGTATGTGCGTTTCTTTTATCACATCCCTTGCCATATCATTTGGCACTGATCCATATTTGGGTAATGAGATAGTTTGTTGTGCCTGCAATGGAGAAAATGATTTAAAATGTTTTTTAATAAGTTAACAGGAGCAAGTGTTGAAATTACTGTAATGAGATAATGACAGTGCAGCATATTGCTTTGAAGATTGTGCCCTGGTGAAAAATGTATGCTCTTAATAAATTCATTTTCACTGGGTTTTCCTTGATGAGGTCAGTTAGCATTGGCCTGTTTTTCTGCCAGTAATGGAGAAATGGACCCAAGAGTTGGAAGTCAACAAAGAATGAAGAGCAAGGCTGGTAATCATTTAACAGTACTCTTGAGTTTTAAGATATCAGCCATGGGAGACCTTGTGCCAGTAATGCAATTTTGTAATGACAGAGGCTATATGGGAAGATTAGAATCCAAACTAATGAGTGACTTCCTTGGCAGTCCAGTGGTTAAGACTCTCTGCCTGCACTGCAATGGGCACAGGTTTGATCTATGGTTGGGAAACTGAGATCCCACATGCTATATAGTGTGGCCAAAAAAATTTTTTTAATTAAAAAAATAAATAAAAGCAACTATAGATGAAAAACTTTAAAAAAAAATACAAGCTTAGGAAATTTAGGTCACTGTATTAGATTCACTCTTTTAGTATTTGTTGATGTAAATCACATGTACTTTCTTTGACACTTGAAATGTTATACTTGAACGTTATCTAACTATTCTTTCACATGTTTAGACAACATGTTTCATGGTGTAAAACACAGAGCCATCCTCATGTTTACTGTTTACTAGAGAGGCAGACGTATTAACAAGTCATTGTTACATCTGCCATGACCGACATGTGTACATGGCACATTGGGAGCTCAGGAGAAAGAGTGGTCGTTCAAGAAAGATTTTATAAAGGATATGATATTTAAGCTGAATATATTGATAGAAAGTGGGAGAATTTTTGAAATAGAGGGAAAAGCGTTAGCAAAGATACGGAAGCATACAATAGAATCGCGCATTAAGGGAAATATTAATAGATACATGTGATGTGTGCCTATGATAGAATTCTGTATGAAATGACTGCATGGTATACATAGCCTGGATGAATCTAACAAAATAGTGTTCAAAAAAAGTAAGACCCAAAGTTGTATAAATTGTGATTGTATTCATAACAGGCAAAATTGTATTATATAGTTTAGGAATATATATATTTATATATATATATAAAAGTAGTACTGCTGCTGCTGTTGCTAAGTTGCTTCAGTCATGTCCAGCTCTCTATGCGACCCCAAAGACGGTAGCCCACCAGGCTCCCCCGTCCCTGGGATTCTCCAGGCAAGAACACTGGAGTGGGTTGCCATTTCCTTCTCCAACACATGAAAGAGAAAAGTGAAAGTGAAGTCGCTCAGTCATGTCCGACTCTTAGTGACCCCATGGACTGCAGCCTATGGGCTCCTGCATCCATGGGATTTTCCAGGCAAGAGGACTGGAGTGGGGTGCCATTGCCTTCTCCAAAAAGTCGTACAGTCATAAAGAATAGACAAAAAAGAAGATAACTCAGAT
The DNA here is from genome assembly GCF_016772045.2 of Ovis aries. Lineage (NCBI taxonomy): Eukaryota > Metazoa > Chordata > Mammalia > Artiodactyla > Bovidae > Ovis > Ovis aries. The sequence goes on from NC_056057.1 coordinate 99,188,219, forward strand.
GGGAGGGGAGAAGGTTTTGGTTGGTATTGGCAGTGCTTGAGGACCTAGAAAGTTTCGTTTCCTTACCAGGATCATGATGAATCCATTGGGTGTCCACATTATGATTACTGGTTAAGATGTACATACAAACTATAAGAATTCTTATATATGTTCTATTTTACAATAAGAGCGATTTCTTGAAGAGAAGATCAATCCCTGAAATGAGGCAGTAGGAAGTGGAAGAGTAGGAAGGAGATTTGGCAGTTACGCAGGGGAATCACGGATGACTGATTCAGTTGAGGCTGCAGCGTCAGAGTGATCCCTTGATCCCAGGTTTTTAATTTGTTGACCAGAAAGATGGCCTTTGCTTAAATGGGGAATATATTCAGTACCAGCCACAATTGGTGAGGCCTTTCCTGCTTCAGCTTTCTCTTCTTTTAGACCTCTTCGCATTCTTCACAAAGGTTGCTATTCATGTCTACTTCTTCAGGTAAATGTTGGGTTGGCCAAAAAGTTCATGCGAGTATTTTTGTTGTTGTTGTATCTTATTGTTCGGACTCATTGTGACTCCAAGGGCTACAGCACACATCTTATGGAAAAACCCAAATGAGCTTTTTGATCAGCCCAGTATAAATTGCTACCACCTCCAACAACAGCCCTACCAAGAACCTGCTAAGTTGCCTATCTTCACATCTCCACTCATTCCAACAATCACCTCAAATTCTTTCTCTCTGCTCACGCACGCACACATGCACGCACACGCGCGCACACGCACACACACACACACACACACACACACGAGTCTTTTACATTTTTAGCCAGCTGGTTTAATTTGGCTGATTCTTCAATGTATCACACATTCCTTTGTTACCGGTTTGAAACCTGCAGTCCTTAATGCTCACTGGTCTCCTCCACGTATTCGTCCTTACCTCTCTGCTGTGCTTCTGTAGGTATAACACATTGCTTTGTCCTTCTCCCCAGATTCCACCACTCAGTTTTTACAACCAAATTTAAAATCCCCTTCAGAAACCCATCTCTGAATTAAAAAAAGGTCATTGTTGGCCTTCTCTAAACTAATCCCTGAAAATATCCGTGTTGATGTTAAAACCACACTAGATGTTCTGCTTTTGAATGTAATAGGTTTTGTTCTTTCTCATGCGGCTTGCTTTCTTTCCTTTCTAGTTTAAAGGAGCCTTTCGTTAACTCAAGACTGCAAATCCAAACCTGTATCTTGAAATTGAAATTTGTATATGTGTAAGTAGCCTCTGTGTCATGGGAGCTTTGGTTTTTATTGCTTGTGTATTTTCTCTTTGTATGAAATAGACTGAGCAAGCTGTCACTTTTAGGAGGATGCTGTAGAGGCCTACTGTGACTGGGTAGGCAGCTGCTCTATGCCGCTTTCCTAATGCAAGAGCTTCATCTGCATCATCCATACTTATCCTGTTGCCCGGGTCGTCGTGTGACAGGTGGCCCACTGGGAATGTCCCATTCAGTCAAAGTGTGTTGAGGGCCCGGTATGGGCAACTGCTGACTCAAGAGAGCCGTGGCTCAGACCCATCCTGCACTGTCTGGTGTCTGATTCTCTTGGAAAGTCAAAAGTCCTTGGTCAGGCTCGGTCCGCTTTCTCCCTGACACAGACACTTAACATACATCCCAGTCATGTTGCCTCCTCTCACCCAACAAAGCACATGTTTTTAAATGCCACTTTGGAGCTCAGATGAAACAAAACTCTGCAGTTTATGTTGCCATGCAGTGAGATAGAGGAAGCTTTGCTTCTTTGATAGACTAGAGGTCCATTTTTGCAATCATGTCATGAACACAGGTCTTAGTAATCTGGTCTTTGCTGTAGTGGTGTCAGAGTGCTGATGCTGCAGTCTTTTTTCGGAGCTAGGAGGAAATGAAGTGTCTCTGGTTGACTGGTTGAACTTGTCAGCCTTCTAGGATGTAAGAGAACATAAAAGGCAGGCATTTTGTTCACTATAGGAAACAAACAGGCTTTGCAATAAATGCAACGATCATCACCCCCTTACTCCCTGATTAGAATACACATACACACTAGGAAAAAATTAATGTATGGCAAAAACTAGTAAAACAACACACTTATTTAATGTCTTCATGGTTGGTCTTCAGTGAAGCAAAAAAATAGGGGATAAAGTGAAAGAAAATTTGAGAAAAGACAATGCGAAAAGCAAGCTGAGACTGGAATTTTCATAAAATCCACTTCTATCTCCATCACCTGCTTGCTTCATTGAATCTTTGAAACCTTCAGTTCTATCATTTTTATTCAGTTCTTTAGTTTCATTTGAGCCTCAAAATGCTTCATAAGAGAAATCATAGGCCCTCCTGAAATTAGTCAAGTCCTTTGTGAGCTCAGTCTTTCTATCACCCTTAGCTGAGTTGTGGTTGATGGCGTCAGTAACATACAACCCGTGCTGGTACCCTGGGCCTGGAGGACCCCTGTCAGGTACTCAGTACCTCTGGATCACTCCACTACAGGAGGAACTGGAAGTGTCCGTCTCTTCCGGAAATCTTGGACCACTCTACTGAGGCAAGGTGGGGCATAGTGCAGGGTCAGCGAACTTTCAGTAAAGGGCCAGATGGTAAGTATTGCAGGCTTTGCAGGCCATATGGTCTCTTTTTCAGCTCTTCAACTCAGCCTTTGTAGTAGGAAGATCGCCATGGGCAGTACAGGAATAAACACATGTGGCTATGTTCCACTAAAATTTTCTTTACAGAAATAGGTAGCAGGCTTGATGAGGCCCACAGACCATAGTTTAGACCACTGACTCCTAATAAAGTGGCAAGATGACTGGATTTTGAAGTGGGTTTTCACATGAGATCTAAAAGCTGTATATCACAATGTGGTCATAAATGGGTCTCATCACTTATGTATTCATTCGGTAAAATTTGTAGAACTAACAGTCTCCATGCCTCCCTTAGAAAGTTAAATGGCATAGTATGGATGAATAAGATTTATTCACTGTGAAGTACTGTGTAAACGTAGCCTTTTTCTGGCTGAGTTTTATTAGTGGCAGCAAGGACAGTTTTCCTAGAGGAGCAGCGGATTCAAATTCACTTGCAATCTCTCTCAGTTGTATCAGAGACTTTCAGAATTTATGGGTTTGGGAGCAAAACCCCTATAAGCCATCAGAGAACCTCACTCTGGGATGTAGTCTGTACCCAGAGATGTTCATGTGCCTATGGTCCTATTTTAAAACCCCAGCAACATAAAAGTGGGCTAAATCAGAGATGGCCCTTTTTGTCTGAGTACACAGCTTCAGGAAGATCATATAGGAGAGGGGAGAGGATGCCAACATGATCTCTTATAGCTTTTTCATCAGCCCTGGCATCAGTGGGATGATCAGTATTATGGATGGTCTCCCTCTCATCTAAGTGTTCTTATGTAAAAAGTAATTTTTTACTGAAGTGTAGTTGATTTTCAGTGTTATGTTCATTTCAGGTGTACAGCAAAGGGATTCCGACATATGTATTTTCAGATTTCTTTTCCGTCATAGATTACTACAAGATATTGAATATAATTCCCTGTGGTATACAAGATGTGTTTGTTGTTTATATATTTTATATAGAATAGTTTGTATCAGCTAATCCCAAATTGCTAGTTTATCCTTCCATACCCATTTCCCCTTTGGTAATTATAGTTGTTTTCTGTGCCTGTCAGTCTGTTTCTGTTTTGTAAATAAGTTCATTTGTACCTTTTTTTTTAGATTGCACATATAAGTGATATCATATGATATTTCTTTCTCTGTCTGACTTATTTCACTTAGTGTGATAATCTCTAGCTCCATCCATGTTGCTACAGATAGCATTATTTCATTTTTATGGCTGAATAGTATTGCATTGCATGTATAAACCCCATCTTCTTTTTGCATTCATCTGTCAATGGACATTTATCTTGTTTCCATGTCTTAGCTATTGTAAGTAGTGCTGCTGTGACCATTGAGGTGCATGTATCTATTCTCATTAGAGTTTTCTCCAGATCTCATGTGAAATTTTTATGTGAAATCTCATGTGAAATTTTTAACTTGCCAAGAAGGATTTGCTATACTCAAGGAACAGCATTTTGAAACTTTCCTAGTTTCTGTATTTTTTTTTACACTAATGAATCTAGCTTGTAAATATGTCTCATAAGGGTTAATAGTGGAAGATAATTGTATCTTAGATAGAATGGCATATTCTTTGTAACATGAAGTTTCTAATTCCGGTGACAGTCCTCAAAAGTATTCCTGGCATTTGACTCCTTAATATCTTGCATGTGACGTGTAACACATGTTTGTTGAGTAAAAATATGTTTAGGGAAAGGTAAATTATTTTGGTGTGGGAAAGCCTTTCAGAAGCTAAGAATCCCTACCCTGGCCATTTTTTTAAAAGCTGAAGTATAGTTGATTTACAGTCTTATGTTAATTTCTGCTGTATAGCAAAGTGATTCAATTATACATTCTTTTTCTTATTCTTTTCCCTTATGGTTTATCACAGGATATTGAAATTAGTTCCCTGTACTATATAGTAGGCCCTTGTTGTTTAGCCATTCTGTATATAATGGTTTGCATCTACTAACCCCAGACTCCCAGTTCATCCCTCTCAAACACCTGCTGCCCGTTGCAACAAGTCTCTTCTCTGTGTCTGTGAGTCTGTGTCTGTTTCCTAGATAAGTTCATTTATACCTGTTTTTTTCCCACATGTAAGTGATATCATATGGTATTTGTCTTTCTCTTTGTGACTGACTGCACTGACTCTGGGGCTGTCCATGTTGCTGCAAATGGCTTGGATTCATGCTTCCTTATGGGGCTGGATAGCATCCCATTGTGTTTATGCTACATCTTCTTTGTTCATTCCTCAGTGGTTATCTTGGTTGCTTCCATACCTTGGCTGTTGTGAACAGTGCTGTAATGAAGATTGGGATGCATGTATCTTTTCAAATTATAGTTTTATCTGGATATATTCCCAGGAGTTAACCCTGACCAATTTTAATCTACTAATATCTTGGCTCTGAATGCAGTGCTGGAAAGAAATGAACATGATTATATGGAATTTTCACTATAAAGAATCAATGGACATAAATGACTTCAAGAACATGGATAATAGTAATAGTTATGTCTTTAATAATGTCTGGGTTTAAAAACTCATTTGCCAAAGTGGTGAAAACAGTTCACTCTTATGAACAAATAGGAGTCAGCTCCAGCCCATCACTGTTCTTAGCACAATGTATTATAATGGTTTATTTGTCTTTCTTCTTCCCTAAAGAATGAGCTTCCTGAAAGCTTGATTTACTGACCATTACATCACTAATGCCTGGCACATAGTCAGTACTCAGGTACTTGTTGATTAAATGAATTATTCCAGTTGTTTGCATTCTCACCAAATTAATACCCCATGAAACAAAAGATAGGGTTTCTTTTTCTAAAAACCACATTTTATTCTCTTGGTTTTGACCAGCTTTGACAATATATAATATTTCTATGAATGTTCATCTCTAGGTACTTTAGCTTATGAAATATTAATATTTTCAACATCTTGCAACTAAGGATATGTGAGTTATTCATGGTCATAGTGTTCAAAGAAATAACTCAATATATGTGTCCAGGAACTATATTTCAGTAGAATGTCAATTTTCTTTGATCTGTGTTCTTCTAAACCAACAGAACACTACCAGTTCTTGTGATATGTGCATTACTTCTGTTTACAAAATTGAAAAGAATTAGATTTTCCTCTGTATGCTGTGTAACTTACATATTTTCAGACTAAAGTTTTGGCATTGACCAAACCTTGAAATTCTAGTATCTGTGCACTTTAAGGTATTCTAAGGTGAAAATAATACCCTCCTATAGTGTAGACCTGGTTTCCCTGACGGCTCAGTGGTAAAGAACCTGCCTGCAATGCAGGAATCATAGGTTCCTTCCCTAGGTTGGGAAGATCCCCTGGAGAAGGAAATGGCAATCCACTCCAGTATTCTTGCCTGGAGAACCTCATGACAGAAGAGCCTGGCGGGCTACAGTCCCTGGGGTTGCAGAGAGTCAGAAATGTCTTAGTGACTAAACAAAAACAGCATAGTGTAGGCTAACATTTCTCAAAATGTATTCTGTGGGATCCAGTTCTGCAAAATGTTAATAGGCATTGTGTGAGAACTGGTTCCAAGGTAAGATGGGCTTGGGGAAAAGTTAATTTAACATTAAATAGTATTTTTTACAATAGCATGTTACAGAGTGGGATACAGTATATACTACTTCCCAGTGAATTTTTTTCATAAGAATTTTATCACAAGGGTCTGCTGTTCCCAGGAGCCCTCTTGGGGAAATATCACACTCACAAATGAACAGACTATAGCATCATATAGTGTTGAGAATTGAGACCCCTTAAAAGTTATCTCAGCTACCTCTCCTGACTCCCTCCTCCGTGTCAGCATCCATTTTGCATCACCCCTGCCAGGTAGCCATTCAGCTTCACTGGAATGCCAACCTTAGCAGGAAACACCATTCCACGTCTAGCCTCCTTTCCTTTTTTTGTTTTTAAAACAAAGTCCCTACTTACAGTTGAACCAAAAATCTGCCATGAATTGTCCATTACTTCTAGTTTTAGCATCTGAAATATTGACAAAACACACTTCCTTCCTTCCTATAAGATAACTGTCATGGAGTCACTCCTGTTTCGGGCATTTTCAGACGCTGGGAATATAGCAGGCAATAAGACAGGACTGGTAGTGAAAAAACCAGCAAGTAAATGAGGGAAGATGATTGGTAGTCAAAAATGTTATAAAGTCAATCAGATAGGAATGTCTATTATAATAGGAAGTATTTGGGAAGGAGGTGACTTGTTTTAGGTCAGTGGTGCGGGAAGGACGCTGGAGAAGTGATGTTTCAGCTGTTCTCGAATGATGTAGAGGAACCCCAAGGAGGGAACCTCATGTTGTCAGTGGGAAGGAAGACCATGTTGGGGAGTTTAGGAAGAGAATGGGAGAGTAACAGGAACTTCTAAAGGGTAATTCCAGTTGATTCTATCTCCATTGATGGTACATTGATAGCACAGTGATCTGCGTTTGATTGGACGTTCCCCTGCTTCTAATCCAGCCCACAGTTTTTGGTTGTTGCTGTTATTTTTTCTACGAATCTGATCAAATTTCTAATTCCCTTTGGTTTTTGATCAATTAAAATCCTTAGGTCTTTGTGTTTTCTTATGCTAATGATAAAGCCAATAATTTAGAATCAAGTAAAAAATATTTGTTGCTCTTAAATTGCATGGGTTTGATTTCCTGCTTATCAGGAAAATGTTGGATTCAGACTTTGCATTCAGTGGTAATAACAGCAGTCTCAGGATTCTGTTTTTCTTAAACTTAATAAATTAATCTTATATGCCTTTACTCAAATTTATCAGTAAAATTATTGCACAGGTTGTTGCCAAGGACCATAGTCTGTTAGCCTTTTAGGTTGAAAATACTCCACTAAGCAGTCCTTTCCCAGTACAGCTTTTCAACTGCCTCCTCATAATTGACTCCACGAACTCGCTTCCACCCCAAATTTTTACCATAAGGATAGCCCTTCAGATAATTGAAAACATAGATCACTGAGTCTACTAATCCTATAAGAAAAGAAAATTTATACAATACCTTAGTGAATGCATGATAACTCTTAGATGACATTTCCTTTTCTACATGTTCATAACTCAAAAGATTGAAATTTAATCAATTCTTTCTGAAATACATTCTCTCTCATTAAAAACAAAACAAAAATCCCTAGCATTTTCTGACTCTGGTTTTTGAAATGAAGATTAGGGAGCAAGCAAAACTCTTAATGGAGTCTTCTTTGACAAAAGCATTTTCTAAGAGAAGGGAATAGCAACATCTGTTGTGGCTTAAAGCCCCTGCCCAAAGTGAATTTCATACAAAATACGTTTGTATGTTTTGAGCCCTCTCATATTGACCTAGGGACCAATGATTTGTTAAAAACAGAAAATGTAACAAACAAATAAATTAAAAGACAATCTGGTATCTCTGCTCTTAAGTCCTCCTTAAAGGCCTGGGAGGTCTGAGAGGGGGTTAAGTTAACCAGAAGCTAGTTTTAGTCCATTACCTGTCTTTTTCTCCTGATGTTCAGAATCCAGTAAATGATTCTAGCCTAAGGTACACAAGTGCCTGTTAAAGTGCAATTTGGCCCTGAGTTAGGCAATCAAGGTGTTGGGAACAGTGCCATCCTTTAGTGTGACACCAAAGATAACTGTGTGCTTCGTCACCAGCCAGAACATCTGCTCCATGTAGCTAGCTGGGTTCTGTTGCCGTCCACTTCTTTCTTCTCACTATTGTTTTTGTCAAGATTTGATTGTTTTGATAGTCATCACTTCTCTTTTATGGAGACAGAAAATCTTCCTTTGCCAAACCTCTAAGATGCTTAGCAGTAGGCTTAGGCATACCTGAGGCCCAGCAAAGCGTTCACATCTGCTCTTATTCCCCGGACATCCCAGTTCCACTTGGTCCAGTTCGGTATGCACATATTGAACCCTTACCATGTGCTTATATTTGTGTTCATCTTGGAAGGGCACAGAGATCCTGCTCTGACATTTGCCACCTCTTCTCACAGGGTTTAACCTCGGAAGAACCTGTCAGGTCATGTTAGCTGAGCAGCACGCATGAGTGATACTCTCTTCCCAGCCCCAGGCTTTGCCCCTCCTCCTCAGAGAGAACTCAGTCTCCAGCAGCCTCCTTTTTCCGACTTGTCTGTGAGCACAGAGGTCCTCACGTGCAGGTTCTGGCAGTCCCCAGTGTCTGGTGCATGCCCCATTTACATTTGCCTCTTGGAGGTAGAGTGTTGAAGCCTGGAGCAGATGTGGTGCACACAGAAGAAAACAGCCCTAACTAGGCTCTGGCAGGCAGCTGCCTCATCAGAGGGGCAGTGTTCCAAGGAGAGGGTGTGTGTGAAGTGGTCCATCCCATTTGACTGCGGGGCGAGGACTCCTAAGGGCACATCAGCGGTGTCAGTTCACACCTGGCTCTCCAGGCACTCGCCATCCTGCTTCCTGCTTCTCAGGGTGAGTCAGGGTGGAGGTGAGTGATAGACAGCAGGGCATTTGGGGACCTTGGGATTCATGGAGTAAAGTGCCTTCAAAGGCTCTAGGGACAGTGCCCCTCCACGCACAGAAATGCCCCTTCTAGACTGGTTTTCTGGTTATGAGGTGTTTTTCTAGCATGTTCTCCTCCTGGGCTCAACTGTTTAGAAGAAGAAAAAAAATTAATCTTGTACTTTATATGCTCCAAAGCTGAGAGTGCAAGAGGCAAAAAGTTTACATCAGATCTGACAGTCTTACTGATCGTTGCTGATAAAAACTGGCAAAGGGAAAGGTAATCAGAGCCTCGGGAATTCAATTCACTCCTTTAATCCACTCAGCAGATATTTTATTTTTAAAACACAAGCACAGCCATCAGCAAAATTGAGAGACTGTGTGGGACCCTGAGGCGTATTAAATTTTTGAGCCCTCTTCATTCCCACCCCACCCCACCTTCCAAGATTCCCTCAGCCATTTCTTCTTTTTGGATATATCTTCCTGACTACCCTTTTCCTTTATTCCTTGGAAACAAACAAAAAAAACCTTAACTGTTGGCATTAATTACAAAGGAAGAAGCCTTTTGATCTACCATCGGCTAGAGACTTGTGCAGTACATCATATCCACTTGTGACTGTTAATTGTTGTTCAGTCGCTCAGTCGTGTCCGACTCTTTGCGACCCCATGGACTGCAGCACACCAGGCTTCCCTGTCCTTCACCATCTCCAGGAGTGTGCTCAAACTTAGGTCCAATGAGTCAGTGATGCCATCCAAGCATCTCATCCTCTGTCATCCCCCTCTCCTCCTGCCTTCAGTCTTTCCCAGCATCAGGGTCTTTTCTAATGAGTCGGCTCTTTGCATCAGGTGGCCAGAGTATTGGAGCTTCCGCTCATTTGAAGGAAGGAAATAACACAGGGTTGCCCTGTAGCTGATGATGGACTTGTAAGTGCATTCCCCTCCTGCCCACCCCGCCTGTTCCCAAGATAGTACTGAACCAGCTTCTTTTACCAGCCAAGAGAAGGGGACAGTTGCTTCTCATGCTCAACTTTTCTCAGACACTTAGTAAAGTCATTCTACTACTTTATATTGCTCTCTCAACCCCTCTCAAGCCTTTCTGGAATAATCTAATAACCTAAAGCAGAAAATTAACTTAGTTTCACCTGTGAATTTTAACTCCTCCTCTATAGTACAGCAGCTACCCTGGAAGATTTCCTCTGTCTAGTAAGATATGAAGAGAAAACTTAAGAACACCCACGTCCCTGTCTTTGACTTACCAGGCAAGCAGGACTGTTATCTCAGTTCTCAGGATAACCAGCACAAGGAGATAGGGCCTTTGTGTCTGGACCCTGGAATTCACATTTTATCCTTCAGATCGGCAAGTTCATTTTCTCTGCACCAAGTGCCCATGTGGTGATGTAATAGTACTCAACATGATGTAGAATGATGAAGGATTCTGAAAAGCTGAGTGTATATACCTTTTTCTTTGAGGAGAGAGTGGAAGCAATTAGGGACAGGACATGAGGCATTGAGTCAGCTTCCCGTGCTTTGTGTGCCAGTCAGGACATTGCTCTTCATGTTCAACAGTGCTGATGAACAGTTATCACATGTGTAGGCTCTAGTGGAAAACATCAATTTAGAATCTAGCACCTTCTTGTAAACCTTTAGTTTTATCGCTCATTAGCTGTGTAAATGGATACTTTCCCTTAACATCTGTGAGCTTCAGTTTCCTTATCTGTCGTCTGAGATGTTTATCTTACGGTGTTGTCTGGAAGATGGAATGATCTGGAACAGGCAAAAGCACTTGGTAAAGTGAAACCCTACATGAATTTTGATTTCTGAGAAACCTGGCCCGTATAGTTAAAAAAGCATGGCCTTTGGAATTAGACATGGAGTCGGATCCCAGACCTGCCGCTCACTAGCTACGTGGCCTTTCACAGGAAGTTCCTTAAGCCTTTGTTTCCTGACCTATCAATTGCAAATAATACTGTCTTAACTCATGTAGTATTTTCCTCCTTTCCTAGTCTCTCAGTCCTGTCCATCTCTCTGTGACTCCGTGGACTATACAGTCCATGAAATTCTCCAGACCAGAATACTAGAGTAGGTAGCTGTTCCCTTCTCCAAGGGATCTTTCCAACCCAGGGACTGAACCCAGGTCTCCCACATTGCAGGCAGATTCTTTACCAGCTGAGTCACCAGGGATGCCCCTTATAGCATTAGTATGTGGATTAAATGAGTAAGGCATATAAAAGTACATAGTGCATGCTAGTTCTGTACAGATTGAAGTTACTGGTACAATTGTAAATGAGATGATGTAGTGACTTGGAGTTCTGAGAGCGTCATGTCAGTTGAGTACCCGGGGCACGCTACTCAGGCATATTCTTGACACTGCCATTTACCAGCAGTGTGACATCACCTTTTTTTAATGGCTTGTTTACTTCTCTGTCACCCACAAGTCTGTGAATTCCTTGTATATAGAGTTGTCTTCTTACTGCATATGCATCTCCTAGTGGAGTATCGAACATGTAGTAGCTTGGAACAAGTCTGTTGAATGAATAAATGCATGATTTTTATCATCTGCTATACCTTCTATAAGGGTTTCCCAGGTGGCTCAGTGGTAAAGAATCCATGTGCCAATGCAGGAGACACTGGAGATGCTGATTTGATCCCTAGATCCAGAAGATCCCCAGGAGTAGGGAATGGCAACCCACTTCAGTATTCTTGCCTAGAAGATTCCATGGACAGAGGAGCCTGGTGGGCTATAGTCCATGGGGTCTCAAGAGTCAGACAGTATATGCTGTTGTACCTCATAAGTACGGCTCATGTTCATAAAATTAATCAAACATTTGAATGGTAGGGCAGTGACCAATTAATGTAACTTTTGGTGAAATACACAATGCTGCTTCTATTCTGCATCTCCAGGCTTCTTAACACCTCTTGATTCATGTTCCTTGCTTGATCAGTTCTTATCAAAAGAAATGCAGTGGGGAAATAGAACCTTTTAAAAATAATACCTCCACTTGATCTACCTGGATGGTTGTCCACTAATACCTTGAGACTAAAGAGGCGTCATTTATTTGACAGCTGGGTCCGGTAAAGACGTTCTGAGTGCCTTTTGGAATCACTTATTTTGGAAACTCCCTGAGGGTATGGACTTGATGTTGTGCAGGTGCTCAAGAAATGTGGCTTCTGAAATGGGATGGTGTTCTTCTCAGTGCACAAACAGGGAGTTTCCCTATGCTTTGACCCCATGGCACTTTTCAAGCCCTGTAATATTGAATTATTTTCAAGTTAGTCAAAATAGTGCCACCATCTCAGGCATCTCTCATGCTTCATCTGTTTTGAACAGCAAGTGGCATCTTGTTGCAGCTTGCTGTCCTGTCCCAGCATGCATTCTAAATTCCAGGTGCTTGTTTTGTGACAGCCATCCTCTCCAGCAGGTTGTTCTGCTGCCATCTTTAGCATCTTCTGGGTCTTTGACTCTTCTCCCCCACAAAACCTTGCCAGACCCCACCCAGTGGCACCAATTTGTTTCTCAAAGACCTCATTTCACTTGTCTCATTGATCCTTTTCAGTTGAGTTAAATCTACACCCATTGTTTGTGCAGTCCATTCCCCTGCCCCTGCTGCTCTTAAAGGTAAATGGCACCCCAGCTACTGCCAGGTTTCAGGCACGTGCCCCAAAGGTGGCAAGACTTCCTACATCAATCTTCAGTGCCACCTGGCTCCCTGATAGGCTTTCTTTTTTAGGTGTAGCTCTGTTGTCAGGAGCTTCCCTCCCACTCCTCCCACCACCTCTCTGGAAAAGCTTTTCTGAATATGACAGCCATCTGAAGATGAATTATCTGCTCGAAAAGTTAATTTCTGTTTCTCAGCAGGGAGCCACGGGTTCCCACTGGGTTTGAAAGTGCTGTTGTTTGGTTAATGGATGAGTGTTTCGTGGATCCGGAACCCACACTGGAACTGCAGCAGAGTCTGGCTTCCCATTTACTTTAATTTCCTGCTTGCAGCTGGCATTGGAGACCTAAATGGGCTTATTCACAGGGTAGTGGCTTCCGGTTGTTAGCACCGGAAGGAAGTCATACTGCTGCTTCCCTGCCATCTTCACTCACTTGGGAGGATTTGATTGGCTTTTTTTTTTTTTTTTTTTGAGAGTGAAGCCGCAAAATCCTTCCAGAGGTAGAACAAATGGCTTAACCTAAGAAATTCATCTTGGAGTTTTAAGAGTTGACAAAGAATGGGGGTTTTGTATGTGTCTTTGGTGTATAGGAATGTTTGAAAATAAAATAAGATGCTAGGTAAAAGTTGCTTTGAGCACTTCTAAATGTAATAATGTTGTCACTCTTTTGTATGCTAAAGCTTTTTAAAAATGCAAGAAATTTTGTAACAAATAGTTGTATTATCGTCTAGAAAGCAGAGCCAGAAGCCAACTAGAAAATTCCTTAGAACACATCTATAATGCTTCAATCAGGTTATGAAATCACCTCTTTCCATAGGTCACACAGGGCAAATATTGGCAATTTCATATGGTTTGCCCTATACAGAATTCTGGCTTTTTAGACAGAATTCTGAAGGCCAACAGCATCATAGATGCATTTTTCCCTTTGACAAAAATCCAAAGCCTGTAGGCCAATGCCCATATGTCCTTGAGAGGATCCCAACTCTAAGCTGTTGGCTGTGGGAGTCAGAAATATGCTTTAGAACTGCTCTACGTGGGGAACATCTGGTTATACAGACGGGCTCATGTTGGACAGCTTGCTGTCCCTTTCTGAGCCTCGTTTTCCTCAGCGTTTCTACATATGACATAGTCAAGCTAACAGAGCATAAGAAATCATCAAACTTCAAGTTCCGAGGAAGAAAGGAAAAGAGTCAGCAATTCCTCATTCCAAAACCTGCCACTTAAAATGAAAAACTTTAATTCTATACAAAATAAATTAAAAGCAAGTCTCCTCCTTTCCTCCATACCTCCCTCACTTCTGCCCTTATAGCTGCTGTGTGACTTAGGGCAAATATCTTAATGTCTACTAGTTTTGGTTTCATAAGGTGGGAAATATATTTCAGAGAAATAGTGAACTGAAGCTCAAATAGTAAAGAATCTAGTATAGCGCGAAAATACTTTAGTACTTATGGATGTTACTTCTGCTCTTGCTCTGTTTGTTTCCAGGTTTCAGACCTGGAATTTATTTATTTTGTTTGTTTGTTTTTAATATCCATTGATTTCTTCCCTTTTTTGGGGGGGGGGGCAGCGGGCGGGTATAGCTGATTAACAATGTGATAATTTTAGGTGAATAGCAAAAGGGGAGACTGGATACATGTTGACCTGGAGTTTAAATTTTTTATATCCATGCAATAATGATAGTAGAAAACACTATAAACTTTTAAAAGAATCTCTATATATGTATAATCTCATGATCTACCTAAATGTATCATATGCACGGTACGCATGTCAGCATTTATATGTTTCTCTGTACTGGGCTTCCCCGGTGTTGCTAATGGTAAAGAAGCTGCCTGCCAGTGCGGGAGACATGAGACATGGGTTCAATCACTAGGTCAAGAATATCCCCTGGAGAAGGGTATGGCAACCCGCTTCAGTATTCTTGCCTGGAGAACCCCATGGACAGAGGAGCCTGGTGGGCTACCGCTCATGGGGTTGCAAAGAGTCAACATGACTGAAGCAGCTTAGCCCTCATGCATGCATACTGTGCAACTAGAAATAACTCAGCTCAATGGCTTCTTCTCACCCTTACATGCTGAGGGCATTCTTATTGCTTCACTTTCCTCTATTGGGAATGTCTTTCCATCCATTTCCAACTGTCCAGATATTACTGTTTAATAGCTTAACTGCCACCTCCTTTACAAAGCAACTCCTAATTCTCTTCAGCATAAAGTCATTCTCTGCATCTGTTCCCAAGTCAGAATGAAATTGAAGCATGAGAAGGGAAGATTCCTTTAAAGCAGACCTGTGATCAGGCAGGGTAGGCACCAAGTTGTAGAAGAGATCCCCAGTGGTTTTCAGGAAATGAGAAAACTTACAGTAGGACTAGAATCAGTGGTTCTCAAATCCGGGTGTGTAAAATTGCCTGCAGCCTTTGTTTTAAAATGGAAATTCCCAGGTCCCTCCGCACAGATTCTGATTCTCTGGATCTGGGCTGGGGCTTGAGAATTGCCAGTTTGAACAGGCACTCCAGGGTGATGCTCATGAAGTTGTTTCTGGACCATGCTTTGAGAAACACTGGTTTGGAAGTAAGTAGTTCACATGTCAAGATAATGAAAGGTGGAAGAGGCAAGGTTGGAAATGTCAAAAGGATGCTTTCACGGTTCTAAGATCAGACCCATTTTCCTTGGTGACTGCAAATAAAAGTCATGAAACAGGGTACTTAATCAGCTGTTTACATTCGTAACTTTAGAAATACTCCGATAAAGCCATAAGGCACACACCAAAACTGACCCACATGGTTCATATCTTTAGCTTTCTTTGTTCTTTTTTTTTCCCTCTTTGTCTTGCTTCATTAAACAGAGCTTTATTCCTGGAGACTTCATTAGCTGAGGCATTTTATTTCTTGAGTTGCTCAATTGATTTATTGATTGATTAACTGAAATCCTAGTTACGACACAAAAGATGACCTTTAGGTAAGCTAAATCATTGCTTTCAGCTGTGAAACTGATGGCTGCTCCTAAGATTTTTCAAAGATCTCTACAAGAAGCCAAGGTTGTTCTTTAAAGCAGATACATGTATACATACATATACACATACATGTTTCTTTTTACATTTGGTATTGGTGATAGATTTACATTAATGGTGAGAAGTTATATTAGGACAAAGATTTGTGAGTAAACGCTTTTAAAAATTACTTCTAAAGCAACATTTACAAGGCTAAGAGTGTCTGAGTTTTTGCGAGGTTCATGGATCTGAATAATTATATCTCATACATAAATGGACTCCGTCAATACAGATAGAAGTTATAATAACAATACACTATAATATGATCTATAAACATTACTGAATTTGTAGTATTTTGGTTCATTACATAGTTGCTTTATCAATGAATATTGAAAGTACAAATACCACCAGCAGGAGGTTAGCACAGTTTTTCGCATTAAAGATAAATCAGTGAAGCAGAACAGAGGGTCAAAAACAGACAACACCTGATTTGTGACAAAAGTGCCCTTAAAGGGCTGTAAGTGAAGGGTGATCTTTTCAGTGGTGGGTGCTTGATCAACTAGATATCCAACTGAAATTTCAAAATAAGGTTTTTGTAGGAATTCTCCTAAGTCTCCTCTTCATGACTTAGCAACGACTTTTCAAACAAGACATAAAAAGCACAGTAAAGATCGAAAATTTTGAGCTTCATTAAGGTCTGTTCACTAAAAGACATCTTGCTGCTGCTGCTGCTGCTGCTGCTGCTGCTGCTAAGCTGCTTCAGTCGTGTCCAACTCTGTATGACCCCATAGCCGGCAGCCCACCAGGCTTCCCCGTCCCTGGGATTCTCCAGGCAAGAGCACTGGACTGGGTTGCCATTTCCTTCTCCAAAAAGACACCGTAAGAGGGAGTAAAAAAGCAAACCTTAGAGTGAGATTTGTGCTACATACTTCCAACAAAAGATATCTGTCCAGAATAGATCTAGAACTTCTACAAACCAGTAATAAAAGGCACACACCCCAATTTAAAAATGGGCAAAAGATTTGAATAGGAAGTTATGAAAATAAGCTCTTCCAGTACACATAAGAAAAGATGTTCAGCATCATTAGTCTTAAGGGAAATATAGAATACCATATTGAGATACTGAGATCATTATATAGTATCTCCAACTCAATGGACATGAATCTGAGCAAACTCTGGGAGACAGTGGAGGACAGAGGAACATGGAGTGCTGCGGTCCATGGGGTCACAAAGAATTAGATGTGACTTAGCGATTGAACAACAACCAATTGACATATCACTAGCAAACTGGCTCCAAAAGCATTGCCATCCCGAGTGCAGTAAGAATGGAGGAAGTAGAATTCTCACACGTTGCTGGTAGGAGTGCAGATTGACACAACTACTTTGGAAACTCTTTGGTAGTATCTGTTAAAGACAATCATATAAATAAATATTCTGTTATCAGCAGTTCCACCCCTACACATAAATGCAATGAAACTATGTACATATATTCACCAAAAACCATGAACTAAAATATTCATAGAATAACTGGAAGCAACCCAATGTCTATTAACAATATCCAGAAAAATATCGATTTCTGCTTTACTGACTATGCCAAAGCCTTTGACTGTGTGGATCACAATAAACTGTGGAAAATTCTGAAAGAGATGGGAATACCAGACCACCTGACCTGCCTCTTGAGAAACCTGTATGAAGGTCAGGAAGCAAGTTAGAACTGGACATGGAACAACAGACTGGTTCCAAAGAGGAAAAGGAGTACATCAAGTCTGTATATTGTCACCTGCTTATTTAACTTCTATGCAGAGTACATCATGAGAAACGGTGGGCTAGAAGAAGCACAAGCTGGAATCAAGATTGCTGGGAGAAATATCAATAACCTCAGATATGCAGATGACACCACCCTTCTGGTAGAAAGTGAAGAGGAACTAAAGAGCCTCTTGATGAAAGTGAAAGAGGAGAATGAAAAAGTTGGCTTAAAGCTCAACATTCAGAAAACTAAGATCATGACATCTGGTCCCATCACTTTATGGGAAATAGATGGGGAAACAGTGGAAACAGTGTCAGACTTTATTTTTGGGGGCTGTAGAATCACTGCAGATGGTGATTGCAGCCATGAAATTAAAAGACGCTTACTCCTCGGAAGGAAAGTTATGACCAACTTAGATAGCATATTAAAAAGCAGAGACATTACTTTGCCAACTAAGGTCCGTCTAGTCAAGGCTATGGTTTTTCCAGTAGTCATGTATGGATGTGAGAGTTGGACTGTGAAGAAGGCTGAGCATCGAAGAATTGATGCTTTTGAACTGTGGTGTTGGAGAAGACTCTTGAGAGTCCCTTGGACTGCAAGGAGATCCAACCAATCCATTCTAAAGGAGATCAGCCCTGGGTGTTCTTTGGAAGGAATGATGCTGAAGCTGAAGCTCCAGTACTTTGGCCACCTCATGCGAAGAGTTGACTTATTGGAAAAGACTGATGCTGGGAGGGATTGAGGGTAGGAGGAGAAGGGAACGACAGAGGATGAGATGGCTGGATGGCATCACTGACTCGATGGATATGAGTTTGAGTGAACTCCAGGAGATGATGATGGACAGGGAGGCCTGGCGTGCTGCGATTCATGGAGTCACAAAGAGTCTACACGACTGAGCAACTGAACTGATGGTATGTCTACATACTGGAATATTATAATGCAGGGGAAAAGTACAGCCTCTTGCTAAATACCACAACATGGATGAATCTCACAGATATAGTATTGAGCCAAAAAACTATACACAAAAGTTTTTATCAGTTCAAAAGCAGGTTAGAGGAATCAAAGAGATCCAAGTCAGGACAGTGGTAAATTTTGGGCAAGGAAAGCAGCTGGCAGAGTGAATAACAGAGGCTTCTGGAATTCAGACAGTGCTATCCTATTGATTAGGTAGTCATTATATGGATGATTAACTTCATAAAAATGTACTGAGCTTTATGCTTCTTCTTAATGCACTTTTCTATTTGTATTTTATATTTCCTTTAAACATTTTGCCAAGAAAATAAAGGCTGTGTTAGAGGATGCCATCTAGTTTGGAATGGCTTTCTTTTTTTAAAAAAATGCCTAGCTATGAAGCTCTGATACACTCGTGACTGACAGTTGTGATCATTAACAGTTCTACTGGAATCTATTGACCAAACAGAGCTTTATGAGTAAACAAACTTCACAGTAGGTATTAGGTGGCTATTGAGTTATTTTCTATCTATACATGTTTAGGATGATCGCAGCACTGTTTCTAATAGCCAGGACATGGAAACAACCTAGATGTCCATCAGCAGATGAATGGATAACAAAGCTGTGGTACATATACACAGTGGAGTATTACTCAGCCGTTAAAAGAATTCATTTGAATCAGTTCTGATGAGATGGATGAAACTGGAGCCAATTATACAGAGTGAAGTAATCCAGAAAGAAAAACACCAATACAGTATACTAACACATATATATGGAATTTAGGAAGATGGCAATGACGACCCTGTATGCAAGTCAGGAAAAAAGACACAGATGTGTATAACAGACTTTCGGTCTCAGAGGGAGAGGGAGAGGGTGGGATGATTTGGGAGAATGGGAATTCTAACATGTATACTATCATGTAAGAATTGAATCGCCAGTCCATGTCTGACGTAGGGTGCAGCATGCTTGGGGCTGGTGCATGGGGATGACCCAGAGAGATGTTGTGGGGAGGGAGGTGGGAGGGGGGGGTCATGTTTGGGAACGCATGTAAGAATTAAAGATTTTAAAATTAAAAAAATAAAAAAAATGAGAAAAAAAATAAAATATCCCAGAAAAGACAAAAAAAAAAAAATTAGCAGCAATAATAACTATCTTCTCATGTTGTTCTGGAATTTTTCCTTTGCATGTCTAGGACTTAACTACTTTCACCATCATCAGTTCTTCTTTTGATAATGGGGGACCATCTCTGCTATAATCTCTGATGGCTACTTATAAATAGCTCCAGTGAAATGGTACAGAGCATTGTGTGTCCACAGTGATTATTTATTCATAGGTCTCTGAAAAAAAAAAAATCTGCCTTCTACACAGTAGACACATGTGTGATCCCTGGATCAGAAAGATCCCCTGGAGAAGGAAATGGCAACCCATCCCAGTATTCTTGCCTTGGAAAGCCCATGGACTGAGGAGCCTGACGGGCTACAGTCCATGGACTTGTAAGAGTCAGACACGACTTAACGAGTAAACTACAACAAAATTGATTTCTGTATGGAAATTGATGAGATCAGTGAGTATTTGGACAGCATCTTACCTACAGCTGTGGTATCATGTACACAACAACCTTGTAAGGTAGATTATTTCTTCTGTTTGATAGAGAAGGAAACTTATGACTTAGTTAATGTGGCACAACTAGTCAGTGGTAGAACAGGCTCTAATATCCAGATCTTCTAACCCTGACTCCATGTTCTTCTCTCTTGACTTCACAGCCTCTTCTGAATCAGGAAAGTTTTAGGGGGTAATGTTAATTTATAAAAGTTGATGAAGCTGTTAGGTATTTCTACCTGCTCCCAAAGTTTTCCTGTAAATATTAGTATTTTTTCCTATAAATATTAGTATTTAGTAACTTATCAAATATCGATCTGTAACAGATTGATAAGCAGTAAATTGTCAAATCCTTTTCTTCCAGCCTTTGAGACATTTGTACTCAAATTAGAAAAGGCAGTGGGGTTTGGTTAGTATAGGCAATTCTATAACAAGAGATAGCTTTCCTGCCACTCAAATTTTGGGATTTTGTAAGTAAATTACATATACCAGTTGTGGAAACCTAAATATTGTCATACCATGGTGTATTTGGATCTAGGAGTCTGATCTGGTAGGAGGTAAAGATACAGAAGTAGGCTAGATGATCAGATTCCTCAGAACAGGAACCCTGAGAGGAGACACCCAAGGAATGTTCTGCTAGTCCTCATCAGTTCAGTTCAGTTCAGTCGCTTATAGTGTCTGACTCTTTGCAACGCCATGGACTGCAGCATGCCAGGCCTCCCTGTCCATCACCAACTCCCAGAGTTGACTCAAACTCATGTCCATTGAGTTGGTGATGCCATCCAACCATCTCATCCTCTGTCGTCCCCTTCTCATCCCGCCTTCCCAGCATCATGGTCTTTTCCAATGAGTTCTTCACATCAGGTGACCAAAGTATTGGAGTTTAAGCTTTAGCATCAGTCCTTCCAATGAATATTTAGGGCTAATTTCCTTTAGGATGGACTGGTTGGATTTCCTTTCAGTCTAAGGGACTCTCAACAGTCTTCCCCAACACCACAGTTCAAAAGCATCAAGTTTTCGGCAGTTAGCTTTCTTAATAGTCAAATTCTCACATCCATACATGACTACTGGAAAAACCATAACTTTGACTAGACAGACCTTTGTCATTAAAGTAATGTCTCTGATTTTTAATATGCTGTCTAGGTTGGTCATAATTTTCTTCCAGGGAGCAAGGATCTTTTAATTTTATGGCTGCAGTCACCATCTACAGTGATTTTGGAGCCCAAAAAAATAGTCTCTCACAGTTTCCACTGTATCCCCATCTATTTGCCATGAAGTGATGGGACCAGATGCCATGACCTTAGTTTTATGAATGCCGAGTTTTAAGACAGCTTTTTCACTCTCCTCTTTCACTTTCATCAGGAGGCTCTATAGTTCTCCTTCACTTTCTGCCATAAGGGTGGTGTCATCTACATACTTGAGGTTATTGATATTTCTCCCAGGAATCTTGATTCCAGCTTGTGCTTCATCCAGTCCTACTTTTCTCCTGATGTACTCTGCATAGAAGTTAAATAAGCAGGGTGACAATATACAGCTTTGACATACTCCTTTCCCTATTTGGAACCAGTCTGTTGTTCCATGTCCAGTTCTAATTGTTACTTCCTGGCCTGCATACAGATTTCTCAAGAGGCAGGTCAGGTGGTCTGTATTCCCATCTCTTGAGGAATTTTCCACAGTTTCAAATCCTAAAAGATGATGCTGTGAAAGTGCTGCACTCAATATGCCAGCAAATTTGGGAAACTCAGTAGTGGCCACAGGACTGGAAAAGGTCAGTTTTCATTCCAATCCCAAAGAAAGGCAATGCCAAAGAATGCTCAAACTACCACACAATTGCACTCATCTCATCTCACATGCTAGTAAAGTAATGCTCAGAATTCTCCAAGCCAGGTTTCAGCAATACGTGAACCGTGAACTCCCTGATGTTCAAGCTGGTTTTAGAAAAGGCAGAGGAACCAGAGATCAAATTGCCAACATCTGCTGGATCATGGGAAAAGCAAGAGAGTTCCAGAAAAACATCTATTTGTGCTTTATTGACTATTCTGAAACCTTTGACTGTATGGATCCCAATAAACTGTGGAAAATTCTGAAAGAGATGGGAATACCAGACTACCTAACCTGCCTCTTGAGAAATCTGTATGCAGGTCAGGAAGCAACAGTTAGAACTGGACATGGAACAACAGACTGGTTCCAAATAGGAAAAGGAGTATGTCAAGGCTGTCTATTGTCACCCTGCTTACTTAACTTCTATGCAGAGTACATCATGAGAAACACTGGACTGGAAGAAACACAGCTGGAATCAAGATTGCCAGGAGAAATATCAATAACCTCAGATATGGCAGAAAGTGAAGAGGAGCTAAAAAGCCTCTTGATGAAAGTGAAAGAGGAGAGCGAAAAAGTTGGCTTAAAGCTCAACATTCAGGAAACTAAGATCATGGCATCTGGTCCCATCATCTCATGGGAAATAGATGGGAAACAATAGAAACAGTGTCAGAGTTTATTTTGGGGGCTCCAAAATCACTGCAGATGGTGACTGCAGCCATGAAATTAAAAGACACTTACTCCTTGGAAGAAAAGTTATAACCAACCTAGATAGTATATTCAAAAGCAGAAACATGACATTGCCAACAAAGCTCCGTCTAGTCAAGGCTATGGTTTTCCTGTGGTCATGTATGGATGCAAGAGTTGGACTATGAAGAAGGCTGAGTGCCAAAGAATTGATTCTTTTGAACTGTGGTGTTGGAGAAGACTCTTAAGAGTCCCTTGGACTGCAAGGAGATCCAACCAGTCCATTCTGAAGGAGATCAACCCTGGGATTTCTTTGGAAGGAATGATGCTAAAGCTGAAGCTCCAGTACTTTGGCCACCTCATGCAAAGAGTTGAGTCATTGGAAAAGACTCTGATGCTGGGAGGGATTGGGGGCAGGAGGAGAAGGAGACGACTGAGGATGAAATGGCTGGATGGCATCACGGACTCGATGGACGTGAGTCTGAGTGAACTCCGGGAGATGGTGATGGACAGGGAGGCCTGGCATGCTACGGTTCATGGGGTCGCAAAGAGTCGGTCATGACTGAGTGACTAAACTGAACAGAACTGAACTATTGTGATCCACACAGTCAAAGGCTTTGGCATAGTTCATAAAGCAGAAGTAGATGTTTTTCTGGAACTCTCTTGCTTTTACGATGATCCAACAAATGTTGGCAATTTGATCTCTGGTTCCTCTGCCTTTTATAAATCCACCTTGAACATATGGAGTTTCATGGTTCACATATTGCTGAAGCCTGGCTTGGAGAATTATGAGCATTACTTTGCTAGCATGTGAGATGAGTACAATTGTGTAGTTTTTTGAGCATTCTTTGGCATTGCCTTTCTTTGGGATTGAAATGGAAACTAACCTTTTCCAGTCCTGTGGCCACTGCTGAGTTTTCCAAATTTGCTGACATATTGAGTGCAGCACTTTCACAGCATCATCTTTCAGGATTTGAAACAGCTCAACTGGAATTCCATCATCTCCACTAGCTTTGTTTGTAGTGACCCTTCCTAAGGCCCACTTGACTTCCCATTCCAGGATATCTGGCTCTAGTTGAGTGATCACACCATCATGATTATCTTGGTCCTGAAGATATTTTTTGTATAGTTCTTCTGTGTATTCTTGTCACCTCTTCTTAATATCTTCTGCTTCTTTTAGGTCTATACCATTTCTGTCCTTTATTGTGCTTATCTTTTCCTGAAATGTTCCCTTGGTATCTCTAATTTTCTTGAAGAGATCTCTAGTCTTTCCTATTCTGTTGTTTTCCTCTATTTATTTGCATTGATCACTGAGGAAGGCTTTCTTATCTCTCCTTGCTATTCTTTGTAACTGTGCATTCAAATGGGTATATCTTTCCTTTTCTTCTTTGCCTTTTGCTTCTCTTCTTTTCACAGCTATTTATTTGTAAGGCCTCCTCAAACAACCATTTTACCTTTTTGCACTTCTTTTTCTTATAGATGGTCTTGATCCCTAGGGGCCTCCTGTACAATGTTGCAAACCCACAGCCATAGTTTTTCAGGCACTCTGTTTATCAGATGTAATCCCTTCAATCTATTTCTCACTTCCACTGTATAATTGTAAGGGATTTGATTTAGGTCATACATGAATGGTCTAGTGGTTTTCCCTACTTTCTTCACTTTAAGTCTGCAGTTAGCAATAAGGAGTTCATGATCTGAGCCACAGTCAGCTCCTGGTCTTGTTTTTGCTGACCGTATAGAGCTGTTCCATCTTTGGCTGCAAAAATATAATCAGTCTGATTTTGGTATTGACCATCTGGTGATGTCCATGTGTAGAGTCTTCTCTTGTGTTGTTGGAAGAGGGTGTTTGCTATGAGCAGTGCGTTCTCTTGGCATAGCTCTATTAGCCTTTGCCCTGCTTCATTCTGTACTCAGGAGCAAATTTGCCTGTTACTCCTGGTATTTCTTGACTTCCTACTTTTGCATTCCAGTCCCCTATAATGAAAAGTTAGTCCTCATATAATGTGATAATACTTGATGGCCCAGGGACAGTAAAGGGACAGGGCCTCTCTGAACACTATCTTCCCCAGCCCTGAGCTCCTCCTGTGGTTTCTCAATCTGGTTACATTGTCATTATACCCATCTTCCCCATTCTGTGCTCTGATAGGGAGATATGCCCACATGGTTGCTCTCACCGTCACTGGAAGCCATCGGTTCATTAGATGTAAAAATGCCAAAGGTTCCTTTTCTTTAACTCCTATGGTTATTTCAAGAAGCAAATAATCATTGATTGCTAACTAGATACATACAAGCTACAGCATTAGGTGCTCGGAGATATACAAAAGTGGATAGGACTTAGCTTACATTCAAGAAATGTAAATACAGCTCTATATATGAAAAATACATCTCTCTCGTAAATCCTCTCTTATTTATTGGAGTTCTCATGGTATTGTACTTTTCACACACCTGAGTTACTGTTGTTGGAGAGGATAGTGATGCTTGCATTTAGTTTCCTCTGAATTCTTGACTGATACTGAAAGTTGGTTAATACAAGCAAAATTGAATGCTTCCGAGTTACATGAACAGCAGTCATAATAAAACTGGGTACCAAATCCCTTGTGCTTCACCCTTAGTCAAAGCCTGTTTATTCTAGAAAAGTTTGTCCATCTGATTTTCTGATTCACTGTACTTTAAGAAGCAGCAAAATCAGCAGTTGCAGAAACTGAGAGTAAGAATATACTGTTATTTTTTGTTCAGTGTAATGAAATTTTATAGCTGTTCGTCCCTATAAGAAAAACTTTATAAAACCATAAAATGACATGCTGATTTGGAGCTATTTAAGTGAAGTGCAAACTGCTTTCCCTGCCTTAAGAGACTTTAAAAGCATGACTGTATTACCAAACAGGTTGATGTTAATAATGATGAATCATTAATTTGTGATGAATCATTATGGAGTTACATTAAGTCTTGTGGAATCTTCTCCAACAAGTGGAAATGTATGAATATATTTTTCAATAAGCATCACAGATGGGCATAGTAAGTATATGGTTGTATGGGACCTTTGTCTTATTAAATATTATTTTGAAATAACTAAATTACCTGTTAGGGGATTAGGATTTTGAAAAACTTTGCCTGAAAAATGAAAGTCAATAGTGAAGGATTATTACGTATATAATTTGAAAGATGTTTACCACTGTATAATACTTGACATTTTTCCTAGAAAAATTTCATGGGACAAAGTTGTTATCTTCACTAATTCCATTTGCCTGATCAGATTTGAGATGATTTCTAAGAGTTTTATTTTTAGTGAATTTCTTGTTTTCATTTCCTTAAAAAAAAAAAAGGAAACCTTTTATTTGTAGAAATGAAGATTAAAAAGTTCTTTGACAGTGCATTGAAACAAACAGATGAAAACAAAAGTGTAGCTTGTTTATGATGAAAACCTTGAGAGTCCTCTTATGTGGTTTACTTGTGTGTAGAAATGTGTATAAATTCAGTGTATCAACAGGTCTTTTAAATTATGTCAATATTGCCAGCATGTTTTTGCACCAGATTATCTTTTCATCTTTTGCATTTTCATTTTCACTCATTACTCTGTAGAAATACTTGTATCCTAGTTAATTGCTCAATTGTTCAGTTGCTAAGTTGTGTCCTACTCTTTCGCAACCCCATGGACTGTAGCCCACCAGGCTCCTCTGTCCATGGGATCTCCCAGGCAAGAATTCTGGAATGGGTTGCCATTTCCTTCTCCAGGGAATCTGCGTGAGCCAGGGACTGAACCCACATCTCCTGCGTTGCAGGCAGATTCTTCACCACTGAGGCACCAGAGAAGCCCTCATTGCTTCGTTACAGCACCTTTCTTATTGTCCACTCATCATGAACTTGGAGACATCTATTTTGCTGTGTGTATTTTCTTAGGAAAGACTGTATTTATTTCTCAGTATTTTCTCAGGAAAATTGCATTCATTAAACTATCATTTATGAAGAAGGCAATATGTTTTTCATATGTGTGATCTCATTTAATCTTTGCAACAGTCACGTGGTTGAGAAAAAGTAAGTGACTTTTTGAGGTTACAGGGCAAGTCACTGACAGAGTCTGTGGTGAATCCCAGTCTTTCTAACTCTTGCCTCTGACTGTACGAGGTCTGCTGCTTCCCTCGGACATGGGGCTTAGTGGGTACCAGATGCTGACAGGTCACTCAGGATATTCAGGGCCTTGTGTGTCTCAAGCTCTAAGCTTCATTGAAATGATCGGGAGTTGGGAAAACACATAATTCTGTAGTCACGATTTGTCCAAAGCACTGTGGGAACACAACAAGATGAACGACCAATTCAGAAAGAGTCAGGAAAAGCTTTGCAGAGAAGGCCAACATTTGAGCTTGCAGGTTGAGCAGGGGAGTACCAAGCAGAGAAAGGAGGAGTGGCCCACTTCATGTATTAGAAGGAGAAGGTCCTAAGGCCCCAGTGTGGCAGGAGTTGTGTAGTTGAGGACAGCTGTGGATCCTGGGGGAAGAAGGCAGGAGATAATTCCAGCTAGACAGGCTATGCTGGTGAGACCACTGGGCCTTTCTTGGTGAGGAGGTGTGGGGTGGGCAGTGGGGTCGGTTCATTTGGGACATTTCCACTTGCTTCTTCCACTAAGTCCCAGCTCTGACCAGTACCTTCCAAGTTAATTATCTAATTTCCCTGTTCTACTAGCTGTGTGGCCTTGGGCACATTTCCCACCCTCTCTGTGCCTCAGTTTTCCCCTTTGTTTTATTTACTTATTTATTTTTAAACTTTTAAAATTTTATGTTGAAGTATAACCAGTTAACAATGTTGTGATGATTACAGGTGAACAGCAAAGGGACTCAGCCATACACGTGCATGTATCTACTCTCCCCCAAAGTCCCCTCCCATCCAGGCTGCCACATAACATTGAGCAGAGTTCCCCATATGATACAGTAGGTCCTTGTCAGTTATCCATCTTCAGTATAGCAGTGTGTCCATGTCCATCCCAGACTCCCTATCTCTTCCCCCATTCTTCCCATTGAAAAATGGCGATAACAGTACCTTCTTCACAGGGTTGTTGCAAGGATGAAATAAATTACTGTGTAAATTTCTAACTTACGTATTAATGTGAACACCTTCTAAGGTGTTAGAACTGTCAGAACTTAGTGAAAGTCCACTGTTGTTACCATTACTGTCCCAGTACTTCCTAAGCATGCAAAACCTCCTGCCCTTTCCCCCGAGGCAATCTAGCTCTTTCCAGAGACCTGGATGGTAGATTTTCTTTTTGGGAACTGCTTGAGGCAAAAGGCAGCTGTTAATCCTTTCCTGGGAAACCAAAGGTTTGCTTTTTCTTTTACAAGTGGGAGCAGAAAAGGAGAAGAATATTCTTATAGAGTATCCCTG
This sequence comes from Ovis aries, assembly GCF_016772045.2. Classification (NCBI taxonomy): domain Eukaryota; kingdom Metazoa; phylum Chordata; class Mammalia; order Artiodactyla; family Bovidae; genus Ovis; species Ovis aries. The sequence continues at coordinate 99,216,075 of NC_056057.1, forward strand.
CCCCCCTCAGTCCCGCCAAGGTTCCTGTGGCAGTGGGAACAGAAATGAGTCTCTAGAAAATTATCCTGCCACATTCACTTAAATGTGATACATGGTCTGACCTGTAGGATAACAGTGGAAAACTCTAATCACTTACTTAAACCTGCCAAAGACTAATTTTTAGAAACCTCAGAGGTGGGTGTGCATATTAAAAGAGACTGGGTCCTTTCGGTAGAACCTGAGCAAATGTGTATTGATTGACTTAATTAAAGGAAGATTATGACTTGTGACTGCCCTCTGTGTGTTATCTGACTGTATGGTTCCCAGGGATCTTGAAAGCATGTGTGCTAATGGCCTTCTCATTTAAAGCAGCATGAATCAGAGGTTATTTCATCAATTTGGTAATCAAATAATTGCCAAGAACACAGAAGGAAAAAAACAAGAATTTTCTCTAATAAGTAAATTAAAGGACTTGAAACTCTCTGTAGTAAGAGTTCCGTATGGAGGTTGATGCAAAGAGATCCTTTCTAGTTTTCAAATAAGGGTGAGAGCTCTTTAGCTTTTACTTGTTCTTCTGATCTCACTTCCTGGCTTGGGCTGAAGTCTTGGAACCCTAAAGATTTGACTGGATTATTTGTTTGAGATGCCTCCAGGGTCAGTATCTTCAGGTCATTTCTCTTGGATCAGACTTCCCAGAGAAAGATTCTCTCATCTGCTGCCTGGAGGTTGAAGGCCTCACTGCCATCATTCAGGGAACCAAATGGGAAGAGGATGGAAGAAAGTCAGGGATTCTTGGCATCTGATATGCACTTAACTCCTTAACTCACTTAACTCCTCTGTTTTCCCCCATCTTTAGTTGTTCATTCTGTCTCTGAGCCCAGAGACCTTCTATTTCACTCTTTCCAAGGAATAAACCTTCATATTTTTACCAGAGTGGAGGAGAGACAATTACTCAACAGGGAGTGTAGTCTATGGATCTAATTACTTTTTTTAAATAATAGACTTTCAACTAATCCTCCTTGTTTTAGCCACTCCTTAATAATAGTCGCTCCTCTTGTTTTGCCCTCACATCCAGATAAACCTGTGGCTGTCTGGAACTTGCAGTGGAAAGTGAACTGTTTCTCTGCTTTTCCTGCTACTGACATAAGATTCCACTCTCTTGAGCCTGTTAGAAGCATTTACCAATCTGACCTGCTTTCTTGCTTCCAATATTGCATTGTCTTTGTTTTCTCCCTCCTATTTTCTTTGTCCTATAGATTTCTGTCTTGACCAAAAATAGTCTCCTTACTGTTATTTCTTGAGATTTGGGGGTGGAAAGAGAGAGTAAATAGAGGTGTATGTTCTTTACCGAGAGGTAAATTCTCCCCTAAGTACATCTTTCTCATCTTCACTAAACATAGTTATTCTGTTTTTCTGTATCTAAGCTGTACCACATTAGCTATAGCAGGAAGATAGGGTCTGTCCTCTAAACTAGAATTTTATGGCAGGAAATCCTTATCACTTGAGAGAAGAGATCCTGGAGGAGCTAGAAATACAATATTCAATACAGCTGAAAGGGTCTTAATCTCAGTATTAGCTTTACCAAAGCTAACCAGGGGCTTACATCTGTGCTCCTTCTTAGCAATTAGAAAAGTGAGAACTGTGTTAGCTAACTTCCAATTCAATCCTCAGTTTGCCACTTGGGATCTGGAAGCTAGCTGATTTTTTGACCTAAGGTGCTCCACTATGTAGGGTTGCCAGTTATAATTATATGTTCAGGTGTCAATTAGCAAAACAGCCCATTATTTGGCAGCTTGAAGTAATGAGATGGATCTTACACTAATCTTCCAATTCTACAAGCAGTTGATAAATGCTTTAGCCATAAAATTCTATATTGTACTGGACCTAGTGAGGTTATCTGAAGAGCTGGAGGTCAAAATTTTCAGTGTGCATTCCTTTGTGAGCTCATGAATTTTCAAATATTACTAGAATCTTGAGTAACAAATAAGCAGAAAGTTTTCCATAAAAAAACAGTTTCACACTCAAACACACACAAGCATTGCTTTGTATACAAAGTGACAAGAATTTCAAAGACCTCATGGAACAGATAGAATGGAAATTCACTTAGTGGAAAAAAATGACTGAATATGACTGTACTAGTCTGTGCTTGACTATGGAGAAACCTTGGTGAGTAAAACGGACTGACTTTCTCCAAAGGTTACTAGTTCCCTGTGATATTTGACTTTTTCTTCTCTCTGTATCAGAGCTTTACATTTTTCTCAGTGCCATGTCAGATCCTAATACTAAAATAGTACTCGTGATGTTCCTGAATCCTCTTTTTATACAGTTTATCATTACTGCTCACCTAAGGCCTTTTGTTTCATGAATGTCCTAGTCTATTTCTTTACTTCTGTTTCCTGTGAATAAAGAGCCTATGTAGGACAGAGTGGAGAGGCAGGCTCTCATTTAGAGAGTGTGAGGCTAGGTGGTAGGTTTGTGCAGTGGTCTTTTGTTTGATGCTCATGACCTATGGCATGTTAGAAAACATAGACTCAGGCCTTCTCTGAACTTACCTTCTCAAACTCCCTTTTTTACACTTGACCTCTTGGTCATCTCCTTTCATCAGATTAGAGTAGCTGTTTTATATATATATATGTAAGCTCTATCATTTTTCTTTGATTGCCTCTTCCTGAATTTATTTCCTGGTGTGGCAAATTTTGGACATTGTGAAGGTCAAGTTTCCACCCCGTGACCCACCCCACTTATTTGAGAATGGATGTATTTGGATACTCACACTCAGTGATGTACAGCTGGCTTCCATAGGCTCCCAAGAGCTGGCTGTTAAAATTTTCAGAAGTTGTGTGAGCCAACTAGTAAACAGCCATTACTAAAAAGTAAGTCCTATAATATTAAAAGCGAAGGTAATAAATACTAAACTCATCACGTGATTATCTTGCGTTTTAGTGGCTTCTCTGTTCTTAGTCTTTTGCACCTATTATAGCTGTGGCAGCAGCCCTGTATCACCAGGTGTGCTACTGTGCATCTCTTCCCACCTCTGAGGTCAGAGACATCACATTGGAAGCTTGAGATATACTGTGGCTGGAGTGTCTACAAGTGGAAACCATCAAACATTACAAATCAGGACTCCCTCAGCTCCCTAAAAAAAGAAGTGAAAGTGAAGTTGCTCAGTCGAGTCGGGCTCTTTGTGACCCCATGAACTGTAGCCTACTAGGCTCCTCCGTCCATGGGATTTTCCAGGCAAGAGTACTGGAGTGGGCTGCCATTTCCTTCTCCAGGGGATCTTCCCGACCCAGGGATCGAACCCGGGTCTCCTGCATTGCAGACCGACGTTGAGCCACCAGGCTGTTAACCTTTTGCCAGCACATGACCAGTCACCCTGTCCTCGTCCACTGCTGCCAGCATTCCAGGCACTGATGATCTTGAGCCGCTTCGGTTACCATTTGTCTTCACGATGGCAGCACTCCTCCACCAACGTGGTCACGCCCACCTTACATGTCTTTGCTCCAAGGTCCTGAGAACACCAAGCCCGACTTTTAGAGCGACTCCGTGGCTCCTTCTAAGCTGCACGTCCCTCCATCCTTCTCATTCCCAATGAATCAGTCATTCATCTGTCTCATTCTCCCTCTGTTTTCCAGCATCCTTCCTCCTTCTATCCGTCCCCCTTCTTCTTCCTCCTCCTTATTCTTATGAGCAAGGGCTCTGGTGCCAGACTGACTCTGGCCCCATATCAGTTCAGTCCCTTCAGTCACTCAGTCGTCTCCACGCTTTGCGACCCCATGAACCGCAGCACGCCAGGCCTCCCTGTCCATCACCAACTCCCGGAGTCCACCCAAACCCATGTCCATTGAGTTGGTGATGCCATCCAACCATCTCATCCTCTGTCGTCCCTTCCTCCTCCTGCCCTCAATCTTTCCCAGCATCAGGGTCTTTTCCAGTGAGTCAGTTTTTCGCATCAGGTGCTCAGAGTATTGGAGTTTCAGCTTCAATTTCAGTCCTTCCAGTCAGGCTCCACCATTCACTAGTTGTGACCCTTGGCTTTGTGCCTCAGTTTCATCATCTGTCAAGTGGAATTCATAGTAGTATCTGCCTCATAGAATTACTCTGGGGATTAAATGAGTTAATAATTTTAAAAGCACCTAAAATAATGCCTGGCATATTGTAAATAATATATGTGTATTTATTTAAGAAACTAAACACTTCCAGTTGCTCTCCATCCTTAACCCACAGGCTTATTGTATGGTAGATAGTTTAAGACAGAAAAGAGAATAGCAAAAGAAACATCTGAGGGTAAAAAAAGAAGAATGGCCTGGGGTTATAACACAGGATTAGTAGCTCCGGGGAACTAGGAAAAGCTTTAATGAAAAGGGCTTCCCTTGTAGCTCAGCTAGTAAAGAATCTTCCTGCACTGCAGGAGACCCCGGTTTGATTCCTGGGTTGGGAAGATCCCCTGGAGCAGGGAATGGCTACCCACTCCAGTATTCTGGCTTGGAGAATTCAGTCCCTGGGGTCACAAAGAGTTGGACATGACTGTGTTTCACTTTAATGAAACAACCTGGAAAAGGTGCTCAAGAGGGGAGACAAATAGGAAGAAAAACAGTCACATTTCAGAATAATATGCAAAGATTAAAGTATACAAATGTCTATTTTAGGTATACACACCAAGAAAATTAAGGGATGCTGTGTAATGCATAGAAATTTCCCATTCTAATTTAAGCAGTGAAACCAGTTTTGCCCCCTCATCCTATGTAGAAATGTGGTTGTCACACACTGAAGGTACTTAGGCTAAATAAGATTTGTATTGAACAAGAGCCTTGGAGCCCGAATGGGAGATGTCCGTCCGTATCTTATGAAAAATGCAAGCCCAGGAGCCCCATACTCATTTGTCTGACCATCTGGAAATCTCGAGTGATCTAAGCACTTAATTTTACCCTCATTTTTAGAACAAAAAGGAAACAATAAAGGAAGAAAATGGGCAGCAAGGACATTCCACTTTTCATTAAAAAAAAAAAAAATCTTAGTGATAAAAGGACCAGAGAGTTTAAAAGAAAAAAAGAGAAACCATTAAAGTGATTTGAATGCTCTGTCTGTATTTTGCAGTAGGCTCTATTGTTTTCAGTTACATGGGGATGGTGGTAATTTAATGAATCATTAGAGTTTTCTTTCCAAATTATATCTGCCTGTTCTTAAAGTACCTCCTGAGTTACCTACAGTAAGAGGCTGTTGAACAAATTTATTATTCCATTTAGTATGTTTGAGTTTTGTGTTAATTTTGTATTGTAAAAAATCTTATGCTTACAACTTGAAGATAAAATCTTGACAAATGAATCTTTGTGTGCTTAATTTCTCTTAATTTTTAGAACATGTGAGCCAGTCTCTGCTCGCCTCCTTCATCTAATGAGACTCCAGAGTAAATACAAAATCCTATTTTGGTGCAATGATGACCACCCAACTCCTCACCCCTACAGGTGAAAACAGTCACAACAGTTGAACATTGTCCCTTGGCCCTTTTGTCTCACCAGGCATAGTGATCTGTAAAACATGTACACTGTTAATGATACCTAACCCCTCCCTCATAGAGCTGTGGTTCCCAAACCCCAGTCTACCAGCCTGGCTGAGTCAGCCCAAAGTGAGATCCACAGAGAATGGATAAAGTAAAATCAGCATAGTGGGGGTGGTCATGGGGGCGGGAGTAAAGGTGGGTGCAGGTGGGTGTGATGTGGGTGGCTGGGTGTGAGAGAGAGAGAGAAGATTTTTAAGTTTACTTTTGGGGGAAGAACTGTCCTTTTTTCTGATATTCTTTTCCTCCTCTTTTTTTTGCTGCTAAAGCATCCATACTTTTATCATACTTCTGTAAAAACAGTGACAGTGTAGGTGATCTCTTTTGGTTCTGTTTTAAGCCTCACAGCTTAGCACCATCCATTTATGGTCCATTTATGTTTCCTGGCTGGGGATATCCTAAAGTCTATAAATTATCATACACCTAAATGCTGGCTGTATCTTTGCCAGTAACGTGGGCGTTTCCTGTGTGAAGAAATTCTTACAGAAGGAGACACGTCAAAGCTTCAGTATTCCGATTTCTAGCCACTGTTTTTGGACTCAGGAGAAAAGCTGCTTCCCTGGGCAGTGTGTGTGGGTGATTCTGTTATTGCTCCTTCCATGCAGACTTTGGCAGGATGCCATGAGTTGAGTTCATCAGACACATTGTGAAATTTCTCATCTCGTATAGGCACAAATCATGTGCTTTGATAACTAAAATCTAGGATAAATGTGAATGAGTCACCTCCTAAACTTAGGAAAAAGAGGTAAAGCTCAAATCAGGTTTATGGTGGGCAGGCTGAAGATGTCACCATGGGTCATGAAGATTATCACAGCCCTTGCCAGTGAAGAAAGAGCGAGTATCTTGTTCAGCCTCCCAAGGGCAGTCAGTGTTATAACCATGTTTGGAACTCAGGTCTCCTGACTACTAGTGATTTGATTTTTGCCCAGTGGTACATATTGTTCTGGTGGTGGTGGTTGTGATCCCATGGACTGTAGCCCACCAGGCTCCTCTGTCCATGGGATTTCCCAGGCAAGCATCCTGGGGTGGGTTGCCATTTCCTTCTCCAGGGATCTTCCCAACCCAGGGATTGAACCTGGGTCTCCTGTGTTGCAGGTGAATTCTTTACCAACTGAGCCACCAGGAAAGACCCTCATACTCTTATGCTCAGCATGCACAGGTCACAAAGAGCAGTTAACTTTATAGAATGAGCTAGAATGCTGGACGTACAACAGCCAGTTTTTGTCAAAAACCAGATCTAGTTTTTTAAATTCATGAGCTCTTCTCAAATTGTGTTGGCCCTCCCAGTATAAGTCATGACCGAGTTGGGTCTTTACCCTTGAACAAATTTCCCCTTGTGTGTGCACGCTCACACGCTTCCTTGTACACTGTCTCTGCAAAATAATGCCATATGTTCTATTTTCCTGAAAGCCGAGCTCCCTTCTCACTCTCCTCCACGGAGGGATCCAGTTCTCACCTCTGAGTAACTGACGCTGAAACGATTTGGAGGGAAACTTGTCAGCATAATTGATGATTATATGGTGTGAGCCACCAAAAACAGGTGAGCCTGCACCGAGTGGAACAAATGTGTGTGTAGCATGCATTTCCCACTGGGTTCAGCCGGACTTCCTCTTCTGACATGTTGATTTATAAGTTTGTAGCTCTTCCCTAATGAATTGTGCCCACCGTGGGTCATTGGAACTTCCTGCTACAGAGGCCTTGCTTTAACTGGAAAAAAGAATTGTGAAGGTTCTGCTCTGTGAATTTCCAGGTTTGTGTGTGTGTGTGTTGGCACTAAATGGAGTAACTGAGGAATGTAATCTTCAAGAGGACAAAATAATTACATAATACACTTAAATAGCACCACTACATCAAGAAAGGGGTTTCTGCTTTGCAGCTTGACAGAAAGTAGTCTTAAGTCTAAAAAGAATTTGAAAAACATAGCCACATGCAAGCATTTAGGACTACCTTTGGTGGCAACTTGGTGTTCTAGAGTTCTTTACAAACCTCTCTCGAACTGTTATACTTGTTCCTTGAAACTGCTTTAAGTGTTAAACTTGTTAAAACATAGGGGTGGTAATGACTGCTCTACTTTCTCACAATCTGTTGGGATATTGATTGAAATATTTATGCAGTACTCTGAGTTCTCAGGAAAAGGAGTGTTAGAAAATGCGACAGTGATGATGTTGGCAGGGCATGGAAAATTATGTGAAAAAATAGTCTCCAGAAATATAAGTTTGACACAGTTTGAATTACTAGTCTGAGCCTGTCTGGCAGTCTTCTGTCCTTCTGTCTAAACCTTTTGTCTCAGTTATCAGTTCTGGGTGATGTAAGAGGGCAGGGTATAAGGAAAGCGTTAAAAGGTTAGACCTGTTGCTGGCTTAACATTGTCCCCGAAGAGTGTCTTGGCTGCTGGCATTGGAGTGGCCTGTCCTTCCAGATGGCAGGTTAGCCAGGAGAGTCTGGGACCAGGAGTCTCCAGTCTTCACTCCTTGCCCTGATCCATCCTGTCTACTTGCTGAGCTCCTTCACAGCTTCCTGTAGACCTGGTTATGGTCTCACCGGTCCCAACACTGACACTGTCATCTGAAGGTCATCATAACCTTCCATAATCAGTCCTCATGCACCTTGACCATGCTGCACTGGACACTGTGGACTGCCTGGAAAGATTACCTCATCACTTACTCCATTTCTAGAAGCAAATGAAGATTCAGGCTGCCTGGCTGGGACTACAGCTTAATAGTTGTGTGACCTTAAACAATTTGACCTCTTAGTATTTGATTTCCCCAACTATCAAATGGGCTTCCTGGGCACAGTGGGCAAAGTATTCGCCTGCGAATGCAGAAGATGAAGGTTTGATTTCTTGGGTGGGGAAAATCCCCTGTAGGAGGAAATGGCAACCCACTCCAGTATTCTTGCCTGGAGAGTCCCATGGACAGAGGGACCTGGTGGGCTATAGTCCGTGGGGTCTCAAAGAGTTAGACACAACTGAGCAATTGACCACAGCACATAACTACCAAATAGAGACAACAGTACTCTTCTTATAGATAGTAAATACATATTATGTAAATAAAATGTTTAGAGAGTTAAATGAGGTAATGCATAGTAGGTGCTCATTAGGTGTTGGACAGATTGATGGATGATGAGTAGGTAGCTCATTCTAACGTTTGCTTTTGTATTATAATATACATGTTACTTAATCTTTGCCAGTGTATCCAAAATAAGAAGGAAACAAATATATTTTATCTTAATTAATATAGTCAAGTACTGGGCAGAATTTGATTGTCTAAGAGTATGTGTTTTCTATAGGCTTGTCTATATTTGTTCTTTTTCATGCCTTTTTACTTTTATGTGGCTTTCTGTTATTCATTTTTTCTTTGAGTAAATTGCCTCTTAAAAAAAAAAAAAGAACTTGTATTGGTTGGATTAAGGAGAAGAATGTTTTGATTTTTTAAAATGTAAATATAACTAGATTGTAGAGCATGGGATCATATATGGCCCTCTGAACAAAAAGAGAACATTTAGAAATATACAGCGGGAAAATAAAATTCCTGGGAAGACTGTTACCCAGAATAAGCCTTCCGTTGAAGGTTCTTACTGCTCCATTTGGGCTTCCCTGATAGTCAGTTGGTAAGGAATCCACCTGCAGTTCAGGAGACCCCAGTTCGATTCCTGGATCGGGAAGATCCACTGGAGAAAGGATAGGCTACCCACTCCAGTATTCTTGGGCTTCCCTGGGGCTCAGCTGGTAAAGAATTTGCCTGCAATGTGGGAGACCTGGGTTCAGTCCCTGGGTTGGGAAGATCCCCTGGAGAAGGGAAAGGCTACCCACTCTAGTATTCTGGCCTGGAGAATTCCACAGACTGTATAGTCCATGGGGACACGACTGAGCGACCCTTCACTTCACTCCTGCATTGGCGGACTTGTGAGTGGTTGGTTTCTTAAAAGTCGGACGTTCTTACATTGCCCCTCTTCTTTGAAACTCTTCTACCTTAGCTTTTCTCATACTTGTTTTCTTGATTATTTTGTCCTTGTCCCTCTCTTTTTCTCCCTGTTGAATCTTCTATTCCTATCGCACTGTCCAAGCCACCCTACACTACCACCAGAGGGTCAGTCAATCCCATTGTGCCAGTCAAGTCCATCCTCATCTAACACCATTTCCCCCAGGAGAAGTCAGTGTATGGGGTAGTCAAGAGAACATTGAAATGGGAATCCAAAGACTTCCTTTCAAATCTTATTTCTTTTCTTTTTCTTGATGTTTTTAAGATTTTTCTATTTATCCTTAATATTCAGTAATTTGATTGTAAAGGGCCCCCTTATAGTTTTTGTCTTCGTCTCTTTTTAAGTTTGTTGAGCTTCTTGGGTGTGTGGGCTTATAGATTTCATCTGGAATTTGGAAGTTTTTCAGCTGTTATTTTTTTCTGCCCTGCCACCCACTTCGGGAACTTCGGTTGCTATGTATATTAGGTTGCTTGATCTCGTTTTCATCTTTTTCCCCTCTGTGTTTTATTTTGAGTAGTTTGTATTGCCATGTCTTCCACTTCTCTCCTTGTCTTATTCATGTTTTTCTTTTATGCTCTTGAGCATAGGAGCACATTTATAATGGCTATTGTATCTTTATCCTTGTCTGCTTATTCTGTTATCTGTGTTCTTTCCAATTCTGTTTCTCTTATTTTTCCCCTCCTTATGTATTTTCCCACTTTTTTGAAAGCCAGGTAATTTTTGATTAGATGTGTGCATCTGTGCTAAGTCACTTCAGTTGTGTCTGACTCTTTGAGACCCTATCAACTGGAGCCCACCGGAGTCCTCTGGACATGAGATTCTCGGGCAAGAATACTAGAAGGGGATGCCACGTCCTCCTGCAGGAGATCTTCCTGAGCCAGGGGTCAAACCTGTGTCTCCATTGGCAGGTTTATTCTTTACCACTAGTGCCACCTGGGAAATGATTGAATGCTGGACATGTAATTTTTATACATCATTCAGTTCAGTTCAGTCACTCAGTTGTGTCCGAGTCTTTGTGACCCTATGGACTGCAGCATGCCAGGCCTCCCCATCCATCACTAACTCCTGGAGCTTACTCAAACTCCTGTCCATTGAGTCAGTGATGCTGTCCAACCATCTCATCCTCTGTCATCCCCTTCTCCTCCCATCTTTAATCTTTCCCAGCATCTGTCTATACATCATTGGATGATAGATTTTGCTGTAGTCTTTTCAATATTATCGAGCTCTGTTTAAGACCCATTTTAGTGACATAGAATTATATCAGTTATTTCAAGCTTTGCTTTTAAGCTTTGTTATACATGTCCAGGGCAATCTTTAGTCTAAAACTAACTTGTCCCACTACTGTGGCAGTACCTTTCTGAGAACTCAACCGGATTCCTTATCTATAGGGAGATCCTTCCACGCTAGCTGGTAAGACTATGAACCATTCTTGCTGCTATATGAACTCTAGGAATTCTACCTGCTCTTTGCATGTAGTTCATTCACCAGCCTTGGGAGTTCCAGCCACACAGGCAAAGATTAGTACTCAGCCAAAGATTCAGAAAACTAAGATCATGGCATCTGGTCCCATCACTTCAAGGCAAATAGATGGGGAAACAGTGGAAACAGTGTCAGACTTTATTTTTGGGGGGCTGCAAAGTTACTGCAGATGGTGACTGCAGCCATGAAATTAAAAGATACTTGCTCCTTGGAAGAAAAGTTACGACTAACCGAGACAACATATTAAAAAGCAGAGACATCACTTTGCTGACAAAGGTCCATCTAGTCAAAGCTATGGTTTTTCCAGTAGTCATGTATGGATGTGAAAGTTAGACTATAAAGAAAGCTGAGCACTGAAGAATTGATGCTTTTGAACTGTGGTGTTGGAGAAGACTCTTGAGAGTCCATTGGACTGCAAGGAGATCCAACCAGTCAATCCTAAAGGAAATCAGTCCTGAATATTCGTTGGAAGACTGATACTGAAGTTGAAACTCCCAATATTTTGGCCACCTGATGTGAAGATCTGAAAAGACCCTGGTGCTAGGAAAGACTGAAGGCAGAAGGAGAAGGGGATGGCAGAGGATGAGATGGCTGGATGGCATCCCCGACTAGATGGACATGAGTTTGAGTGAGCTCCGGGAGTCGGTGATGGAGAGGGAATGGCGTGCTGCAGTCCATGGGGTTGCAAAGAGTTGGAAACGACTCAACAACTGAACTGAACTGAAAAATTTGAGGGAACTCTTTTTTTTCCCCTCTTTATTTTTTTTGAAAAATTTTTATGTTTTTATTGAAGTATAGTTGATTCACAGTGTTATGCTAATTTCTGCTTTACAGCAAAGTGACTCAGTTATATACATATAAACATTCTTTATGTTCATTTTTATTCTGGTTTATCCTAGCAGATTGAATAGTCCTGTGTGCTATACAATAGGACCTTTTTGTTTATCCTTCCTAATAGTTTGCATCAGCTAACCCCAAACTCCTGGTTCATCTCTCTCACTCCTCCCAACCCTTGGCAACCACAAATCTGTTCTCTCAGTTTATGAGTCTGTTTGTTTGGGTTTTTTTTTTTTTTTTGCTTTTTTTTTTTTTAAGTAGGTGCATTTGTGCTGTGTTTTAGATTCCACATATAAGTGATATCATGTGATATGTGCCTTTCTCTGCTGGCTTACTTCATTTAGTATGACAGTCTCTAGGTCCATTTGCTTTGGTGCAAATGGCATTATTTCATAACTTTATGTGAAGAGGAGCTAAAAAGCCTCTTGATGAAAGTGAAAGTGGAGAGTGAAAAAGTTGGCTTAAAGCTCAACATTCAGAAAACAAAGATCATGGCATCTGGTCTTGTCACTTCATGGGAAATAGATGGGGAAACAGTGGAAAGAGTGTCAGACTTTATTTTGGGGGGCTCCAAAATCACTGCACAGGGTGATTGCAGCCAAGAAATTAAAAGATGCTTACTCCTTGGAAGCAAAGTTATGACCAACCTAGGTAGCATATTGAAAAGCAGAGACATTACTTTGCCAACAAAGGTCCATCTAGTCAAGGCTATGGTACTTCCAGTGGTCATGTATGGATGTGACAGTTGGACTGTGAAGAAAGCTGAGCACTGAAGAATTGATGCTTTTGAACTGTGGTGTTGGAGAAGACTCTTGAGAGTCCCTTGGACTGCAAGGAGATCCACCCAGTCCATCCTAAAGGAGATCAGTCCTGGGTGTTCATTGGAAGGACTGATGCTAAAGCTGAAACTCCAGTACTTTGGCCACCTCCTGTGAAGAGTTGACTCATTGGAAAAGACTCTGATGCTGGGAGGGATTGGGGGCAGGAGGAGAAGGGGATGACAGAGGATGAGATGGCTGGATGGTATCACCGACTCAATGGACATGAGTTTGGGTGAACTCTGGAAGTTGGTGATGGACAGGATGGCATGCCACAATTCGCGAGGTCGCAAAGAGTCGGACGCGACTGAGCGACTGAACTGAGCTGAAGCATTCCGTTTGTGTATATGCACCACATCTTCTTTATGTGTTCATTTGTAGACTGTTCAGGTTGTTCCATGTCTCGGCTCTTGTGAACAGTGCTGCTGTGAGCATAGGGGTGCCTGTATCTTTTTGAATTATGTTTTTGTCTGGGGGTATGCCAGGAGTGGGATTGCTGGATTCTATGGTAGTTCTTCAGTATCAGTGGTAGGGGGACAGACTTGAATTACAGTGATATTGAATGACTTGCCTTCGAAACAAAATGAGATCATTCTGCCATTTTTGAGGCTGATTCCAAGTACTGCATTTTTGAACTCTTTTGTTAATTATGAGGGCTACTCCATTTCTTCTATGGGATTCTTGCCCAGAGTAGTAGATATAATGGTTATCTGAATTAAGTTCACCCATTCCTATCCATTTTGGTTCACTGATTCCTAAGATGTTGATGTTTATTCTTAGCATCTCCTGCTTGACCAAGTCCAATTTACCTTGACTCATGGACCTAACATTCCAAGTTCCTATGTAATACTGTTCTTTGCAGCATCAAATTTTGCTTTCATTACCAGACACATTCACAAATGAGCATCATTTCCACTTTGGCCTGGCCGCTTCATTCTTTCTGGGGCTATTAGTAGTTCCCCTCCTCTCTTCCCCAGTAACATATCGGACACCTTCCAACCTGAGGGACTCATCTTTCAGTGTCATATCTTTTTGTCCTTTTATACAGGTCATGAGGTTCTCACTGCAAGTTTACTGGGATGTTTGCTATTTCCTCCAGTGGTATTAGATGATACCACTCTAATGGCAGAAAGCAAAGAGGAACTGTAAGAGTCTCTTGATCAGGGTGAAGGAGGTGAAAGAGTTGGCTTAAAACTCAGTATGAAAAAAACTAATATCATGGCATCCGGCCCCATTACTTCATGGTAAATAGGAAGAGAAAGGTGGAAGTAGTGACAGATTTCCTCTTCTTGGGCTCTAAAATCAGTGTGGATGGTGACTGCAGCCCTGAAATTGGAAGACAGTTGCTTATTGGCAGGAAAGCTATGACAGACCTAGACAGTGTGTTGAAAAGCAGAGACATTACTCTGCCAACAAAGGTCCATATAGACAAGGCTATGGTCTTCCCAGTGGTCACGAACGGTTGTGAGAGCTGGAACAGTAAAGAAGGCAGAGCACCAAAGAATTGATGCCTTTGAACTGAGGGGCTAGAGAAGACTCCTGAAAGTCGCTTGGACAGCAAGGAGATCAAACCAGTCGATCTTACGGGAGATCCACCCTGAATATTCATTGGAAGGACCGATACTGACGCTCCAGTATTTTGGTCACCTGATGCCACAGATGACTCATTGGAAAAGCCCCTGTTTTCCATAGTGGCTGCACTGTCTTACATTCCCATCAACAGTATAGGACAGTTTCTTTTCCCCCACACTGAGGGCACTTTTCTTGATGATATACAGAGATCTCTCTCTGTTTCTCCCTTCCTCCCTCCCTCCAACTTTCTCCCTCTCTTTCTCTTTTCTTCCCTCCTCCCTTCTTTCCCCCTTTCTTTGTGCAGCTCCTGCCTTCCCAGTATTTTGCCCCATGAAACTCCAGCTTCCTTAATGTTCCAAACCTCCAAGTTCTATTTCCTCAACTCAGCGAGACTTCCAGGCCCTGTTTAGGTACCACCTTCTGCATTATGGCCTGGAAACACCAGCTGGGGTGGCCATAGGTCTTGCTTCATGCATTTTCCTTCTCTCTGGCATCTGAAATCTATTACTTTTGTGTATCTCATCTGGTTTTCTAGTTGTGTAAGCCAAGATTTCAAGCTGTTTTATACCAAAATAATATTACAGAGCAGCATTTTCTTATCAAAATAACATTATCACTGTTATCAACATTAGCAGTAAATTCTTAATGTCATATAATATCTAGTTTGTTTTTAAATTTCCCAAATGTTACAAAGCTGTTCTTCACAACTGGCTTTTCCAAACTAAGATTCCATCTAGGACCATAATTGTAACGAGGCTTAAGATAATTAGACTGTGGACAGCAAGTTGCTTTTGGCACTAGAATTCAGTTTCTGGGCTCCACTGTCTAATACACTGCCCTCTTTCTCTCCATCTACAGGAAAAGGCCTTCAGCTTGTCATTCAGTGTTTCCACATATTGATTCTCCCCCGTCTGGTCAACCTTTCTCCAACCACCCTTGACTTCTCTTTGCTATGTGAGAGCAGCTCAATCCTCCTTCCCAGCCTGTGCAGCCCCATTCCTCTTCCTTTCCATGTATCCAGCCTGACCCATCCTCCAGGTCCCAGTTCAGGCTCCCTGACTCCTCCTCCATTGTCTTTCACACTGAATTTCATCTCTTGGAATGCCACTCGTTTCTTGTTCTGAATGATATTATCCCAAATAGACAGTCATAACCCCTTTGAAAAGAGACCATGCTTTATACCAAGAACATTGCTTAGCAAAAATGAAGTACTATAGCTGCTAATTTTGTAACTATGATAGTTCTGTGATCCTCCTAACATGTAGCGCTAGCTAGTTGGTAGAATAGTAACCTTTGAAATATGTTTCTGTTTAGAGGGGAGGGCAGACTCGGGGATACTTCTTGCAAGTGCTAATGCTCACCTATTGTTGATTATTTTGCCTCTCTGGGTTCCATTACACATCAAGGGGAATTGATAACCAGGCCATAGAATTACATTGATTTGAAGTATATAAGTCAACAAGTATTCCTTTGTTATCTAGTGTCAGCTCAGGAAACAAAGATGCCCCCTGGGATCTCACAGTCTAATTAAGCACAACTGTTCCAGACTTCTTTTCCCTTGCCTGCCATTTGTTTTGTTCTGAATATGAAATCACAACCCCCTAAATAAACCTCATAAAAAGCCAGCTGTGCTTATAATGTTAGGCACAGATTGTATTCAACCATAAATGATCCTCTATTCAAAATGTTTTAAAAAAATAAGTATTATTAGTAATTTGCATCATATGTATTTCAAGTTGTTACTTGGCAGATAAATTTTATGAGCACTTTTGTGACTTCTACAGGGATATAGTCTTTTTGATTGCCCAGAATTTAACCTTATATTTTCTTTGTTTAAGCCTACTCATAAATTCTACCTGACTTTTGAGGCTGCCAGAACTGAGAACATACTTCCCTTTTGGCTATATGTTTTGCTTTTCTGAATGGTAGAATAGAGCCTTTTGAAATTGTCTTCCTATACTTGAAGTGGCTCATCTGGTGACTAGTGACATCAATTGGGATTACTTTGTTTTATTTTCTTGCTAGAGAAGGAATATTCAAACATATTTAGATACCGTGATTGTATGTGTTGTAAAAAGGCCTCCAGGATCTAGCTTCCAGGGTCCTAACTCTGCCTGCCTCCCCAGTCTGCATAAACACAGCACACTCTCACCCCAGCTGTGAGGAACCACGTGCAGTTCCCAGAATCCAACACCATTTCCTGATGATGCTATTCCATCTACCATGTTTTTCCTGCCTTCTTTGTCAGTTGACAAGTTGCTATTTGTCTTTCTGGACTCAGTTCAATTGTAACTTCCTCTTTCTCAGGATTCCTTCCACCCCTTCTACCCTAGTCCAGTGAACTCTCTCCTCCTCTGTACCTCTACTGCCCTATATACAGATGCCCAGGGTAGCAGTGTCTGTAACACTGTATTGTCCATATTTGTGAACTTGTATGTCTTCTCCTGTGGAAAATTCTGAAAGAGATGGGAATACCAGACCACCTTACTTGCCTCTTGAGAAATCTGTATGCAGGTCAGGAAGCAACAGTTAGAACTGGACATGGAACAACAGACTGGTTCCAAATAGGAAAAGGAATACATCAGGGCTGTATATTGTCATCCTGCTTATTTAACTTATATGCAGAGTACATCATGAGAAATGCTGGACTGGAAGAAACACAAGCTGGAATCAAGATTGCCGGGAGAAATATCAATAACCTCAGATATGCAGATGACACCACCCTTATGGCAGAAAGTGAAGAACAACAAAAGAGCCTCTTGATGAAAGTGAAAGAAGAGAGTGAAAAAGTTGGCTTAAAGCTCAACATTCAGAAAACGAAGATCATGGCATCTGGTCCCATCACTTCATGGCAAATAGATGGGGAAAAAGTGGCAGACTATATTTTGGGGGGGCTCCAAAATCACTGCAGATGGTGACTGCAGCCATGAAATTAAAAGACGCTTACTCTTTGGAAGGAAATTTATGACCAACCTAGATAGCATATTAAAAAGCAGAGACATTACTTTGCCAACAAAGGTCCATCTAGTCGAGGCTATGGTTTTTCCAGTAGTCATGTATGGATGTGGGAGTTGGACTATAAAGCAAGCTGAGCACCAAAGAATTGATGCTTTTAAACTGTGGTGTTGGAGAAGACTCTTGAGAGTCCCTTGGACTGCAAGGAGATCCAACCAGTCCATCCTAAAAGAAATCAGTCCTGACTATTCATTGGAAGGACTGATGCTGAAGCTAAAACTCCAATACTTTGGCTACCTGAGGCAAAGAGCTGACTTATTTGAAAAGACCCTGATGCTGTGAAAGATTGAAGGCAGAAGGAGAAGGGGACGACAGAGGATGAGATGGTTGGATGGCATTACCGACTCAATGGACATGAGTTTGAGTAAACTCTGGGAGTTGGTCACGGACAGGAAGGCCTAGCATGCTGCAGTCCATGGGGTTGCAAAGAGTTGGACACAACTGAGTGACTGAACTGAACTGATGTCTCTTCCTCCTATCTAAGATTACTGGAGTCAGGAAATTTGTCTCTTCTGGATCTTTATTTCCTACAGTTAGGTTAGTATTTGGCATACAAGAAATATTTACTGAATAAATATGTATATATTTAATCAATTTGTTAAATTCTCTGCTCTTTCTCCACCAAACTTCTGTTCTTTCGGAACAGTTCTCATTTATAACAGTGGTCTATAATAATATTGCCAACAATACTGCTGCACCTTCACATTTTAAAAATACACCCTAAGTGAAAATCATTATAATAGAAGCCTTATATGCTTACATATGGTATTCTCAGACAGAGTTTTGAAGGGATGCCTATTCATTTGTGTAATGGCTGGATATAAATTGTTCAGAGTTGAGATATAACATGTGTGCGTGTAACCACCGACCAGATGTCCCTCCCAATCAGTACCCCCCTCTGCTACTAATCTGGGCTCCCCAGAGAAACAGAACCAAAAGAAGGGGTAGGAGAGATGGCTGTATAGATAAATATATTCTAAGTGCTTATAGCAGGAGAACCTAATGAAGGTTAGGAAGAATCTTCCCACAGAAAGGAGTTCTTATCTAAGACCTGAAGGATAGGAGAAAGTGCTCTAGGAAAGAAAGGCAAGGGACTGAACTTTATAGGCAAGTGCAAAGCCTTGAAATGAGAAGGAAAAATGGAAGCAGCCTCATGTAGCCAGATCTTAGAGAGCGAAGGGGAAATGGCAGTATTGAGGCTGGAGGGGTAGAGAGAAGCCATGCCATGAAGGGCCCATGGGTTATATGAGAATGATTGGTTATAGAAGCATGAATGGGAAGAGTGTAGAAGTGGCAGTTTCCTTAGTCACCAATCCTTGGATGCATAGTCTTTTACCAGTTAGCTTATTAAAGGAGCAAACCAATTCAGATTATTTTAAACATCGCATAAATCAAAATATAGATTATAAACCAGAAAGAAGATTTCTGTCATTATTGTTGTTATTGTTTACAGCCAACAACAACTTGGAGCTGTTAGTAACTGGAAGGACGATATGCAATGATGAGATCTGGAAACTCGTAGTTGGATATATCCTCCTAAACAGAAATATTGTCATCATTAAGTATTAGGAAAAGCCCCTCCCTCCACAGTTATTGCTGTGTGTCTTGCTGAGGGGATGTGGTGGGGCATGTCTGAAGTGCTAGATGGATTTACTCTTTTCTTTCAAATTCTTCCTAAAGCAGTTTCCCAGGACCCTAGGCTATTTGTAGCATCTCTGAAGCATCCCTAATCCAAGGGCTGAAACAGTACACACACAGAGACCACATTCTCCAAACTAAAGTTTTTTGGTTTTTCCTGAGTTGAGACTTTATTTTTACAGCTTAAAACTTTAAATTCGCAATTTAGTTGTGTGTGTATATATATATTTATGGATTGTCATTAAAGAAAAATAAAACAATTAGGGGAAATTAGGAGTGTTTTTATAGAAAAGTCTGAGATCTTCAGTCTTTAGAACCATGAGAATGAAGATACAGTAATGTAGTAATAGAGTCTATATTCTGATTCAACATTACCAAATCAGGCTTTTGAGCCATTATAATTCTGCATTATCATTCTATTCTGTCTTTTCACCTTGTTCTGAATGTGCATCAGTTCATCTGATAACCATCTGTTGAGCACCTGCAATGTGCCAGATACCTTCTCCTAGGCAGTAGAGATATGAAGGTATAGTCACCCATCAAAAGGAATTTGTAATGTGATGAAAGAGACTATAAGTAAGGAAGTGACAGACAGACAAATATCATGATATTGTTTATACGTGGAATCTTTTAGAAGGGTACAAATGAGCTTATCTACAAAGCAAAAATAGAGTTCTAGGTACAGAAAACAAGCTTATGGTTATTTAGGGGTTAAGTGGGGGAGGGATAAATTGGAAGATCAGGATTGACATATACACACTACTATATATAAAATAGATAACTAATATGGACCTGCAGTGTAGCATAGGGAACTCGACTCAATACTCTGTAATGACCTGTATGGGAAAATAATCTAAAAAAGAGCAGCTATATGTATACGTGTGTGTGTGTGTGTGTGTGTTTATATATGTGTGTGTGTGTGTGTGTATATATATGTATGTATGTATATAACTGATTCACATTGCTCTATACCTGAAACTAACATAACAATGTAAACCAACTATACTCCTATTGAAAAAAAAAGTTTACCACTGGTTGCTGTACCCCACTAGGATCTGGCCTAAGTGGACAAGGTCTTTAATGTCCAATCATGTTTATTCATTTATTCATTCATTAAAAATTTTAAGTGCAGAACCAAAGAGTTTGTCCTTATATACCATCATCTTATTTTACATTGCTGATATAGCCCTGTAAGAAACTTTAGTTGTTTATTCTTCATAGCAAATTTTTTTTTTTTTTTTTTGCCTCAGCTATCCTGGGATTTTTTTTTTTCCTGTTCTCATTTTTCATGTCAAGCTCAGACTTATTACCTGGTAATAGGTTATAAGAAATGAGAATTGAGTTATTTTTAAACAAATATCAATCATATGTGATATGTTTAATGGCAATTATAATGAATAAAATCAAGGTTTTACTTATGATGAAGTCATTATAGTCACCACTGGCAAATCGCCAAATTAATAATGAGCCAATGAATCATTTGTGATGCCAAAGGGATCAAATAAAAATAGGATTGACCTTGTTAGACATTTGATATTTTCAGTATTTATCTGTCAGAGCCACTGATTTGGAAATGGTTATAAATTCTTGGAAAATGGAATCTTTTTCCCCTGTAAAAATGCCCATCATTTGGCAAACTACAGTGTCATTTTCCTTGAAGAGAATGTAGTGATTGATTATCCAGAGTGCTGTCATGACAAGGTAAACCAAGCAAATAGCTGGAAAATTGTATATAATCATATAGCATCACATAGGCTCTGTGTTGAGCACAACCATTAGAATTAAACCGTGGCATTCTAATCATTCCCTGCAGGTACTTTCTGTTTACCCCAAAACCTTTATCTCCAGGGGATATTTCTATGTGCTTCCAATCTCCCCTTCCCCTCCAACTGATATCAGCACAATTCTAGTCGCCCAAAAGCCCTGGGATAAATATAGACCAAACTGAATCCACCCAAAGAGACTTCAAAACGCAAAGATGTGTGTGTCTAGCATCCTTCACATATATGACATCCCTCACATTATTTATATGAGTTAACATTATTAGTCCTGTTTCTTTGATTAGTAGAACTGTGCTGAAGATCCTAAGAAATTACAGAATACGTGAAGAAAGAGAAGGATAGGAAGGTTATGTTTTGTTGCTGTTTTTTTAAGTTGGCTGAATTTAAGATTTTTTTAGTTGGAGAGTAATTGCTTTACAATGTTGTATTTGTTTCTGCTGTACAACAGTGTGAATCAGCTGTGAGTATATACATATCCACTCCCTCATAGGCCTCCCTCCCACCCTCCTGCCTCCCACCTGTGAGAGTGGGCACTGACATCTATACACTGCCGTGTGTGAAATAGACAGCTAGAGGGAAGCTGCTGTGTGACACAGGGAAGGTTTCAGAAAAGAAGGACACTAGTGTCACTTTTGAGAAGTCGATAGTCTAATCAGGAGGAACAAACACGCCTGAGACGACCTGGAACAGTAACACAGTATTCCCGAAGTCTGCAAGCACCAAGGTACCAACTGAGTGATGAAGGGCCGTAGAGGACCATCACGTTCTCCTTGGTTACCAGAAGGCTCACATAGAGCCATCGGAAAGGGAAGAGCTCCCCAAAACCGTCCCAGAGTGGATTATCAATGGCATCATTGGAAATAGAATCAGGCCCTTTTTCTCGGTGATCTGAGCCATCTGCTTGCGCTCATCTTCCCTGCAGTGTTTCAGATTTTAAATGGCCTTTGTTAGGATGGCTGGAGTCCACTCTCCTTTATTAATTGCTGTCCACGTGTGGTAGGATATCCTGTGTTCTTAATCAGGATGAGGATTTTTGATTCTTCATAGCAGCATAGGGACATGTAGCTGAGCAGAATCAATTGCTGTCACTCACACACAAACACCAAGGAACAGAATTATGGATCAGGGTGAAGCTGCAGTGCTTTAATCTTAAAATCAATACAGAAAAGGAAGTTGAACTTGTGGGGATTCTATAGAGACTGTAATTTGGTTTCCCATGGAGTTTTCCCTACACGATGTAACTGCTCCTTCCTTTTCATCTTCTGATTATTTTACTTGGGGTGTGGGGAGAGGAGAGGCAAAGAAGAAACTTCTAGAACCAAATTAGCCTAAATAAGCACGTACGCTTAAACTCATAACTTAAGCTGGTCCCCCACTGTGTTGAGAAAAGCTGTACACTTTTGTCCATTCTTTTTGTCTGTAGAAGAAAGAAAACCAAAACCCTGTACCCCGTAGTCTGTATTTAAGCATAATAAAATGCCTTTGATTATTTCAAAAGTTACTGTCAGACTGGAAAAAAAATTTTAATGTTCACTTTTCTGGCTCAGTCTGGAATTCTATATAAATAAATACATATTCATCAAACCAGCTATTGACCAAAGGATTCCAAAATACTAAGCATGCGATTAATATTTACTCCAGTGTAACTGTGCTTTTTGGGAAAGAGGTGCAAACAGATGGTTTGAACAATTATACCTTTTCCTTTTTTCTGGCGTGGCTTGCCACCTTTTTCTTATTCTTAAGCAAAAATTTAGAATTTATTGAAAATGTCTCTTTTTAGATACAGCATTGTTTCACTGCACAGTATTATTAGTCTCTAAAGATGGGTTTTTTTTTTCCCTTGGATATTCCTTTAATTCGCTTTTAAAACACATCTATTTGGACACTGCTTCTACAGGGACAAAAACAAGAAGCACCATGATCTCATGAGAAATGTTTCTAAAGCGCAATGGAGTAGTGAAAAGATTGAAGTCTGGAGTCCTTGCTTTGCTTTTTTCTTTCTCTAAGCCTGTTTCCTCCTTTTTACACTGGGGATGGTTAAGGGATTCAGTTGATAGGTTTGTTGAGAGGATTAAATGAGATAAAGCATGTACAGTGTCTAGCTCAGTACTCTGCACTTGTAAGAATCCGAAAGTGTTCATGATTATCATTATTATGTGAGTTTCAAGTGAGGGTAACATATGCTGTATATGTGAAAACATTCTACAAGCTGTAAGGCACAATACAAATGTTATTTGGTATCCTTAATAGATTGATGGTTTTGAAACTTTTAAAAACAATTCCTGGAAGGCTTTTTCTTCAGGCTGCCTGTCATGGATCCCTAATCTGAAAGTAGAACCCTGAGGATGATAAATCCAACTGCAACTGAATATGTATTTCCTTTCTTAAAAGCCACAGAGATATCTTGTGAATGCCAAGAATTTCATGAAATCAATTTGAAATTCCCTGTCCTGTGTCCTTCCATAAAAAACACCTTCTCAGGTCTTGGGAGGATCAGCACTATGTAAGATGCTTATTTCTTTTTTCATGAATAGTTTTAAATGTCATGTCCTTCTAGGAAAGTTCAGGTGTCTTGAGTGATAACATCCTTTAGCTGTCTTTCTTTGTCCTACACATTACCTGAGTCAAAACCCTCATCAGCTTCTGTGTCCTCTCTGTGTTCTTTTCCAGAGCACAATCATTGTGGAGAAGACAGTGCAAGACCTCATGAACCTGATGCACGACTTGAGTGCCTACTCAGATCAGTTCCTCAACATGGTGTGCGTGAAGCTGCAGGAGTACAAGGACACCTGCGCTACAGCCTACAGGTAAAGCGTCTGTGGAGCTAAGCAAAGTCAGTTTAGAACTTGACCATTGGGGCATTGGGTGATACTGCCTTCATAGCCTAAATTTCCACCATTATAGAAAAGGACCATCCTTCAGTTTGTCAAGAAGCCTGCTGAGAACATATATGAAAGCAACAGTCTCCTAGACACAGACTTGTATATCAACAGAGAGTGGGAGGGACAAAGGGACAGAGCCACTTAGGACTCCACTGAGTGGCTTAGATGAAGTGTCAGCCTTGATTTTTACAAACATCTAGAATCACAAGATGTGTCTTCCTCAAGGAAATTCCAGATCTTGATTAACCCCTCTTGTGATTCTAGAAGATCTTTAAAAAAACCAATTTTGAACTCTTAGCAACCCTTAACAATCCATACGGTTTTCTTTTAGTTAGTACAAATGTAGTCCTCCCAATATTTGATCTATAGCGTTCCTACTGTCATGAAAGGATGGTTAATCTGTTTTTAGCATCAGTGGAGATGAAAGGTCATTGTTATAAACTTGAAACCTTTCGTTTTCCTCCTGATTTCTTTCTTCTGAGTTCAAAATTCTCTTTGAGCTTGTGGAAAAGATCATAGCACTTCTTGTAAAAAGCTAATAATAGGAACAAATTATGGTCTGGTTGACAAGACCTGAAACAATTAGGGGAGAAAAGAATGTATTATCAAATACTAAATTTTATGTGCTATATAATTAAGGATAGACAGTGTAGCATAGCATCAGGTATTCCTTGTACACTAGAGACTGTAAAAGCAGAAGGAAGCAAACATTAAAGAGAGTGACAGGCTGGAGTCAAGAGAAATCTCAGAGAAGGTGAGACAGATTCAGAACCTTAGAAAGATGGATGAGATTAGGGAGGTGGAAAGAAGAAATAGGAGCATTTCAGGGATAAAGAATCAGCAAAAGCGTAGTTATCTGATACTCACATGGATGGTTGAGGAGGGAGAGGTCTGAATGGAACAGAGTTCCTAAAAGAAGATAGTAGGAAATAATGTTGAATAGGGAAAGTAAGACCATATAACAAAGGGTCTTCAAAAAGAAGACTTGGAAATTTAGTTGTTGAATAGTAGATGATAAGGAGCCATTATAAGTAAGCCAGGAAGCAGTGTTTACGGAAGATTAATCTGGCCAAGGGATGTAACAAAGATTAATGCTTAACCTCCTTAACTCCAATAATAAATAATATTTATCCACAGTTATATGAACAAAAAAAAAAAAGTCATTTCACTGAAAGATGTACTCCCAGTAATATTTTTTTGTTGTTCAGTAATTATTCTTCAAGAATGTTAATACATTTAGGTTAAAATCATGCATATAATAATCAACATATATGTTATACTCAGTTGTGTAATTGTGATACACAAGTGATAGTTCTAATGGCACATCAAACAAAAATATGTTAACATTTAGTATCTTGATAAATAAAATTTTAATTTAAATTTTTAGATTTTAATTAGATGAACTTTTTTGCAGAAAACTATAAATAGATTAATAATAAAATAATTTTGAGCATTAAGATATATTCCATTAGGATAAAACTTGGTGAGGAAATGAAATAGAAATAATACTTCAAAGAGAAAAATGAAAAATACTTAACCATTAATAATAATGAAGTCACTTAGTTGTGTCCAACTCTTTGTGATCCCATGGACTGTAGCTTGACAGGCTCTTCTGTCCATGGAATTCTCCAGGCCATAACACTGGATTGGGTAGCTGTTCCCTTCTTCAGGGGATCTTCCCAACGAAGGAATCAAACCAGTGTCTTCTACATTGCAGACAAATTCTTTACCAGCTGAACTACAAGCTTATTTTCATATATTTTAAATGTATTGTGGTGGATATCAAATCCCTAAGGTACTGAGATTCTATTGGTTACACTTAAAATAGTGATTTAAAGTATCAGTATTTCAGTTCAGTTCAGTTCAGTCGCTCAGTCGTGTCCGACTCTTTGAGACCCCATGAATCGCAGCACACCAGGCCTCCCTGTCCATCACCAACTCCTGGAGTTCACTCAGACTCACGTCCATCTGTCTAGTCAGTGATGCCATCCAGCCATCTCATCCTGTGTCATCCCCTTCTCCTCCTGCCCCCAATCCCTCCCAGCATCAGAGTCTTTTCCAGTGAGTCAGCTCTTCGCATGAGGTGGCCAGAGTACTGGAGCTTCAGCTTTAGCATCATTCCTTCCACTGAACACCCAGGGCTGATCTCCTTTAGGATGGACTGGTTGGATCTCCTTGCAGTCCAAGGGACTCTCAAGAGTCTTCTCCAACACCACAGTTCAAAAGCATCAATTCTTCAGCACTCAGTTTTCTTCGCAGTCCAACTCTCACATCCATACATGACCACTGGAAAAACCATAGCCTTGACTAGACAGAACTTTGTTGGCAAAGTTATATCTCTGCTTTTCAATATACTATCTAAGTTGGTCATAACCTTTCTTCCGAGGAGTAAGCGTCTTTTAATTTCATGGCTACAATCACCATCTGCAGTGATTTTGGAGCCCCCAAAAATAGTCTTTATAATGTGCCCAAAATTATGTATTTTATAACCATTGAACTCATGCTTAAAAAAAGAAAGAAATACCCTAAATTTCAATTTTAAAATTTGGGAGAGAATACAGTTTTTCCAAATTCCTTTAAGAGATACACATAAAAATTTTAAAAGCCATTGCCCTTGTTAGTTGCTCTCAGTTAGTTGTCTAAGAGTGGAATTTCTGGACCAAAGTTGTACTTTCAACTTTACAAAACCAAATTCCATAATGGTTGTACCAATGTCACATTAACCAAATGACAGTCAAAAAACATTTTAAAAATCAATTTTTACATTTACTTTAAGTGGCATTGAATTTTAAGATTTTTTTTTAAGCAAGGTATGTCTTCTCTTTCTTATATTTCATTAAGGGCAACCCATAATTTCTAACAAATAGTAATGCCAATGAGTATTAATTATAATGGAGATTGTATAGCTTACTAAATCCTCAGAGCACAGTGATCACTGTTGAACATTCTTGTTTTGAAATGATACTCAGACTGAGTATAGTTCTTGTTCCTGGAGTGTTCCCAAATCAGTTTCATCCTTACACGTGAACATCCCTTCAGATACGTGAAGATGACTGTCATGGTCCATTTAGTAGTTTTGGTTTATTCACTCCAGACTGAACATCCTTGGTTTCTGATACATCCTGGGTCCACAAACCATCCTACTCTTCTTTCTTCATTGCCATTAGCCTGGCAGTGTCTGTCTTAAAAAAGGAGCACTCCACTCCGAGCCCAGTGTTCCAGATGTGCTCTCATACTTCAGCAAAACCAGTGCCTTCTTTTTGTAGGACCCAGTGCCGAAACACACCCTTCATTGCGTGTGAATGTGCAGGACTAAAGTAGTCACTTGCAGATTATATCTTTAATGAGCTTACATTTTTGGTAAAGCATAGAAAGGAAACTAGGAGACAAAGAAAGCAGGCATGTATACCCACAGCATCAATTTATGATGGAAAATACGGTAAGATAGGCAATGACGACATACTCTAGGGAAGAAGAAATTACAGAGGAAAAGAAAGACACAGACTTGGACTTGTGAAGAATGCGTAGGATTTTAAACATATTTGTTTATTTGGCTGCATCTTTAGTTGCAGCATGCAAACTCTTAGTTGTGGCATGCAGGATGTAGTTCTCTGACCAGGAATCAAACCTGGGACCCCTGCGTTGGGTGCATTGGGTATGCAGAGTCTTAGCTACTAGACCACCAGGGAAGTCCCTAAAACAAGGAGGATTTAGATAGGATTTAAGCTGAAGGGGCTGAAGGAATGAAGGAACCAGAACAGTGTCAAGAAGGTAGGGAAGAGCAGGAAAAGGATGAGCAAATGATGAATATTTGGGTTTTGGAAAAGATGGCCAAGCCAAAATAGAGGCTGTTGAATACCAGGTTCAAGGAACTTGACCTTTTAAAGTTAGGTAGTGGGAACCACTGAAGATGAATAAACAGAGAGTGCCAGGGCAGATCTGTGCTTCTGAGCTTGAGTAAGATGATGGTTTGGAAAGGCAAGAGTGTGGAGGTGTAGTGGAGAGAGGCAGAGTGCCTGAATTAGAGGGGACGTGGGGGAAATGGAGGGGAAGGGGCAGACCAAGAGACACGAGGGGGTGAATTTGTAGGACATGGTCACTGTCTGGCTGTAGAGGGTAGGAAAGTGTAAGAAGAAATACTAGCTGAAATTGGCCTTATCTTTTCTAAGCTGTATTTGAAGGAAATTTTTTTTTAACTTAAATTCAAGATTTCACATGTAGCCATTGGACTTAATGTTATTTTTAGCTCATCATTTCAGTCTATTGAGATATTTTTGAATCCTAATTCTGTCATCAAAATAATCATAGCTATTCCTCTAAATTCCATGTCATTCTTGATTTTATAAGCAATCTTTTGGTTTCTTTGCCTATGTCATTTAAAAACTGTTTGACAGGACAGGGCTAAATTAACAACTTTGCACTGTATATCTCTCAAGACTTCTGTTGAGATTGATGTCCATATACTAGTCAGTGCTTCAGGGGTTCATATGTTTTTCTCACTATAAACCCTGGACTATAGCTCAAGAGCAGTCTCTGGGGCCTGAATTTCAATACCAGTTTTGTCATCTATTAGCTTTGACCTTGAACCGAGTTACTCAGCCTCTCTGTGCCTTACTTTTCTCATCTACAGAAAGAGAAAATAATAGTTCTTCTCTCATAGGATTGTTTTGAAAATGTCAACTTTTTAGAGCTGTCTTAGCGAAATAGTAAGCCCCCTCCCAAATGATTAGCTATTCATATTATTCTGATAATGACAGTGATGATGATGACAAAGATTACCTTTACTACCATCCATGATCAATGTCCCTATATTTCATCATGCATCCTATAAGAGACTTAGATTTCTTACTAGTGTCCTTCCGGTTCTGATCCTTATAATGCAGCTAACCCTTCTTTCTATATCTCCATGATGGGCATTAGAAGACAGCAGTAGACAGTACCTGGTTCTTTGTTCTGGAATCCTCTCAGCCCTTCACTTTTAGGATTCATTACCTCCTGCTTTGCCAGACATTTTGTTAAGAATGCTCCATCTTAGAAACAAAGTCTCTTGACTTTGAGCAAAATTTTACCATTTCTTCATGCAAGTCAGTGATATACCCAGTTAGGAAAGGAACAAAGTCATGTTACTTGTTTAATTGTGAGATCGTCCTGTCTCCTAGGGAGTACCACCTCCTAATTGTTCACAAACCATCATTAATAATCTATTCTAGAATTTTTGTCTATAGTTCCAAACTTACCCAATTTCTGTAATTTACCTTCCTTTATGAACATCAGGGCATTTGTTCTCAGGAATTTTTTTATCTGCCAGGATACATCTAAGATTATCAGCAGTGGTTCTATGAGTCTATGCTTTGAATTATTTCTGTGCCCCAAGGTTCTTGCCTGAATTTATTAAACCTATCAAAATATTATTTAACTTCAGTTACTTTTGACACAGTTAATTACTTGATCCTTAAAACAGTTCATTTGCTTGGTCTCTAGAATTTCATTCATTTAATGAATGATCATTGAGTACTTATCCCAGGATTTGTAGATACAGCAGTGAACCAAACAGAAAATATACTGCTTTCATAAGGTTTATACTCTGTTGGAGATGGTAGAGAGGAGATATACAATAAATAGAATACATAAATCCATAAAGAATTTTAGAAAATAGTAAGCCCTGCAGGGGTAAATGGAGTAGAGTCAATAGCCCCTGGGATATAGGAGAAGAAGGTTGCAGTTTTCAGTAGGGTGCCCCAGTAGGCCCTGTCATGTTGAAGTTTGATAAAAGACTGGAAGGAGTTTGGGGAGTTAGAGAAGATTATCTGGAAAGAATGCCCTGGCAAAGGACAGAGGCCCTCAAGCATGACTACACATGACACTTTTCAGAACCAACATGGAGGCCAGCGTGTCTGGGGTAAACTGAGCAGGAAGGAACTAGAAAGATATCCGAAAGGGAACAGAGGGCCAGGCTGCGTAGGGCCTTGTAGGCCACTGCAGGGCTGTTGACTTCTATTCTGATTAAAACAGGAGTCATTGCAAGAGCTGTGCCTACAAGCAGATATGGTCTAATTTTTATTTTAAAATATAAGTACTGAGAATAGTCTGTAGGGGTTACACAGATGGAAGCATGGAGGCTGAGGGCCTGTTGTGGTCATCCAGGTGAGGATTGCAGCTCATACTGGTTAGCAGCAGCACAGGGGGTGAGAGCTGCTTGAATTCTGAATACATGGTTGATCTTTGAACAGCCCAAGTTTCTACTGCATGGGTCTGCTACTAATAGGCACATTTTTTTCAATAAATACAGTACCTGGATTTTCATTCTGCACATCTTTAAGTGTGGGGGAAAGTTTGTGTTTGATTCCAGCATGTGGAATCAAAAAACAGGGTTTGGGTCCTGATTCTGTCCAGACTGTTTCAGTTTCCTGCCCCTTGGTGAGTCACTAATCAATCTTTGGTTTTTGAGACAGAAATAGTATATGGATTTTTAACTGTGCGGGAAGTCAGTGCCCCAACCCCTGCATTGCTCAAAGATCGACTGTATTTGTAAGGGCCAGCCAACAGAACTCCCTCCCAGGCTGGATAGAGTGTGAGAGAAAGAAAGCTTTCAAAAATGACTCAGGATTTTTCATTTAAATGGTGAAAAGTCAGAGTTGCCACTATTGAGATGGAGAACATGTCAGGTTTGGGGGCAGTAGATAAGATTTCAGTTTGGAGTGTGTATTAGGCAATCACATGGAGATATGGGATGGGCAATTGGATATATGTATCAAAAGGAAAGAAGTCTGCCCTGGAGATAGGTATTCTCAGCCACCAACATATAAATAGGGTATATAAATGGTATTTAAAACTATGGACTACATGAAATCTCTAGGGGATTGAGTATTACTATGACAGAGAAAAGGACTGTGGAATTTAAGCAGTTTGTAAGATGAGGAGAAACCAGCAAAGGAGACTGAGAAAGCGACCATCAGTGAAGTGGGAGGAAGATGAAGACAGTATGGGGTCCAGGAAACCAAGCAAAGGGGTGGAGGGATCCTTGGGCCCAGTGCTGCTCTGGGATCGTGTTAGAACTCATCTTTGAGTGATAAATGGAACACGGGGCTATTCCTGATTGTCACAAGAGTTGTTTCTATGGACTTATAGATGGGAAACCTGGATTGATAGGGACTTAAAAAAGAATCTAGGAGTAGAGAACTTGTAAATATAGGCAGAAATTTTACAGTGAGTTTTGCTGTGAAAGGAAACAGAGAGATGTCGTGATAGCTGGGGAATTGAGACCGCATGAAGGGTTTTTTAATTGTTTTAGCTGTTATTTTAAATAGAAATAAGTGCATGTTTATATTTTAAGGAAATTATTTAGGACAAAAGGAAAATTATCAATGCAGGAGAGAAAGAATGAACATTGCTAAAATTGTGTTTGGGGGTTGGATTCAGTGCAACAAATATAGTAACTGGCTTTAGGCAGGCTCACAGATAGTTTTGTTCACCGTGCTCTATCCTTCTCACAGGAATGATTTCTGTCATTTATAGTTCACCGTTTCATCCAAACAGTGCACCAATCTATTATACTACTGGGTTGTCCAGAAAGTTCATTCGGATGTTTCCATGCCGTCCTGTGGAAAAATCCGAATCCACTTTTTGGCCAATGCAATGCTTTTCTCTTGGAAAATACCCATCACTTTTGGTTCTTGGTATCTTGTGGTCAACAGGTATCGTGATTCCTTCTCCCGAGGGCCTATATCATTTTGGTGTCCTTCCTGGCCAAATTCTCTGGCATGGTGTCGACTTACTGGTGCCCACGATCACGTCGTTCCCTCTTCAGAGTCTTCTCTGTCATGGTCTACCGCAGTTGCTGAATTTCTCTCAGGGTTCGGAAAAGTACTTCTGTGAAGCTTTGCCAGGGATTAAATAGAAAATCGTTTACGTGGTTGTTACACAACAGCGCGCTCACACACACAGCACAGAACCCCGTGGTGCCTGTTACCTGTCACTTAATCAGGCTTTCCAGGCTCGGAAGAAAGTGTTTCCTTAGTGTGTGAGTCTGAAGATGTAAAGTGTCCTTACTTCCTCTCTTCCCACGTGTTGCCCTCCCCCAGACTGGCACCTGCTGAGGAGTAATTAGGGCAGTCCTAATTTGGACAGCCAAATCCTGATTACAGTGAGAGGAAAAACAGGAAATGTTCTAGTTTTGCTGCCAGCAAATGGCTGACTTAAATAGAAATCCATATACAATTCAAATGATCCAAAGTGATATAACATTGGGGAAGGAGGAAGGGAGCGGGGAAATATCGCAATCGGATTCTTTCTCAGCAGATATCTTTTACAGAAAGAATCTGATCCATAAGCTCACAATGCCCTCTGCTGAGAGCTGGAGTGTTTTCCAGGTTTGCCCTGAGAACCCAAGTGTACCACTGGGAGTTTGGAGATCTAAGGAAGAGTCAAAAACATCTCACCTTTCTCTAAGCCCTTCACTCTGGAGAGAAAGCCTGTTATGTATGCTGATGTCATGTTATATGCTTTGGATAAAAAGGTTTCCTAAAAGGGAGATGAGGACTAGAAGTCTACTTCTTACTTAGTCACAACTCTTAAGTCTTAGAAGAGAACTCAGCTGTGAATTCTTGGGTCCTCTGCATTAGTGAGGGGCTTCCCAGGTGGCTCAGTGGTAAAGAATCCACCCACCAATACAGGAGTCACTGGAGACAGGGTTTCGATCCCTGGATGGGGAAGATCCCCTGGAGGAGGAAATGGCAACCCACTCCAGTATTCTTGCTGGGAAATCCCATGGACAGAGGAGCTTGCCAGACTGTAGCCCATGGGGTCGCAGAGAGTCAGACACGACTGAGCGACTGAGCATGCATTTATACTGCATTAGTGACAGGCAGCCAGTCTGTTGGTCTGCTACTTGCAAGCTGAGTGTTTCTCTCCCTTTATCATCCTCTTTGTCCTAAGGTACAAGCAGCTGCTCATGTGCCCCCAAATAGTCACTTGAAGATGGAAAATCATTTTTGTAAAGTTTGTCTATTCCAATTGCACATCAGCTCATTAATCAAATTCCTGGGCCTTCCTGCATTGTGTTGGGCCTGGTAGAAAATACAAATAAAACATCTTCTAATCTTGAAGAATCAGTTGATACAGGACACAGGCATGTTTTTATTAGGAGAAGGTGGAACCAACCCCAGAGCCCACCTTTCACCACTTCTCCATGGAGGCCTGAGAACTCATACCGAGGCATGAGTGGCATGGAGGTGCACTTACCATCAGCAATGGCAGAAGCCAGCTCTGGCACAAGCCTGGACACCTTGTGGGGCTTCAAGATGTTTATCTCATGAAGGAGCAAGTTCCTAACAGACCGAAGAGGATGAGCAAGCAGTAGGGAAGCATGGATGGACGTGATGCATGGGAAGGGGTTGAGAAATGAAAATGGCTGGGGTGGTCAGTATAGTTAAGAATGAGCAGAAAAGGTTTTTCTTCTTTTAAACTTCCCATGTTAAGTACAGGAACACCATCATGGGTATTCGGGAAGAGGATGACCTTTCCTCTCTAATCAAAGTAGTGTCTTCAGAAGCTCTCAATGGCTACATTGTGCCAAGTAGCAGAAACTAGACACCATGGTTTGTGAAACCCTGTGGATTTGCTGTGCGAAAAGATGCCAGGGTCCTTTCAGGAATGAGAGTTTAATTGAGCTGGTCTCACTGTCTTTGCCAGCTAACTAACTCTGAACCTCGGAAGACCCAAGGGCTGTGCCAGGGAACCCTAGTCAGCTAGCCTGTCTTCTCGTTTGCCTCTTAAACCTATGCTATGTCCCCTATTCTTGGCTCATCTACCACTGATACATTCATTTTCATTAAATAGTGAAGAGATTATAAAGATTTATAAAAATATGTACAGTATCTGATTCACAGAGCGCAGTCAGCAAATGAGAGCTTTTATTATGTGCTCCTATAACTTATTAGGCATAACAGTTTCAATATTTATCCAGCTGTATTATAATTTAAGACTTTTATCATGTGTTATTTGATGTATTTTTGGTTTACATGTCTTTCTCTCTCAAACACTGTGGACTCACAAGTTATTTGAGGAGATTTTAAAACACACCACCTGGATTTCTCACATAAGGCTCACAGAATCCTGGACCTGGGCAAGAGTAGTTTTAAAATGTCCCCAAAGTGATTCTTGTATGTGTTACTGATCTGAATTCTGGAGTTCTAGAAGCAAGTTACTGTGTCTTTTTTCCACATAATTGTCCCAACATTTAGCATGATATCTGCATACAGGCCTTTCCTCATGTTTATTGATCAAGTGAATAACTTTACTTTTCTGTGGGTTTGTTAAA
The DNA here is from genome assembly GCF_016772045.2 of Ovis aries. Lineage (NCBI taxonomy): Eukaryota > Metazoa > Chordata > Mammalia > Artiodactyla > Bovidae > Ovis > Ovis aries. The sequence continues at coordinate 99,249,932 of NC_056057.1, forward strand.
TCACTTCAGTCATGTCCAACTCTTTGCGACCCTGTGAACTAAAGCCCACCAGGTTGCTCTGTCCGTGGGATTCTCCAAGCAGGAATACTGGCGTGGGTTGCCATTCCCTTCTCCAGGGGATTTTCCCCACCCAGGGATAAAACATGCATCTCTTATGTCTCCTGCGTTGGCAGGTGGGTTCTTACCACTAGTGCCACCTGGGAAGCCCGATATTCTTGTGCCCATCAACTGCCTTCCTGTCAAGTACAGATACTGCTCTTCTAACTAGATGTCCCAGGAGTTCCCTAGCAAGCAGCCAGTCTTAATTTCCCCCACCTAACTCACGATGAAGGAGGAGTCAGTTGCCGTCACTTTGAAGCAAAGTAATAAGGACCCAGACTAGAATGGAAATACACGCTTGCGAAGGTACATGGTCATTGTGCGAGGACTCCATAGTTATCTACTCATTTTGTCAGTCACAGTTCTCAAGATTAGATTCTCCCAACCTTACAAGTGAAGAAACAGAGGTTCAGAAAGGTTCATACCATGGCTAAGTCCCAAAGTAAGCAAGTGGTTGTACGTGCATGAGAAGCTAAGACTGGCTCTACAGCCCAAAGAAGAGGAAATGGGAAACTCAAATAATGTTTCAGATCAGAAAGGTTCATTTAGGGTGGAAACTGGGAGTTCCCTGGTCTGAGATCTTTTTATAAAGATCTTTATATTTATTTTTAAATTGGCTTATCATTAAAAAAAAACATCTGAACCCTGACAGTTGAGGCAGATTTTGTATTCTTGGTCCACTGTGTTATAATTATTTTTCTTGGTTTTTAAAGTATCAAACAGTCGTGACCCTTCATGTGAGAGCTTATCTATTTAAAGGTTGTTATTAAATTATCCCCTAAATAATTTCAGTAAGCTCTGAAATTTCAAGTCTTTTCCCCTGGGTCCTCTTAAGATTGTTTCCTTCCCATCACCCACCTCTAGAGTTATCAGATGTTTCGTGAGTTACAATTCCAAGGCGGAGATACACACCATCATAAAGCTCTCTGAGCAGCATTGCGTGTGATATGAGAGACAACCTGATGTTGCTCTTTTCCCATTTATTCTGCTCCCTCTTTTCTGAAGAGAATCTTTGGTTCTGCATCTGCTTTTGTGTTTGCTTGATTTAACTCAGCGGCGTAGTACCAGCTCTGCATTCTGCGTTCATTGTCACGATCGCCGAGTTGCTGGAGGTCGCTCTGCAGTTTGACCTGCTACAGGTCCAGTCATTCGTGGTCGAAAATCGACCATAGTGACTTCATTCGGGCCAACCTTGATGGGGTTCATTTCTCCAGCTTGGCTTCTAGTGTTTTTTAAAGTGTCTGAAAGATTCAGTCTGGGAAAGCAAACATCCTGCCCAGGCTGTCACCAAACAGTTGAATCCAATTAGCCCCACCTGCCCCTGCTTGTTTACCTAATGAAAGACTCAGCACCCCAGCTGTGTCCGGGGACCAGGCACACGTGTACTTCCCAACTGTTCCAGCGAGGAAGCAGTGCACGTCGGAGCCAGTCGACACCAGCAGATGTTTTCTGAATGAAATTCACTCAGCTGTGTCTAGAGGGTGGACTCTTCCCATGGCAGCCCCCTCGCCTGTTCCAAGAGGTATACCTCTTTTCCTCTTCCTCCTGGGAACAGGTACAAATAGCTACACAGATGGCTCTGTCTGTGGCCCATTGAGCTGTGAATTAATCAGTAGATTATAGTTCTGGTAGTGGTGATTAACCCTACCCCTCTTGTGGAGTAATTGTTGTAAATTTAGTTCTCCTCTTTGGAGGCTGTTTGGATATGTCCTAGAATTGTGTCACCCACATAGTACCATTATCACAGAATTATAAAGTAATGCAGTTGGTCAAGATGGGAACTTTGCGATTTGAATGAAAAATTCCCCTTAGGGTAATCGTATGTTGCTAATCAATGCTAATATTTCAAATTAGGATATTTGGAATTGCTTTTGGGATTGATGTTCATTACAATATGAATTAATAATTTATGGTTGAGGGCATTATATAGGTGGCTAGCATGCTTGTTAATTTGGATTACTGTTTTTTAATAAGACAGGATATATGAATATTAGTGAAGACAGTAATATAATACTGTACTATTGAATTAAACCAGGCTTTAAAAAATACATAAGTAAATAGTATGAGTACTTTTAACATAGTATCCCACTAAGCGATACTTTTTCATTCCAACCACTGCTAAAATGAAAAAGTCTAGATCTTGAAAATGTACAGTACTATCTCATGCCTATAGACCCAGCCTTTTCCCTGAACCTGGGAACAGATGGGGGCCATCGTGGATGGGCTCAAAGATTTACATGCTGAAAAACTATGCTGGGTTTGGGCTTCTAAGTCTGTAGAACAGAATTTTGATTTGTAATGTGGGCATGAGAGGAATTGAACCACTCAACCATAGCTCTTAATAAATATGGACACTGACATTTAACTTTTTAAAAAAGTTTATTTTTTAATTGAAGGATAATTGCTTTACAGAATTTTGTTGTTTTCTGTCAAACATCAACATGAATCAGCCATAGGTATGCATATATCCCTTCCCTCCCATCTCCCTTCCCATCCCACCCCTCTAGGTTGATACAGAGCCGCTATTTGAGTTCCCTGAATCATACAGCAAATTCCCTTTGGCTGTCTATTTTACATATGGTAATGCAAGTTTCCATGTGACTCTCTCCATACATCTCACCCTTTCCTCCCCTCTCCCTGCATTCATAAGTCTGTTCTCTATGTCTGTTTCTCCATTGCTGCCTGCAAATAAATTAATCAGTACCATCTTTCTAGATTCCATAGAAATTACATAAAGATTAAATAAATCTGAAATTTAACCTTTATGTAATTTCCATATGTCACAAAATCATTGTCTTTAGATTTTAAAAAAGCATTGAAAATATCAGCACTATTCACAGCTTTTATAACACATAGGAAATTAGCAGGTGAAGCAGATCTGACATGCAGATCATATAATTTGACCAACCCATTGTATAGGACAAAGTCCTAGCTATGAGGTTATAAATTGTAAGTAGAAAAGAAGGGGTTTTGTTCATTTGCTTTCCAAAGGGGAAAATACTGTAGGCTGACACAGTTAACAAGGTCCTCCCAGAGAAAGTGAGGCTTTGAGGCAACTTCCCAGTAATAGGCCATGTAGGAGTAAGTGGAGTGGAAAGGGAAGGCTTGACAGTAATTACTCCTTGGCTCGTTTGTCTTGTGAGTCAGGACTTTTTAATGCTGGACTTTTTATTTTTTCTTTCGCGAGGGGGATACACTCCTATTCATTATTCTAATTTTTGTTGAATTCACAGAGGTATAGTGAGAGCATAGCAGAATGATCTATACTTTGGTCAAAATGCCAGATGGTTTGATGGCTCACCTGAGTCATTTGGTGCAGAGAAAGAGAAAAGGAAAACCACTACCATGGTTTTAACTTAATCAGTTACCCAAGATTCCTAAAACTGAAGAGGGCTCATTTTTATGTCCAGTTCAGTTCTTATACACTTTCCAAATACCAGGTATTGTGCATGGCACTGGGTGCACAGCAGCTAATGAGGAATCAACTCTGTCCTCAGAGAAGCCATCATCTAGTAAGGGAGACTAGCTTGTAAAGAAGTGTGGTAGGACCAGTGAGAGCAGAGGTATGTGGGAGGTAGTGGTTCTCACCTTGGAATGCCCACTAGAATCACCTGGGACACTTTTTAAAGTGTTGATGCCCACATGCCATCCCCAGAGACTCTGGTTTACTAGGTTTTAGATGTGGCCCAGACATCTAGTAATATTTTTAAAGCTCCCCAGGGCATCCCATATGGTGCTAGTGGTAAAGAACCCTCCTACCAATGCAGGAAATATAAGAGACAAAGGTTCAATTCCTGGGTTGGGAAAATCTTCTGGAGGAGGGCATGGCAACCCACTCCAGTATTCTTGCCTGGAAAATCGTATGGACAGAGGAGCCTGACGGTTATAGTCGTTAGGTTTGCAAAGAGTTGGGCAAGACTGAAGTGACTTAGCGTGCATGCACAGATGCAGTCAAGATTGAAAGCCCCAGTAAAGGGTGATGAGGCACAAATGAAAGGACTCAATTGTCTCAAGGGAAAAGCTGATGTAATGTTTGATCAGTAGAGGCAAATAAGTAAGATGGAAAAAAGTTCTCTAGGCAGAGATGATACACATAAGCACAAAGCATTCAGAAAACATTCAAATTCTGACTGTGGATGGGATGTTCAGCCAACACAGGCAGAGATTTGATTGGGGGTGTGTGTGTGTGTGTGTGTGTGTGTTAGTCACTCAGTCATGTCTGACTCTTTGCAACTCCATGGACTGTAGCCCACCAGGCTACTCTGTCCATGGGGATTCTCCAGGCAAGAATACTGGTGTGGGTTGCCATTCCCTTCTCCAGGGGATCTTCCTGACCCAGAGATCAAACCCAGGTCTCCTGCATTGCAGAGATTCTTTACCATCTGAGCCACCAGGGAAGCTGTGACTGGGAGTAGTGAATAGACAAAAGAGGAAAGCAGTAGTAGGAGATGAAGTTGAAAAGGTAGATGTTCATGACTTGCTAAGTTTGGACTTGGTATTAGAATTAGGAATCAGTGAAGACTTCTAAGAAGGAGAAAACAGGATTGCATTTGTACAGTTTTAGAGAAATGACCCTTCCAATGAAAGTGATGAATTGGACTGATGGTCTTGAAGTTCCAGGCAAGACACCTAGCTATAAGGTCACGGCCAAGTCCAAGTGAAAAGTGATGAAGGTCTGCATGTAGGTGAAGGGCAGTGAATCTAGTCAGGAAACAGCAGACTTACACTGCTGCTGCTGCTGCTGCTAAGTCGCCTCAGTCTTGTCCGACTTTGTGTGACCCCATAGACAGCAGTCCACCGGGCTCCCCCGTCCCTGGGATTCTCCAGGCAAGAACACTGGAGTGGGTTGCCATTTCCTTCTCCAATACATGAAAGTAAAAAGTGAAAGTGAAAGTGAAGTCGTGCCCGACTCTTCGCGACCCCATGGACTGCAGCCTACCAGGCTCCTCTGTCCATGGGATTATAAGATACTAAGAACATGAAATCAGCAGGATGTTGTGTCTATGGGTGATGAGGATGACTGCAAGTTTCTGACTCAAATAGCAGGACATATGGTTGGTCTGTCGATCAAAGTAGGGAATACTAGGTGTTCCGTGGGACAGGGAAGGGTGGATAATAAATGAGCTCTTTTGACTCAGTTTAATCTAAATTGCTTGTAGGACTTTTAAGTAGAATTCTCCAGTTAGCCTTTGTATATGCTGATCCGAGACTTAGAAGAGAGGGCAGCCCTGAAAATATTAATTTGGGAGTCCCTGGAATACTGATGGGTTGGGTCTGGCAAGAAGATGAGATTGCCCAAATGGCACAACCAGAATGCTATGGAATCAAATATTTAAAGTAGGGACAGAGGAAAAGAGCCCTTGGTTTGGCTAAGAATGAACTTAGGAGGGATAATGACATGGATACCAAAGGAGTATTATTTTTAAAAAGGAATAGTCAAAAGTATCAGATGCTTCTCAATAATCATAGTGTAAGGTAGAACATGCCCATGGGTTGGTAGAACAGTTCCTGGGGAACAGTAGTTTTAGAACCCTGACTTCAATTGATTTAATACTGAATTTTGACTTAATACTGAATTTTGACTTTATTTAAAAGTGTGGAGTGGGTATATTTAGGAAACCCCTTTCCTACTCCAACACATAGAAAGTCAAGATAAAAATACATGACTTTAAAAATATATTTGAAATATGTAGCCAAATTCAAAAGAAAGAATTCTCCACATGCCTTAAATGAAAGAGAAACTAAAAGTCATCACAACAAGCAAATGTTGCAGTTGAGAGTCCCACCAATGGATGAGGACCACATCCAGAGGTAGTCTTTGTCTGTTTGGGCTGCTATAATAAAATACCACAGACTGGATGGATTATAAACAACAGAAATTTATTTCTCACAGTCCAGGAGACTGTAGTTCAAGATCAAAGTGCCAGAAGCGTCAGGAGAGGCCCTCTTCTGGTTTGCAGCCTGTTTATTATATTACCATCTGGAGGAAGGGGCTAGGGAACTCTGTGGGATCTCTTTCATAAGCCACTAATCCCATTTATGAGGGCTGCACCCTTATGACCTAATCACTTCCTAAAAGCGTTACCTCCTAATACTGTGACAGCAGTGGTAGGATTTCAACATGTGAATTCCAGGGGGACACAAACATTCAGATCATAGCAGAGGTGAAGACCCAATAGGGGCTAGCATATTAACACCTACATGGCCTGGAAGTTTATCTGTGCAGGAGTTATGTATGGGGTCTTTCCACCCGTATATGAGACTAGGAAAACTTTGTGCTTGGGAATAAGCCACCCTACTCCCAGGAGAAAAGTTCAGTTCAGTTGCTCAGTCATGTCTGACTCTTTGCGACCCCTTGGACTGTAGCATGCCAGGCTTCCCTCAGTTCAGTTCAGTTCAGTCACTCAGTTGTGTCTGACTCTTTGCAACCCCATGGACTGCAGCATGCCAGGCCTCCCTGTCCATCACCAACTTGTGGAGCTTGCTCAGACTCACGTCCATTGAGCCAGTGATTCCATCCAACCATCTCATCCTCTGCCGTCCCCTTCTCCTCTTGCCTTCAATCTTTCCCAGCATCAGGGTCTTTTCATGAGTTAGTTCTTCACATCAGCTGGCCAAAGCATTGGAACTTCAGCATCAACATCAGTCCTTCCAATGAGTATTCAGGACTTATTTCCTTTAGGATGGATTGGTTTGATCTCCTTTCAGTCCAAGGGGAAAAGTGACCTCTAAAAGAAATCAGAATCCTACACGTGTGACATGTGCAAGTAAGGACCTCAATTTATACCACTCATGTAGGGGGAGAAAGTTGTAAGCCAGAATAAGGAAGGAAAAAAAAACTTAAAAACTTATTTGAAAGTAGTGAAACTTATAGGATCCAGGAGAGGCGAATGCAGCTCATCTAATAGTGACATCTCCAAAGCACAGGGCAAAATGTGGGATTCGTGCAAAGGTCAAGTCCCTCTGAGGTAGAACTTGCAGACCTGAATGGCAAACCACCATCATGAAAAAAGAAGGAAAATGCAACTAATAGGACATTTGAAATCCAAAGTGAAAGGGTTAGTGGCTCAGTCATGACCAACTCTTTGCGACCCCATGAACAGTAGCCAGCCAGGCTCCTCCTCTGTCCATGGGATTCTCCAGACAAGAATACTAGAATAGGTTGCCATTTCCTTCTCCAGGGGATCTTCCTGACCCAGAGATCAAACCCAGGTCTCCCGCACTGCAGGCAGATTCTTTACCATCTGAGCCACCAGAGAAACCCCAAAGAACTTCCTGAAAATACAGAGCCACGTAAGAACTTTAAGATCTCTGCTTAAAAATGATTCAGAGGGATAAAGGAAGGATAGAATCCACGATACAAGTACAGAACATTTTAGAGGAAAGAAGCGAGTGGGTTTGTAAAAGAGCTAAACCGGAAATCTAGAAGTAGAAATCACTGAAAAAGTTGCAAGAAGGAACAGATGGGTTAAACCATAGAGTAGATCCTACAAGGAGACTTCAGGAATAGAAAAGGTAAATGAGAGGTGAGAAAATGAAGTGACTGGGTAAAGGCCACATTCGTTTGATAACAGTGTATGTGGAGGGAGAGAAGCTTTATTAGAGAGAAATACTACATCAGGAAAGAGATTCAGTTATTCATTCATTTAAAAAATAAAACACAGGGGATTGAGGAATATATTGAGAGAGACCCCAGATATGCAGGAAAGGGAGGGGTCATTGGAAGGAGGGGCAGAGAAAGGAGCCCCAAGAGCCTAGGTAGAGGAATTATTGTGAGTAAGTGGTGATGAAACGGATTTGGATATATTTCTATGGAGGATAAGAGTTGAGCTGTTTGAAAGCATTTACTTCGGTCCCCTCCTTTCTTTGACGGATGGGAAGAATGTGGGGGTCAAACAATGAGGAGATAAAAGACCAAGGTTTAAAAGATAGCCATAGAGGGAAGGAGAGAGGAAGTTGATCCGAGACAGGTAAAAAGAATGCCAAAGAATGTTGAGGATTCTTCTGACATGCAGTAGCATAGATGTGTATTCTGTAAGACTGAATACACCACCCCATGTATAAAAGTATAAAGTTATCTTGTGGGATCAATCCATGTAGATTGCAGGAAGATGCATGAAAATAACAAAAAAAAAAACAAACAAAGAGACCAGTCAGAGTAATTTGAGAGGTCTCAGGGAAGAAGATTCTGTAATCTAAGTTTTGTATTGCTGACCACAGTTACTGTTAGACACCTTTTGCTGTGGTGAGCGAGAATTCTAGAAATCAACTATGGTTCTCTTCTTTATTCTAGTTTATTTTCAGAGAACCAGGGCCGTATTGCTCCCTGCAACACAGAATTTTGTTACCTCAAGTAAGGTTGTCATGAGTCAAGGTTTTTAGGTGTCAGCAGCTTCTGTCTACATATATTGTCTGTTGGGTAAAGGAGGTTTTCTCATAGATCCAAGCATATACACTGTGTATATATTGTATTATTTAGAAGGACATCATGTTCTTCAGTATAGCCATTATACCAACATAAATTCCTGCCTGTGATGGAGGAGAGAACTTCTTAGCTTCAGAGGGCTTGCCAGCTAATTAGCAGTCCTTTCATAAATAAATGCCATTCTGTCACCTAGAATTGCTGAGGAGGATTTTTAGACCATTGAAATTAGTTACAGTGACAGAAATGTTGAACAGAAAGAGAAGCTTTTTAATTAAGTTGGAATTGAGTGTTCACGATGACTTTCCAGGTATGTTTTGTTAAGAGCAGTGTTAATAGCTCACCCATGGGCCCTATTAAAGGACTTGAAGCCTGTCACTCCAGGTCACTTGTCAGAGCCCACTAGAGAGAACAGTAATCAAAGACTTTTTCTGCCTGACATCAAGGGCAGACGGTTTCTCTGTGATGGTGGATTTGCTTTGAATACAGGGGTGTCCATGATTCAAAAAACATCTTCAAGTAGAGCTAACTGGTAGTTTAAACCAAGAGGTCAGAGAACAACCTTTTGTAACACGTCCATCACCTTTCAGATATCATTCATGTTGCTGTTTAATTTCACTGTCTTTATGGTTAACCCACTTTTTGTTTGTTCAACATCTTTCTTGAAAGAATCCCTTCCCACTCCCCAGCCCCAAAAGACCTACCATGCACTTTTATTTATCCTTAGGGATTAACTAGGATAAGGGGAGCTAATTAATATTATTAGTTTCACAATTACTCAACAATGAAGAAACTAAGAATGGAATCTAGAAATGATGTTTCCCACAAAGGTGACCTATCAGTGGATATCATGCCTCCAGCTGGATAATGGGTTAGGTTAATAAGAGAGATGAGCATGGCATCTTTTTCTAACAACAAAGATGGAAAATGCTAATGAAGCCAGGCAGTGTCCTGAAGTGTCTCTTTTTCTGTTGGTTGTGTTCAGGGGTATCGTCCAGTCTGAAGAAAAACTTGTCATCAGTGCATCTTGGGCGAAAGATGATGACATCAGCAGGCTCTTGAAATCTCTACCAAACTGGATGAATATGGCTCAACCCAAACAGCTGAGGTCAAAGAGGGAAGAGGAAGAAGATTTCATAAGGTAAAAACATTGAAAAAGTCCTTGCCCTTGTACGTATATGTTACATGTAGCGGTTGTTCTTAACATGCTCCTTAGTTCATAAAACTTAGGTGACCCTTGTGGAAATGCGGATGTGCTTCCCACATTTCTGCATATACAGTGCTTTATCTCTGATTGTTCCCTACGTATTTTGACAAAAGTGAAGTCTCTCAACTTTATCACACAATATTGACCTTTGTACAATTTAAGTAGTTTTTTTTAGCAGTGAAAATGTGGTCTAATCTGTTGACGCTCTTGAATTTCATATGGCTGGCCTGGCACAGTGAAATATTTTCACCTGTGTCATTTTAGAGCTGTGTAAATTGGTGGTCAGGTAGGGGAGAAGTGGAGGTAATATTTTGTCACATGAAAATAAATAAAATTTATTCTTATTGTCTTTTTGCCTATCCAAGTGAATGAATAAATATTAATTAAAAAGTAAAAGCACTTTAAAGAAGCAAAGATCAGAAAAAGAATAAAAGAAGTAGTGACCAGTATTTTACTTTTAACTCATCACAGAGCTGTGAGCTTGTCTCCTTCTCAGAATGTGGGCTGCAACTGTAGATAAATAGACCTTTACTCTTCATGAAGTTAACTGTATTTGTATACTGTGGTGCCATATCTTTACTATTTTATTATGAAAAATTGCTATAGTGCCATTTAAATCTTTCTCAAAATCATGAGACTCAAAAGTTCATCCATAATTTAACATAATGCCTCTTGATGAAGGTGAAAGAGGAGAATGAAAAAGCTGACTTAAAACTCAACATTCAGAAAACTAAGATCATGGTATCCAGTCCTATCACTTCATGGCAAAGGGATGGGGAAAATGAGGAAACTGTCAGATTTCATTTTCTGGGGCTCCAAAATCAATGCACATGGTGACTGCAGCCAAGAAATTAAAAGATGCTCGCTCTTTGGAAGAATAGCTATAACAAAGCTAGACAGTGTGTTAAAAAGCAGAGTCATCACTTTGCCGACAAAGGTTCTTATAGTCAAGTCTGGTGTGCTGCAGTTCGTGGGGTTGCAAAGAGTTGGACACAACTTAGCAACTGAACAACAACAATTTATGTTTTCTTCCTTATATTTCACATTATCTCAGAAAAACTTGTCAGCTAGTTACATTGATATAAGAAAACATATATATGATACAAGAAAATACACATATGTATGAATATATGTGTATTTTTTTAATTAATAGATTTTTATTTGTATAAGGGAGCAGTTTTAGGTTTGTTAAAAATATTGAGTGGAAGATGCATAGTTCCCATGTGACCCCTCACCCCCCTTACCCCCAGTTTCCTCTACTTTTAATACTTTGCAGCAATGAGCTACATTTGTTAAAACTGGTAAGCTGATTTTATCAACTGAAGTCTGTAGTTCACATTGGGGTTCAGTCTTTGTCCTGTACATTTTAAGAGTTGAGAAATGTCTAGTGATTGTATGCATTCACTGGTTAAAGTAAATTTCAGGTTCACTAAGAATAATAGGTTCTCTGCCCTAAAAATCCTCTATGCTCCTCCTGTTCATCCAGCCCTTCTCTCCAACCCTGGCAACCCCTGTTTTCTTTTCTGTCTCTGTAGTTTTGCCTTTTCCAGAATGTCATATAGTTGGAATCATACAGTACGTAGCCTTTTCGTATTCGCTTCTTTTGCTTAGCCCTATGCACTTAAGGCTCTTCTCTGTCATTTTGTGGCTTGATAGCTCTTTTTTCCGCTCATTTGGGTAAATACCGAAAAATGTGGCTGTTAGATTGTATGACAAGAGTATGTTTAGTTTTGTAAGAAATTGCAAGACTGTTCCAAAGTAGCAGTCCCCTCCTACATTCCCACCAACAGGAAATGGGGGTTCCCACTGCTCCATATCCTCGCCAGCATATGGTGGTGTCAGTGTTTCAGATTTGATACATTACTTTCTTATCAGTGTCTGGTGATCTCATTGTTTTCATTTGTATTTCCCTCATGACATAGGATGTTTAGCATCATCTCGTTTTTTATTTAATAAATAAGAATTTATTAAAGCAGTGACTGCTACTTAGTCACATCAGTTGTGTTCGACTCTGTGTGACCCTATGGACTGTAGCCCACCAGGCTCCTCTGTACTTGGGATTTTCCAGGCAGGATCTCCTGCATTGCAGTCAGAGTTTTTACCACTTAACCACCAGGGAAGCGTGCGTGTGTGTGTGTGTGTGTGTGTGTGTGTGTGTTCTTTAGTTGACAGGTGTTTACAAAAACTTTCAGTGAGAGCCTTTCATACCACTTAACCACCAGGGAAGTGTGTGTGTGTGTGTGTGTGTGTGTGTGTGTGTGTGTGTGTGTGTCTTCTTTAGTTGACAGGTGTTTACAAAAACTTTCAGTGAGAGCCTTTCATAGAACAGAAATCATAGAACAGAAATTTTTAATTTTAACAAAATCAAAATTAATGATTTTTTTAAAAGTGGACTGTGCTTTTCTGATGTCTGGTTTTGAGTGTTTTTGTATAATTCTGCTGTATCACCTTAGTGTATATATTTGTTTTATTCATTTTTTGCTTTTTTAGAGATTGCACTAGAGTTTGCAACATACATTTGGCACTAACAAAAGTATGTTATAACAGAGTAGTCTTAATTCTTTCCTCCCATCCCTTGTAACATTGCTGCCATTTATTCTATTTATCCAGAAACTATAGTCACTGTATATAATGTTGCTATTATTATTTTGAACAAACTGTTACCTGTAGATCAATTAAGAAAAAGAGAAATAAAAGGCTTTATTTACCTTCAATTATTCCTTCTTTAATTATCTTCCTTTTTAAATGTAGGTCCAAGTTTCTAACCTATTTCCTTTCTTCCTAAAGAACTTCTTTTAGCATTTCTTATAAGGCAGGTCTATTGAAGAAAAATTCCTTCAATTTTTGTTGGAAAAAGTGTTTATTTTTCCCTCACTTTTGAAGAATAATTTCACAGGGTTCAAATTTCTAGGTTGATAAATCTTCTAGCACTTTTAAGTATTTCACTTCACTATTCTTGCTTTATGGTTTTTGAAGAAAAGTCCAATGTGATTTTTATCCTTGTTTTTCTGTGAGTAAGGTAATTTTTTCCTCTGGCTTCTTGCAAAATTCCTTTCTTTGTTTTTGATTTTGCACTATTCAAATCTTGTATGTGTGTGTGTTTTTCATGGTGGTGATCTCTGAGCTTCATGGATCATGGTGATTCAATGGGTATCATTGGTTTGGGGAAATTCTCAGTCATTGTTTAAATTCTTTTTTTTTTTCCTCTTTCTTTTCCTTCTAGTATGCCCAAACATACATTATACCTTTTTAAATTGTTCCTCTGTTCTTGGATATTCTGTTCTGTCTTTTCATTCTTTGTCTTTGGATTTGGCTTTTGGAAATTTTTATTGACATTTCTTTAAACTCATTGATTCTTTCCTTGGTTATGTCCAGTCTATTAAATAAGACCATTAAAAGCATTCTTCATTTCTGTTATGGAGTGTTTGATTTCTATCATTTCCTTATGATTCTTTCTTAGAGTTTCCATCTCTCTGCTTATATTGCCTATAGTTTACACGTGCACATGTCAAAGGCACAGTTTGGCAAATTTTCGTACTTTTCATTGTGTAAGCAGTATCCAGATCAAGTATGATCCACCTCCTAGAATTCTGGAAATAAAAGCAAAAATAAACAAATGGGATCTAATTAAAATTAAAAGCTTCTGCACAACAAAGGAAAATATAAGCAAGGTGAAAAGACAGCCTTCTGAATGGGAGAAAATAATAGCAAATGAAGCAACTGACAAACAACTAATCTCAAAAATATACAAGCAACTTACGCAGCTCAATTCCAGAAAAATAAACGACCCAATCAAAAAATGGGCCAAAGAACTAAATAGACATTTCTCCAAAGAAGTCATACGGATGGCTAACAAACACATGAAAAGATGCTCAACATCACTCATTATTAGAGAAATGCAAATCAAAACCACAATGAGGTACCACTTCACACCAGTCAGAATGTCTGCGATCCAAAAATCTGCAAGCAATAAATGCTGGAGAGGGTGTGGAGAAAAGGGAACCCTCCCACACTGTTGGTGGGAATGCAAACTAGTACAGCCACTATGGAGAACAGTGTGGAGATTCCTTAAAAAATTGCAAATAGGACTGCCCTATGACCCAGCAATCCCACTGCTGGGCATACACACTGAGGAAACCAGAACTGAAACAGACATATGTACCCCAATGTTCATCACAGCACTGTTTATAATAGCCAGGACATGGAAACAACCTAGATGTCCATCAGCAGATGAATGGATAAGAAAGCTGTGGTACATATACACAATGGAGTATTACTCAGCCATTAAAAAGAATACATTTGAATCAGTTCTGATGAGATGGATGAAACTGGAGCCAATTATACAGAGTGAAGTAAGCCAGAAAGAAAAACACCAATACAGTATACTAACACATATATATGGAATTTAGAAAGATGGCAGTGATGACCCTGTATGCAAGACAGCAAAAAAGACACAGATGTGTATAGCGGATTTTTGGACTCAGAGGGAGAGGGAGAGGGTGGGATGATTTGGGAGAATGGCATTGAAACATGTATGCTATCATGTAAGAATCGAATCACCAGTCTATGCCCAATGCAGGATACAGCATGCTTGGGGCTGGTGCATGGGGATGACCCAGAGAGATGTTATGGGGAGGGAGGTGGGTGGGGGGTTCATGTTTGGGAACGCATGTACACCCGTGGTGGATTCATGTCAATGTATGGCAAAACCAATACAGTATTTTAAAGTAAAATAAAGTAAAAATAAAAATTAAAAAAAAAGGAACAGAATAATAGCAAGAAACAGAACAAAACGATAGTGAGCTTTACAGTTCCTCCTGGTCACTAGTCACCTCTTTAAAAGTTACCTGTATCTTACCTTCAAGTACCTAGATTAGTTTAATCTATTTTGTGGTTTTTTTTTAAATGGAATCATGCAGTTATATATTTTATGACTGGCTCCATTTGTTCCACATTATGTTGACAAAATTCATCCGTATGCTTGTGTATAGATCCTTATTACTCTGTACTCTATATTGTATTTCATCATGTGCAGCCTATACGGTTGCAAAGAGCCAGACATGACTTAGCAACTGAACAACAATGAATGTGAATACACCACAAGTATTTTTTTAATATTGTATTATTTGAATGTGTATGTGTGTATATATGCAGTCATTCATTTTACTCCTGTTGGGTACACCTGGGTAGTTTCTAATTTGAAACTGTTACAAATGGTGCTTCTTTGTATATTCTACTCTACCTCTCTTGGTAATCATGTGTATATATGTTTGTTTATTGCTTATATTGTAGGATTCAAATTGCTGGTCATAGTATACACATATGTTCAATTGTCGTGCACACTGCCAAATAGTTTCCCAAAGTGGTAGTAAGAGCTTGCCCTCTCAATCAACTTTTTTTATTGGAGTATAATTCCTTTACAATGTTACGTTAATTTCTGCTGTACAACAAAGTGAATCAGCTGTGTATATACATATATCCCCTCCCTCTGAAGCCTCCTTCCCCCTCAATCAGTTTTATTAGTTGTCTTCAAAAGCTTAAAGGGAAGGGCTTCTAGCCCTATTTAGAAATAGAGAATGCTAATCAAGAGATGAGCCTCCCTATACTACCTCATATGTCTGATTTAAAAGAGCTAGAATTTAGTTCTTGGCTTTGTTCTTTTCTGTGTGTGATTTAAATTGTTACATTCCATCTTAAATTTGAAGGCAAAACAAATTATACATATTTTTAAAATTTTTGGTGAATGATTACATCCATGAAGTAAGATGTTAATCTTAGGTGTATAACTCAGTGAAACGTTACGTGTTATTTGACTCATGTAACCACCTCCCAAATCAAAATACAAAACTTTTCTTGTACCCAGAAGGTTATCTCAAGGTAACCATTGTTCTGACTTTCATCACCGTTGTTTAGTTTTGCCTGGGCTTGAATTTTATGTAAATTTTTCCATGTTATCTGGTTTATTTTGCTGAACGAGATGCCTTAGATATTTGTTCATGTTTTTGCATGCAAATAGACATGGGTTGAAAACACATTCATTCTGTTTGCTTGAACAGAAGAAAAATAATTTTTTATGTCTATTTTGCTTTATATGTGATTGATTCTTTTCTTTTAATCTATCACATTCTCTATCCTGAAACCAAAGGTAAGTGGAGGGGACATTTTTCATTGATATTCCAATGTGGTAGAGTTGACAGAGCCTTGATTTAGCACATTAGAGTACCACAGGAGCGTGGCATGAGCCAAAAAGACTGAAAAATCACACTCTCCTCCTGTAATTAGTTTTTAAAGCTTAGAGGGCTATTTGGCGCCTGGATGAATATAGACTCCAGTGCCCTTTGCATTGAATAAAGGTTATGTTCCCCTCATTACTAAATGAGGCCCTTTTCTATTCTCGTTTTTTAACTAAAAAAAATAATAAAATGTATTATTTCCTGGCTTAACTTTGAATAAAGGGGGAAAAATAGGTCAGGCCAGGGCCTTAATAGAAAAACGAAATATAGCAAATATCCTTTTGTTCCCAAAGTAGCTGAAAGCAGGCTTTCTAGCCCATTGTCTTTGTACCTGTCTTATATATGTATATAGTTATCCTTTTTATATCAGTGGATAGCCACTGATAAAAGCAGTCCTGCTTTCTGGAGATGTAATTAACAGAAGAGAGGAGGTGTTGGAAGAAGTAAAGGGGTGGGGAGGACCTATGTATTAGAGGCTGTCCCCCATAATCTGTTACACCCATTTCACTCAGGACCCCATAATTTCAAAGAATAAAAATCATTTCTCTAGAGCCAGGTTTGAAAATCCTAAAGTGGAAGGATGTAATTGACATCTATCTTGACCAGGAAAAGTGTTAGTCACCCAGTCGTGTCAGACTCTATGACCCCGTGGACTGTAGCCCACCAGACTCCTCTGTCCATGGAATTCTCCAAGCAAGAATACTGAAGTGGATTGCCATTCCCTTCTCCACTTGACCAGGAAAAGAGTATTCAAATAATAAAAGTTAAAGCATATATAAAACCTAAAAATTGTTCTGGAACTCCAGCATGAAGCAGAATGAGTGATAAAGCATCAAGTTTCTATGAAATTGTTTAATCTATTACAACAGTCAGAGTTGACAGTGTGTGGCACCGAATAGGGCTTCCCTGGTGGCTCAGCTGGTAAAAAGTCCACCTGCAATTCAGGAGACCTGGGTTCGATCCCTGGGTTGGGAAGATCCCCTGGAGAAGGGAAAGGCTACCCACTCCAGTATTCTGGTCTGGAGAATTCCAGGGACTGTGATTACAGGCACTTTTACTCTCATTCAACAGATAAGGAAACTGAGGTGCAGAGAACTGAAATAATAACTGCTCCCAAATGTGCAGAGCCACTAAGTTGACAAAGCTAGAACTTGAGCCCAGGTAGTCCTGTTCCCAGAACTAGCACTCAGTGACCATCCAGACTTAAGTTGGCCAAGAAGTTTACTTTTGGGCATTTGAGTTATGCCTTCATTTTCATTGACCATCATAATCTTGACTGATATTTTAATAGTTATTTGCTAATGGGTTTCCCTGGTGGCTCAGATGGTAAAGGATCTGCTTATAATGCAGGAGACGTGGGTTCGGTCCCTGGGTCGGGAAGATCTCCTGGAGCAGGGAAAGGCAACCCATTCCAGTATTTTTCCCTAGAGAAGTCCGTGTACAGAGGAGCCTGGTGGGCTATAATTCATGGGGTCGCAAAGAGTTGGACACAACTGAGTGACTAACACACTTTGTTGCAGAATTTTATCATACAGGTATTCTTACCCTTCATTATTATTAGAATTAATTGTATTTTGTGTATTATATTTTTGCCCATTTTTCACCTTTCAGTAACAGGTTGTTAACAGAATATCCAACTGTTTGAGGGAAAGACAGGATAATGATACCAGGAATGTACATGCTTTAAAACTGATTGTCTTACTTCCCTCTGAATCATATGTTTGCCTTATCAAAGAAAAGAAAAAAGAAAAGCAATCATTGTTGGAAAAAAGAAGGATACAAAGGGGATGACAGTATTAAAATGATATAAAGCAAATTATGTTGGTTTCAGATAATGTGTGATACAGACCTGAACAAGGAAGAGAAAATGAAAGGAGATTTTTAGTTATTTTTATTTAGAAGATAGCTATTTCATCTGGAGAATCAAATGAGTGATATGTTTATTAAGACTGATTTTTGTTATTTTATGAGCTGTATGAACTCAGTGCTTAAAGAACAGCAGTTTTGGTTCCAAATATTCTTCCCAAAGAGCAAGACGATTCCTAAGATTTTATTTGGCATGAGTTCTATATTAGATGCTTAATGAAAGAATCAGAATAAAAGCAGAAAACAGGTTTGTACTTTTACTTTCCATGGACCCTGCTAGTACTTCATAGACCCTCAATAAATGCTGGATGAGTGAAAATGAATTTAGAAATAGGCGTGATCACTCACTCTTTTCTCAAAAGTCATGTTGTTTATCTGTTTATCTCTGGCTGTGCCAGGTCTCCCTTGCTGCCTGGCTCTTCTCTAGCTGCCGTGAGGAGCTACTCTCTAGTTGTGGTGCGCGGGCTTCTCATTGCAGCTCCTTCTCATTGCAGAGCATGGACTCTAGGGCAGGCTGCTGCTGCTGCTGCTGCTGCTGCTCCGTTACTTCAGTCGTGTCTGACTCTGTGCGACCCCATAGACAGCAGCCTTCCAGGCTCCTCTGTCCATGGGATTTTCCAGGCAAGAGTACTGGAGTGGGGTGCCATTTCCTTCTCTAATACATGAAAGGGAAAAGTGACAGTGAAGTCGCTCAGTCATGTCTGACCCTCAGTGACCCCATGGACTGCAGCCTTCCAGGCTCCTCTGTCCATGGAATTTTCCAGGCAAGAGTACTGGAGTGGAGTGCCATTGCCTTCTCCGCTAGGGCACATGGGCTTCAGTAATTATAACATGTGGGCTTCAGTAGTTCTGGCTCCCAGTCTCCAGAGCACAGGCTCAAAAGTTGTGATGCACAGGCTTACTTGCTCCAAGGCATGTGGGATCTCCCTGGACCAGGGATTAAACCTGTGTCTCCTGTATTGGCAGGTGGATTCTTCACCACTGAGCCAAGCCCTTTACCCAGGGAAGCCCTCATTCACTCTTCAAATGAAAAAAATGAAATGTGAAGAATGGTAGGTACCCAATATGCTACTGGAGATCAGTGGAGAAATAACTCCAGAAAGAATGAAAGGATAGAGCCAAAGCAAAAACAATACCCAGTTGTGGATGTGACTGGTGATAGAAGCAAGATCCAATGCTGTAAAAAGCAATATTGCATAGGTACCTGGAATGTCAGGTCCATGAATCAAGGCAAATTGGAAGTGGTCAAACAGGAGATGGCAAGAGTGAACGTCCACATTCTAGGAATCAGCAAACTAAAGTAGACTGGAATGGGTGAATTTAACTCAGATGACCAATATATCTACTACTGCGGGCAGGAATCCCTCAGAAGAAATGGAGTAGCCATCATGGTCAACAAGAGAGTCCGAAATGCAATACTTGGATACAGTCTGAAAAATGACAGAATGGCCTTTTTGTCCGACATCTTAGCAAGGCGGCAGTGGTTGCAGCTGCTCTCCGGGCTTCGCTATGCCGCCCAAGGGCGACACGAAGAAGAAAGCTGCTGGAAAGTCGGCCAAGAAAGACAAAAGATCCAGTGAACAAATCTGGGGGCAAGGCCGAAAAGAAGAAGTGGTCCAAAGGCAAAGTTTGGGACAAGCTCAATAACCTAGTCTTGTTTGACAAAGCAACATATGACAAACTCTGTAAAGAAGTTCCCAACCATAAGCTTATAACTCCAGCTGTGGTCTCCGAGAGACTGAAGATTCGTGGTTCCCTGGCCAGAGCAGCCCTTCAGGAACTCCTTAGTAGAGGACTTATTAAACTGGTTTCAAAGCACAGAGCTCAAGTGATTTACACCAGAAACACCAAGGGTGGAGATGCCCCAGCTGCTGGTGAAGATGCATGAACAGGTCCCACCAGCTGTACATTTTGAAAAATAAAACTTTATTAAATAAAAAAATAAAAATAAAAAATGACAGAATGATCTCTGTTCGTTTCCAAGGCAAACCATTCAATATCACAGTAATCCAAGACCATGCCCCAACCAGTAATGCTGAAGAAGCTGAAGTTGAACAGTTCTTTGAAGACCTCAAAAACATTTTAGAGCTAACACCCAAAAAGATGTCCTTTTCATTATAGGGGACTGGAATGCAAAAGTAGGAAGTCAAGAAACACCTGGAGTAACAGGCAAATTTGGCCTTGGAATATGGAATGAAGCGGGGCAAAGGCTAATAGAGTTTTACCAAGAAAACACACTGATCATAGCAAACACTCTCTTCCAACAACACAAGAGAAGACTTTACACATGGACATCACCAGATGGTCAACACCAAAATCAGATTGATTATATTCTTTGCAGCCAAAGATGGAGAAGCTCTAAAGTCAGCAAAAACAAGACCGAGAGCTGACTGTGGCTCAGATCATGAACTCCTTATTGCCAAATACAGACTTGAATTGAAGAAAGTAGGGAAAACCACTAGACGATTCAAGTATGACCTAAATCAAATTCCTTATGATTATACAGTGGAAGTGAGAAATAGATTTAAGGGCCTAGATCTGATAGAGTGCCTGATGAACTATGGAATGAGGTTCATGACATTGTACAGGAGACAGGGATCAAGACCATCCTCATGGAAAAGAAATGCAAAAAAGCAAGATGGCTGTCTGGGGAGGCCTTACAAATACCTGTGAAAAGAAGAGAAGCAAAAAGCAAGGGAGAAAAGGAAAGATATAAGCATCTGAATGCAGAGTTCCAAAGAATAGCAGGGAAGGATATGAAAGCCTTCCTCAGCGATCAATGCAAATAAATAGAGGAAAAGAACAGAATGGGAAAGATTACAGATAGCAAAGGAACATTTCATGCAAAGATGGGCTCGATAAAGGACAGAAATGGTCTGGACCTAACAGAAGCAGAAGATATTAAGAGGTGGCAAGAACATACAGAAGAACTATACAAAAAGATCTTCATGACCAAGATAATCACGATGGTGTGATCACTCAACTAGAGCCAGACATCCTGGAATGTGAAGTCAAGTGGCCCTTAGGAAGCATCACTATGAAAAAAGCTAGTGGAGGTGATGGAATTCCAGTTGAGCTATTTCAAATCCTGAAAGATGGTGCTGCACTCAATATGCCAGCAAATTTGGAAAAGTCAGCAGTGGCCACAGGACCGGAAAAGATCAGTTTTCATTCCAATCCCAAAGAAAGGCAATGCCAAAGAATGCTCAAACTACCACACAATTGCACTCATCTCACACGCTAGTAAAGTAATGGTCAAAATTCTCCAAGCCAGATTTCAGCAATACCTGAACAGTGAACTTCCAGATGTTCAAGCTGGTTTTAGAAAAGGCAGAGGAACCAGAGATCAAATTGCCAACATCCGCTGGATCATGGAAAAAGCAAGAGAGTTCCAGAAACACATCTATTTCTGCTTTATTGACTATGCCAAAGCCTTTGACTGTGTGGATCACAAGAAACTGTGGAAAATTCTGAAAGAGATGGGAATACCAGACCACCTGACCTGCCTCTTGAGAAACCTATATGGTCAGGAAGCAACAGTTAGAACTGGACATGGAACAACAGACTGGTTCCAAATAGGAAAAGGAGTATGTCTAGGCTGTATATTGTCACCCTGATTATCTAACTTATATACAGAGTATATCATGAGAAATGCTGGGCTAGAAGAAGCACAAGCTAGAATCAAGATTGCCAGGAGAAATATCAACAACCTCAGATATGCAGATGACACCACCCTTATGGCAGAAAGTGAAGAGAAACTAAAAAGCCTCTTGATGAAAGTGAAAGAGGAGAGTGAAAAAGGTGGCTTAAAGCTCAACATTCAGAAAACGAAGATCATGGCATCCGGTCTTGTCACTTCATGGGAAATAGATGGGGAAACAGTGTCAAACTTTATTTTTCTGGGCTCCAAAGTCACTGCAGATGGTGATTGCAGCCATAAAATTAAAAGACGCTTACTCCTTGGAAGAAAAGTTATGACCAACCTAGACAGTATATTCAAAAGCAGAGACATAACTTTGCCAACAAAGGTCCATCTAGTCAAGGCTATGGTACTTCCAGTGGTCATGTATGGATGTGAAAGTTGTACTGTGAAGAAAGCTGAGTGCTGAAGAATTGATGCTTTTGAACTGTGGTGTTGGAGAAGACTCTTGAGAGTCCCTTGGACTGCAAGGTATCCAACCAGTCCATTCTAAAGGAGATGAGTCCTGGGTGTGCTTTGGAAGGACTGATGCTGAAGCTGAAACTCCAATACTTTGGCCACCTCATGTGAAGAGTTGACTCATTGAAAATGACTCTGATGCTGGGAGGGATTGGGGGCAGGAGGAGAAGGGAGCGACAGAGGATGAGATGGCTGGATGGCATCACTGACTTGATGGGCGTGAGTGTCAGTGAACTCTGGGAGTTGTTGATGCACAGGGAGGCCTGGCGTGCTGCAGTTAGTTCATGGGGTCGCAAAGAGTTGGACACAACTGAGCGACTGAACTGAACTGACCTGAAGAATGATGTGCCAGTTGCCTTAATTGCAAGAAAATACTTTCAGTGGCCTCCCAAAAGCTTATTCCGTTTGGAAGCTCATAGGTCTGAGTTCTAGTCCTCAGCACTGCCATTAATTAATCATTTTTGTTTTATTTGGGGGTTTGTCTTCGTCTTCACACCTCTTTACTTTCTTCATCCTGCTGAAATTAAACAATTAATTTTAGTAGAAATCTTGTAGGCCTGGGAATGTGTTTAGATATAAGCAAGTATCAGTATTAATAAAATAAAACACAAATACGTTTCAGAAAAATTCCACGTGAAAATGTCAAGGTTCTCAACATAATACAAGCAATGACTTAAAAGGTTCTTGATTACTATAGCTGTTGAAGAATCTTTAGATAAATTTGAAGGAATAAATAAAAGATCTGATGCAGAGGGGGAAAAAGACTTTAGTTAACTCGAACAAAATGTTCATTAGAAGAGAGACATTTATTCTACTATCTGTGAACACTTAATATGACTTTAAAAATATAATTATAAAAGGAAAGATGAATCAGAAAATATGAATATGTTAAATAAGTACAGGAGTAGAAAATGCTTTGCAAGAATTTTTTTTTTCTCTCGATAATATAAGATGAAGGTCATAGATGTATGTAGGACACAGACAGACAAGACCGGATGAGAAGCAGACTTAAATATCAAAATTAAACAAAAAGGACAGGTAATTAACTGGCGGCTCAGCTACAAACATATCAATTAATGTTCAAGATGATTGAATTAGGCACTTGTTATTATATCAAAATGATATGGCTCTTGTTAGCATAAGATTGGCAGTAAATGAAAAAAAATGTAGATCTCCTCTATACAGTACATAAATGCTAATCTTTTGAGACAGTTATTTGAGGATTTTGATTATCTATTAGTACCATTAGAAAGTCACTAATGCAATATTTCTGCATTTTTTGTTTCATTTTAGATCATTCAATTATTTAACTTTTTTTTTTTTTTAGCGTAGATACACATTTAATACCATCCCTCTTTCTCTCATCTGGAGTCTTAATAAAATTTAAAAGTTAATCCTTCCAATTTAGTCTTACTCAGCCCTTCAGAAAGTGAAGCTGAGAATGATGTTTGTGCCATTGTGTTGGTGGGCAGGATACCTGTTATCTCTCTGGGGTAGGAGCAGGAAGAGGTGTTCCTAAGGCAGGGGCAAACATAAATGAGATAGTCCCAGGCCATCACCTGCTGGTCTCTCCCCAGGACCATCTCTGCTGGTGGCTGCTCTCTGCTGCAGGCTTAATTCCCTGCCAGATGATGAAGGACTCCTGGCCTTCTCACCCCTGTCTTACTGAACCTTTTCAGGTTCCCAGTCTACCATGCTCTTTCCTCCATGTCTTTGCCCATGTCCATTCCTCTTCCTGCTCATTCCACCCCTGCTTCCTGTGCCTGTCCCATTCAGCTCTCAAGATACAGCTCAAGTATGAACTCCTCCAGCATCTCTCTCCTGTAACCCTCTCCCTTTCTTCATCCCACCCTGCATCCCTCCTAGGTTAGGAGCTCACAGTCTATGGGGGACTTAAATAAGAACTTAGAGCATGGTGAGTATAGCTGCTAGAGGCAAAGATAATATATAAATATATTGTAAAAGAGACCAATAGAAAAACTAAAAATAATAACATAACTGCACTCTGAAGGGGAAATTGGTATAATCAGGGAGTTGCCAGAGGGGACATAAATAAGCTAATTCCTTACCAATCATGTCCTCACCTCATACATTCATAAAATGTATATATCAATGAGTAGTGTTTTACACAGATTATATAAAAAGATGGATGTAACATTGAAAGAATTAGAAACAGAATTTTTTTTTTTTTTTAAGTTGTAGGTGCTTCTTTCTGGGACGAAAGTCTAAGGTGAGAAGGGGTGGGACAGGGGATCACTGCTCATCATTATTGGCTATTTAACCATGAGTAATTAGTACTGAGCTTTTAAATTTTTATTGGTTTAAAATTTTTTTCCACACGTCCTCAAACCCTGTAATTATTTACTACCAGTTCACCAGTTCTCCACAAATACAGTCATTCTTTCTGTATCCCTGAAAAAAAAAAAAAAAACTTAGTCTGTCTATATTTTTCTGCTAATTTTATGCAAAGCTTTACTCTTCTCTGTAGTAGTTTACTTTGACCTTGAGGTTCCCCTCTCTCTGTCTTCCTCCAAACCCCCCAACAGTTCCCTAATCCCTTCCCCAGAAAGCTACCTTCAAAACGTGACACTTAGTTGCTTAGTTCTCGAATCATTGCCATTGCTTGAAATCAGCTGTTTAATGTCCCTACTCTGAACAGATGTAAATTTTTTTTTCCAAAGGAAATTGTATGGCAATTTGAGAAATAACCAGAATCTTCAATAAGCTGAAATAGTTGATGAGGAAGTTCAATGCTATATAAATTTTGACTTTTAAATCTGTCATCATTCTTGGTAGTTGAAAAACCAGAGTATATGTTCATTTAACAATAAGTAATTGGTTATTTTAATCTTATGTATTGATTATCTGTTTTGAAGCTTAAGAAATGTTCTTTTTTCTTTTTATTGAAGTATGAGGTACAGTGTTGATTCCTGTTGTACAGCAAAGTGTACAGATATAGTTGTACACATGTAGTATGTACAGATTCAGTTGTACATATATATGTATTCTTTTAAAAATATTATTTTCCAAGAGATGTTCTATGGACATCTATTGTTGTTTATAGGAATGCATAACTTACAGTGGCTCCTGGTGGAAAAACTGCACACCTCTGGAAATCACAGCACCTACAGAAAATAAGTAAATAAATAAACTGGTACCTTATTGTGTATATCCCATGTTTCTTGACAACATCCTGCGAAGAAAACAGCAAAGTAACCAGGCTTATTTGAGTGGCTTGGCTAAAGAGAGATGCATTCATGTTCCAAGCTAACAGAGCATTTCCCGTGCAACTTTATTCCAAGTTGAGTCTATATCAAAACTCTGAGCGGTGCCATCAGCTTGAAAATAATGCGCTACTTTGCAATTCATCCTTTTCTCGCTGTTACCTAGTACCCGTTTTCATGGAAATTTCCACTGACTTCACACACTGATATATCAGTTTCCTCATCTACTTGGGATCAAAAACAGGGGTACAGAATGTGGAGAAAAGCCTGAGACTCAGCTATGACTTCCTGTCCTAATTCTCTCTATGTCTTTAGCCAGGTTCCCTCACTCCATCCTCATCTATAGATGCCAACTTTTAAAAAATATGATTTTATTGAAGTTTAGTTGATTGGCAATGTTGTGTCAATTTCTGCTGTACAGCAAAGTGATTCAGCTGTATATACATTCTTTTTCATATTCTTTTCCATTATGGTTTATCACAGGATATTGAACTGAATATATAGCTCCCCATGCTATACATTAGATCCTTGTTGCTTATCCATTCTGTGTATAATAGTTGCATCTGCTAATGCCAAACTCTCAACCCATCCTTCCTCCAACACTCTCTTCCACTTGGCCATCATAGTTCTGTTCTCTCTAAGTCTTGTTTCGTACACCATTTGTGTCAAGCTTTAGATTCCACGTATAAGTGATATTATCAGATGGCATTTATCTTTCTCTTTCTGACTTACTTAATATGGTAAACTCTAGGTCCATCCAGATTGCTGCAAATGGCATTGTTTCATTCTTTTTATGGGTGAGTAGTATTCCATTGTATATATGCACCACGTCTTCTTTATTCAGTCATTGTCAGGTAGCTTTCATGTCTTGGCTATTGAGGACAGTGCTGCAGTGAACACTGAGGTGCATGTATTTTTTCAAATTAAGAATTTTCTCTGGATATATGCCCAGGAGTAGGATTTCTGGGTCATATTTTTAATTTTTAAAATATTCTGGGTCTATTTTTAATTTTGGGAGGAATCTCCATACTGCTTTCTATAGTGGTTGTACCAATTTACATTCCTACCAGCAGTACAGGAGGGCTTCCATTTCTCCACACCCTCTCCAGCACTATTATTTGTAAACTTTTTATGATTCAGGTCATTTTGACATGTGTGAGGTGATACCTCATTGTAGTTTTGATTTCTATTTCTCTAATGCCATCATTTTGTGGCAAATAGATGGGGAAACAGTGGAAACAGTGGCTGACTTTATTTTCCTGGGCTCCAAAATCACTGCACATGGTGATTGCAGCCATGAAATTAAAAGACACTTACACCTTGGAAGGAAAGTTATGACCAACCTAGACAGCATATTAAAAAGCAGAGACATTACTTTGCTAACAAAGGTCCGTCTAGTCAAGGCTATGGTTCTTCCTGTGGTCACGTGTGGATGTGAGAGTTGGACTATAAAGAAAGCTGAGTGCCGAGGAATTGATGCTTTTGAATTGTGCTATTGGAGAAGACTGTTGAGAGTCCCTTGGACTGCAAGGAGATCTAACCAGTCCATCTTAAAGGAGATCAGTCCTGGGTGTTCATTGGAAGGACTGATGTTGAAGCTAAAAGTCCAGTACTTTGGCCACCTGATGCAAAGAGCTGACTCATTTGAAAAGACTCTGATGCTGGGAAGGATTGAGGGCCAGAGGAGAAGGGGACAACAGAGGATAAGATGGTTGGATGCCATCGCCAACTCAATGGACATGGGTTTGGGTGGACTCTGGGAGTTGGTGATGGACAGGGAGGCCTGGTGTGCTGCAGTTCATGGGGTTGCAAAGAGTCAGACACAACTGAGCGATTGAATTAAACTGAATGTTTAGAGATGTTAAGCATCTTTTAATGTGCTTGTTGGCCATCTGTATATCTTTTTTGGAGAAATGTCTATTTAGGTCTTCTGCCCATTTAAAAAACTTTTTGTTGTTGAATTGTGTGAGATATTTGTGTATTTTGGAAACTAAGCCCTTGTATAAACAACAGCCTTTGATTCTTGAACCTATATTCTGGTTGTGTGTGTGTATATGCTCACTTGAATGTGCACACATACTTTAACTAGCATGAGAGTTGAGTCTTCAAGAAAGTTCAATTCCATGATAAGAGGCCATTTTTGTGTCTCTTGGTGAATCCCTAGGCAAAGAGAAATGTTAGAGTGACTGAAACTTGTGAGAGGCAGCATGGCTTGTGGCCCTGAGTAGTAAGCCAAGAATGAAAACCAGCTCTGCTTCCCTCATGGCTGCAGCTGTGTAAAGTGAGCACATCTCCTGCCATGGGCCTCAGTTTCTTTATAAGATGATTCATAGGAGTTTGCCATCTTCAGGGGACACAGTCAAGGAACACATTCACAGAGCCAGATTTTAACACAGCATTTTTCAAACTCTGGGTCATGGCATATTAGGGAACCATGAAATGATTCTAGGGGACTTTGAACCCACCACAGGAACTAGGACAGAGCCTAAGTAATCATAGATTCCTAATAAATATCTGATAAAGAAGGCATGGCTTGATAATAAAGAAATAACCCAATTAAAATTAATCTCAGGGTCAGAATTGCCAATTCTCTAAAGGAGATAACACAAATGATCAATAAGCATATGAAAAGATGCTCAGTATTGTTAGCCATCAAGGAAATGCAAATCAAAACCAAAAGATACTACTTCACGTCCACTAAGATAACTATACTATAAAGATTGGTAATCACAAGTATTGGCAAGGATGTGAAAAATTGGAACCATTATATACTATTGGTGAGAATATAAAATTTGGAAAATAGTCTGGCATATTCTCGAAAGGTTAAAGTTAGTGTATGAGCTAGCAATTCCATTCCTAGTGTATACACCCAAGAGAAATGGAAACATACATCCATTTAGACGTGAATGTTTAGAGCAATATTATTCATAATAGCCAAATAATGGAAATCACCCAAATATCCATCAAGTGATGAACAGATAAAATGGGACAGATCTATGACATACCCAATGCAGTACTTTATGGTAATAAAAGAAATAGTATGCATGCTTCAATATGGATGAACCTTGAAACCATGTTAAATAAAAGAAGCCAGTCACAAAAGATGATATATTGTATGATTCCATTTATATGAATAGGAATTATACATGAATGTCCGGAATAGGGAGATCTATAAAGGCAGAAAGTAGATTAGCAGTGACTTTGGGCTGGGGCTGGAAATAAATGAGAAGTCTGATTTCTTTTTTGGAGGAGATAAAAATGTTCTAATTGTATGATTGTCTGATACTGTGAGTAAATTTTGTGTTATGTGAATTCTATCTCAGTTGTTGTTCAGTCGTTCACTTGTGTCTGATTCTTTGTGACCCCATGAACTGCAGCATGCCAGGCTTCCCTGCCCTTCACCATCTCCTGGAGTTGCCTCAAATTCATGTCCATTGAGTCAGTGATACCATCCAACAATCTAATCCTGTGTCATCCCCTTTTCCTCCTGCCCTCAATCTTCCCCAGCATCAGGATCTTTTCCAATGAGTCAGTTCTTTGCATCAGGTGGCCGAAGTATTGGAGCTTCAGCTTCAGCATCAGTCCTTCCAAAGAATATTCAGGACTTATTTCCTTTAGGATTAACTGGTTGGATCTCCTTGCAGTCAAGGACTCTCAAGAGCCTTCTCCAACACCACAGTTCAAAGGCATCAATTCTTCAGCACCCGATCTTTTTTATGGTCCAACTCTCACATCCATACATGACTACTAGAAAAACCATAACTCTGACTAGATGGACCTTTGTCAGCAAAGGGATGTCTCTGCTTTTTAATATGCTGTCTAGCTCTGTCATAGTTACTCTTCTAGCATCTTTTAATTTCATGGCTACAGTCACCATCCACAGTGATTTTAGAGCCCTAGAAAATAAAGTCTGTCACTATTGCCAGTGTTTTTCCATCTATTTGCTGTGAAGTGATGGGACTAGATGCCGTGATCTTTGTTTTTTGAATGTTGAGTTTTAAAAAAATTTTATCAAAAAAAAAAAATGCTCATGACCGAGCCCTTAAGTCTAGTGTTTTATGTTTGTCCCAGTGAACAAGGTGATTTAAAAGCACAAGGGAATGAACTGGTGGTCACCCCCTCAACTCACCTTAATAACAGTCATGATTAATTTATTTGGCTGACATCTTTGAGTAAGCAACCCAGAAACTCCAATTTCCCTGTAACCAAAAAAATTTATATTTGTATGTGTGTGTGTACACACACACATATATATATTTATTTGGCAAGTGTATCAGGAGTATTGCAAGTTTCTAAATCATGGACAGACAGTAAACAAAGAAAGCAAATGAGAAAAATCCCTGATTGTGATTACTGAAAGAGGAGACACTTTTCTGAAGAGGAGCAGTTACTTATTAAATATGAAAAATAGCTACTCACATGATCATCTCTGATGAAGACCATTGAAGGGTAGACTTTAGTGATGAGTTTTAGCAGTTTCTAGGAAGAAAAAAAATGCTATAATCGATAACTAAGCTGTTTTATGCCTTCCTGTTTTTGAGGGCTTAGCCAGGATCATTTTAGAAAGGCAGTTTTTGAAGACCTGAGTAAAGAACTCTTCAGAATGGTTGCCACCTCCATTATTTTTGACACAGACAGATTAGACAGGTTTTGAAAGTGTTGAAGATTGAGCAGTTGTAAAAAGCAGGAGTGATAGATGGAGGTGTCATTGTCACATCTCATAAGAATCACTCGGTTTTATTAGGAATTTAGGTAGGTGACCTGACCTTTTTATAGCCTTCATCAGTTTAAGCTCTGACAGATAATAGTGGAGTGATCTTTATAGGTTATCTTAACATTTCTCAGTTTCTCTACCTATACAACAGAACTAATTAATCCCATGCCAAAGAATTTAATCAACTTCCAGCTGCCTTGAATATGGTCAGACATCTTACTAGGTCCAGTATAAGTCAAGGTCTTTCCTAGAAAACAGAAATCCCTTCAAGTAATCCCTTTTCGTTAGAAAAGACCCTAATGCTGGGAAAGATTGAAGGCTGGAGGGGAAGGGGACGACAGAAGATGAGATGGTTAGATGGTATTGCTGACTCAATGGACGTGAGTTTGAAGAAACTCAGGGAAATGGTAAAGGACAGGGAAGCCTGGCATGTTGCAGTCCGTGGGGTTGCAAAGAGTCAGACACGACTGAGCTACTGAACAACAACAAAATTCCCTTAACTTGGACTTCCCTGGTGGTTTAGTAGTAAAGAATCTGGCTGTCAATGCAGGAGATGCAAGTTTGATCCCTGAGTCGAGAAGATCCACTGGAGAAGGAAATGGCAACCCACCCCAGTATTCTTTCCTGGGAAATCCCATGGATAGAGGAGCCTGGCAGATTACAATCCATGGTGTTGCAAAAGAGTCAGACACAACTTACCAACTAAACAATGACATTCCCTTAAATTCCTTCAAGTTGGATTTAAATGGAGGGAATTGGTTTCATAGGAGAATGAGGATCTGAGTGTCGAACAGGAGACATTAAGAGAACCCGTAGAGCTGCTTCTCACAGAAGCCACTGCCTCCCTTTAGGTGGAGGGCCAAGGGGAAGAAGTTTTTACTGGAACACAGATTAGTCAAAGGAATTGGAGCATGGTAGAAGCTAGAACTAAGAAGGAGATGTGTCTGTTGCTAGAGACATCACCTGAGGCAGAGGGGAGGGAAAGAACAGAAAAGCCCTGGATTCTCCTTTGCCTTTAGCCTTCAGTTTCCCATCAGGGTCCCCTATGGTCAGAACCTGGAACCCAGCCTGCAGCGAGTCAGTCCCTAACTCCAGATATAGAGCAGAGCAAAAGTGAGGAATGGGTCTTAGGGAAAACAAGCCTAGGGCCTTCAGGGTTCACCCCTTTTTTTTATTCTGTATCTATTAAAACTTGGTCTTTCTGCCTAATACAAGGTTAACAATTCTCATATAAGGGCATACCCCCCCCCTCCCCAACAAAAGTGAGTTGGCCTCATTCATCATTGAATTCTCCTCAGAGCTAGTATCTGTGCAGTCCCCTATGTCAAGGCAGATCTCTGAGCTAGAAAAAAAAGTTAATGCCACCAGTTCCTCATGTAAAACAGTTTGTAATGAACCTCACATTCATTATGATGACTATCATTTTAAAGTTAAAACAGTAAATAGCAAAGTTTGATGAGGATGTGGAGAAGCTGGAAGCCTTGTGCATTGATGGTGGAAATGTAAAATGGTGCAGCCGCTCTGGAAAGCAGTATGATGGTGCCTCAAAATAGTAAACATAGAATTACCGCAGAACCCGGCAGTTGTGTTTCTCTGCATATACCCAAAGGAATTGAAAGCAAAGATTCAAACAGATACTTGTGCACCAATGTTCATAGAAGCATTAGTCACAATAGCCAAAAGCTGGAAACAATCCAGATGTCCATCCCCAGATGAAAGGATAAATAATATGGGGCATACACGCAATGAAATACATAGCCTTAAACAGGAATGAAGTTCTGATACATACTACAACATGAGTGAACTTTGAAATGTTATGGTGAGTGAAGTAAGCCAGACTGAAAGGGACATATATGAATCCACTTATCTAAGGTACCTGGAATAGGCAAATTCATAGAGGTAAACTGTAGCATAGTGGTTACCAGGGACTGGGGGAATGGGAAGAGAGAATGGGAAGTTCCCCTTTAATGAGTACAGAGTTTCTATTTGGGAGGATGGGAAAGTTCTGGAAATAGTGATACTGGTTGCACAACACTGTGAATGTACTTAATGCCGTTAAACTGTACACCTAGAAAAGGTTAAATGGTAAGTTTTATGTTGTTGTTTAGTTGCTCAGTCATGTCTGACTCTTTGCAACCCCATGGACTGTAGCCCTCCAGGCAAGAATACTGGAGTGGGTAGTCATTCCTTTTCCAGGGAATCTTCCTGGCCCAGGGATCAAACCCAGACCTCCTGCATTGCAGGCAGATTCTTTACCATCTGAGTCACCAGGAGCTATTGGTACTATGGCCCTGGAAATACTAAAAGGGGTTCCAGTGAATCCGATGTAGTGCTCTCTTGCCTTTATTGCATAGAAACAACTCAGTTTGCCCTTGGCAATTGAGATCAGTCCTTCCAGGGCTCAAAGTGACCCCTTTCTCCACCTGTTGGTTCAGTAGTGTGAGAAACCTGAAATAGCCAGATGGCAGTCTCTCTTTCCCATGTAATTTAGTCATTGTTGTATTTCCTGGCGGAAGCATTCCTTCCTGAGTGCCTCTAGACCAGTTTAGCCCAAAGCTGTGAGAGCAGTAAGAGACCCTCCATGCATGGTTTTAATAATGAGCAGAGGGACCATTCCTACTGCTAACCCTTGGGTTTCCAGATCCATATTTTCTTGGGGGAATATAAAACAGCACTCTATATTGGTCTCTAGGTCAAAGTACTCCAGCACTCCAGCCTTGTAAAAGTTGTCTTCCAACTGGACCATAGATGATTCTTGCATCAGCCATTTTCACCCAGGAAGTTTCTTGGCCAGAAACACTGTTGAATAGGATATCGTGATTGCAAATAAGAGCTTGAGTGAATCTCCTGAGAATGGTGCTGCCAGAAACATCTCAGGTCAGGAAAGCAATTCCACCCTCAGTGTGGGTATAGCACCGCCCCCTCCGGGATACAAGGAGTCTGGTGATCTGCTTCTCCATCTGAGCCCGGCTATGTCTTCCCCTCGCTGTCTTCTGGATCACAGGGGGCTTTGGGCAGTGTTTCCTGTTTCTGGGAGCAGTATTCTTACAGCAGAGTCAGCAAAGGGAAGCAATGGTACTAACAGAAGACTTGGAGAGTGGAGAGGGTCTGAGCATATATGATATGTGGTCAACTATAGCCTAAATCTGCAAATCACTTTGAAACTATTTGCGCTATTTCTTTCATAAGCACCATTTAGTCTGCTGAAAGTGTACTCTTTCTTTTTTTTTCCTTCCTAAGATTTCAGGGGAAGAAAAACAGAATTACTTAATGACTAAATGGAGACAGTTTGCGGCATCTTTGGCAAACTTGTCTTAAACAAATTCTTGTCAGCTAGACCTCTTGAAAGATTATGATTGTGTGGTAAGATTAAGTTAAACAGGTTTTACACTCTCGGCAAAATTCTCTTAAATGAATTCTTGTCAGATTCAGGCTCTTTAAAGATTATAATTGTGTGGTAAAATAAAACTTAACAGGTTTAACACTCTTCCTTCAGTTTCTTAGGCTTCTGTGTGAGTGTGTTGGCCTACTGATGATAGAAGTGACTTCTCAGATAGGGTTTCAGTGACTGAAACAATGAGTGCTGGGTTCTGAGGTCTGTTCCTGGGTAGGCCAGATAATCTTTGGGCCATAACTGAACACTTCTTACTTCACCTTCTCCAGGTAGTGATTTACTCTGCTGCCCATTTCACACAAACATATGTAATCCCTTCATGAAATAATGTGCTTTCATAATAAGCAGAAGATGAAGGCTAAATAAAAATTCAGATCTAGAAAGAGGAAACACTGCTGACCCGGATGCTGGCAAGCAATCGTCCCGACAGTGAGACCTCTGTGGTAGACGCTGACCACCATCTTTTTTTTTTTAACGTTTTTTTTTTTTAATTGAAGTATAGTTGATGAACAATGTTTCAGGTGTACAGCAACGTGATTCAGGTATAGATATAGATGGTTCTTAGATTCTTTTCCATCATAGCTTATTTCAAGATACTGAATGTAGTTCCCTGTACTATACACTAGGTCCTTCTTTATCTGTTTTATATACAGTAGTGTGCACCTGCTAATCCCAAATTCCTGATTTATCCCCACCACCCTTTCCCTTTTGGTAACCATAAGTTTATTTTCTATGTCTGTGTGTCTCTCTGTTATGTAAATAAGTTCATTTGTATTACTTTTATAAGTGATATTTTATGATGTTTGTCTTTCTGAGTTACTCAGGATGATAATCTCCAGAGCCATCCATGTTGCTGCAAATGGCTTTATTTTACTTTTTTATGGCTGAGTAAGATTCATATATAGATATACACGCCGCATCTTCTGCATCCATTCCACTGTTGGTGGACACTTAGGTTGTTAACATGTCTTGGCTATTGTAAATACAACTGCTATGAACATTGGGGTGTGTATATCTTTTCGAATACACAAGTAGAGTGTTGTCTGGATATGTTCCCAGGTGTGGGATTACTAGATCATATGATACGCCTATTTTTTTTTTTTTTTAAGGAACCTGCAAACTGTTCTCCACAGTGGCTGCACCAAATTACATTCCTACCTAGTGTGGAAAGGATCCCTGCTGACTGCAGGCTGAGTAAGCCTGGAGTCACGGTCCAAACCAGCCTTGAGACCAACCAAACTTGCCTCCAGTTTGGCTCAAATAACTGCAATACCCAAATACTCTAATTTTCCAGGCTAAAATGCTTGATGCATCCGTTTGAAAGCTTTTTCTCACTTGTAGGGTTTTCAGTTTTTCATTTTTAATTATAAAGTAAATGTGTCCTTTGGAGAAAGTATAGAAAATACAGAGACGCACAAAGCATAATCGAGTCATGCAACATTTTGATGGATACATATCCAGTCTTGTTTCAGTTCGTATAGATACGTAATTCTGTTCTTTTTATATATGCAATGCATACAGTTTTATAACAGTCATACTCAGTTGCATATTATGGCTAAAAGAATGCAGTATCAAGCTTTTTTCTGTGGTACCAAGTATTTTCTACTATGTATTAATAATTTCTAATGATTGCATAGTTTTCCATAGTGTGGATATGCCATAATTTATTTAATAAATTAGACGGTTTAGGGAAAAAAATCTGTAGTTGAGCAGCTAGAGCCATCCCCTTAAGGTTATTGTAACACATAAAAACCGTCCACCAAACTCTTTGACACACACGAATCCTCGAAGGTATGATTTTTTGTGTGAAATGGCTCTAGCTGTCAATCATTGATTCTCCATGTCATGGTTGTGGTGCTCTCTCCAGGTTGTTAGGGGGTGATTATGGATTCCTGTCAAATGAGATGTCTGCTATGTATTCAACACGAGGCAGTTTGTATTTTTCTCCGTCTATTGCTTTCCCGTCGGAGGGAGTTAAGCAAATCTGTGAGCCAAAAGGGAATGGGATAGGCGTCTAGTGCTGGCAGCGCACAGCAGACATGCCCTAAGCCCAGAGATCCCCAGATAAGCAGATTAGACTGCTACATAAATACATTTGTCTTGATTGTCACTTTCCACCCAGGGTTACACCTACATGCATAAAAATGGCTCCAAGCCTATTTTTTCAAAGCCAGTTTGCCTCCCTTGTTGCTTTTTAACCACCCAGCTCAGAGGCATTTTTGTGTGTGTTATATCTATCAAAGATGATTAAGGGACTGAGAGAGTTGATGTATAAGGACGGATTGAGAAAACTAAATATTTACAACTTGACTGAGTGACAGCCAAGGGGAAGATATTATGACTGTCTGCTGAGCTCAAATCATGGAGGAGATATTGTTTTGCCTTCCCCAGTAACTCAATTGTAGGGATATCTAAATTCAGGGAAAGTTTTCTGCAGATGACATCACTTATGCTAATTAGATAATTGTGTCAGTTGAAATTACATTTCACTGCTAGTAGCAGAAACTTGCAGTAGCAGTGGCTTAGATAAATAAGGTTTCATTTTCTCTCCTATTATAACACGAAGCTCAGAAATGTATCATCTGGGGCCTCATGGCAGTTCTATGATGTCATTGGTGCCTCTGTATCCTCCTGCCTTTGGCTCTGTTATTCCCAGGGTGGTTTGCATACTCAAGGTCACCTGCTATTTGAAGAAGAGCTATTGTGGCTTCACTCCTCATGGCTGCACTCCAGAAAGAGGGAGGCAAAAGAAATCCCTGCCAGTAAGACTGCTTGGAAGAACTTTCTCAGAAGCCCATTTCCTGATTCCAGTTTACATCTCATTGACCACCGCATCCACAAGAGAGGCTGGGAAAGTGAGCAGGGTTTTGGTTTAGTTTATTTTGATTTTACCTTGGGTACATTGCTTCCTGCAGCACTCTAGATCCTTTGACTGAGAAGGTGTGGCAACCCGGAGACCTAGTAGGCAGTTGGTGGTTTCTGTCACAGTGACTCACCTCTTCAAGATTCTGAGAAGTCTGGACTCTGAGACATGGCAACATTTGCTGTAATGTTACAAGGTTCCATTTGTAAAACTAGCCATAGCTATCTAATTTATTTACTTCTGATCACTCATCTATTTCAGTTTATTCATCACAGCATATCCTGGGTTGACGGTAAATAAACCCGTCATCTCAACAGACTTCAGAATAATAAGGACTACAACATACTAGCTTTCATCCAGTTCTATGCACTGTGTTATGCATTTAACATTATGTGAATGATTTGCTTCAAAATATTCCGAGGGGGATGGAGAATAGATCTGAATAAATGAAAAAATACTCACCATGTGAAAGTGAGAGTGTTAGTAACTCAGTCGTGTTTGACTCTTTGCAATCCTATGGCCTGTAGCCTGTCAGGCTCCTCTGTCCATGGGATTCTTCAGGCAAGAATACTAGAGTAGGTAGCCATTCCCTTCTCCAGGGGGTCTTCCCAACCCAGGAATCCAACTGGGGTCTCCTGCATTGCTGGAAGATACTTTACCATCAGAGCCACCAGGAACCACCATGGGTTGCTAGTAATTGAAGCTGAGCAATGGCTACATGGGAGGTGATTATATATATTCTTTGCTCTACTTTGTAACAATGGAAAATTTCCCAGTGAAGATCTTTAAATCACTTCATCAGCTTCTTACATTATTTCGTATGAGGTCGGTACTATTAGCCCTAGCTAACAATGCTCAGGGCAGTTAAGCAGCATCACACAGTAAGTGAGTGGCAGTTTGTGGACTCAGACCCAGGTTTGCCAGACTTAGAAACCTGTGCTGTAGCCCTTATTATTCAAAGAAAGTGTGTCTCCCAGGTAAGGAGACTGAAACTTATTAGAAATTCAGACTCTTGGGTCCCACCAAGACCTATTACACGATCCTTAGGTTTCGTTTGTGTGCCTACCCAAAGTTCCCATGCTCTGTCCACAGCAGTGTTATTGCCTCCGTAGCCACTGCTTACCCAACTCAATCAACTCTGACTTTTCCTTAAAAAAATGTTGCCCTCTTTTAGGGAGAGGACATAGGTACACCTATGACTTATTCATGTTGATGTTTGGCAGAAACCAACACAATACTATAAAGCAATTACCCTTCAATTACAAATAAATTAATTTTTAAAAGTTACCCTCCTTTGAAACAAGAAGTCTTATCATGAGCCACTCTTTGGTTACATTTAATAACAATTTATTAAGCATTTAATTCAGAGCAGTTACTTCTTTCAACACTGAGCACCCGCTTTAATAATGCTCTTGCTTCTGTTCACTTAAGGTATTGTGAGTTTTAAATGCTTTGGGGCTTATAGAAAACTCCAGGCACCTGTTCTTCTCATCATCTCTATTTACCTATGTGTACCTTTCCCCAAAAGAAATTTTTTTTTTCCATAACATCTTCAGTCATCTTGTATCATTTCAGCCATGTTTTTGAAAGAAATATGGATTCGTTTTTATGTATCATGCAGGTGAAACACTTAACCATATGAGCCTCCATCCTCTCTTTTGTACAGTGACTGAGTCACTTCCAATATCATTCTTCTCTAACCTCATGTAACTTGATTTTTCAACCCATCCCCTCCCCCAACAAGAAAACCACAGAAACCTTTTGAAGACACTGGACTGTATGGAAAATGCGCTTGACTGTATTTTCCAGCCAGTTAAAGGATCCCTCACTGATTTGTACTGGTTTCTCTATCCAAATCGTGAATGCTTTGATGTTTTATAGCTTCCTTGCCTCCAGTCCTTTTTAGAACAAGGAGAAGATTCTTGAGAGTCCCTTGGAAAGCAATGAGATCAAATCAGTCAATCTTAAAGGAAATCAACCCTGAATATTCATTAGAAGGACTGATGCTGAAGCTGAAACTCCATTACTTGGACCACCTGCTGCGAAGAGCCTACTCATTGGAAAAGACCCCGATGCTGGGAAGGACTGAAGGCAGGAGGAGAAGGGGATAACAGAGGATGAGATGGTTGGATGGCGTCACTGACTCAAGCTAGATGAGTTTGAGCGAGCTCTGGGAGATGTTGAAGGACAGGGAAGCTCGGAGCGCTGCAGTGCAAAGGGCTGCAAAGAGTTGGACACGACTGAGCGACTGAGCAACAACCACAAAATGAATCAGTGAATGAGGCCTGTCTTCCATTTCAACTATAATCTGCTTTCTTAAGGAGATTGGACCCTCTTTGCTTTTGAACAGCTTAAAACGTTTTCTAGCTGCCAAGTTAATATGGCCGTTTCATAGATTATAATTGCCGGGGTCCAGCCCCGGTGGATCCAGGGTGATTCGAAGGTCGTGACGGAGTAGGCGTCCTTGGAAAAATGCGTATTTAATTACAGATATATAGAGAGATTAGAAACGGATAATGTAGTAGGAAGATTAGTGGAGAAAAAGAGGCTGAATAACTTGGATTATGTGGAATAGCATCCATGCTTCAGATGGGAATTCAGCCAGAAAAACGGGAGCAAGAAAGAAGCGACATGGGGGAATCAGTCTTTCTGGAAACTGATCCGATTTCTTTATTTTGGGGTTTGCTTATATACCTTTTGTTACATATAGGGATGAATACAGAGTCACGTGGGGGTCAGCAGTCCTGACCTTTATCAAAATCAGGTGACTCACATAAATGTATAAAAAAAAGGTCTTAGGGATATTACATCATCTTCTGGCCATGAGAGAGACCTGCTGACATTTTATGATCCTTTCTTTCTGATAACCAAAAACTTATTTCTTCCAAGGGTGTTTTTTCTTAAACCAGGCACCACCCTCCAAATAAAGTCACATTCCTATAGGGTGAGGGTGTAGTGAGTTACAATCAAGAAAGGAATTTATTTAACCCAAGGTTAATATGATTAATCTTAAAGGTTAATACTTATTTCTCCTATATACTTAAAGGTTAATGCTTATTTCTCCTTTATGCTAGTTATATTCATTATAAGGGCAGGGAATATGGAGATTTAGCAGCAAACATCAGACCAACAAATGAAAATCCTTTCACCAATGTTCCCCATAAGATCTATTTAGTCTTAAGATAGTGATAAAGTTACATTTTTACATAGCAAGGACACAGTGATTTATAACAAAGTACAATGATCTATTACAAAAGAGAAAATTCATTAACTCAAAAAGTCTAGTATTGCTAACCTTAAAAACTACTATATTTCCTTTTCTATATTCCAAATACATTAATTAATATATTCCCAAGTACCTAAGGATATGGAGGCCTGGCAACAATCATTGACTCAACAAGAAGAAAAAGCCCTATGCTAATTAAGACTCTCAAAATACTCCAAAACTCTCTGTGCTGTTTATGGTTAAGAGGTAGTAAACAATCATGTGTTTGGAGTATGTATAATCCTGTCACACAAGCTAGTCTGTCAGCAGAGAGGTTTGACCTGAGACATCCTTGTCCCACCCAGGGGAGGGAATTAGCAGCAATTATTGACACAACAAATGAAAAACCCTTCACCAATATAATTCCTAACCAACCCACTATACTAATAATTTCTAACTCCCCAAAAGAATTTGCCTTTAGTAAGTCTAAAACATCTTGTGCCTCTCAGGTTGGGAGGCTGTAAACAATCACATGTGGTCGGACGAACCTATACAGGTGGGCTATATAACCTTCAGAGGAGTCTGTAAGCTGAAACAGTCTTGTCACGCCCAGGAATTTTATTGCCTTGGAGCTGCACATTTACTCCTTCTCCGAGAGAAACGGTTATGGGGGAGAGCCCCCCGTAAAGTCAGAGGTGTGGGTGAGAGCATAAAACAGACTCTGGTTTTGGGGTAGATGCTCGGGAACAGGGGGTTTCCTGAGGCTTGATCACGCCTTTGCGTATGCCAAGCCTCCTTCCTCATGACCTTTGCCATGGGCGGAGTTCCTCACACTGGCCCCCGGCAATAATCACCTTCAAACCGTGTGTATACTTAACACCCTAAGCTATTATTCAACTTCCACAGCAGAAGAGGCAAGAGGAAAACCTACAAAAAAGCAGGTGTTGAAGCCATCTTCAAGGACTGTCACTGTATAACCAGGCCCACACTGGTTGGAGTACAAGCCTCAGGGTCTTTGTTCTTCCAATAAGTTTCTCTTACAACAGGAGAAGGTATATGCATATGATAATGCCAGCATATGTATATGATAATGTTCTGACGAAACAGAAAGTAGGAAAAATAGCATGCTCTAAGATAGTGATGATAACAACTATCTTTGCTAGACAAGCGTTAGAGCGTCTTGCCACCTCTGTCTTTTCCAGGCTGTAAGTAAAGTGTGCTTCTGATTTGTTGTGCAGGGCAGCATTTGGCAAGGAGTCAGAAGTTCTTATTGGGAACCTGGGTGATAAATTAATCCCTCCACAAGACATCCTCTGTGACGTCAGCTACCTCAAAGCCTTGGCCAACATGCACGAGAGCTTGGAATGGTTAGCAGGCCGAACAAAGTCAGCTTTCTCCAGTCTTTCTACATCCCAGAGTAAGTATTGGTGGGGTGGATCTTGTGGGGACAGCTGAGAAACTAGACTGAGTACATTCATTTGCAATGAGAGAGTGTCTGCACATCTCCATATGGGCACGTGTCCAAGTTGTCAGAAGATCCGTTCAGGGATTCTTCTTGTGCTGAGCCTCTGGTACTTTGTGGTTCTGTGAAACAAAGAAATCTTGACTTCTGTGTGCTGGGGCGTGGGAAGTCAAAAAAGGTCCATGTTAGCATAGCTTGACATTAAACCTTAGAAACCCAGGATCATGTAAGATTGAAATACCATGTCTCAAGAACAGAAAGCAGTATATTTTGTCCTCCTTATGACTTCTCAAGGGTAGAAACTATGTCTTGGAGCTCAAAGTTGTATATTTGGTTGGTGTTTTCATTTTAATTGATAGAAAAGAAATGAAAAGTATCTAAAAAGACAGTTATATTAATAGAAATGGTTACGATGCTAGAAAACAGACAATGAGCAAAACAGTTATTCTAGATAAGAGATGGCTGAAAGATAACCTCATTATACATTTCAGGGGAATTAAAGGATAGGGTCTGAAGTGAAAATAGGAAACCTGTTTTTCTATCAAGGACCAATGATCAGTTATTTCAAAATAATTTGAAAACTTTGAGACACAAAATGTATTCATTAAGTGTAGCATAAATACTTTTTAAAAGTATTAGTTAAGAAGTGCTAAACAGTTAAAATAAAGGCAAAGAAAAAATGATAGTGCGGAAGGAATGAAGGAGATGGCAAATTTGAATGCATGAATGGAGGGACAGAAACAGGATAGAAAAAAGCAAAATAACAGCAAGAACATGAAAGAAACTAAATCAGCTCTGAAGTTAATATTAGACTGAACTGTTAGAAGATTATTAAAGGAAAAACTTATATTATTTGGACTGTGAACTTCAAAGAAAGTTATTTTTTATCACTGTCTCTTGAAAAGTTATTATTACTTGATGAACCATGATTTCCAGACCCAAGAGGGAGAAGATGTGGATGAAATAAACTAGAGTAAATTATTTCCTGAAACATGAGTCTCACGGGCAGAGTCTAGGAGACTTTTGAATGCTCACTACTTATGATCTCCCGCAGGTTGTGTAGCTGTCCTGGGGGTCAACAGGGGGTGAGGAAGAAGGATGGAAGGGAGGGGGCTTTTGATGTTAGGTATTCTGCTTTAGAAATCTCATTAAAATACTACTCTTTGATAATACTTTTATTTTTATACTTTTATTATATAAAATATTGCTTTTAGCTGATAATAAAATTGTACATGTTTACTCTTAGAAATATATTCATCTACTGTGGATAGCTTGGGTGCAGTATCAGTCTGAGCAGACTCTGCCTAAGTAGATACCCTTGAGAGGCTTTCAATTTTATGACCCCTTCGGATCAGGGAACCTGTCACAGGTCGTAGTTAAAATTAGCCATTTTATCTCCCAGACTCACCTCACTCCACCACCACCAACAACAACAAAAAACCAGGGAGGAGCTGACTTTCCCTTTTGCTCCTTGCAAAGTAAACAGCTCTGAAAAGGAACCAGATGCTTCCTGCCCCAGGTTCCTTTGACTCTTGAAACGTAGGGCTGCTTGGGCTGGTGTGTGAGTGATGACTGGAAGGAGTCCTCTCGTTTGGCGGGTCATCCAAGTCTAATATTTAATAATGCAGTCTCTTACTTTGGCAGCACAGCAGTCCAGATTTCTATTCTAAAAGGGTTCCACAAGGCAAAACAGGACACAGCCTCTACAGCAAGCCACTGAGTGATCCACACGGGCCAGCCTGGCTTTGACTGTTCTCAGAAAGGGAAAGACATGCTCTCAGAGTTATGCTCCACTCTGTAATTGCACCATTTCACTGTTGTGTTCATGTCACTAAGAGTCCCCAGTACAGTTGATGTCTAATTCATGCCTTCTATTATCTCTGGTTTTCTGACAAAGATCTCTCATACCACACCCGTTAATACCTCTCGTATGCTCAATTCCATTTTATAATATAAGTTGTACCCTCTCGGTTCCTTTCAGGGTGATTATTCCACCCAGTGAGTGATTTAAGTGACTGTCAGCATTTTGACGATCAGCGCAAAACCCAAGTGAACTGTAATCACTAGTTATGTTGTCTTTGTTAAAACAAAGCATCAAGCAAGCCTGGTTTATTCTGTTAGCAGCATGCCTCGCTCACCCACACTCGCCTAGTCTTCGAATTCCCAGCAGAGATGCCCATTGCTGTTTATAATTTGAACAAAGCAGGGGGTTCTCTGATAATGGGTTACTTTGATTGTTCCATGTCAGTGTGACTTTAGAAAGGGAATCAGGAACAGCTCTTTATATTCTTTTGAAAAATGAACCACATGATTACCTCAACAAAAGTATTGCCAAGTCTGGAGACTCGATAGCATGAAGAAAATGCCAGCCTTTTGTCTAGCACTCCCAGAGTCTCAGGATGGGGGGAAGTCAAGAAAAGAAGTATAGAAGTTTATTTTTTGTCCACATCTGTTCAACTATTTTGGATGATAATACTGTGCCTTATTATAAGTAAGGTATCTGGAGAAAGTTTGCAGAAAATTATTTTCATAGTAAAAAAAAAAAAAAACTCTTTAGATATTACAACAGGATTCTCTTCCACTTGAAATATTTCATGTCTTTATGAAATATTTCATGTCTTTATGAAATATTTCAAGTAGAGGAGAATGGCAGAGCATGGCTGGCCATGTGCCCAGGAAATAAGAGTTGACCCTTTTTTCAAAAATAGTTTTTCCATCTCTTTTCGTATTTGCATCCACACCCTTCTGTTTTCCTTACACTTAGGAGAGTCTCCTTACCTCATGTAGATCCTAACTGCACCAAAGACACTGCTCCTTTTTCATCCTTCCACAGTCCTTTGTTCCTGCTCCATTTCTCCCAGTATTCTCCTGCTCAGTCTTCCTTCAACTTATTCTACTTAAACTTCTTTGTGTTGAGTGCTATTACTTCAG
The DNA here is from genome assembly GCF_016772045.2 of Ovis aries. Taxonomy (NCBI): domain Eukaryota; kingdom Metazoa; phylum Chordata; class Mammalia; order Artiodactyla; family Bovidae; genus Ovis; species Ovis aries. The sequence continues at coordinate 99,293,711 of NC_056057.1, forward strand.
TCGTGTCCGACTTTTTGTGACCGCATGGACTGAGGCCACCAGGATCCTCTGTCCGTGGGATTTCCCAGGCAAGAAGACTGGAGTGGATTGCCATTCCCTCCTCCAGGGCATCTTCCCGACCCAGGGATCAAACCCACGTTTCCTGCATCTTCTGCACTGCAGGCAGATTCTTTCCTACTGAGCCACCTGGGAAGCCCGGTGACAGTCACAGCCCAATTAAAGGACCAAAAAAATTATTTGATTTATAAAACCAGTAAATCAAAGACTTCAGATGTGGCTGAACAGACATGTTTATGCTCCTGCCCTCTCTCTCCCCCGTTCTTTAATTTTGCTGTATTCCTTTATTTCGTCTCAGGGAAGACCTTGTCATATGGTAACATTCTTGGCCACCAGCAGCCCCAAGATTCTTTGATCCCAGACAAAAAGAGCATTTTTACTAAGCGCTCCTGAAGCCGTCCTAGGGAAGACTTGAACTGACCTAGCTTGGCCTCTGCTCGTGGGTCTCTCAGTTTCCCCTTGTATACGCCTTGGTTTCTAACTATCCCCCTACCCATGGCTCCGTCTCCCACTCCCACTTCTAGAATCTCTATGTTTCGGATCTGTTTTTAGCAAATATGCTTTCAGTGCAAGGAAGTTGAGCAGGACCATATTTAGTGCTGGACATTCAGGATCTAGATTTATAGATATCTCCCCTCATTGACCAGAGTTTCAACTTTGTAGTAAAGGCACAGACTGTCTGTCCTCTGTAATAGCTGCTGTTTGTAAGAGTACTAAATAAAGAGTCTGAAATTAACTTTAAGAAAATTCTCAGCAAAATGTGACCTACATAGAAATTTGCATCCACACTAATGATGGAACACTAATGATTTTCTTTTGTATTTTATCCCTGTGTTTTAAGGAGGTGTTGCTTTTAAAAATAGAGTACAGAGAACTTGAGGGGGGCTCCAGGGCTTATTTTCACTGCCTTGCTTCCTCAGGGGTCCCTTCTTCCCTTCTTGGATTCTGTAAAAATCTCCAGGATTCGAGAATCTGCAACTTCCTTGATTATATATTCTGCTCTTTACGTAACCATACCATTGAGGAGGTCATCTAGTTTTTATTAACCTCCCTTTGCTTCAGTCTAAACCTCTTTCTTCTGTCCTATGCCTCAGAAATTAAATGTTGAATATTTTTTCTATAAAATAATGTGCCTGAAAACATTTCCCTGGCCTCTACCTGCCCATCCCTGGATTTAAAGATTTTTGGCCTGAGGCTGCCAGTCTCTCAGTCCAGAACAACCAAGCTGGACTCAGGCTCCTGGCAGCATTAGGAGCCCAGATCAGTCTCTCAGATGGTGGTTTAACAATTAGCCTTTCTGAATTCGGCTGATATTGCAAGTTCCTTCGACCCCAGGTTTATCTTGCTCTGGCTCCCTCAACTCCCATGACTGTGGTTCTTGTTGTGCCCACGTACATGAATAATAAAAAGTCATACCATAATCTTGTTTTTTTTTTTTTTTTTCGAGAAACCACAGGGTCAAATAAATCTCATAACTTTGTTTCCCAGAATTGGTTCATGAATTATAGTACTAGCTATGCAAGTATACTGTTTTTTTTTTTCAATTGTGTTAAGAAATATGTAACATCAAATACACCATCTTAACCGTTTTTAAGTTACAGATAAGTAGAGTTTGTTCACTGTGTTTATCACCACACATCAGGTTTCTGAAACTTTTCCGTCTCACATAACTGAAACTCTGTACTCCTCAACAACACTCTATTTCCCCCTCTCCCCTTACCCCTGATGCAACCACTGTCTACTTTCTATTTCTATGAGTTTGACTACTTTTTTTCTAATGTTTTTTTATTCAACATTTTTTTTTTGTTTGCAACTGCGTGACATGTAGGATCTTAGTTCACCAACCAGGGATCAAACCCACACCCCCTGCAGTAGATGCCCAGAGTCTTAACCACCAGACCATCAGGAAAGTCCCAAGGGTGACTACTTTAGATGCCCGCATATAAGTGGAGGGGGCTTCCCTGGAGGCTTAGTGGTTAAGAATCCGCCTGCCAGTGCAGGAGACGAATGTTCAACCCCTGGGTCGGGAAGATCCCCTGGAGAAGGAAATGGCAATCCACTCCAGTGTTAGTATTCTTGCCTGGGAAATCCCATGGACAGAGAAGCCTGATGGGCTACAGTCCATGGAGTTGCAAAAGAGTGTGACATGACTTAGTGACTAAACAACGATAAAAGTGGAATTATACAGTGTTTGTATTTTTGTGACCGGTTCATTTCACAGTGTCCTCAAAGTGTATCCATATTATAGCACATGACTGAATTTCCTTTTTTTTCCCCAATGGCTGAATAATATTCTGTTGTATGGATATACTGTATTTTCTTTATCCAGGCATCTCTCAGAGGGTATTTATATTTCATCCATCTCTTGGTTATTGTGAATATTGCCACAGTGACACAGAAGGGTGCCAATAATACTTCTTTCTTAGAATGGAACTATTACTAGGGATCTTGGAAATCATCTCATCTAACTCAAATGTTTTGCATGTAAGGAAATTAAGGCTTCAGAATGATCACTGCACATCTCTACCTGAACTCCAATGGAAACAAGTCCTCAAATTGCCAGTTTAACTTTCTGCCACATCATTGTCTTGACCATGACCGAGGTCAAGTACTAGAAGTGATAGCACTTCATACCATATTCCTCCTAAACCACCAGGAAGGTCACCTTTTTTTTTTTTTTAAATGAAAGCAATTAAATGCCTATTGTTAGCTTGTCATCATTTCTGATCATGATTGTCTTTTATGTAACCAGACTTTCTGTGCTTTAAATATGTTGGCTATTTTATGTACCCCTTTCTGAATTTTATCTTAGTTATAATAAAATAGTTTTTCTCCCTCTTTTTAATTGTTCTACAAGTATTTTCTAAGTGAGAAGCTCCGCCTGTCTTGTTATTATGTTCAGTTCAGTTCAGTTGCTCAATCATGTCCGACTCTTTGTGACGTCACGGGCTATAGCACGCCAGGCTTCCCTGTCCGTTACCAACTTCCAGAGTTTGCTCAGACTCATGTCCACCAAGTCAGTGATGCCATCCAACCATCTCATCCTCTGTCATCCTCTTCTCCTCCTACCATCAATCTTTCCCAGCATCAGGGTCTTTTCCAATGAGTTGGTTCTTCTAATCAGGTGGCCAAAGTATTGGAGTTTCAGCTTCAGTATCAATCCTTCCAATGAATATTCAGGACTGATTTCTTTTATGATGGACTGGTTGGATCTCCCTGCAGTCCGAGGGACTCTCATGAGTCTTCTCCAATACCACAGTTCAAAAGCATCAGTTCTTTGGCACTCAGCTTTCTTTATAGTCCATCTCTCTTGGATGAGTCTGTCTCATCCATACTTGACTACTGGAAAAACCATAGCCTTGACTAGACAAACCTTTGTTGGCAAAGTAATGTGCCTGCTTTTTATTATGCTACCTAGGTTGGTTATAGCTTTTCTTCCAAGGAGCAAGCATCTTTTAATTTTATGGCTGCAGTCACCATCTGCACTGACTTTGGAGCCCAAGAAAATAAAGTCTGTCACTGTTTCCATTGTTTCCCCTTCTATGAAGTGATGAGACCAGATGCCTTGATCTTAGTTTTTTGAAAGTTGAGTTTTAAGTCAGATTTTTCGCTTTCCTCTTCTTTTCATCAAGAGGCTCTTTAGTTCATCTTCACTTTCTGCCATTAGGGTGGTGTCATCTACATATCTGAGGTTATTGATATTTCTCCTCGCAATCTTGATTCCAGCTCGTGCTTCATCCAGCCCACCATTTCTCATGATGTACTCTGCATATGTTAAATAAGCAGGGTGACAATATGCAGCCTTGACATACTCCTTTCCCAATTTGGAACCAGTCCATTATTCCATGTCCAGTTCTAACTGTTGCTTCCTGACCTGCATACAGATTTCTCAGGAGGCAGGTAAGATGGTCCCATCTCTTTAAGAATTTTCCATAGTTTATTGTGGTCCACACAGTCAAAGGCTTTAGCATAGTCAATAAAGCAGAAGTAGATGTTTTTCTGGAACTCTCTTGCTTTTTTGATGATCCAATGGATGTTGTCAATTTGACCTCTGGTTCCTCTGCCTTTTCTAAATCCAGCTTGAATATCTGGAAGTTCTTGGTTCATGTACTGTTGAAGCTTGGCTTGGAGAATTTTGAGCATTGCTTTGCTAACGTGTGAGATGAGTGCAATTTTGCAGTAGTTTGAACATTCTTTGGAATTGCCTTTCTTTGAAATTGGAATGAATACTGACCTTTTCCAGTCCTGTGGCCACTGCCGAGTTTTCTACATTTGCTGGCATGTTGAGTGCAACACTTTAATAGCATCATCTTTTAAGATTTGAAATAGTGTGTTACACAATATAGTCTAGCTACTGTACTGCCCTATACAGCAGCCACTAATCTTGTGTAGTTATTTATATTGAAATTAATTAGGATTAACTAAAACATATAATTCATTGGCTTGGATATACTAGCCACATTTCAGATATTCAGTGACTACTTAGTGAACATGGCAGTTACAGAACATTTCCATCATCACAGAAAGTTCTGTTAGATCGTGGCATAGCTCATCACTTAGGTCACTGTTGATGAAGATCTAAAATAATGCCAGTCCATACAGCTGGCTATCTGAAACTTACTTGAAATGTCCTCTTAGTTATATTAAGACATCGATAAATACTTCAGTTGTCCAGCCTCCAAATCTCCTGACAGAGAAGTATGTCTTAGGCCTAGCATTTTCTAAAACGTTTCTGTTGATGTTATAGGCAAGAGAGTTTAGTAACCAGAATACACTGGAGAAACAGTAAAGAACGTTAAATATAGTTCCTGCATACAGTGAAACTGTTCAAATCTTAGTGTGTTAACGAGGGGCTTCCCTGGGTCCAGTAGGTAAGACATTACCTTCCAGTGCAGAGAGTGCAAGTTCGGTCCCTGGTCAGAGGCTAAGATCCTACATACTCCATGCCCAAAATCCAAAGCATAATACGGAAGCAATATAGTAACCAATTCAATAAAGACTTTTTTAAACAGTCTAAAAAAATTCTTTAAAAAAATATGTTAATGGAGTAATTACGACAGGGCAGTGTTTCCCAGACTTCTTTCTTGATGGAATTCTCTCACCCCAGAGCATCTTACAGGACTTTACTGCTCTATTGATATAATTTGTTCAGAGTCTTTTTATTTCTCCCAACATAATCAGGCACAAGACAGGACATACATTTTCCTGTTGCAGGTGTGCAGTTTCATAATATTGGCAGATCTGCACACTGTCAGATGACTTCTGTTGCAATTTGGTTATTTTGTTACTTGATTTGATTATCTTTAGAAATAGTCAGGCCAACCAAAATGAAATGACTATGGCTTCCTTTTTGCTTGTTTCAAACCTGACTGCTCTCCAATCATTACACTTCCTTCATGATTCTCAAAAGATTTCAGCTACTAATGTATTGTGTTGGCCAAAAAGTTCATTAGAATTTTTCCATAAGGTGCTATAGAAAATCCCAAAGGAACTTTTTGGCCAGCCCAGTGATTCCACACTTTAATTCACTGATGAATGCTAATATATCCATTGTGGGACTTCAGAGATTTATTTTTAAGAGAAATTTTAATTTAGAATATTTTTAGATTTTACTTGCAAAAACAGTACAGATTTCCTGTGTATTTCATACCCAGTTTTCCTAATTGTTAGCATCTTAAATTTGACACAACTGATAAACCAATATTAATTCATTATCATTCATTAAGGTCTATATTCATATTACCTTATTTTTTATCTAAAGGCCTTTTTCTGTTCCAGGATCTCATCTAGGGTGTCATAATACATATAATCATAATCTCTTTAGACTATGACAGTTTCCTAGTCTTTCCTTGTTTTCGATGATCTTGGCAGTTTAGAGGAATACTGGTCAGATTTTTTGCAGAATGTCCTTCAATATGGATTTGTCTAATCTCTTTTCATGATTACATTGGGCTTGTAGGTTTGGGAAGGAAAAGCACAAAGATAAAACCATTCTCATCACATCTATCAAGGAAAACTTCTATCAGTGTGACTTATCGCTGGTGATGTTCTAGGATTGATTTTTATGCCTCCAATTCATATAGTCCTCTCTAGACTGCTCCTTCTGAATTCTAGATTGACTTTCCACTTTCCCACCAAAAATTGCTTTTGTCTATCTTTCTAGTGACACTTTTTTTTTTTAACATGATGAATGCATCTATTATAAGGCCAATGTTTGGACAAGTTGAATAGCTTGCTTAAAAAAATAGTTGTCCACCTTAAGCAGTTATACAGTTGATAGATTATAATGCTGTGGATCTGAAAGCCTTTATACAGAAGGTGTTTTTTCCTCCTCTGAGCCACTCAGTTAGGGTCTGTAACTACTTCTTAGTTGCCATGTGTACTAAACAATCTGTAGTAAATGTGTACAATCATATTAATTTCAGACTAGGCCATGCTGAGATTAAAGTGCTCTCTGAATTTTTCTTCACCAAAAATAGTTTTATTTTAGCTCATTTACATTAGGTATTTCTAATATGTATTGTTGACTCAAAACTCATCTGTAAGTGAAAGTTATTTCCTGAAAAATGTCCTTTTAGAGTAGCAGTTCTCAAAGTTAGCTGCATGTCAATTGTAGTCAGTGGAGAGTTTTTAAAAATACTCATCAACACAACACTGTAAAGCAATCAGCCTCCAATTAAAAAAGAAATTTAAAAGGTTGTCAAAATGCAGCATCGCCTCTTTCCCCCAAAAAAATACTGACGCTGGGCCCCACTCCAGATTTTCATTTAATTTGTGCCAAAATGTGGCCTCAGTTCAGTTCAGTCACTCAGTCGTGTCCAACTCTTTGCGACCCCATGAATCGCAACACGCCAGGCCTCCCTGTCCATCACCAACTCCCGGAGTTCACTCAGACTCACGTCCATCGAATCAGTGATGCCATCCAGCCATCTCATCTTCTGTCGTCCCCTTCTCCTCCTGCCCCCAGTCCCTCCCAGCATCAGAGTCTTTTCCAATGAGTCAACTCTTCGCATGAGGTGGCCAAAGTATTGGAGTTTCCTCCTTAAACCATTCAAATCAGGAGTTGAGAACCACTGTTGTAAAGGATTGCTTCTCAACCTTGACTTGTATTAGGATGACTTATAGAGTTTCCAGTCACATTCTCTGGGGGACATGCTCAGAGTACCAAGCTTTTAACCATCATCTCAGGCAATTTTGGCTTCCCTGGTGGCTCAGATGGTAAAACAATCTGCCTGCAATGCAGGAGACCCAGGTTCAATCCCTGGGTTGGAAAGATCCCCTGGAGAAGGAAATGGCAACCCACTCCAATATGCTTGCCTGGAGAATCCCATAGATAGAGGAATCTGGCAGGCTACAGTCCATGGGGGTCACAAAAGTTTGGACACGACTGAGCGCTGAAGAATTGATGCTTTTGAACTGTGGTGTTGGACAAAACTCTTGAGAGTCCCTTGGACTGCAGGAGATCCAACTAGTCCCTCCTAAAGGAGATCAGTCCTGAGTGTTCATTGGAAGGACTGATGTTGAAGCCAAAACTCCCAATACTTTGGCCACCTGATGTGAAGAGCTGACTCATTTGAAAAGACCCTGATGTTGGGAAAGATTGAAGGCAGGAGGAGAAGGGCATGACAGAGGATGAGATGGTTGGATGGCATCACCAACACAATGGACATGAGTTTGAGTAGACTCTGGGAGTTGGTGATGGACAGGAAGGCCTGGTGTGCTGCAGTCAAGGACATGACTGAGTGACTGAACTGAACTGAGCAACTAACACACTCAGATATATTCAGGCAACTTCAACAAATAGCCAAGGTGGAGAGCCACTGATTTTTGACCTGAAATTCCTCCAAAATTTCTTCTTTGAGTAGCTCTTCTATTTGGGAAATACTCTTTAGTTACTTTGCCAGGTCTAGTCTCAAGAGTTTGGGGTTAGCACGACTTCCCTTTTTAGACAAGAACACCGGGCTAAGAGTGTCATACAGAGGCAGGACAGCTGCCCACTTCTGCTCAGCAGTCCCTAGTTAGCCCAACTGTTTCCCCACACCTGATTAAAGATAGACATCTTCCTCTTCCCTTCTTCAAATCAGTTAAATGAGAAGGGCACAGGAATCAGTGTCTCTCTTAACACAAAAGGCTGTGATTGCCAAACCAATTGAATGAATGTGGAAGTGCTTACAAGTGAATTATATCATTGAAAATGAAAATGGACAAGGTCCAAGTGTCTATACACCCCCATCCGTCAAACACATGGTTTTGTGGCAAACCAGGGGGTCTTTGTGCGCTGCTATGATTTAACATTTTCTAGGAGATGGAATAGGAATTGAATATGAATAGAGCTTGCTATCATGGGCTTTTTCTGCCTTAATGGCAAACAAAAGATAAAATCCAGGCTCCTCCTCCCCTTGCTGTTTGGTTTTCTGCCTTGACACAAATGAGAATAAAAATGTCCCTAGCCAAGATCTCGTGGGACATTGTCCTGCTTCAGCTTCGCTTTTGTCAAACCATTAAGCCAGAGTTTTCCTGTCATGATTTCATCTGATTATTTTTAATTAAAACTCCGTGCATGGTAATTTCTCTCCTGCTTCGGTATTTACAAGTTTCAAATATTTGTAGACTGTTATCAGACCAGCTCCTCCTCAACAGTTGCTTAGCCGACCTCGACACATTTAGTTTCTCAAATCGTCTTTTTGAGGTTGGGCTTTCTCTGCCATAATCATTTTTTGGTCTCATTAGCTGTCATTTTCTTCAGCCAGCTCTCATTCTGTGGTTTCATCATTCCCCTTCCTCTTTTGGTGACAACTTCCAAATTCACTGTCATTGGCTGGGTTCGTGAGTATACTGTTTACTGGGAAGATTACACCAACACTGGACCTACACCTGTTCAGGAGTTTGCCACCTTCTGCCCAATTCAGAATTTGTTTTGACCTTGTCTATTAATAATTGATACAACTTCTACTTTTGTGTGAGCCTTGAAATATTTGGAATTGTCCAGATGTACTCCCAGTATACTTGGGACATGCCCAGTATACTTGGTCTTTGTTTTACCAGTTTCTAAACCAATCATCATATGTTTTGTGTGAATAGAAACGCTAAACAATAATTTTATGATGATTCAGCTTTGTTCATTTTCAGTCTTAATTGTACTGTATTGTTCCTTAAAAGTTGATTGAAATTTATTTTAATGAAGAAAGGTTTGTGTGCAAAGTCCCTGTGCTGAGGGTGTTCACATCATGTTAGGAGTTTTCTGAGACCGTGTTGTTACAAACAATAGAGATGCTGGTAATTCTTTTACTTTGTAAGGAAGAACACGTGGCCCCTCCCAACTCCTTCTCCACGGTGATGTACTCTGCACTGTTACGGATGACATCACCCAGGCTTCAGGCTGACCCGTGGGGTTCCCCTGTTCCTTTCTTCTTACTGCATCTTAAGTACTGACACGCAGGAGTTAAGTCCCCTTTTTAAACGTGTCTACTCATTTTTTTCCCTTTCTTCTCATTGAATACCCTCACATGGCTCCTAGATAGTGGTGGTTTGCTTCCCTCTAAACCTCTCTCTTTTAATTCACAGACTCTCTCCCTTAGGCTGCTGCTGCTGCTGCTGCTAAGTCGCTTCAGTCGTGTCCGACTCTGTGCTACCCCATAGACGGCAGCCCACCAGGCTCCCCCGTCCCTGGGATTCTCCAGGCAAGAACACTGGAGTGGGTTGCCATTGCCTTCTCCAATGCATGAAGGGGAAAAGTGAAAGTGAAGTCGCTCAGTTGTGTCCGACTCTTAGTGACCCCATGGACTGCAGCCCACCAGGCTCCTCCATCCAAGGCAAGAGTACTGGAGTGGGGTGCCGGTGCCTTCTCCACCCTTAGTCTAACAGGTATATATATAGTATATACTTGACTTTGAAGTCAAGCACACCTGGGGACAAATGAGACAAGTTATTGTATCACCAAAGGCAGATTATTTAGCCTTTCTGAACTAAATTGGTCTCCTTACTTGTAAAATAGATATGATGCTGGATCCTCATTGGGTTGGTGTAACCACTACATGAGAGGATAAACTTGGAGTTCCTAGTATGTCACACACCATGGGAACTCAGTACAGGCTTCTTGGGGTTACGGCTGTCAATCCTATCACTGGGGTGCTCACTCATTGTACTGCTCCCCAGGTACAGGGTCTTCACTTTTTCCTACCCCTTCAGACTTTTCTGTATCTCAAGTCTTATGGGTGCTTTTAAAACCCTGTTAACATCTGTCCTTTGTGTTCTTTGAAACTATGAAGACAGGGTTCCAGTGCTATTGGAAACCATGTCAGAATCAACTACAGTTCCCTCCTATCAATTAGCTGGTCATCTGTAGAGTCCGTTGTCCCGGGCTGAGTACTGATTAGAAAACACCCTCCTACCTCCCTCGGCAAGGAGGTGGTTATCAATTGTGAAGCTACAGAGGGCTAGCTAGGGCTGTGGGTGTTCCAAATAATTTTGGAGTTCTGAGTATCTACTCACCATTACATGGCTGTTTCTTTGAGAAGGCCAAAATTTGTCTCCAACAGGGAAATATTTGATGAAAATATGGTAATATCATGGATTGGCTTAAGTGTGGTGGCTGGGAGCTTCCAGCTGAATGATTGAATCTTCCAACAAAACTCTCAAGTGGAATCCATAAGGAGAAATAAGAATGAAAATCTCTGGGGAAAAGGGAAGGCAAAAGAAAGTGGAAAGCAAGAAAGGGCTTTAAAATGACATGCTGAAATAGAACCAGACTGAGGAGAGCACGGAAATGTGAGATTACCCGGGTTGACACCTTAAGTGGAAGTGAGGAGCAGTGGCTACTCGGGCAGCAGGACTTGAATGAGAAATTGGAGGGGACTGATTTGGCTGCCAAACAGGGAAATAAAAAAACCCTTCAAGTGAATGAGAATCAAGTGAAAGATTGTACCTGAAGGCTCTGATGATGCTATTAAACCCAAGCTTTTATCTGGAAAAGGCTTCAGATCACTGAGTGCTTTAGAACGTGAGATAAGGTCCCTAACCAACATGAAGCCGTGACTTCGTGAACTCCTCGCTAGAAAAAGAGTGTGTCTTTTCATTTCTTCACCCTTGAAACTCAGCGTGGGTATATGACAAATGCAGGGGACCAGGAAAGACAAATCCTGATTGGGAAATGGAAAGAGGCTAAAGGGTTGGCTTGGATTGAATGGAAGAAATCTCCCTCACTTTGTAGGATTAGATTTAGAAAAATGTTCTACATGTAAACTGAATCTGCCTTTTCAGACAGCTTGCTTATTAATCAGTAGTGCATAACGGCCCTTTGCAGTCTGCCGGCCCCCAGGAGAGGGGCGATGTGTGCACACGTGTGTGCCTGTGACAGTCCCAGAGGACGCGGCAAGGACAGTATGGCACTCAGCATGTAGCTTGCATTTCATACTTTCTCAAGGGCCTTTATAATCATTAATTCTTAATCCTTTATCCCTGCCTCAAGCTGGAGTTAACAGCCTTTATTCTCTCCCTTTACAAAGCATGAACATGAAACAGAAGTTTGACTGTTGGCCCAAGGTCAAAGTGAGACGATGACGTTAGGCCAAACCTGACTTTTCTCTGAGTGCAGACCACAGTGTTTGGAAAAACAACATCATTGCCTGTTGCTAGTGTGCCTCAGAACACGAAACCAGCGCCCTTCTGTTTCCCCTCACGGTTAATGCTACTCTTTAGCTGTCTCCCCCAGTCACAGCAGTAAGATGAGTGCCAGGCTGTGTCCCTAAGTGGGTCTATGAATGGCACTGGATGTACTTTATTTATTTTGACCACACCATGTAGCATGTGGGATCTTAGCTCTCTGACCAGGGGTTGAATCCATGTCCCTTGCATTTGGAAGCACAGAGTCTTAACCACTGGATAGCCAGGGAAGTCCCTGAATACACTCTAAAAAGAGTGGTCTTGACCTTCACCAGCTATAAAAAAACTAAAACTACCACGTCCCTGCCAGAGATCTATTTTGCAACCAGATTTTTCAGGCATGTATTTAGGGAAAGGTTCTCTGGAGAATTCCAGGGACTGTATAGTACATGGGGTTGCAAAGAGTCGGACATGACTGAGCGACTGTCACTTTCTCTTTTACTTTATTATCCTAAATTTAATATTGTAATTTATATCTACTCATAAACTCTACAAAATATAAAAGACCTCCCTCCTTCTTCATATGAGGTACAGGAATGTATCAAGTGTAGGTCTCCAAGGCACAGTGTTGTTTATGAAGAGCAGTTAATGTTGTGTACTGATGGACAGGGAGGCCTGGCGTGCTGCGATTCATGGGGTCACAAAGAGTTGGACACGACTGAGCAACTGAGCTGAACTGAACATCTTTAAGGTCTGGTCCTTGAACCCTAGATGGATTTGACTGGAGTTCTTAACTAACAACTTGATCCAATTTTTATGAAAGGTAGAATATGGAGGGGTTTTCTATAAGACTGATGAAAAACCTAAGTGTTTTTCTAGAAACCAAGAATATCTGATCCGATTCTTCAAGGAAACAAAAATCCTGTAAATGTCAGAAAGATGTTACACACTGGAAAACCCCTTTGGTCAAATTCATCTAAAGAAGGTGCTATTTGTAGGTGACTTTTCAGCAAGTCTGTCAAAAGCTTCCTGCTACAGATAAAAATTCAATAACCTTTCACTGGGGAAGTGCCACAATTATCACTCATTTAAAAACAGTCCCTCTAATAGAGTATTTTATCATGCTGGACAGTCTCTGCATTGTTCATTATTTAGTGTTTGCTAAGCTGATGGCACTTCCACAGCACTTTTCTTATCTCTCCTTTTTCAGAATTGGATTTTATATTTCCGAACCAGTCAGATATGACAAGTCATTTTCTTCCCTCTTGTCTTTTAAGAAACTCAAACTTGATTTCTTTTTTTTTTTTTTCCCAACAATCACCACTTAAAGATTAAAGTTATGGGAAATGTCTGTATTAACTAGCATTGGGACACGCAGTGGAAGACTATTGCATTTTAATTGCAGTGGGGGGTTTCCTCTTTGTGGTTGTTCTTATTTTCCCATATTTGTGTATTCTGTAGCTCTTCAGAGCCTCATTCTTCTAAAACACACAGTGCATGGCAAAGATGAGGTATTAGGAAATCTGATGTTGCTCGAAGACAAGGTATTATCAGAATTATTGTATTACTGAACCTCAGGAAAGGAGGTGATAAGCTGTGTAAGTGGGTCTCTGTATATAAAGATTGTCTTTATATGAGAGACTTACTGAAAGGAAAATGATAAAGTCATTAGCCTAACACCTGGGGGGGAATGCCAGTTCAAACAATATCTCTTTCTATGTATAGCTCATTATTGAGAATCGTAACAGTTTAAGTCTGAAAAACTTAAGTGGTTCCAAGTGAGTGAGTTTTTTTAAAAATGTGTTGTCTTTATCTAAGCTTTGGACCAGATCCACAACACATACTCCTAGGTGTTTACATTTTATCTCAAGTTTTTATCTTGGCCACTTTCCTGAAATAGTTCTGTTTTCAAATTAAGGTCAGGTCTCTTCTCTTTATAATGAGAAATCTCCGGGAGATTTAGGCAAGGCGTCCTGAACAAAGGATCAGAATAAAGTGGACACATATGTTTTTACTTTATTGGAAACTCTTTTCTTGAGCCTACTGAGGACCTGTCCATTTCTTCCAAGGGTTTCTCTTGTACAATTTTTAGGAAGATATAAAACTTCACTCAAGAAATGATGACAAGATTTTTGACCTTTTCTGCTACAGTCTTCAAATAGTGGTGTCAGAATACTGAGAAAGATTGTGTAGAGAGAAATTCTCCCAGAAATATTAAGACTTACGCATTATGATTATAAGTATCAAAACAGAAATAACATCAGTGTCTTTTCTCATACACTAATTATAAAGGCCACCCTTGGATTGGCTTTATGAAAAAAAAAAAAAAAATATATATATATATATATATATATATATGCTCAAACTTTACCCAGAGAGAGATGTTCTGAACTTTTATCATGTCTGCTTCTGAGAGAGGGAATGTGATGAAAAATCCACCATCGTTATTATGTGTGTAAAGGTACCGCAAGCCCAATTAACGCATTTGCTCAAGCCAACAGCCTTTGGGCTTTTCACAGGAATCTTGGAAGTGTGGTGGAGAAACGCCCCCACACCGGAGTCCTGCATATGCTGCTGGGTCTGCCTCGCTCCGGGAAGCAGAGCAGGGGTCACTGACTGACAGATGGCTGCCACAAGCGCCACCAGTGGCCGGAAGCTCCTCCCACCACCTCCTGTTTCCCCAAACAAGCGGGCAGAGATGGCTTTCTTCCACACCATGCCCAGACTCTCTCTCCCTCCAGACCCAGCCCTACCATGGAATATGGAGGCAAGACCGACATCTAATGTTACAGTCCAGCCTTATTTCTCTTCTCGGCACCAACATAACAGAGGAACATGGCCATGGCCTTGACCTTGGACAGGGCACTTTTAACACCATCGATGGTGTTGCCTGTGTTCTAAATCCCTTGCAGTAGCAGTCCCCACTACCTTGGCACCAGGGGATGGTTTTGTGGAAGACCGTTTTTCCCTGGACGAAGGAGGGAGGGGATGGTTTCCAGGATGATTCAAGTGCATTACATTTATTGTGCACTTTATTTCTATCGTTGTTACATCAGGTCCACCTCAGATCATCGGGCATTAGATCCTGGAGGTTGGGAATCCCTGCCTCACCCCTGCCTTTGAGGATCAAGTCAACTACTTTATGCATGACACTTGATCTGGTGCCTACCATACAGTGATCTTCCAATAAATGGCAGATTTTTTCCTTCTGTTACTTCTCCCTTTAAACTCACTTCCTCATTCTTAGCCATCCGATGAAGAGTATTTCATTTCTGACTCGTTCATTTTACTCTCCATGTTTCCCATGATGGAACTGAGTGTGAAATGCCCAAGTCTGCCTCTAGTTTTTCCCCTTCTCCTATCCTTCCTGTTGATATCCGGGCCTACTTGTCTACTTGATCGTTTAATTTCACCATCATGGAATCTTTGGTGCATTGCATTTGAAATTCGACTTTGAGCACTTAAGCTTAACAGCCTTCCAAGATCCATGTGGTCCTTGAGCTCTGGCACAGGGTATGTTTATTCAGGTCCACAGTGAGTGAAATTTAAGGTTAAACCTCCACTCTCATTAAATGACTTTATCTGTAAACTTGTACTTCTAGATCAGGAGGTATGAAAGTGAAGGAGCTGTGCAATTTTAATAAAAACTGTAACAAAATGACAGTCCATCCAGCACCAGGGCCAGTAGGCGCTCTGAAGCTCTGAGCCTTTTAGAAGCATCAAAGAGTTCTGTGTTCAGCTGCCTCTCTTGTTAATTAGGGATTAACTTGAACACGTCTCACTGAGTTGATTATTCATATGGACTTTTTTCAGTTAGATATCTTATACATTGTTTTATTAAAAAAAAAAAAAAACAATGAAAAGTGAAAGTGAAGTCGCATAATTGTGTCCAACTCTTTGTGACCCCATGGACTGTAGCCTGCCAGGCTTCTCAGTCCATGGGATTTTCCCGGCAAGAATGCCAGAGCACGTTGCCGTTTCCTTCTCCAGGGGATCTTCTCAACCCAGGAATGAAACCCAGGTCTCCTGCATTGCAGGCAGACTTTTTACCATCTGAGTCACCAGGGAACACCCCCCCCCAAAAAAAAAAAAAAAAACACATAATAACTAAAGACGATTAAATATCTTAGCAGCCCTGAATATCCCTAGGAAGGTGAACGAGATACTGACACTTCAGTAATACCAGAAAGAATGAAAATTTTAAAATAAATATGCATTAATTTAAAACGTCTGCCATAACTTTAACATACTAAAATTTTATTAACTATATTCTGTGCATGCATGCTCGGAGAAGGCAATGGCACCCCACTCCAGGGTTCTTGCCTGGAGAATCCCAGGGACAGGGGAGCCTGGTGGGCTGCCGTCTATGGGGTCACACAGAGTCGGACACGACTGAAGTGACTTAGCAGCAGCAGTGCATGCTTGCTAAGTTGCTCAGTCATGTCTTACTCTTTGGGACCCTATGGACTGTAGCCCTCCAGGCTCCTCTCTCCATGGGATTCTCCAGGCTAGAAATCCTGGAGTGGGTTGCCATTTCCTTCTCTGGGGATCTTCCCGACTCAGGGATTGAACCTGAGTCTCTATGTCTCCTGCATTGGCAGGTGAGTTCTTTACCACTAGCACCACCTGGGAAATTTTATTAACTATATTCTGTAGTATTCAGTAAAATTCTGATGGCAAAGTATAACCAAGTCCAAAATAGGATTTTTCTTGTAAGGGTCTAAAGAAGTTCAAGCCACTCTGGGATTTAAATTATGATTTAGATTAAGAATTTTCCTTCTAATTGAGCTGTAGGTTATACACAATGTTGTGTTAATTTCTGCTGTACAGCAAAGTGATTCAGTTATCAGTTCAGTTCAGTCGCTCAGTCATGTCCAATTCTTTGCGACCCCATAAACCACAGCACGCCAGGCCTCCCTGTCCATCACAAACTCCTGGAGTTTACCCAACCTCATGTGAGTTGGTGATGCCACCCAATCATCACATCCTCTGTCGTCCCCTTCTCCTCCCACCCTCAGTCTTTCCCAGCATCAGGGTCTTTTCAGAGGAGTCATTTATAAATATATATATATTCACATACTTTCTTTTTTTATAATATTCTTTTCCATTATGCTTTATCGTGAGATTTTCAGCATAGTTCCCTGTTCTGTACAATAGGACCTTGTTGTATATCCATTCAATATATAATAGTTTGCATCTGCTAATCCCAGACTCCCAATTCATCCTTCCCCTACAGTTTCTGCCCCTTGGCAACCACATATCTGCTCTCTATGTCTGGGAGTCTGTTTCATAGTTCATTTGTGTCATATTTTAGATTCCATATGTAAGTGATATCATATGATATTTGTCTTTCTCTTTCTGACTTACTTCACTTAGTATAATAATCTCTAGGCTTATCCATGTTGCTGCAGATGACATCATTTCATCTTTTTAATGACTGAGTAGAATTCCCCTGTATATACATACCACATCTTCTTTATTTATTCATCTGTTGATCGACATTTAGGTTATTTCCATGTCTTGGCTATTGTGGATAGTGCTGTGAACACAGGGTTGCATGTATCTTTTCAAATTAGAGATTTGTCTGATTATATACTCAGGAGGCGGATTGCTGGATCAACATGAATTTTCAAGTTGTACAGACCCAGAGTGCCCAGCATAGTGGATGAAAATAGACTTGAATTCCCACCAAGTTGATCACTGCAAAATTGCAGAGCCCTCAGAATAAAGAGACGGAGAAGGCAATGGCAACCCACTCCAGTACTCTTGCCAGGAAAATCCCATGGACAGAGGAGCCTGTTGGGCTGCAGTCCATGGGGTCGCTAAGAGTCGGACACAACTGAGCGACTTCACTTTCACTTTTCCCTTTCATGCATTGGAGAAGGCAGTGGCAACCCACTCAAGTGTTCTTGCCTGGAGAATCCCAGGGACGGGGGAGCCTGGTGGGCTGCCGTCTATGGGGTCGCACAGAGTCGGACACGACTGAAGCGACTTAGCAGCAGCAGAATAAAGAGAAAGTGCTAAACTGTCTAGGGCAGAGGGGCACAGGAGAGGTTTTAGAAAATCAAGAAGCAGAAAATTACTCCTCAAAGGTAACACCAGAAGCTAGAAAACAATAGAAAAATACCTTTAGATTTTAAGAAAAATTATTTCCAACCAAGAATTATATACTTAGTCACACTACCAGTTCAGTGTGAGGGAAAAAGAAAACTTTTTCAGATACACATAGTCTCAAAAAAAAAGGTACTTTCCATGCCACCTTCCTCAGAATCTACCAAACTAAAAGAGTTTACTTGAAAAATAGAAAGTCATAGTACACAAGGAATAGAGATTCCAGCACAGAGAAGGAGCCCAAAAATGATCATGGCAGGAGGTGCCAAGAAGGCAACAGGCCATAGAGAGTAGCCCCCAGAGGAACGATTCAGAAGGTTGTAGGAGAGATTTGTTCAAGTAGGTGATGTTGATAGGAAACCCAATATGTTTTGATGTATTGAGAGAGAAGTATTTGAGGCTGAACAATCTCTTAAGTACAAAAAGACTAAGCAAACAAATAACAAGATAGTTATTAGCACCAGAGAAATCACACCTATTGTGCAAGGGGAAAACATGGCCTACTACATGGCCCTAGATGTCAGTAGTGTTTAGAGAGTAAAAGAGCTGGCTTAAAACTAAATATTAAAAGAACTAAGATCATGGTATCCAGCCCCATTACTTCATGGCAGATAGAAGGGGAAGAAGTGGAAGTAGTGACAGAGGTCCTTTTCTTGGGCTCTAAAATCACTGCAGATGGTGACTGCAGCCATGAAATCAGAAGCCAATTGCTTCTTGGCAGGAAAGCTATGACAAACCTAGACGTTGTGCCTGAAAAGCAGAGATGTTACTCCACCAACAAAGGTCCATATAGTCAAGGCTATGGTCTTCCCAGTGGTCACGTATGGTTTGAGAGCTGGACTGTACAGAAGGCAGAGTGCCGAAGAACTGATGCCTTCAAACTGTGGTGCTGGAGAAGACTCCTGAAAGTCCCCTGGACAGCAAGAAGATCAAACCAGTCGATTTTAAGGGAAATCAACGCTGAATGCTCGTTATAAGGTCTGATGGCCAAAGCTAAAGCGCCAGTATTTTGGTCATCTGATGCTCACAGCCAACTCATTGGAAAAGTCTCTGATGCTGGGAAAGATTGAGGGCAGAAGGAGAAGAGGGCATCGGAGGATGAGATGATTAGATGGCATCACTAATGCAATGGACATGAACTTGGTCAAACTTCGGGAGTTGGTGAGGGACAGGGAGGCCTGGAGTGCTGCAGTCCATGGGATCACAGTCAGACCCAACTGGGCAACCGAACAAAACAACAGTAACATGAAATACTAATCTAGCCACAGTTATGAGAGTAGTGGGAAGAGATACACATATGTGGAGGAGGTTAAATCCTCATCTTTCTTAGTGGAAGGGCAACAAACACCTGAACATTCAAAAGTGAAGAAAGTAGCTAAGTAGACAAGTTCTTTGTACAGGGATAAGCACTAAGGAAATTGACTAAGAGATGAAAGGTATCACCTAATGAAAAAGCTTATATAACCTACCTGGCTCTTTAATCTATGTGCATATCTAGATTTGATTAAAATAAAAAGTGAACTAAAAATTATTATAGTAGCAAAAGTCCCTGCTAAGGTCCTCATTTTTAAGTTTTAATCAATTCTAATGAATAATTTACCCTATTATATGAACCTGTTAGGTAGACCCAATCAAAGAAGAGCCTGTGGTCCACAAAGTTTCAGTTCATCTTCCTGAGATCCAAAAACTAGAGAAAAGGGAACCTTCCAAATGTCCCTTGAAATCTGGGCTTTCACCATTTCTCCTGTGAATTTTATGGCTAGATTAACTGTGGAATCTGCCCTTGTTCCAAGTACTCTCCACCAAACCCAGCTCTTACCAGAATTTATTTGCTTGGATTTGGGTGAGATAATAAAAGCTCTACCATCCAGCATGTAATAAGTTCCCCAGGAGGCTGCTTCTACATTCTGCCTTGCTCATGGATGCACCATCTTGACCACGATGTTTTCTGGTTTCATAAGGACTATTAGATAGCTAAAATTAATACGATGCCTAATATAGGCTAGATAGGACTAGTTTCTGCTCATCAGCAATAATTCTATGAGAAATAGTAGAACCCTGATCATTTGACTTGAATTTTTTTTAAGATACAGTGAAAAATTTTAAGTCCTTAAGTTATATCTGCACACATGTATAAATAAATTCACAAGAGAAACATTGGCAAAGTAATTCAAGTCTGTTTAATATTTAGAGATATAATATTATACCCCCGTAAGTAATATTATAAATAATTCGCTGTTGTTAAGATATTTCCACAAGCTGTCTGACAGAGTTTTTGAGGCAAATCCCTATATAGTATGATAATCATCTTAGAAGACTTTACTTACCTCAATTTGCTACCAACAGATTAATCTGGAGAGCCAGATACTTTGCTATAATAATATTCTGACTGTTAACAGACAAGTGTTTATAGATCAGAACTTGGAGCCTATTTCTTTATGATAGTATGATAATCATCTTAGAAGACTTTACTTACCTCAATTTGCTACCAACAGATTAATCTGGAGAGCCAGATACTTTGCTATAATAATATTCTGACTGTTAACAGACAAGTGTTTATAGATCAGAACTTGGAGCCTATTTCTTTATGATCAAAACATAAAACTGTTAGCTAAACATTTACCTACATTATAACAGGATTACAGAACTTTCAAGATTGACAGGACCTTAATTACCAGTCAGCTCCAATAATGGGAACGCTGCTATTTATTGAGAGTTTTATCATGTGCAAGACACTGTACTGGGAATTTTAGAGTATTATTTCTAACTTTCATAATGCTGCAAGGCTAAGTGTAGTAGGCAGAATATCACTCCCCTAAAAGTGTCAGCATCTTAATCCCCAGAAGCTGTGAAGATGTTCAGCAAAGGGGAATTAAGATTGCAGATGGGTTTAGCCTTGCTTGTCAGCTCACCTTAAAGTGGGGAAATTATCCTGGATAATCCAGGTGAGCCCAGTGTAATTATAGGGTCCTTAAAAGTGGAAAAGGGAGAAAGATGAATAGGCCAGAGTGATACAGTGAGAGCCTAAACCCTCTGTTGCTGGCTTTAAAGATGGAGTAAGGGGGCTACAAGCCAAGGAATGCAGACAGCCTCTAGAAGCTAGCTAAGGCAAGGAGACAGATTCACCCCTTGCATCTCTGACACCTCAATTTTAGCCCTTTGAGACTTATGTCAGATTTTTAATCTCTGAAAGTGTAAGATAAGACATCTGTGTTCCTTTAAGCTACTGAGTTTATAGTCGTTTGTCATGGTAGCAATAGTAAACTAATAAAGTAAGCATTATTGTCTCGAGTTTTCAAATGATAAAAATAAAGTTCAAAGACTGAGTAACTTCTCTACAGGCTTGGAACCTAGGACAGTGTGATTCCCAGATTTCCCAAGAGTGAATGCTGACATTTCGCTTGCAGTTGTAGCTGACATTTATTGAACACCAAGTCTGGAAAATCCCATGGACGGAGGAGCCTGGCAGGCTGCAGTCCATGGGGTCACTAAGAGTTGGACACGACTGAGCGACTTCACTTTCACTTTTCACTTTCTGGCATTGGAGAAGGGAATGGCAACCCACTCCAGTGTTCTTCCCTGGAGAATCCCAGGGACGGGGGAGCCTGGTGCGCTGCCATCTATGGGGTCGCACAGAGTCAGACAGGACTGAAGCGACTTAGCAGCAGCAACCAAGAGTGAGGCAGGCCCTGGTCTCAGATCTCCACCATGCTATCTCATCCTTAACAACAACTTATGAGGGACGTGGTGTTACCCTCATTTCTTACAGGACAGAGTTGGGGCTGAGAGGGGTCACAGAGAGTGATGAAGGCAGGGTTTAAATCTGTGCTGTCAGACTCTAATGCCCACACTGTCCATCCCAACACCACTTTGCCTTCTTGCAGATGAACAAGAAAACTGAGTGCCAACTGGCTGACTCTCACGAGGTCACACATCAACGTGGGGCTAGAACCCACGTTACCTCCTGCCTCCCTAAGGCTTCCTCTTCTGGAAGAGTGTACTTAATGTGGAAATACAGGTGGGGAAAAAAAAGACCTGAGATAAAGATACTCTAGAGAGCAAAGGGCACATTTGCTGTCTACTTCTTGTTGGTGAAGTTCAGTTTTCTGAGGAACTTTACACCTATCCCAAATCATTTCTGTCACAAATAATTGTACAGCTCCCAGGTAGCTCTCCTGTCCATAAGGAAGTGGTTAGAGGCTCATTAACATTATCTCTTACCTTAGAGGAAGCTTCTCATTAGGTTAAATGAGTTAAAAGATGATCACCATGACTACGTAGCTCTAGCTGGGTCACAGATGACCCGCCCTCAACCCTGTGTTTCCTCTGGCAGACCCTGCAGAGAAAAGGCCCAAGAGGTTGAAAGAGCTGCGCTCCTATTGTCTGTCACTTTTACACATAATCTATGTCTTATCACACAAACAGCACTTATCATGCAAGTTAAACAGATTTAAATTTCAGCAAAATTGAGTGTCACCACATGTGCTTCTGCCAGATCTATATAATTCTTCAGAGGTTTCCAGAAACATGAACCAAGCCATTTACGCTTCATAGGAACAGATTATATCATTTGAAATCCTCAATAAAAATGCAGTCTCATATTCTACAGATGGATGTCATTTAATTAAAATATGTATTTAAAATGCAAAGGACTACATTAATTCTGTACTGTGGCTGAGATTTTAATTGCACTTGAGTTAGGAAATTGTGAGTTAATGTTCCCCTGGCATCTCTCATTCAGCCTCTTAGAACAGATGTATTGTGATCCAAAGAGGCTTTCAATATGTTTTCACACGCGGTACGTGTAGGGACGGCTTTGCAATGCAAAGGTGGCAGGCATCATACAAACAAGGAGATGGTTCCACAAGGGGCGAGCAGCACAGCCTGTGGCCACTTCCCCTGGTTCCTCCACTTAATCACGTGGCCCCCAGATAATCACTCCCTGCCCGTGTGCCTCATCTGACTCCCCAGCATCAAATATCCCCAAAAGGTTGTCATGGGCTCCCTTTTAAGAGGGTGGGGTCTGCAATATTTAAATGGCTTAGGAATTTATTTTTGAAAAAGCAAATTTATGAATGTCTTTCAGGTTTAGAGCATGTTGGGGGCCTTAGTCACTAAGTTGTGTCCGACTCTTCGCTACCCCATGGACTATAGCCCACCAGACTCCTCAGTCCATAGGATTCTCCAGGCAAGAATACTGGAGTGGGTTGCCATTTCCTACTCCAAGGGGATCTTCTCAACCCATGGATCAAACCTACATCTCCTGCATTCTGGGAGGATTCTTTACCACTGAGCCACCAGGGAAGCCCCTTAGCGCATACTCTGTTTAGTAAATGCTAATTGACCTCCAGGAAGATCATCAGCCCCCTAAGTACTGTAGTGGTATAATAAACAACAAAGTATGTTCCATGTGGAAAACAGGAATTTTGAACTCTTAGGGACATCTCTTTAGACTACAGACAATCCAGGGGCAAAAGAAATGCCAGCAATCATTCTGACAAGTAAAGTAAGGAATTTAAAGAAGGTGACAAATAACAGAGGCCATGGGCCCCAAACTGGGATAATTGGTGTCAAGGATTTGGGGAAAAGACGGATTTTTATACTTAAATTATTAGAAAGAAATTTGTGATATTAAAGTATCCAAAAAAGAAAGAAAGAGATGAGAATTCCCATGGAGGGAAAAAGGAGGATGAAATTGACGCCAACCCTTCCATCCCTTCAGTCAACAGCCTGCTCTGTGCCCAGGCCTGGGGGAGGGTGTTCAGTGGTGAACAGAGGATCGGGGGTTTAGTTGATCTGTGGTCTTAAAGCTTAGTGAGGCTGTTAGCTACATAAGACAGGAATGCAGATACATGGTTAAATTATGCAGAGGGTTGTGTTTAAACACAGTCACCTAGGAAATACTGAAGATTATGGAGAAAGGAAGAAAGAGGTAGCTCGACTTAAAGGGATGAATGTTAAGAATAAGTTTAGAAATAGCATCCTGTCTTATATATTTTATGAGACTGTTTTTATTATGTATGTATGCCCCTGTGAAATCTTTTTAATTAAAATCTGCAACTCTAATATAAGAGAATATATGAGAAAGAACACGTTGTTAGGGAAATCGGCAATATATAAATCTCTGAGGAAGAAAATAAATTCAAAACTCTTAGAAAAAAGGCAGTAAAAGAACCAATCATAGGACTCAGGTCTTCTGGCTCCTAATCTAGTTTTTTATTTCAGAATACAATACAGTCTCCCTGATGCTAACTTTCTATATTAGAAAGAGAAAGCTAGCTAAGTTGAAGAAACAAACTTTTTTCTCTCGGGCTTTTATCAGTCCACACTTCACTGTTTCAAGATTGTCAGCCACAGAACCAACAACAGCCACCAAAAGGAAGACTCCAGTTTCTAAATGGCCTTCTCCAGACTCATCTTTCTTAAAAACAACCTGTGGAGCAGCTCGTTTAAGGCTGAAAAGAGAACCTAGGCTTTAACTGTGCAGTCCTTTGTGAGCTTCAGTGGTTATAAGCCCCAGAGAAATGAAATGCAATGATGTGCCTCCGAGCCCCAGGCCTGGCGTTTTAATTCTGCAGGGGAGATAAGGTATAGAGGACCTTGGCTGGTGGAGAAACATGATCGTCAGGATTAATGTGCAAGACTTGACTAGTAAAAGATTGGTTTCTCTTTATTGTTTTAGAGGACTAACGGGGCTTCAGAGTTGTTGATTTTTTAAAAATTATTCCCAGCTCGTATCAGGACTCATGTAAATCATGAACATCTATAAAATTTTATGAAGATTGTTTTCTTTAATTGTTGTAAGATAGAGAAAGGAGGGAGATGAAGGAAGGGGGAGAGAGGGAAGAAGGGAGGAAGGAAAGGAGCACACTTTCTTAGGGCAGGATGTTTGCACAACCTAATTGAAAACAAACTTTTTTTATAAAGGAGTTATTGCCTCCTTAAAGTGCTGAATTACCCTGTGAAAGATGCAACTTGGAGGCAGAGAGGAGTACCTCAGGCAGTTCTAAGGAGACAGTTCATTATAGGAGTGTTCAGCTGGCTCTGTGTGCACCCTCTTCCTTGTTTGTGTTTACTCAGCCTGGGTGGGGGGGGGTGAGGGGGGGGGGTGGGGGGGGTGGGGGGGGTAGGATGGCCTGCTTATCACAGCTCATCTCAGTGAGTTTACATCACTTTCTGAGCTTCCTTGGGCATCCCTCCTGTCTTCACTGAAGTGAGTAGGGCATGGTTACCAAAGAAGCTCTGAGTTATTCTGTCCATTTAAAAATGTTCTTCCTTTCTCTTTGACTTCCTGCTGTGTCCCCACCAAAACCTCCCTAGCAGTCTCCATTTGTAGCTTATTCTGTAGTCATCCCTTGGTTCATCTGCACAGATGCATCCTGAGCTAATTAGAAAGCTACCATCTTTGTTCCCATTTTATAGGTAGAAAAGCTGAAGCAAAAAAGTGTGAATTCTGCTTTGCCAGTGTCTGAGCTGGGCTATTAATCTTGGAGCCTCGTTACTTTTCATCAAACTAAAGCCATTTTACTCTGTTTCTCTTTTCTCTTTTCAAATCCTATATTTCTCATCCTTTCAGCACCCCTCATCGTACATGATGAATCTGTGCGTCTGTGATTCCCTCTTCCTCATATGACAGATTTTTACCTGTCATTTGTCTGTAGCGCTTTAATTTCCTTCTCCAAAATCCTTTTTGATGATTCTCAGGCATGTGTTCTTAATTTCTGGATTAGAAAATCCTTTGTCTCTCTTATTTAAGTTGCTTCCTTACCTAATAAAAGAAGTATAATGACATTTTATTAATTTTTTTAACTTCTTATTTTGTATTGGGTAGAGCCTATTAATAATGTGATAGTTTCAGATGAACATGTGTATGTATGTATTCTCCCCCAGACATTTTAACAATCTTGAAATATCAGAATCGCTCAAGTTCAAAGCATGTTTGAAAGCATACTGTGGTAGGATGTGCAGAGGGGATGTTATTCATGTGTCTTCATGTTTAAATAAAGCAAATCTTAGATGAACACCACAAATGCAAAATTTTAGGGATTCACTGTAATAGGGGAATTCTTGTGTTTCTTGTGTATTATGGATTGTTTGAATTGCAGAGAATAAGGAAGGGCTGGAAATGTCATACTCACAAAAGTGAATTTGGCTTCCCCCTGTTTTTACCTTTGACCTCTGACTGTTCTATTGTGTTTCGGCTTTGCCAGCTGCTTTGCCTTCCATCCATCTTCTCCAGTAGGCCTCCCCTATTGAGAAGACAAAAAGACACAATCAATTAGCTGGAGCGTCACAATGGTTACAGGTTTAGACAAGGATTCATAAATCATGTGTTCTATTGAATTTATCCAATAGTTAATTTCTATTGGCTAAATGGAAAATTTATCTTGTTTAATTTACTAGATCAGTGAAGCGCTATCTCATGAGGCCATCAGGGAAGATACTCATTCATTCAGTAAATATTTATGGATCAACTTGGTTTAACAAATAACAGAGTACTGGCTCTGTGGTAGGGCCCTGAGGACATGAATAAACACGACCCACCCTCAGCCTGCAGGGGATTTATAAGTCATGGAAAAGATGGGCATGAAAGTAATTATACCATATTGTGATTCGGCACCTGTGGGGTAAACACAACATACTATGGGAATATATAAAGAACACATTTTAAAGGAGAATATAAATATCAGAGAAGGCTTTCTGGAGAAGGCAGCAGCTGATCTGAGGCTTAAATGATTAAATAGTAATTGGCCAGACAGAAGGGCCTTTTAGGAGGAGAAACCAAGAAGGGAAGGGGAGGGGAGGAGAAAAGACTATGAAGTGGAATAAAATATGGTGAGTTCAGAGTAATTCACTTATTCCAAAGGGCTGGAACACGAAGTTCACTGTAGGGGAGCAACAAACCATGAAACTGGAGATAGGAGCAAAGACCAGTGGGGATTTTATTTGGAAGACACTGTCATGATATTGAAATATTTTAGATATGGAGAGTCTAAAATATTAGACTTTTAAGAGAGGGAGAGGGTGGGATGATTTGGGAGAATGGCATTGAAACATGTATAATATCATATATGAAACGAATCGCCAGTCCAGGTCGATGCATGATACTGGATGCTTGGGGCTGGTGCGCTGGGATGACCCAGAAGGATGGTACGGGGAGGGAGAAGGGAGGGGGGTTCAGGATGGGAAATACATGTATACCTGTGGCTGATTCATTTTGATGTATGGCAAAACCAGTATAATATTATAAAGTAATTAACCTCCAATTAAAATAAATAAATTTATATTTAAAAAAAAATTTTTTTTAAGAGTACACACAGCTATTAATTATCAAGGACACGCAGCTATTACGAAGTGGTGGACCAGACTTTGAACTTACTTAGCTTGCCTCTACAATCTGTGCTTTTGGCCACCGCACGGTTGTACAGCACACAGAGAGCTCTCTGATGCACGCATAGCAGACACACAGTAAAGCATCAGGAAGACAAAGCCCAGAATGACCTGCTGATACCTGAGACACTGAGGATGTTCAGACACAGAAAACAGGAAGTGGATACGCCCACAGTTGGTAAAGTGGTAAAGGTCATTAATAGAAAGCACAACTGCTCTTTCTCTTTTATTTCTTTCTTACTTAGAGAAGGGACTGTTCTCCAGACTAAAGGGCGAAAGGGCAGGACAGCTCGTGGTAAGAGACAGTTGTGAGAAAAGCATCAGATGGCATCTTGTTATCTGGCACCCCATTATCTTTGGGGTGTTTAAGGAAATTGAGGGAAATGTGGAACATGTAAAATATGACAGAACACCAGATTGCAGCAGATATGCCTTTTCATGGTTTTGGCACTCCAGGTGGGATGTGGGATCTTAGTTCTCCAACCAGGGACGGAACCTGTGCCCCCTGCAGTGCAAGCACAGCATCCTGGCAATTACCACAGAAGGGAATTCCCAGACTTGCCAATTCTTAGAACAGTGAGTGTTAAAGAAATTCTAGACACCATAGACAAGAAGTTGACAATGATGCCTAAAACCGATATGATTGTTGGCACCTAGAAAAGGTTGAGTGCCAGGAGTCAGTGTGGTTTCACAGGAGTTAAAGAAGAGCATCATAGCTGCCCAAGGGCCACCAAAAGATACTGGACAGGATCTGTAGAGGAGAGAATGGGGCCCTGTGCATGTCTTTGTGTATTAGCGGGCAGAGACAAATCTAGCCACAATCTCAAACGCATATGCTTAATTTCCAAATAGATGTGAATATGTTCTTCAACTTAGCTCTGTGTTTATCAAACCAAGATTTACCACTATCATATTGTTATTTCCCCGAAAATGAAATTCTATTAGTCCAACAGGGGGAAATGGGAAAATTTTTAAATGTTCCTCACTTTTTAAAAGTGGGTGTTCTAGCAAACGAAGCAACTGACAAAGAATGAATCTCAAAAATATACAAGCAACTCCTGCAGCTCAATTCCAGAAAAGTAAATGACCCAATAAAAAAATGGGCCAAAGAACGAAACGGACATTTCTCCAAAGACATACAGATGGCTAAAAAACACATGAAAAGATGCTCAACATCACTTATTATCAGAGAAATGCAAATCAAAACCACAATGAGGTACCATCTCACGCCAGTCAGAATGGCTGCTACCCAAAAGTATGCAAACAATAAATGCTGGAGAGGGTGTGGAGAAAAGGGAACCCTCTGACACTGTTGGTGGGAATGCAAACTAGTACAGCCACTATGGAGAACAGTGTGGAGATTCTTAAAAAACTGGAAATAGAACTGCCATATGACTCAGCAATCCCACAGATGGGCATACACACCGAGGAAACCAGAACTGAAAGAGACACATGTACCCCAATGTTCATCGCAGCACTGTTTATAATAGCCAGGACATGGAAGCAACCTAGATGTCCATCAGCAGACGAATGGACAAGAAAGCTGTGATACATACACACAATGGAATATTGCTCCGCCATTAAAAACATTTGAATCAGTTCTGATGAGGTGGATGAAACTGGAGCCTATTATACAGAGTGAAGTAAGCCAGAAAGAAAAATACCAATATAGTATATTAACACATATAGAGATGGGAGGGGCTCCCTGGTGGCTCAGAGGTTAAAGCATCTGCCTGGAATGCGGGACACCCTGGTTCGATCCCTGGGTCAGGGAAGATCACCTGGAGAAAGAAATGGCAACCTACTCCAGTACTCTTGCCTGGAGAATCCTATGGAGGGAGGAGCCTGGTGGGCTACAGTCCACGGGGTTGCAAAGAGTCGGACACGACTGAGTGACTTCACTAGTGTCAGTATAGAGATGGGAATACCAGACCACCTGACCTGCCTCTTGAGAAACCTATATGCAGGTCAGGAAGCAACAGTTAGAACCGGACATGGAACAACAGACTGGTTCCAAATAGGAAAAGGAGTATGTCAAGGCTGTCTATTGTCACCCTGCTAATTTAACTTCTAGGCAGAGTACATCATGAGAAACGCTGGGTTGGAAGAAGCACAAGCTGGAATCAAGATTGCTGGGAGAAATATCAATAACCTCAGATATGCAGATGACACCTCCCTTATAGCAGAAAGTGAAGAAGAACTAAAAAGCCTCTTGATGAAAGTGAAAGAGGAGAGTGAAAAAGGTGGCTTAAAGCTCAACATTCAGAAAACGAAGATCATGACATCTGGTCCCATCACTTCATGGGAAATAAATGGGGAAACAGTGGAAACAGTGTCAGACTTTATTTTTTTGGGCTCCAAAATCACTGCAGATGGTGATTGCAGCCATGAAATTAAAAGACACTTACTCCTTGGAAGGAAAGTTATGACCAACCTAGATAGCATATTCAAAAGCAGAGGTATTTGTCAGCAAAGGTCCGTCTAATCAAGGCTATGGTTTTTCCAGTGGTCATGTATGGATGTGAGAGTTGGGCTGTGAAGAAGACTGAGCACTGAAGAATTGATGCTTTTGAACTGTGGTGTTGGAGAAGACTCTTGAGAGTCCCTTGGACTGCAAGGAGATCCAACCAGTCCATCCTAAAGGAGATCAGTCCTGGGTGTTCATTGGAAGGACTGATGTTGAAGCTGAAACTCCAGTACTTTGGCCACCTCATGCGAAGAGTTGACTCATTGGAAAAGACTGATGCTGGGAGGGATTGGGGGCAGGAGGAGAAGGGGACGACAGAGGATGAGATGGCTGGATGGCATCACTGACTCAATGGACGTGAGTCTGAGTGAACTCCGGGAGATGGTGATGGACAGGGAGGCCTGGCATGCTGCGATTCATGGGGTTGCAACAAGTCGGACACGACTGAGTGACTGAACTGAATTGAACACATATATATGGAATTTAGAAAGATGGTAACGATAACCCTATATGTGAGACAGCAAAAGAGACACAGCTGTAGAGAACAGTCTTTTGGACTCTGTGGGAGAAGGCGAGGGTGGGATGATTTGAGAGAATAGCATTGAAACATGTATATTATCATATGTGAAACAGACCACCAGTCCAGGTTCGTTGCATGAGACAGGGTGCTCAGGGCTGGTGCACTGGGATGACCCTGAGGGATGGGATGGGGTGGGAGAGGGGCTCAGGATAGGGGGAAAAAAAGTGGGTGTTCTGATGAATAGCCTATGAACAAAGAGATCTAAGCCTTTATGGGTCAGTATCTAGGTGATTTCTCCTAAACTTCATGCCTTCAACCTAGTTACCAAAGGGCTGGTGATCCAAAGTATACAGCCCAGAAGTAGCTGCACGTATAATATTCTCAGGGACATGGAGTATTTGGGGGATACCTCAGTGTTAAGCCAGAGCTTTTATATAATCATTGAAAACAGCTCCAGACGGAGTGACCTCGCTAAGTTAAGAAGTCTACTTTGTGGAGTCTGCATCTTCAATCTGTGATTTCTTTAGAAAATGGCAGAAATACCCATGGTAGTTTTCTGAAAATTTAGACAGCAAAATGATTCTGTGAAACATTTTCTAAGGGAGGATTGAATCTGCTTTGCCAGGGAATCTTGGCGTGCATTAGTCAGAATGAGAGCAATGTATGATTTTTTCACTACTCAGTAAATACCCCTAAAATGATCCTACTAAAATGATAAAGAGAAAGCAAGTTATTTGTTCCCAAGTAAATGTCATTTCTGTTACTTAAAAAGCTCTTCCTGCCACTTATCCCCATTCTGTAGGAGTTGTGCCATAGTTTAAACATTTGGCCTTTGTCCCTACTTTGACTGGCTCTGGAGGTTGCAGTGCAGTGGGACATTGTTTGCTAGTGACCAGATCCTTCCTGTTCAAGGGCTCTTACTGTCATTCAGTTGCTAAGTCGTGTCTAACTCTTTGCAATCCCCTGGACTGTAGCACGCCAAGCTCATCTGAGTTCCACTGTCTCCCAGAATTTGCTCACACTCATGTCCATTGAGTTGGTGATGCCATCCAACCACCTTATCCTCTGTCATTCCCTTCTCCTCCTGCCTTCAGTCTTTTCCGGCATCAGGGTCTTTTCCAATGAGTCAGCTCTTTGCATCAGGTGGCCAAAGTGTTGGAGCTTCAGCTTTAGCATCAGTCCTTCCAATGAATATATGAAGTTGATTTCCTTTAGGATTGGCTGGTTTGATCTCCTTGCAGTCCAAAGGACTCTCAAGAGTCTTCTCCAGCACCACAATTCGAAAGCATCAATTCTTTGGCATTCAGCCTTCTTTGTGGTCCAACTCTTCAAGGTCAGTGGTTTGCAAATAGCTATTCCAGCAGCAAGCTTGTCCTGCCAAACCTTAATAGGTAACGAGTGAAATTGGAGCTTCTCTGATGAAGGTGGAGGAGGGCAAAACTGAGAGATTAGATTAGGACTGCTACAGTAGAGCACATCTTGAGAATCCTTGCCTTAGTGGTTACAATGTGCCCTGCAAGGGTAGCCCAGGGGTTCTTGTGACTCTTCATCCCACTCCTTCCTACCCCAAATGTGCTCTGAGATCGGAGTCATCATAGCTCAAAAATATGAGTAGAAGGTTGTATTTATTCATCAAGGCTCAGTCAGGAAAACAGAAGTCATTATTTAGGGATTTCAGGCAAGAGGGAATTTAACACAAGGAATTCAGTGTTTTAAAGGTTGCTAAGAGGGCTTAGTTGGAAGGAAGCAAAGAGCAAGGAGAACTAGCAGGTGGCATGTGGGGAAATGAAGAGATACAGGAACCGCGCCAGTGGTTCCACCTGCCCGAAGCAGGGAGGCGGCTGTTGCGGGAGCAGTTCTGGATGCTGCTACGAGCCTCTTATTTGCCATCTGCCTGAGCATCTTTGTCCCACTGCAACGAGGGCAGGATGCCCTCCCTTTCCTTTTACCTTCCACATCTTTGGGGAGTGCCCCTCACCAGCAGAATCTAAACTCCAAACCCTGCTGGCCGGGAGTTGGAAAATGTCCTTCCTGTGCTTCCAGGAAACGGACTGGGGATGATGTCAAGATAACAACAGACAAGGGCACTGGGTATTTTCCCGCCTCACTTTCTACAGTAAATTTATTCTCAGGTGATATCAAATGGAACACAGTCCTAAGAACGCAAATAATACAGCCAGTCCCCCGTGGTGGTAAATAGAAAAACCATCTTTCCAAAATAAGCCCGATTCAGCTGTGTCAGCCTTAATAAAAGATCCGACTTGTCATTGTCTTTATGTGCATATTGAAATAATTTATAATGCAGTTTCAGTCTCTTCAAGTGAAATCGCAGTTCCTATCATTTCAGGTCAAAATTTCAGAGTCTCTGTGGGTTCATCATCATTGCTCCCTTATCTGTGCCACAGGGATACACACTCCGGTGTGTTTCTTCTGTCTCCTCATAATGTCTTTGGTAGAAGGGGAAATAAACTGTAACCATGAAATAAATGCTGATTCAAAATATAAATATGACCTTTCAGACCCAATTGAGTAAGGCAGACCTGATCTCTCAAAAACACAGTTTCAAAGCTTTGTTGAACATCCGTTTGAAGTCCTAAGATAACACCCAAGTTCACTTGGCTATAGAATCAAGCACTAGGGACATACTTGTCTTGAAAAGAGAGATCCCTGTCATTTCCCCTTCAAAATAAGGTGAGAAACACTGCTTGATCTTCTCCCACGCTGCTGCTGAGAGTCATTCCATGCTTTCCCACCAAACTCCCACCTCCTCTTGCCTAAAAGGCCACCTTTTATTGGATTTGCAACTCTGGGGAAAATCATTCTCCCCCTTTTTGTGGGTAAAAAGATCAAATTTAAGCCTGCCACCCTAATCCCTTTTTCCTCCTACACGTCTCCACCGATTTGAACTTTGAGAGAATTTTGCTATGTTCTCAGACGTTGGCAGTTTCTTATTTGAAGGTCAAAAATGTCATGAGCTGATACAGTTTGAATGTCTTACTATCTCAACATGTCATTTCCTTTCTGTCCCTTAGCCACAGGTACAACTAAGCCTACAGATGTCTAGTTTCTGCAAGCGCTTCCCTGGTGGCTCAGATGGTAAGGAATCTGCCTGCAATGCAGGTAACCCAGGTTCAATCCCTGGGTCAGGAAGATCCCCTGGCGAAGGGACTGGCTACCCACTCCAGTATTCTTGCCTGGAGAATTCCCTGGACAGAGGAGCCTGGCAGGCTACAGTCCATGGGGTTGCAAAGAGTTGGACACCTGAGCAACTAACACATACTTTATCTTGATGAGTAAAGATATGCGTCTAGGAATTTCACTCTTTCGGGGTTCCTTCTTGAAGTCCAGCAATAATCACTTAGATTTACTGAGCACTTACTATATCCTGAACATTGTTATGAAAGTTTTATGTATTTTATATCATTGAATCCTTACAGTGTCCTTTGGAGGCTGAAACAGTAACTGCACTGACTCAGAGTTTTCACAGTTTGCCCACGGTTATTCAGCTGAATTGAGTCAAGTGGTTGAGTCAGAATTTAACCACTACTTACTGAGGCTAAACATAGGTAGTCAACCCCAAAGAAATGTAAGAAATGTTGTGGTAGCTAGAAAAATCAAGTTTACAATTAATAT
Organism: Ovis aries; assembly: GCF_016772045.2. Classification (NCBI taxonomy): domain Eukaryota; kingdom Metazoa; phylum Chordata; class Mammalia; order Artiodactyla; family Bovidae; genus Ovis; species Ovis aries. The sequence continues at coordinate 99,327,490 of NC_056057.1, forward strand.
GAGAACCATATTCTTTTACTTAGTAAAATAAAATGATTTAGATTTTCAGACAGTATCCTGAAATTATATGATGACCTGATAAATGATTACTTCTCTGTATAGCTTATCCTTAATGGTCATAAAAACAGATTATTCTTTTGGTTTTTAGAAAGTTAATTCTGGAAGCATCTCCTTGAACTGTTAATCATCCTAGGAATTATGTGGCAAGACTGGAATGGGTGCGTGAACAGTATTCATGTGTTACTAATGCATAATGACTGAAATATGGCTGTGTATTATGAACCTTCACAAGGCATTAGTCAGTAGGTACATGGCATCCATTCATCATTTTAGCCTGCACAGGGAGTATCTGACACAAGAGAAATTAAAGGGGAACTACTGAACTGTTATCTTTACCCCATCCTAGGAAAGTGGCCACATTTATCCTCACAGAGTAGAAATACTCTTAGCAAGATTTACACCTGCAAACCCTGCACTGTGTGTTAGCGAGTTGCTTCTCTCTGTATATCTTACTTCCAGCCTCCTTCCTAGGGAGCTGTCATCAGCGACGCAGCTAGTCTTGGTGATTGTGTGCTTGGTGGCTGAGTCAACTGTGTCTTGCAGTTAAGTCAGTTGTCCGTGTGTTTTCCACATAGCAATAGGATCAGAGTGACCAGTGCTTATAATTTTACCTATTTTCTCTACAATGACAGTAGCTCATCAGATTTTGGCATTAAATGTATCAGTTCGGTTCAGTCCAGTCACTCAGTCATATCCGACTGCTTGCTACCCCATGGACTGCAGCACACCAGGCCTCCCTGTCCATCACCAGCGCCCCGAGCTTACTCAAACTCATGTCCATTGAGTCGGTGATGTCATTCAACCGTCTCATTCTCTGTTGTCCCTTTCTCCTCCCACCTTCAATCTTTGCCAGCATCAGGGTCTTTTCAAATGAGTCAGTTCTTCGCATCAGGTGGCCATAGTATTGGAGTTTATTAAATGTATAAAGCTAGTTGAATTGTTCCTTTACCTGAAGCTATAGATAAAGGAGAAGGATACTGAGTTTTTGTCATTTTTTTCATTCAGCACATCTTTATTAAATATATAATAGTTTAGAAGCGGTGGTAATAGTAATTGATTTGCTTCCCTGGTGGCTCAAACAGTAAAGAATCTGCCTGCAGTGCAGGAGATGTGGGTTCAGTCCCTGGGTCAGAAAGATCCCCTGGAGAAGGGAATGGCAGTGCACTCCAGTATTCTTGCCTGGAGAATTCCATGGACAGAGGAGCCTGGCAGGCTACAGGCATGGGGTCATAAAGAGTTGGGCACAACTGAGTGACTAACATGCACAATAGGAATCACCATATATTAAGGACTATTCTTAATATATAAACTATTCTAAGTGTTTATATATTTTCTCATTTGCTATTAAGAATCTCATGAGGAAGGTATGAGGATTCTCTTTTACAAGTAGAGAATCTGATATGGAGAAGTTCACCCAAATGGTATATGAGAATTTGAACTCAGATTTGTCTGTCTCCAAAGGGTACCATCTTGTTCATTGAACTTGATACTTGATGGCTGATTCCAGAAACTACATTATATGCTGGGTCTGCAAAGATAAAAGTGAGATTATACTTGCTGTCCATCAAAAGATGATGATTATTTTTCAGCTTGGCCCAAATTTTTGAATGATGTCGCTGCCTGAATAGGAAACTCGTGGGAAAAAAAAAAAGACAACAAGAAAACATTTAAAAGAAGAGAGACTCCATATGGGACTTTCTAGTTTTATCTTTATTTGTGGAACATTTTTTTGTTTGTTTTTTGGGTTTGGGGTTTTTGCTGTCATATTGGGATCTAAGCTTTATTTCTCTTTGGTTCAGTTTCACCGTTTGTAAATCGACCTATATGTTTCTAATTTAGCCAGTGAATAAGCCATCCCCTGAGGCTCTTTGGAAGATTTACAAATGCAAAGCTGGAGGGATCCTGTTTGAACACATGGATAAACTTTATCTCTTTGCCATAAAATATTTTTGCCTCTATAATTCTGTTAAAACTCAAATCTGTGTTGTTTTTTTCACCTACACTCTCTTGTCAAGTAGTTACTAACATTTTAAGATGCTCTATGATGCAGGGATTAACAAGAATACAGAAGGCTTACAAAGTCCATGGAAATCTAAGAAAGCTCTGCAGTAGAGCCTTTTTCAACAGAAGAATGGGAGCTATTCATTAACTCGTTTCCCCCCTTTCTCTTTCCTTTCTGGCAGGACCTGAATGAGCCAAACCACACTAGTTTTTAGTAGATGATTAGGTTTTTTACCAAGCCTGGGGGAGGATTATTTGGAATGAAAGGAAAGTCAATCTTAATGTTTGGCCCCAGGACTGAAAGACACTGAGGTCTGTTCTGTCATTGTCCCAATGTGTAAAGACCATGTGTGTGTGTTGTTTGCACTGCATGGAGCTCCGTGTAATGAAGGATCAAGGCTTGTTCAGGCTTGTGACCATCAAGCATTGTGTCATGAGAAACCAAATGTGATTTGCCTACTATGGAACCAGGCGGTGTGTACTGTAAACCGTTGGCTCAGAATTGGCCTCTTCTCCCGTGGTAGCCCAAGGAAACAGCTTTTTTTTTTTTTTTTTTTTTGTACCTTGGTTCTTATTTTTGATTTGCTCTTCACATTGGGTCTTACACCAGTCTCCTTTCTTTTCCCTATATAGGTCAGTATTTGGCATAATTTTGCAATTTCAAACACTCATAGGCTTTCCAGAGCTTCAATTTCTTACCCTGAAAAAGAATAACGTCACAGGCCAATGAACTGTTTGGAAGACATTAGGTTAATGTCATTGTGAAGATGTTAATATAATGGGAGAAAAAGTTTGTGGAATTCTGTGGTCCTTCACTTGAAGATTAAATTGAATAGGCATTATTGCTGAGTGTAAAGAAGAGCTATAGGCTATGAGAGATGCCAGCAGAAGTAAGTTATTGCCTCTGTTGTCATACATCTCACAATCTACTAGCCATTCCGTACCGTAGGCAAATACAGCTCGAGATGGAAGTGTTGAGGCTAGAAGGAGGAAGCCGAGAGTTACTGGAGTTCAGAGGGTGATCCCTAGCTCTGTAGCAGGCCCTGTGTTAGGGACCACATTCCCCATTTTATTCTCACAGCAACTCTATGAAGAGAGGAGGAAAACATGGTTTAGGATTGTTGAGAAATGTCTTCTAGAGGTAATAAAAAGTGAAAGAATAAATGTTACTCCTTTTGGAAGCAGTAGAAAAAGAGTTTGTTTTCATTGAGATGAAGATTACTCTTGAGCATCATCCTTAAATTTAAATGCGTGGGTCTTTTTAATTAAAATATGGTCAGTTTACAATGCTGTGTTCGTCTCTGGTGTACAGCAAATTATTTCAGCCATACATACATACACGTGTGTGTATATGTGTGAGTATATTCTTTTTCACACTCATTTCCATTATAGTTTATTATAAGATACTGACTATAGTTCCCTGTGCTATACAACAGGACCTATTTACCTATTTTATATATAATAGTGTGTATCTATTAATCCCAAATTCCTAATTTATCCCTCCCCCCCATTTCCCCTTTGGTAACCATAAGTTTGTTTTCCATGCCTGTGAGTCTATTTCTGTTTTATAAATGAGTTCATTTGTGTAATATTTTCAGATCCCACATATAGGTGATATCATATTTGTCATTGACTCACTTCACCTAGTAAGAAAATCTCTAGGTCCATCCAAGTTGTTGCAAATGGCAAAAGTACAAGTTCTTTATAAATTTGGTCTTTGGATTCTTTTGGTTTGGGTTTTGGTTTGGTTTGGTTTTTGCCTTATCATAATACATTCTGGGACATTGGGTTGGCAGTGAGTGGGACAGGCATATTTTTTCAGCCCCAAAGAGTTCTATAGTTAGGGGACTGTCCGACATTTCAGAGGAGAGAGAGGGAAGTGAGAGGGAGAAGTTCCAAAAAACACTAAGAATTTATATTGCCCATTGTCTTATGATTAATAGTGAGAAAAGATGTAACACATGATCATTAAAAAACAGTACCACAACTGAAATTGTTTGCAGGGCAGCAGTGGAGACACGGACAGAGAGAACAGACTTACGGACTCAGCGGCAGGGGGAGGAATGAGAAGGGGAGATGTATGGAGCGAGTAACGTGGAAGCTTACACTGCAATATGTATAATAGATAGCCAGTGGAAACTTGCTGTATGACTCAGGAAACTCACATCAGGGCTCTGCAACAACCTAGAGGGGTCGGATGGGGAGGGGGTTCACGAGGGGGAGACATATGCATACTTGGGCTTCCCTGCTGGCTCAGTCAGTAAAGAAACTGCTGGCAGTGCAGGAGACCCAGTTCCATCCCTGGGTCAGGAAGATGCCCTGGAGAAGGAAATGGCAGCCCACTCCAGTATTCTTGCCTAGAGAACCCCATGGACAGGGGAGCCTGGCGGGCTACAGTCCATGGTGTCTCAAGAGTCAGGCATGACTTAGAAACTAAACCACCAACCACCACCACCATGGCTGACTCATGTTGATGTTTGGCAGAAACCGACACTATTCTGTAAAGCAATTATCCAAACACAATTCTGTAAAGCAATTATCCGTCAATTAAATAAGCTTTTTAAAAGAAAAAAAACAGTACCACAGAAAAGAAAGTAGGTCCCTGCTTCCTGTAGTCACTGGAAGCATTCTTTTGATCATGAACTTACTATCAATTAGGAGGTTACACCCCAAAAAACAAATATAAGTAAAACACCTTCCCCTCATCCTTCACCTCCCCCCATTCTTAAGTTCTTTTTCCTTCCTGATAATGATTTTTTTCACTTTTCCCTGTTCCAGTTTTAAAAAGTCTCTTTTATTAGCCCTTCTTCCCCCAAAAGGGTAGATGAGAGAGAGCTCCCTTCCAGAAGCAGCAGTGAAAAGGCTTAGCATTCTTCTTGCATGGCTTTGAGATACGGAAGGATTCCTGGGTTGAGTGTGATGTCTCCTGGAGCAGGCTGTATTTCCCAAGCAGGTTATACACATAAGTGTCCATGTGCATACAGTCTGATCTGACTGATGCACAGTGCGTCCCTGTACTTCACAGTCACAATTTTTTTAGGTCAAGGAGCAGTTTGCATCAGCGTATTTTGCTTTTCAGTGTCAATTGACTTTGCTAGTTTAAACCCCAAATTTCTAAAGGTATCAGGGCTGAAAAGAGGTAGTTGTTTGGGGACAGGAGAACCAGTGCTTTAAGAAGTAAAATGGAGAGAGCCTAGCAAACATGTTTCTTAGATAAGGCCCATTCTTACATTGAAAAGAACTTAAAACTTGAGTTGTTAGAGGATGGGAGAAAGTGACTATATGACTTAATAATAGGGGTTAAAGCTAGGACTATTGACAAAGAGAAGCTAGGTATTAAAATAGGTTTCAAGAAAGAGAAAGAATGTTCAGAAGAGTCACCATGAAATGTTAGCTTGGAGTAAGTGACTTAGTTAAGGAGGAAGGACATCCCTATGCTAAGAAGATTCAACATAGATGCTAATAAGACAGTAGACCCTTTAGCATGTGAAGATCACCTGTCCATCCCAGAAGCCTGTAGGTTTCATAAATAGGGAAGTAATATATTTAAGAATACTTTAAAAGTTCCTACTATGTACAGAGCACTGGGGTGGAGGAAGCTTAGCATGCATGTGTTGCAAATAATTTAAGGGAATGAAAAGTAGGGATAGTGGTATAGAGACGTTAAGAAAGCTGAGGATAGAGCTCACTGGCATTAGAAGTTCAACTTGGACCTGGGGTATTATAGTGTAAGACATTTTTAAATCCTACTGTAGCATTGGGCTTGACAGTAGTATTAGTATGTCCCACAGATATTTAAGGAGAAAAAAATAGGTTAGATGGGGATCTCCTGTTGCAGCCCCTGTTAACTCTGTAAACCCCAGGAGTTCTTGATGTCACAGGCTGATCAGCATCCTTAATTTTATTTTTTTGCAATGTATGCCAGATGACAGCATCTCAAAATTATTTGCAAAATCTAATAATACATTGCACCAGGAGTTAGGAAGGTCCTGTTACAATTTTCTAAATAGGAAAACTGAAGATTGATAATTAAATAATTTTATTCCATGTTCAAGCAGAGATCATTTTGTGGTATCTGTACAAATAGAAAGAGGGGTCAGAAATAACAATTATGCCAAAATTTTATCTTCTACACTGTTTTCCAGTGAGATATCTCATGAGATCATTTTTCATCATCTTTTTCTCTCTTCTAAAAAGTTTGAATTCACAGTTAACCTTCCTTTTCCTGCTGTAACTATCTTTCCCTATTCAATTTATCACTTTCATGACAGCTGATACTAGTCTAAGCTAATATGGCAACAATTTGAGATAATATTGCAGATGCCCAAGGACATGCTCGCATGAGTCAATTAAAGAAGTCACAGTAAGTTGCCATTGAAAGTGTAGCAGCTGCATCCTTGAAAACAGATGCTCTTCTGGGTCTGAATGAGTTCAATTTTGACTAATTTTAAGACCTAAACAGATTTCAGTCTGGTTAATATTAGGATGTGGAACCACTTGAGACATCCTAATGTCCTAGACTGATTGCTTCTCCATGACAGTTAGTATATGCCTTTCCTTGAGAGATGCTGAGTATTTGATATGCTAGGGATTGTATGTCCGTAGGAAATATAGACCCTCAAGTCTCGGCTGTAGGAAGGTGGACTCGTGAAATCAAGGTGACTTCTGAAGGCAGTGCAGTTTTTTGTTGTTGTTTTCTTAAGTGCTTTGACTGTAGGGATTGACCAGAATTGCTTTATACTATACATATGCAAGATTCCTTGACAGCCCAGGAAATTAGCTATAATAAATGACTTCCCTGTCTTTACTTTGTTCGTTGGATACACTCAAGAAACTAAAGCGAAAGTTAGTTGTAAATGCCAAGTCATTTCATCTCCTGCCTGATCTTTATCAATCTGTTATTATGTGAATTATTTGTCATGTTATATTGGTCAGTTAAATCATTTGTTCTTTTTGAAAAATCAGGAACTGAGCTCCTGTAATGCCTGCTATTATTCTGCTGGCCTTGAAAATAGGGGTGTGTGTGTATAAAATCCCTTACTGGAAGGAGTTAATGATCTGGTAGGCATACATACTGATAAACATGATAAACAGCATATGATAGCTAATAGAACTGTGTGAAAAACATAACCAGAGGAACCAGTGACCCTGCCAGGAATCATGACTATTTCAGAAAGAGGAATAAGAACCATCAAAGATACAGAATCATTAACCGCCATGATGTGTTTAGGGAATTTGCTTTAAAAGGGTAGCAAGTCAAAGGGCCAGAGCTGGGGTAGGGAGAAGTTTGAGAAAAAGGAGAAAGTGGTGAAAGATGGAGAAAACTGAAGTGTTGGGCAGAAAACAAAAACCATGGAAAGCCTTTCTAAGAAGCTTCATCATATAAGCAATGGGAAACACTGATGTTTTTACAAGTAATTCTTAATGACATAGTCAAATTTTGTATCTTAGATAAATAACTCCATTGATCTAACTCATATTTAATTAGTTAAATATGGAGTAATGATGTAAAGTAGAGCCAGGCATGAGGCAAAGACGTCAGTCAGGAGACTGTTACAGTAATCCATGGAAGAGATGAAGGCTTCACCAAGGAAGTGAGCAGATATATAAAAAAGACAATATATTAAGGAAACATTTAGGGAATAAAGTTGGCAGAAATTAATCTTTGCCGAGGAGAGTGAGGGAAAGGAAAGGAGACATTCAAAGATTACTCTCATGTTTGCAACTGAGATTCCTAGATTTATATACCACTGATAGAAAAGGAATTCAGGATAAAGAGCAGATGCTGAAGAGTTTAGTTTGAACATACTGCATTTGAGAGGCTTGTGGGATCTACAGGTAAAGATAGCTTGGTAACAGTTGATCAAATAAAGTTTAGGAATCAGCAGTTCCTAGATCTTCCAGATCCAGGGATCAAATCCGTGTCTCTTAACATCTCCTACATTGGCAGATGAATTCTTTACCACTAGCACCATCCCTTGGAAGCCCTAGATAATAGCAAAAGCCATGAAAATTGATGTGTTCACTCAAAGAGAACCATATAGAATGACAAGCAAGGGAGACCAGTAGAGAAAAAGTCCCTGGGAACTCCAGCTTTTATGGGTGTGCTAAAGAGAATCCAGTGAAGGAAATTATTAAGGTAATGGCAGAGAGGTGAAAGGACAGCCAGAGAATTTTGGTGCCATCCAAGCCAAAAGGAATCAGAATTCAAGAAGGAAGTGGCCAGTCCTACGGAATATAGCAGAGAGCCTTTCTGTGGGTAGCACCTAATAGATTTGGCAATTAGGATACCATAGGCAACTATTATCAGAATAATTACCTAATAAAGATGTGAAGACAGAAGTCAGATTAAGGCACATGGGAGAGTTAATAGAAGGCACAACTATGGAGAAAGCAAATGTTGATAGTTCTTTTGAGATCTCAGTAAGAATCTGAGGTCCTCAAGCAAGGAGTTAACAGCAAGAAGGACAAAAGGCCTGGGGAGAGCAGCGTGAATTTGGGAAAGTTGTTTAGAAAGGGCAAGGATATGGCCAAGCACTAGTGAAAGATTGACAGGTGATAATGAAGACTTTCAGGGGGGTAAAATCCAGAAAATTCTAGGGACAGCCATCTGTACTTTGGTTTTCCCATCAAAAAAAGTGTGTCATAGAATTAGCCTAGAGTTAGTTAAGAATCAGCCTAGAGGGCCATTGGCCAGACAGTGGCATATGGCCACTACCAGCCATAAGCAAAACTGTGAATGAAGACATTCAGCTTCTCAGAGTCTACTGAGGAATGAGCAAGAGAGAACTGGCAACGTCTGTTCATTCACCTAGCAAGCAGTAGCTCTCTCAAAGACCATGCTTTAGTTTCCTCATGTAAACAAATCAGTTTAGTACAGAAAGCCACAGTCATGTGGCCACAAATGCTTAGGAATCTCAAAGATGCCTGCTTTTATGCAATGGTTGTAAGAGGAACAAGGATGTTTTGAATGATGTGATATATTAGAAAAGCAGCTCAAAGTGCATATCTTAATAAAATTGTTGTTGTTGTTCAGTCACTCAGTCCTGTCCTACACTTTGTGACCCCATGGACTGCAGCACGCCAGGCTTCCCTGTCCTTCACCATCTCCTGGAGCTTGCTCAAACTCATATCCATTGAGTCAGTGATGCCAGCCAACTATTTGGTCCTCTGTCATCCCCTTCTCCTCTGCCTTCAAACTTTCCCAGCATCAGAGTCTTTTCCAGTGAGTCAGCTCTTCACATCAAGTGGCCAAAGTACTGCAGCTTAGGCCTCAGCACATCAGTCCTTCCAATGAATATTCAGGATTGATTTCCTTTAGGATTGACTGGTTTGATCTCCTTGCAGTCCAAGGGATTCTCAACAGTCTTCTCCAACTCCACAGTTCAAAAGCATCTATTCTTTGACACTCAGCCTTCTTTATGGTCCACCTCTCACATCCATACATGGCTACTGGAAAAACCATAGCTTTGACTAGATGGGCCTTTGTCAGTAAAGTAATATCTCTGCTTTTTATTATGCTGTCTAGGTTGGTCATAGCTTTTCTTCTAAGAGCAAGCATCTTTTAATTTCATGACTGCAGTCACCATCTACAGTGATTTTGTAGCCCAAGAAAATAAAATCTATCACTGTTTCCATTGTTTTCCCCATCTATTTGCCATGAAGTGATGGGACTGGATGCTATGATCTTAGTTTTCTCAATGTTGAGTTTTCAGCCAGCTTTTTCACTCTCCTCTTTCACCTTCATCAACAGGCTCTTTAGTTCCTCTTTACTTTATAGTATAAGGGTGGTGTCATCTGCATGTCTGAGGTTATTGATATTTCTCCTGGCAGTTTTAATTCCAGCTTGTGCTTCATCCAGCCTGGCGTTTCTCATGATGTACTTTGCATATAAATTAAATAAGCAGGGTGACAATATACAGCCTTGATGTAATCCTTTCCCAGTTTGGAACCAGTCCGTTGTTCTGTGTGTGGTTCTAACTGTTGCTTCTTGACCTGCATACAGATTTCTCAAGAGGCAGGTTAGGTAGTCTGGTATTCCCGTCTCTTTTAGAATTTTGCACAGTTTGTTGTGAACCACACAGTGAAAGACTTGAGCGCAATGAAGCAGAAGATGTTTTTTGGAAATTATCTTGCTTTTTCAGTGATCCAGTCGATGTTGGAAATCTGATCTCTGATTCCTCTGCCTTTTCTAAATCCAGCTTGTACATCTGGAAGTTCTCGGTTCATGTGCTGTTTTAGCCTAGCTTGGAGGATTTTGAGCATTTCTTTGCTGACATGTGAAATGAGTGGAATTGTGTGGTAGTTTGAACATTCTTTGGCATTGCCATTCTTTGGGATTAGAATGAAAACTGACCTTTTTCTGTCCTGTGGCCACTGCTGAGTTTTCCAAATTTCCTGGCATATTTAGTGCAGCACTTTAACAGCATCATCTTTCAGGATACTTAATAAAATAATCAAGTATGGATATTGTTGAAGGCCAATATATGTGGACTCTGCCAATGAGAAGAGTAATCCCCGACATAAATATACAGACGTGAGCCTCTAAAAGTGTGCTTGCATGCGTGTGTGTGTGTGTGTGTGCATGCGTCAACTAATCTCTGTCTTGACTGTAATCTCCCAAGGAGATTCTGTCAGCTTTGCTTTTTTTTGGTAGATTTCCATTTGACATTTAAGAGGTAGTTAATTGTTCATGTTTTCTTTTCCATCCTCAGCATCTCTTTGCTCAATATATTCCTTCTTGTTAAGAAAACTTCATATGTTTGAGTGAGCTCAATTCTCAAACCAGCTTTTCAGTGGAGCCCTGGGCATCATTTTTAAAGTTGCTTCACTGAAATGTTATTTTTGCTGTCGATTACAGTTTCACAAAATATAAAGTGTTGCGCTGCTGTTATAAACTACTTCTACCTCATTCATTGCAAGTTTTACCAAGACTGCGTCTCTGGCTGTTAACTTACTCTACTTGGATTTTTTTTTTTTTTTTAACCTTTGTAGAGTTTGAAAGTAGTCAACTGCTACACGTGATGAAATTACATATTTCTGTAAGAAGAAAGGGAGATTTTTTAACTTGGTGAAATTTGTCCAAAATGATTAGTATAGCCTTGGACCTTAGACCTTGAACAGGGATTCCTAGGTGGTGCAGTTGGTAAAGAATCCACCTGCCAATTCAGGAGACACAAGAAATGCTGGTTCGATCCCTGGGTCGGGAAGATCCCCCAGAGTAGGAAATAGCAATGCACTCCAGTATTTTTGCCTGAAAAATCCCATGGACAGCAGAGCCTGGTGGGCTATAATCCATGGAGCTGTAGCGTTGGACACAGCTGAGCACACACACGTGTGTGTTTAGACGATGAACCCAATTTCCTTAAGGTCTGATTTCCTCCTTTTTTTTTTTTAATTGATATATGCTTTGCTCTTCCTGGCACAATGTCACACAACAGAGGAATTTAAGGGTTCAAAGGCCCTAATTGCCTTGAAATATTAGAACACTGTTGCTTATAGTTGCTTTCACCCAGTCTACCAAAAGAAAACGTTATGAAGGCAGTGATCTCACCTTGTATCAAACAACTTGAAAAATGATAGCATTGGAGAGGAAAAGCAGTGTCTACTTCCAGTCCTGCAGACCAAGTCAGTGAACATCTCAGATAATGCCAAGGCTGGTAATAATTTTAAATCTCCATCACTGTGTTTCCTTCCTCCTTACACATCCATTCCCTTAAACAAAATTCTTTTTTAGTGTGTTTACCATATTTTAATTTATTGAAATCTGCTTCCACAAAGGAGAACTTAGCCTTTTAAGCCTTGACTGTCTCTCTGGGCTCGTCTCCATGCTTGGCTGAGTCTAGGAACAGATGCAGCACTGAAGCGCACAGCTGCAGTTACACTTTCCACTACAGGTGTTGATGCCCTGCTCCGCACGGCAGACACCTTCCAAGTTAGACAGCGTGCCTCGCCAAGTCTCATGGCCCCTACGGCCAGGGAGCTCTTCTTCCAAACATTTCATCCTCTGAGGAAGAGAATTTTCACATGGAAAAGCAGAAGATACTGATCAATGGAAATTGAACCTCAAGGTGGATGGCTTTATCTATTAAGTACCTTGTTGCTATAATTAAGCTTAGAACTCTTAGTCTGGGGAAACCACATGTTGCAGGATAATTCTTAATATTAAAATTAATATTGCTTGTGTTTATTATTTATATTAATATTGAGTGAGTTTTCTGTGCTGTTGTCCTAAGTATCAATATTTTAACTACATTAACCCATTCAATACTCCCAACAACTGTAAACTATTCAAAGTTCCCAGCAACATTCTGTAGGTACAGATCCCCCTTTTACACAAGAAACTGAGGTGGACAGAATTTAAGTCATTAGCTCTTGGTCACAGTAAGTAAGTAAGTAACAGAAACTGAACTCAAGGCCAGCTTTTGAGGCTCTAGAGAACTCGGAGAACTTTTGAATGAAATTGCCAAATTCTTCTTGGTGATGTTTGAGAAACTGTGGGGAACTGTTTACGCAACAGAAGTCTAGACATAAGGAAACACAGCTCACATTTTTGTTTAGTATTTTGCTGATGAAAAATACCAAATGCTATTAAATGTTTTATCAGTTACTTGGGAGAGTGAGAGAAGTTAGGTTTATCAAATTTTCCAAAAGACCTTTTTATGAATTTTAGCTGATTGTAAGTAAGCTTGATATGAGTTAAAGGAAATTGCGGCACACTACTTCCTGCCCCCCACCCTAGGAGATTTTAGGCTTCACACAAGGAGCATGGCTTCTAGAACTTGAGAGTTGATCATTCTCTCTAGACAGGTCAGACCACTCTGTAGTATTTATTATGTTTGGTTCTGAGTCCCCCGTTTCAAAGGAAATAGACAATTGGAATGTTTTTTTGGTGAACTATGAGAATTATAAAATGGCTCAGTTTTATTATTTGAAGAATAGTTGAAAATCTGGGAATATTTAGCCCCCAAAAAGAGAAGAGCTCAAGGAAGACAGAAGAGGGATTTTTAGTATTTGAAATACTGACACTTGTAAGAATGATTGTTAAGTTGGTAGAACCAGAGCCAATGATTAGAAGTCCATGACAACAGATACAGATTGACCTAAGATGGCCATATCTTTCTTAGACGGAATAGGCTGTCACAAAAGGTATTGAGTTTCCCTTCACCAGGGCTTCCCAGGTGGCACAGGGGTAAAGAGTCTGTCTGCCAATGCAGAAGATTCAGGAGAAGCATCTTGATCCCTAAGTTTGATCCCTGGATTGGGAAATGGAAATGGAAACCCACTGCAGTATTCTCTCTTGGAAAATTCCATGGACAGAGGAGCCCGGCGGGCTACAGTCCAAGAGAGTCAAGCACAACTGAATGTACACAACCTAGCCTAGCTAGCCTTCCTGTCACAAACATTTGTATGCAACCAAATGCTCCTGGGTGTGCAACCAGGAGCTGAACAGCCACGTGAAGATGTACAAATAACACAAGCATAGACCACATGGTTGGGCCAGATGACTGAATTCACTTCCAAATGTGAGTTTCTGTTTCTGTCATTCTGTGAATTGATGCAAGACAATCCTCTGGGCTTGTATGTTTAATCAAATACAGAAATAGTCTATCTTGTCTTGAATGTCTGATGCTGCCAACACTAGCATTAGCCAAATTGATAAAAACAACATGATGAACAACAAAATCATATGTCATTTTGAAATATCTCTGCAGGCGTCTAATGAAATGATGGGTGTTTCGTCCTCACCTCTTTCTGCAGATCTGTCTCCTGCTCCAGATAACCATGTGAACGTTGATCTCCCTCCAGTGTCAGAGCAGATTATGCAGACGCTGAGCGAACTTGCCAAGTCTTTCCAGGATATGGCTGACCGCTGCTTGCTGGTCCTACACCTGGAAGTCAGGTATGACTTCAAGTACAAGACTTCGTGATTTAAATGCACTGTGGGTCATAAATCACTCACTTCTTTCCACGGAGTGTCACCATCCATTTTTGTTCGTATTATGGATGTTGTTCTTTGCTGATACTGAAAGTGATTTTTAGTGTTATTCAGTCACTGTTAGTTTTTAAGTACATGATGGATTGTGAATATGGTGGTTTGGAGTTTGCATGGCCCATGACATCAGAAATGGTCTGGATCAGAATATCTATATGGGTTGCATAGGCCATCTTAAGTAACTTAATTAACTTGACTAATTCAGTTTCCTCCTCTTAAAAATAAAGACAGTAATTTCTAACTTCAGTTCAGTTAAGTGGCTCAGTCGTGTCTGACTCTTTGCAACCCCATGAATAGCACCATGCCAGGCCTCCCTGTCCATCACCAACTCCCAGAGTTTACCTAAACTCACGTGTATCGATTAGGTGATGCCATCCAACCATCTCATCTTCTGTTGTCCCCTTCTCCTCCTGGCCCCAATCCCTCCCAGCATCAGGGTCTTTTCCAGTGAGTCAACTCTTCACATGAGGTGGCCAAAATATTGGAGTTTTGGCCTCAGCATCAGTCCTTCCAATGAACACCCAAGACTAGTCTCTTTTAGGACGGACTGGTTGGATCTCCTTGCAGTCTAAAGGACTCTCAAGAGTCTTCTCCAATACCACAGTTCAGAAGCATCAATTCTTCGGCGCTCAGCTTTCTTCACAGTCCAACTCTCACATCCATACATGACCACTGGAAAAACCATAGCCTCGACTAGACAGACCTTTGTTGGCAAAGTAATATCTCTGCTTTTGAATGTGCTATCTAGGTTGATCATAACTTTCCTTCCAAGGAGTAAGCGTCTTTTAATTTCATGGCTGCAATCACCATCTGCAGGGCGTTTTTTTTTTAATATAAATTTATTTATTTTAATTGGAGGCTAATTACTTACAATATTGTATTGGTTTTGCCATACATCAACATGAATCCACCACGGGTGTACACGTGTTCCCCATCCTGAAGCCCCCTCCCACCTCCCTCCCCAGACCATCCCTCTGGGTCATCCCAGTGCACCAGCCCCAAGCATCGTATCCTGCATCGAACCTGGACTGGCGATTCGTTTCATATATGACATTATACATGTTTCAAGGCCATTCTGCCAAATCATCCCACCCTCTCCCTCTCCCACAGAGTCCAAAAGAGTGTTCTATACATCTGTGTCTCTTTTGCTGTCTCACATACATGCAGGGACTTTTAAATAAAATAATAAGTGCAATGCCTGCCACAGAGAAAGTGCTCACTATGTGGTAGCTTTTCGACTACGATGACTTTATTGCCATTTATATTTTTATTATGGTACTCTGTTAATCAAGAAAGGAGTGTACGGATGAAAGAACTGTGACTCCTTCCTTTAAGAACTTAAAACCCAATTGAAGGAATTAAGTTCAATCATAATTCAAGAAAATAATTTCTAAGATGTGATATTGCTGGGCTCTTGTTTCTTCCCCTGAAGTGTAAAATACTATGATTAGTTTATTATCTATTATCTGTCTAGACTGTATTATCACACCTATGGAAATGGTAGGAAGAAAAGACTAGGAAGTCTCCAATCATTTATTTATTCATTCAATTAAATATATATTAAGCAATGAAAACAACACTCAAGGTCTCTGCTCGCATAGAGCTACATTCTTATTGGGTAAACAACCAATGAATAAATACAAAGGAAAATTTCAGATTAGTGTAACTAAAAAAAGCAAAAATAATAGCAGAATGGAATTAAATGGTGCTATCAAATAGAAATATAAAGTAAGCTATACATGTAAACCACACCAGTTCAGTTCAGTTCAGTCACTAAGTCGTGTTTGACTCTTTGCGACCCCATGGACTGCAGCACACCAGGCCACCCTGTCCATCACCAACTCCTGGAGTTTACCCAAACTCATGTCCATTGAGTCAGTGATGCCATCCAACCATCTCATCCTCTGTCGTCCCCTTCAATCTTTCCCAGCATCAGGGTCTTTTCAAATGAGTCAACTGTTCGCATCAGGTGGCGCAAGTATTGGAGTTTTAGCTTCAGCATCAGTCCTTCCAATGAACACCCAGGACTGATCTCCTGTAGGATGAACTGGTTGGATCTCCTTGCAGTCCAAGGGACCTCTCAAGAGTCTTCTCCAACACCACAGTTGAAAAGCATCAATTCTTTGGCACTCAGCTTTCTTTTTAATACAACTCTCCCATCCATACATGACTACTGGAAAAACCATAGCTTTGACTAAATGGACCACTTCTTTCCTATGCTACTTACTTTTTTCATTCTTCATTATCTTGTCCAGTGAATTACTTGCTTATTGCTTGTGAAGACCTTTGAGTAGGGTAAGAGAAGTAACATTGTTGATTTGGAGTCTATTTACTCAGCATTATTTCTATTCTTATTTCTTACATTCAGTTGTTTAGAATTAAAGACTATTCCTCTATGCTTTCTGATTTTATGATAATTTTTAGATTTATTTTCTATTTATTTACCAGCTGACAGTGAAATAAATCAGATATTTTCTGTGAATAGATAAATGCAGTTGATGAGAAAAAAAAACAGTAATACTCTGATGCCTCTGTTACCTGGGTTGTGCAGCAAACCATCAAATTAATTACTATCACAGCTCCTAGAATTTATGCTATTGATTGCGTGTGTACACGATGTGTTCTTCATTTGGAATTATCAGCTGGTAGTGTAGCTAATTTAAAGTGTGATATTTTCAAGGCATTTGAGTAAGATCATTTTAACCCTTAACCTCTAACCTGCTTTTTAAAATTTTTTTACATCTTAGCAATAGTATTTTTAATAATGTTAAGCATATTTTAGTTATTATTTAATAATTAACTTTACAAGAAACCATTCAGTGCTGTAACATCTATTGCCATATCTCCTTCCTCATTAATTTAAAAATAGAAAAAGGATCATTTTAAGACTAAATTACAAAAAAAAAGACTGAGTTTTAGAGTCCTGGATGCAGAATTATCTTTACTTGACTGTAAATGAAAACATTAACTATGTTTGTTTTTTCCAAATTAAATTTTCTTATATCTTCTTTTAACATGGTTTCAACATTCAGGTTGCTTTCCTATGAATGTGCTCCTGATTGTCTTTGCTTTTTCTTAAGTATGGTACAAAAAACGAGACAGAGCATTCCATGTATGGCTCAGGTAGTGAATGTCGACATACTTTATTCATTCCGTGTCACAGTAACAAGATTTTGTTTGTTTGTTTGTACAGTTAATGGTAGAAAAGGAATAAGGAGAACCTCAAGTAAATCGTTGCTGTAGTAGTCCAGTGCTACAGCAGAGGAGATGGCTCAGGGCTATGGGTACCCACAGTGCGTGACTGTGGGAGCAACTTTTAGCACCTAGGAGGCAGGAATCAGGTGTGCCTCATTCATTACTCTGGCTCTAGAACCTGTAACAGTCCTGTTGTATAATAAGTGTTCAGTAAAAGCTTCAGTGACTCTGGAGATTTAGCTGGTTTGAAATCAAACCCAGATAAAATAAGTGCAGCTTCCCCAAACAAAACATGCTACTCATCAAAGACAGTGAATTGGTTTGGAACTCACAGTCCACCATATGGATTGGATTGGCCAAAAAAGTCGTTTTGAGTTTTTCTATAAGCTGTTACAGAAAGACCCAAATGAACTTTTTGGCTAACCCTGTACTTAAGAGGTACAAAGACTGCATGGCCCGCCATCATCCTTGTCATCATAATCAGCTAAAGTTAGTTTTGTTCCCATCCGGTTGTAAAGGAGAATCAGCTTAGGACCTGTGGTCCTGGAGCTGGTGCAATGAAGAAGTGGCTGGTTTGGCACTCTCTGGCACTTTTACCCAAGAAGCCAGTACAGACAGAAAAAGGACAGGGAGTCCTCAATTAATGGCAAAGGCTTGAAAGAAGTCTAGAACAACTTCAAATACCAAAAAGTTGTCTTCTTCCCCCAAATATTTTTACATCCATAGCCCAATTTTTTCTTGAACATTGTTAAAGTTCAAACCAAAAATACTCTCAAAGCCAGTAGATTCTGTTTTGAAAGACATGTGACATTTTACCTGTGTCCGTGTAGGTCACATTTAACCACTGAGCAGTGCTTTTTTTATACAGTTTGAAGCATAAGGCATGTGACAACCCCAAGAGATGAAAGACATGGTGAGACCATTAAAAATGGTTGAGGTTTTTGGTTTTTTTCCCCTATTTGAACTTTAGAAGAGGATAATTAAGTTGCCATTTCAGTCTGAGATGCTAAGAATGTCACCTTTATCAGCTGACTTCTCTCACCATCAGGAGGGTTCTAAGTAGGTTCAGCAGTAACTGCCTGTCGCTGTTGGGATCCTAAGTGTGCACTTTCTGAAAATCAACCATCCTGCTGTGTAATCAGCAATATTTGCAGAAAAAATATTAATGCCAAAGTCATGTTAAGGTCAGCAACAACATGCCAGAATTCCAAAGGAAAAAAACCCACTTTTTCTGAACTTGATATTTGCCAGTGACTTTTAAGTTCTTTTTCATCTCTGATCATTTGGGGAGAGGAAGGTTGTGCCTCAAAATAGTTTTTCCCTCTCCTCTCTGCCATTCACTTCAGTATCTCATGAAAGTGTTAGTCGCTCAGTCGTGTCCGACTCTTCACAACCCCATGGACTGTAGCCCGCCAGGCTCTTCTGTCCATGGGCTTTTCCAGGGCAGAATACTGGAGTGGGTTGCCATGCCGTTCCCCAAGGGATCTTCCCAACCAAGGAGTTGAACCCGAGTCTCCTGCATTGTAGGCAGGTTCTTTACTGTCTGATCCACCAGGGAAGTCCAGTATCTCATAAACACCTCCAATTCATAGTAATTTCCTAAGCAGTCTCTACTTCTAGTTTCTATCATTCTCTACCATTAATTTACTCTTTATGCTGTGCCAAATCATCTTGCCAAAACTCATATCTGATTATATTGTTTCACCTCTTAAAATCCTGTTTAGATGACCTCAATCTTATGACGACATGGTCCCTGACCACCTCCCCAAGCTCACCTCATGCCTCTGTCATGTCATCTCTATGTACTGGAAGGAACTTCTGGTCAGTCCTTAAAACCGTCCTCCATTCACACGCTCATGCCATTGCACATGGTCTTCCCGTTGTCTGAGGCGTGCGTGCGTGCTCAGTCACTCAATCGTGTCCGACTGTTTTCAACCCCATGGACCATAGCTCACCAGTCTCGTCTGTCCATGGGATTTTCCCAGCAGGAATACTGGAGTGGGTTGCCATTTCCTTCTCCGGGAGATCTTGTCAACCCAGGGATGGACTCCAGGTCCCCTGCACTGGCAGGCGGACTCTTTACCACTGAGAGACCTGAGAAGCCTCATTGTCTGAGGTGGTAATGTCTATAGTTGACTGTGAAAGTATTTTAGCGTTGATGACTTGATTTTATTTTCAACTAAGAGTTAAACTTAGTTTAAATTTCAACTGTGAAATAGCAGTCGATTTCCCCAGGCATGAATCCCACTCCAGGGTTGTTCAATTTTCATTTTATCAAAAATGTCTCATTCTGGAAGGACTGTAACATGCAGTTACTGGTATCCTGATCAAAACCATACACTTCAAGCATATAAATGTCAGAATGAGTTTTTACTGGAAAAATGAATCTTTAGTTTTTAGTAACTGTTAAAGTGATCACCTATCATAAAAACACACTGATAGTCAAGATATTTGGATTTCCTTAAATGAACAGATTATAAAAATATAGCACATCCTATGCAAAACTTACTTTAAAATGGATCATACATCTAAGTGTAAAACTTCAAACTGTAAAAATCCTGGGAAAAAATACAGGAAGAAATCTTTGTAACTTTGATTGGGCAAAGTTTCTTAAAGCTAACCCCTAGAGTACCATCCATAAAAGAAAAAAATGATTAAATTGAACTTCATCAAAATTTAAAACCATTCTTTGAAAGACATTGTTAAGATGAAAAGACAAGCCAAAGATTGGGAAGAAATATTTACAAAATGCATGTCTGATAACTTGCTACCCTGGTGGCTCAGATGGTAAAAAATCTGCCTGTAATGCAGGAGACCCAGGTTCAATCCCTGGGTCTGGAGAAGGGAGTGGCAACCCACTCCACTATTCTTGACTGGAGAACTCTATAGACAGAGGAGCCTGGTGGGCTACACTTCATGGGGTCACAAAGAGTCAGACACAACTGAGTGACTAACACTTTCTTTTCAGCTCATATAAAAAACCCTCAATACTTAATAATAAGAAAACAAACAGCTCAACAAAAATTTAGGCAAGTGATATGAATACAAAGATGTATGGATGGCAAATAAACCTATGAAAATGTGTCCAACATCATTAGTCACTAGTAAAATGCAAACTAAAGCCCCAGTGAGACACCACTGTACATCTATTAAAATGATTTAAAAAAAATTTTTTTTTAAACTGACAACACTTGAGGGCAGTATCCTAGAAGAAATAAGCTAGACAAAGAAAGACAACTACTGCATGGCATCACTTATATGTCGAATCTTTTTTTAGGAAATCGCGGAAACAGAGAAGAAAAGTGGGGGCTAGAGGATGAGAGAAATAGGAAGTGGTTGGTAAAAGGCTACAAATCTCAGCTGTAAGATAAATAAGGTCTGAGGATCTAATGTAAACCAGGATGGCTGCACTTGATAATACTGTACTGTATAATTGAAATTTTTTGACAGGGTAGTACTTAAATGTTCTCTTTTTTTTTTTTTTAAGAAAGGATAAATATGTGACGTGATGGATGTATTAATTATCTAGATGAAGGGAATCCTTTCACAGTGTATACATATACCAAGTTGCCATGATGTACACTAAATATCTTATAATCATTTAATGCCAGTTATACCTCCACAAAGCTTTTTATTAAAAAAAAAAAAGCTAACAACAAAAAGTGCTGGTGAGAACACAGAGCAACTGGAACTCTGGTACATTGCTAGTAGGAAAGCAAAGTGGCGCAGCTCCTTTGGAAAACAACTTGGTGGTTTCTTACAAAACTAAATGTACACTTACCGTACAATGCAGCAATCCCACTTCTAGATATTTTCCCAAGAAAAAGAGAAAATTATATTTACGCAAAAACCGATACGTGAAGCTGATTAATTCATAATCACTGCAAACAAGAAACAACCCTGATGTCAGCTGGTGATGGTTACAGCGTGGCACATTCATAGGCAGGAGGCCACGCAGCAATAACAAGGAATGGACAGCAGCATGGATAAATCTCAGATGTTTGAGGCAGACTGAAAGACACTAAACCCCAAAGGCTGCATGCTGTGTAACTGCATATATATGGCTTTCCAGAAGAGACAAAACGGTGGGGACAGAAAATAGATTTGTAGTTGCAAGAGCCTTGGGGTATAAGTAGAGGTTGACTGCAGGGTGGCACAATGGAGTTCTGGAAGTGACGGAATTGGTCTATAATTTGATTGTGGTGATGCTTATAAAACTGGTTGCATTTATCAAAACTCATAAAACTGTACACTAGAAAGGTGAATTTACTGTTTGTAAATTGTCTGTCACCAAGATGATGATTAAGCCTGTGGTTGCAATATTAGGGCTGATGTTCAAGGCTGTGGCCATTTGTTTAGGCATATTCTCATTACCTGATGCCAGCTCTAAGCATAATAGAATCCCAACTCTGGATTATCATCCTGTCTACTTCCAGTAAACCTTTCCTGTCAAGATCAGACAGAGCACGGAAAACAATCACTAAACTTACAGAACAAACCTGTTTGATCTATACCTGCCAGTGGATGGGGGAGGGGTGGGATGGTTGTATATTTGTTTTTAGTAAATACCTGTATGTGTGGGTGGCCAGTCCTGGGTGTTCATTGGAAGGACTGAAGCTCCAATACTTTGGCCACCTCATGCGAAGAGTTGACTCATTGGAAAAGACCCTGATGCTGAGAGGGACTGGGGGCAGGAAGAGAAGGGGACGACAGAGGATGAGATGACTGGATGGCATCACCGACTCGATGGACGTGAATCTGAGTGAACTCCAGGAGTTGGTGATGGACAGGGAGGCCTGGCATGCTGCAGTTCATGGGGTCGCAGAGAGTCAGACACGACTGAGCAGCTGAAATGAACTATGGTAGAACAATCTGGCCTGAAATGTGCTTTCACTGCAGCTTAATAGAAAGGTTATGGAGTAGCCAATCCTTCCCCATCTCAGACTTCTTGACAGTTAATGATACCTACCAAAAAGAACCTAAGAGTTGCGCATGTTCAGACTGACTGATTTCAACATAGGAATGCGCTGTTCCCTCAAGCTCACTCAGATGTGTCTTCTAAGACAAGTATCAGCTCCTGTCCTGAACCTTTCCTAATACCCTCTGCACATTCCCATGATACCCTGGGTACACGTGCTTCTGAGTAAAAAACCATCCTCTTTTGCTTGTTTTTTCTTGGTCGTCCCCATTAAGCCATGGCATTTTAAATGGCACAAACTGTGTCTTATATTTTCACACCTTCTAACAAATTCACACACATTCAGTCAACATTTTGCTTAAGTAATAGAGTAACAATAATAAATATGATAATAGTGCTACCCCCTGTGCCTTTCTGTGTAGTAGTTCCTCAGAGCACCCTGTGAGGTATGTGTTATTATCATCCCCATTTTGCAGATAAGATAACTGAGGTGTGGAGAGATTAAAAAGTAACTTGCCTAAAGTCAAGCCGCTAGCAAATGACAATGGAAACCAAAGTTTCAGAGATCTGTGACCTCTGTCTCTCATTGTCGCTGCAACAGTATCCTTGAAAGAGAATACTTTTCACTATGTGCAAGCAATCTTGTCACAGGAAAGATTTTTTCACTTACCTATTCATCACCCTCAATGTGTGGATTAAACGAGGGAGGATCACAGAAGCTGACTTGCTCAAGATCACTCAATTTTTCTATAAAATAACTAAGATAGCTTTCTGGGCTTCCTGGTGGCTCAGAGGTTAAAGCATCTGCCTGTGTCTGCCTGCAATGCAGGAGACCTGGGTTTGATTCCTGGGTCGGGAAGATCCCCTGGAGAAGGAAATGGCAACCCACTCCAGTATTCTTGCCTGGAGAATCCCATGGACGGAGGAGCCTGGTGGGCTGTAGTACATGGGGTCGCAAAGAGTCAGACATGACTGAGCGACTTAATGTATGTATGTATGTATGTATGTATGTATGTATGTATGTATGATAGCTTTCTGGTGAAGAGGGGGAGGGATACATAAAAATATAAAGGGCCACTGCTGTCTTAAATATTTGGGTGCTCTGTCACAAGAAGAGGGTTGTTTTCATCAGGAAGAATCATTGCTAACTTCTTTCCCCCATCTCTCTCTCTTCCAGGGTTCACTGTTTCCACTATCTCATCCCTCTTGCGAAGGAGGGGAACTACGCCATTGTCGCGAATGTGGAAAGTATGGACTATGACTCGCTGGTGGTGAAGCTCAATAAAGACATCAGTGCCATTGAAGAAGCCATGAGTGCCAGCCTCCAGCAGCACAAGCTCCAGTACATATTTGAAGGTCAGACCCCGCCCCTGTCCCTGATAGTTTGGGAGGAAAGAAGGGTGAACGTTTCCTGATTTTCTCTATTACTAAAGCTCAAAACTTGTAGAAAAAGCTTTTTTTGGTGTGTGTGTGTGTTTGTTTTTTGCTTTTTGGATTAAAGCAGCAATACCTAGCCTCTCTGTGTATGGCTAGGTAGGCAACAGTATGGCTGCCATCTGCTCTTTCTTGACGAGGAGATTTAATCCAAGATGAGGCAGATGGCAGCCCGGCTGCCTCCTTGACACACCACTCATGAGAGCTGGGTAAGTGTGTGGCGTGGACCACAAATTAACTCAAGAGGAGCTCATAAAGGAAAAAGAAACACACGCAATAAGAAGAGAACCCTGAGAGATCCCCTCATTGGCTAAAATTATCTCTGGAAGGGGAAGTTTTCTTTCAGAGGATGAATTCTTGTCTGAAGAGAAAACAGAAACCACTGATGAGCTGCAGTTCTGAGAAGTCTGCATCCATAAAAGCCTTCAGAGTGAAGGAAGCAAGGAAGAGTGTGAACAGCAGTGCTGTCCAAAGGTGTTTGCCATCAACATTCAGAAAAATGAGCCGCCAGCCAAATCATTTGCGCGATGAATTCCTCCAAAGGACCCTCTTTTAAGACTTCCAATCATACCCCCTTTTTTCTTGTTTCGGTTAGTTTGTACATAGACCCTGGGGCCAAAAGTATCTCTGGTGTCTCACAGAATTGAGCCAGTGTAACTCAAAACAAGTTAAGAAGGTACTTAGTGCAAAGGACTGTGGCAGCCTGAAGATGGAAAGAAAGTGTCAATGCATGACCACTTCTTGCTTTATGAAGTGATTCTGTTCTGGCAAATGCAGGACCCATTCCCCACCCCCCCCCCCCCCCCCCCCCCCCCGCAAAAAAAAATCCTGTTTTCCCATTAAATTATGTCATAGTGAGGAAGTGTGTTCTGAAAGGGAATGTTCCTGAAAGACTTTAGCCAGAACGTGTAAGTGATTAAAAAAAAAAAAAAAAAAGGTTCGTCAGCCCCAAGGCTCTGTGTCCTGGGAACTGCAATCATACTGTCTATTTTAACAGTATAGCACCCATCTACGAATCACTCTCCTAACCACACAGAATTCCCATCTGGCTTTTGACACTGGCTCTTCCAAGTCCCACATGTCACTATTCACATCCCAGAGTTTTCCTCTCATTTGGACCAGACATTTCTTGACATCTAATCCTTCTGGGAAACAATAAAGGTATAATCCTCTGACACAGAAGAGATTTTAACTAAAAAAAAAATCATAAATTGGAAATTTCCTACTTAAAAAGCTAGCTGTCCCCTGTCATATCTCTTTCTAAATTCAAGGGCGTATTATTGAATTGCCCCAGTGGGGGAGGTGACAGTGGTCTGTCTTCTTGGTGTGGCAAAGAGAAATATTTTATTATTTTTTAAGGGGTATGTTTAATCACAGATATTGTTTAAAATTCCTGGTGTATAGTGATAATACAAAGCAGACCAACTTTTAACTGGTTTATTATTATAATTTATCATGCTTAGTTATTATGTATGTTTATTTCTGTAATCTATTTTTTATTCTCGATAACCAGTGCATCACCTCATAGCCTGCGCTTAGAGCAGACCACATTAAACCACTGCAGAACAAAGTTCTGCCTGAAGTTATGGGCTCAAGGGCATCATAACAAAAGAACCTACAGAGATTTTTCACATAAATTGTCTAGCTTTAAATGTAAAATCCATGTGTGTGTTTCTGTCCCTTTGAGTGAAAATCTTTTTACTTCACCTTAGAAGAGTAGCTAATTTGTCATCTTAAAGCAACATTGGGTGAGTGTAGCTGAAGCAATGGAGAAGGCAATGGCACCCCACTCCAGTACTCTTGCCTGGAAAATCCCAGGGACGGGGGAGCCTGGTGGGCTGCAGTCCATGGGGTCGCTAAGAGTCGGACACGACTGAGCGACTTCACTTTCACTTTTCACTTTCATGCATTGGAGAAGGAAATGGCAACTCACTCCAGTATTCTTGCCTGAAGAATCCCAGAGATGGGGGGGCCTGATGGGCTGCAGTCCATGGGGTCGCACAGAGTCGGACACGACTGAAGTGACTCAGCAGCAGCAGCAGCAGCTGAAGCAAGAGATGTTGCCTTCTCCTGTTCTTTTCCTATATGTATCCTAATCAAGGGAAAACTTGTTTTGAAGACAGAAGGAGCCTTTGAACCTGAAGTGACACCGTGAGACAAAAATAGTAGACTATTCTCAACTAGTCAGACTCACTTCAGATTCCTGAGAAAATATCTTGCCAGAGTCCAACTTTGTAAGAATAAGAGAAGAAAGAGGAAGAGAGGTTTACTTAGTTCCAAGCATTTAGAATTAAAATCTAACTTCTAAAAATGGTAACCCACATGTTCCTCGGGTTGTTCTGAACCAACATTCCTCAACTTCATTACCTAAGATAACCTGAAATGGGATCTCTTAGTTTGTTGACATCCTAACCAGCAATTTGTCGAATTTCACAGACCTTAAGACAGTGAGAACAACTCACTTAACGAGACCCCTGCAAACTACCCAGGAGTCTTGTGTGAGCTCAGCAGTTCATGTGTGATCTGCTTTCCCTTCCACTTTGTTCCTAATTACATTCTCTCCCGTTACTCCTTTAGAAATATACTCCATTGTCAGTGTTGGGGTATGTTACCATTAATGCCAAGAGTCCAATTTCTTATTGATTTACTCTTATTTACATAGGTTCCCAGTCAACTTCTGAGCCAAAAGTACAACCCCTACCTGTTTTGTAGGAGGAAAAGGAGGCTAAACAGATGATAGTATTTACATATGGGGTACTCTGCTTTAAATTAGCTCAACAGGAAAAACAGAAGTTTTACACAGTAATTTAAAACAATCTAGCATCTACTCTTAAGCCTTGGCATGTGGCTTTAGCTGCATATGGCAGTGCAGAAACCGTGGATGTACCAGCATGAAGTGTCCCCACTGGTAACTCCTTGGGCAGTATCTAACTACTCCAGAATCATTGTAAGATCAGGTGGTCCAACCATCAGAGCTAGGTTTTCTTTGGTCACTTACATTTTCTGAGGAGTAGAGAGAGGAACCCTGTGTGTCCGTTTCTTCATGATGGCGTTAATCTGCCTCCTCCCTCCCCATCACCCTGTGCTCATCCCTCAGGCCTGGGACACCTGATCTCCTGCATCCTTATTAATGGGGCCCAGTACTTCCGGCGCATCAATGAGTCTGGCATCAAGAAAATGTGTAGGAACATTTTTGTCCTGCAGCAGAATTTGACCAACATCACCATGTCACGGGAGGCAGACCTGGATGTTGCAAGGTAAGAGGGTAGATGGGACTCAGTTTGTATTCCAAAGCATTCTACCAAATCATTAATAAAAATGAATTCTTAATCATTAAAAAGCTAGTTTAAAAAATGAAACAGAAGTGATGGATGTTAATTAAACTTGTTGCAGTGATCTTTTCACAATATATCCATATATTGAATTATTACACTGTACCTCTGAAACTAATAAGTCAATTATACCTCAATTTTAGAAAAGGATAAAAAATGGAACTAACAGATGTCCTTTGGTAATAGGGAAGTAAGTCTATAAAATTCTATTGGATGTTTAATGACTGTGAAACCAGTAATTTTTCCTATTGTCTAACCTAAGGTCTTTTACTACGGAATTTAAGTAACTTTGTTTCTAATTGTAAAAGTAATGTGTGCTCATTGCATAAAATATGTAACATAAAATACAAAGAAGAATATAAACATCACTCATAAACTTTTAATCTAAAAATGCGATGTTTGATATACTTTCTCCTGGTTTTTATGCACGTGCTGTGTGTACAGGTGAGTCTCATTCATGGGCATGTGTATCATTTCTCTTTACAAAATTATTAATGGGTTTTCTATTCATTTAATTTGTGTTTTCCTATATCATTAGTAACCTTTGAAAACATGGTTTTTCCCATATCCATTAATGTCCCTTGAAAATATTCTTTTTAATGCCTGAACAAATGTTTCATGGGGTAAGTAAATCATAATTTATTTATCTGATTATTAATATGTGCAGATTTGTAGACATTGGGATTTTTTACGTTTTCTCTCATTATAAATAACATGTACTGAATGTATTTTTACACGAATCTATTTCTTCATCTCATCTATCTTTCCCAGTTGAAATCCATCCCCTCTTCTTCCTTTTGTTGGGGAGAAAATGGTTACTCATCACTCATCATGCTATTCCTTCATGTAACTGAGGGTTATTTTTTTTAAATAGTGTTTGGACTTTCTCTTTTCAGGGTTTGCTGATCTCAGTTTTTAGGGTTTCCTTGTAATACTTTTTTTCAAATGTAAGAGTTAATCTTCTCTCTTTATGTGGTCTCAACGCTACTCATACCTTTCTCTTTTTTTTCTTTTTTTTAATTTAAATTTATTTATTTTGATTGGAGGCTAATTACTTTACAATATTGTATTGGTTTTGCCATACATCAACATGAATCCGCCACAGGTGTACACGTGTTCCCAATCCTAGTCAGTGGATCTTTGGGGCTCTAATGAAAACTTTAGAAGTTTTGAAGAGGATGGATGATGATCGTGGTGTTGGTGTTTTATTGCTGATTATACCTGGATGACTTTTTCCATGAACCCCTTTATTGCTGGGAAGTTTTTTGTTTTTAATAGTCCAGCATGCTCCTGCCTCTTAATTTAGTATTTCTGTGTCTTTCCACTTGACTTTTTGATTCCTGAAGAAGTTTAATAAAATTTGAAATAATTCTTGAGAAATTTCTGGGGATGATGAAATGCTGTGTTACTTTGACAGTCATTAAGACATGCATGCTAGGATCTTTGTCTTGAAGTCATATAGCCATACATCTTCACTTTCACCTTTCTTCTCCAAGTTGTCACTCATTTGTTCCATTGCTGCCCTGTTGTTCTGCTTTTCTGTCCTTCTTCTCTGTCGTTTTCTTTCTGTTTGGGTGTGTGTGTTCATTACATTCCCTCTCTTAGGCTAAATTCGGTGGAAAGCGTTCCCTGCTCAGATTAGGGAAACCAGGTGTGACTGAATGCTGCATTTATTTGGCCTCCCTTATGGGGAATGATCTCATTATTGAATTAGTCTATTCATAATAACATTGAAAATGGGAAGTTAAGAACACAGAGGCCTGAGGGATACAGAGAAGCATTACTAATTCTCTGAGGAATATAATTCCTAAATTCAATCATCCTTTTTTAAATGATTTTTTTTTTATTTTGCTGAAGTAAGTAAATTAACACAGCTTTTGACAGACACTGTGGGGCCTGCACACATACTAAAAACCCTAGCATCTGAATAGTGAAATGATGACTGGGCAGTGTTGAGGTTGACATTGATGGGCCATGGACTAGCAAAGCATTTCTTCAACGAAGCCATGCCTGTCACGGTTGGATTTGGGAGCGATATCCAAGGAAGCGGCTATAAGCTAAAAGATGACCACTTGGGAGAGATACTGCTCTCATTACTGTTCATGGATTTTGAGAGGAGATAGGCTAGCCTAAGTATATAGCTCTAGATGATTCCGTCCTGGTCACAGTTCAGAAAGACGCATCTTTGCTAGACTTGTAAGCTCCAGGAAATTTTCTGTTTCCTCGGTATGTGAACCAGAATAAGTGCTCACTTTGTATACTGGATGAATGACTAGGTATCAGATCAAGGCTTCTTTTTGTGGTAAGGAGCTTGGATAATGGCAAAGTCTAGTTTAACATCCTGAACATTTTAACCAGCTGATGTGAGATCATTTTCTTATAGGCTGTTGAGAAACAGAGCATCTCCTTTGCAATTCTTTCTTTCTAGAAAGTGTTACAAGAAAGAACACTAACTGTTCACAGGCTCTTTCTCCTTCATTTTCTCTTGCTCTCCTACATACACATGTACTAAAGACACTTTACAGCCTTGTGTTTTGGGGTTTTTTTTCCTGTTCTTGATTTTGGTAGGGACAGGTTTTGTGAAATGGGCTCCATCAGTTCTACTGAATGTGAAGTGATGTAAAATAAACATAAGAGTTGATACCAAAATAGCCAGAAATAATAGACTGCAACAGTGTGTCTCAGCATTCCTTAAGCAATGTCTAATCAAGCATAGACAACATCTGTACAGCAAACCTCTATAGGAGTGTTATCTTCTAATGTAGTAATTAATCACTAGTTGCCATGTGTCAGAAAATTTACTTAACAAGAAGTTGCAAGGCTTTTGTAGCTTTTCACTTTCACAGCCTTCCTGACCAGTGGAAAATAGAACACTCTTCCAAAATAAAGAAGTGAGACATCTGGACTCATTCCGTTTATGCTAATTCTTCTACTCATGGTACTGTTGTCTTTTTCTTCGTACACACCTTTGGTCCAACTAATCTCTAATAGGAATAAATCTTGGGTGAGCAAAGGCTCAAAATAACCCATAATATGACCAGAACTGCTGAGAAACCCTGTCCCCTATGGTAATGATCTCTGCTATGGTTTTGACCCTTTTGACCCAACAGTTGATTTTCAGGCTCAAAAAGAGGCATTGTCCTGGAAAATCACTACAGACTAGCTAGAAAGTGGAAGGCCACTATGAGTGTGCTCTTTAATTGACTTAATCAAAGAACATCTTACCCTGAACTGTCAGGTGCTTCAAAGCAACCCACTAGTCAGGAGTAACTGGAGAAGTCTGAATGAGTACTTCCATCCCCAGGGTAATGAATCTGGCAGCCTTTATAGTTCAAGTGAAGCCATTGTTGGGGGGAAAAAAAATCCCAGAATTTTCCTCCTAGTACTTCCATCTCTTCACACATTTCCCTTTTGTATTGGTCTCTCTCGTTACAGTTGCCTCTTTTCTCCTTTATCTCTCCTGTTACCTCTGTTATCTCTCCTTGATGCTGTGGTCTTTTTGGTTTTCTTTAGACTGATATCTCTCTCATTATTTAATCTGGCACAGATAAGGAAATGAAAGCTAAGGTTCAGGATGTGGTGAGGTCCTAACACATAAGAAGTGTCCTCATCCTTTTACTCATTCATTCAACAAATGTTAGTGTGCATCCTCTCTAGGTCCTGCCCTTGTGGAATTTATATTATTATGGGCAAGAGAGACAAGCTAATAGACAAGTAAAATCCAAAGTGTGCCAGATGATGATACGTGCTATGGTGAAAAATTAGATGTTAAGAATAGAGTGTATTCAGATATAATGAAGGTAATTTGTGATTTTGAGTGTTCAGGGAAGTTCTTAATGAGATGGTAACATTTGAGGAAAGACCTAAAGGAAGAGTAGGTCATGTAAATATATAGAGGAGCTTCTGAGGAAGGGAGCACTAGGAGCAGAGAACTAGAAAGAGGCATGTATTTAGCATTTAAAGACAGGAGAAAGGCCAGTAAAGCTGAAGTAAATAAACAAGGAAAGAATAAGAGATGAGTCACAGATTTAATCAAAGAAGCTGAGATCTTGAAGACCAGTAATAACATTGGCCTTTACTTTGAGGTTGGAAGCTATTAGAAGAACTGGAACAGAAGAATGCCATGATCTGACTTATAAAAGAGTCACTCTGGCTGCTATGTGGAAAATAGATGATTTTCTGTTTTTCCTGAGGAGGGGAAATTACAGACAAGGGCAGAAACAGAAGGATCTGTTAGAAAACTATTGCAATAATCTGGGTGAAAAATAGTGGTGATTCAAACCACAATTGTAGCAGTGGAGAGGCTGAGAAATGGACAGATTAGGATATATTTTAAAAGTAGAGATAACAGGAATTGTTAAGGGATTGGAAGTGAACAAGTGACCCCAAGATTTTTGTTCTGAGCAATTCGAAGGATGGTATTTTCATTTATTGAAATGAAAATGAGCCAGATGATGGGAAAGGCAGGTTGAGTTGAGGGGGCAGAGGCTATCAAGAGGCTATCAAGAGTTTGGATTTAGAAATATGAAGTTTGAGATGCTGATTAGATGTCTAAATAGAGGTAAAGAAGAGAGACCTGGATAAACAAATCTAGAGTTCAGGAAAGAGGTGGTTGTTGTTCAGTCTCTCAGTCATGTCTGACTCTTTGTGACCCCATGGACTGCAGCACGCCAGGCTTCCCCATCCTTTACTACCTCCTGGAGTTTACTCAGACTCATGTCCATTGAGTTGATGATGCCATCCAACCATCTCATCCTCTGCCTCCCCCTTCTCCTCCTGCCCTCAGTCTTTCCCAGCATCATAGTCTTTTCCAGTGAATCAGCTCTTCTCATCAGGTGACCCAAGTATCAGAGCTTCAGCTTCAGCATCAGTCCTTCCACCGAATATTCAGGACTGATTTCCTTTAGGATTAACTCGTTTGCTCTCCTTGCTGTCCAAGGGACTCTCAAGAGTCTTCTCTAGCACCACAGTTTGAAAGCATCAATTATTTGGCGCTCAGGCTTCTTTATGGTCCAGCCTCACATCTGTACATGACTACTGGGAAAACCACAGCTTTGACTCTACGGACCTTTGTTGGCAAAGTGATGTCTCTGCTTTTGCAAGGAAGAGATACAGACTAGAAATGGGATTTGGGGCTCATTAGGCTTATAAATGTGATGTTGAAGCCGTGAGACAGAGTGAGAAGTGAGACTGCAATGAGAATGAGTAGAGCAGAAAGAAGGGTGACCAAGAATTGGTCCTGGGTCCTCCACTGCTTAGATGTTGGAATACTGGGAAAGAACCAGCAAAAGAACCTGAAAAGGAGAAGCCAATAAAGTCGGAAAAGAACCAGGAGAGGTTTGTGTCCTAGAAATGAAGAAAATGTTTGAAGAGAAGAGTGTCTTCATCTGTGTTCAATGCTGCCAGTAGGTTAAATGAGCTCAGGATAGAGAATCAGCCACTAGTAGACTTGATCGGATATCTGAAATGCTTTGGTTTTCATTCCTTTATCTGCCCTACAACTTACCAAGTATAGCAACAAACTTGAAATGTATTTAGGGAAGGCTGCTCACTCCTCAGTTCCATGGTAAGGTCTGAAGCATTCAGTGCAAAGAGAAATGCAGTTAGTGTGATTCTAGTGTGATATATAAAAGACCAAATTGGCGGTTCTTTTTTTCTCATTGAATAGTTAGGAAGAAAGCCCTGCTCTTCCCAGCATAGGTACTCATCCATTTCCCAAGACGAAGCGGAGTTGTGATCACTCTTAGAGAGATACTAACCAATGGGGACGTCCCTGGTGGCTCAGATAATAAAGAATCTGCTTGCCATATGGGGAGACCTGAGTTCAATCCTTGAGTTGGGAAGATCCTCTGGAGGAGGGCATGGCAATCCACTCCAGTATTCTTGCCTGGAGAATCCCCATGGACAGAGGAGTCTGGAGGGCTACAGTCCATGGGGTCACAAAGAGTCAGACACAACTGAGCAACTAAGCAGAGCACACAGTTAAGTGAATTTGCTTTTAATGATGGCAGTCTCTGCTCCTAGGTGCCCCACCCCTCTTTAGCCCCAGTTCCTCTTCCAGAAGCTCCAAGTTAGCTCTGAAGCTGTTCTGCACATGTTGACTTAACCAAGTCCTGTATCTCCTATATATAGTACTCTATGGAGTGGGAACGTCTACTCCACAGAAGACAACAGAAAAACCTTCACTGATAGAGAGTAAACCATTTGGTACCTAGGAACAAAAGAAGAAAAATATCTTACCTGAACTGCCTCCTCTGGACATAGGTCTATATGGAGAAGTACAGTACATCATATTTGTTTGACTCAATAAGAGATTGAATCAAGAAAGTGAAAAGATCACCAATAGAATGGGAGAAAATATTTGGATATCACATATCTCGTAGGGATTTATATCCAGAATATATATAGAACTCTTGCAACTCAATAATACAAAAGCAAATAATCTAATTAAAGACTAGGTAAAGATATCCCAGTAGCAATGCTGCATACCTAGTACCCCAGTCTGGTTCTAAGTACTGTTCTTCAATAAAAGGAAGCAGGGCTCCTGCAAAAAATGACTGATAGTAGGACTGGAACAAGAAATAGACAAGATGAGCCTGTAGTATTAATACTTTCTGACGATCCCCTGGATAAGGAAATGGCAACCCACTCCAGTATTCTTGCCTGGAAAATCCCACAGACTGAGGAGCCTGGCGGACTACAGTCTGTGGGGTTGCAAAGAGTTGGACATGACTGAGCGACTTCGCTATAGTACCAGAAAGTAAGGAAGTACTAAACACACGCACACACATAACACAGTGTGTCCAAGAGGCACAGGAACCAACTGGAAGAGCTCCCAATGACAAAGAGGGGACCATTTGGGCAACAGAATAAACAAAGTACTACTGAATATTAACCCAAACTATCAAGTAAATATCCGTAAGTCCATACTGCTGTAAATGGTTGAATACAGTAATAAACAAGGAGGAAGAGAAAAATCTGTGCAGAAGCATTCCAGATAGATTATGGAGCTAATCTAAAGGTAGAGGCCCACTTGTTAAGGCTGGTTACACATAATGACTTCCCTCCAAAGAGTACATGTGGAATGTGGGGGAGTAACCTTATAGTGGAAAAGTCTGACAAATAGTATTTCAGCCAGATAATCAAGGTCAACATCAATATGCATAAATCATGACCTGTATAATAAAAAGTATCAAATAAATTCCAGTGCATGAAGATCCTGCAAAATACCCATCCAATTCTCCTCAAAACTGCCAAGTTTGTTAAAACCAAGGAAAATCTAAGAAGCTGTAATAGCCAAGAGGAACCTAAGAAGACATGATAAGTACATGTAATGTGATATCCTAGGTAGGATTCTGAAACAGAGAAAGGACATTAGGTAAAAACTAAGGAAATGTGAATAAACTATGGACTTCAGTTAATAATTTATCAATAGAGGTTCATCAGTTGCGCTAAATGTATCATACTAATGTAAGATATTAATAGGGAATTTGGGTATAAGTTAAACAGGAAATCTCTGTTCTATCTTCCCAATTTTTCTATTAGTCTAAAACTGTTGGGAAAAAATAAAATCTATTAATTAAAAAATGGGCAAAAAATTTAATAAACATTTGTCTAACAAGACATATATAGATGGCCAGTGTACATATGAAAAGATGCTCAACACTATTTGTTACTAGGGAAATGCAAACCAAAATCACAATAAAATACTACATCACAGCTACCAGGATTACTATAATCAAAAAGACAATAGCAAGTGTTGGATTACTGTAATCACAAAGGCAGACAATAGCAAGTGTTGGAGAGAATGTGGAGAAACTAGAACACTCATATCAACACATTGCTGATAGGAATATAAAATGGTACAATCGCTTTGGAAGACAATTCGTAAGTTCCTCAAAAAGTTAGCCATAGAGTTACTGTTTGTGTGTGCACACGCGCACGTGGATGTGTTCAGTCGTGTCCATCTCTTTGGGACCTGATGGACTGTAGCTCACCAGGCTCCTCTGTTCATGGAATTTTCCAGGCAGGAATACTGGAGTGGGGGACTTTCCGGAAGTCCAGTGGCTAAGACCCTGTACTCTTAATGCAGATGGCTGGGGTTCCGTTCCTGGTCAGAGAACTGGATCCTACATGCTGCAACTGAGACCTGGTGCAGCCAAATAAATAAAACTTAAAAAAAAAAAAAAAAGAATCCTGGAGTGGGTTACCATTTCCTCCTCCAGGGGATCTTCCTGACCCAGGGATCGAACCCACGTCACTTGGCATCCATATGATCCAGAAATTCCACTCCTGGGTAGATACCCAAGAGAAATGAAAATTTATATCTCCACAGAAATTTGTACATAAATGTTCAGAGCAACATTATTCATAAAAGCTGAAAAGTGGAGACTGCCGAGGTAACCATCAACTAATAAATAAAATATGATCAATCCATATGTACAATAGATTTATTCAGCTATAAATACAAAAGTACTAATATATGATACAACATGGATAAACCTTGCAAACTTTAAGTGAAAGGAGCTAGTCACAAAAGATCATATGGTTAACTCTGTTGATATGAAATGCTCAAAATAACCAGTGTTATAGAAGTAGAATGCATAGGGGTTACTTAGAGCTAGTGGGTTGGAAGGAAATGGGACATGGGTACAAGGTCTCCTTTTGGGGTGGTTCTAAGATAAATTGTGTTGACAGTTGTACAGCCTTACAAATATATTAAAAGACATTTAATTGTACACTTTTAATGAATGAATTGTATGGCATGGGAATTACCTCTCAATAAAGCTGTTTTGTTTTTGTTTTTGTTTTTAGAAAAGAAAAGCTGACACAGTGCTATATGTCAGTTATACTTCAATTTTTTAAAAGGTTGAACTTTAAAGGTTTTAAAAGTCCTAAATGTTATAGGAAATAAGTTGCCCAAGTTTTGTACTCACATTAGTGGGGAGCTTTGTAAAGGAAATATCTCACTCTTTTTCAGTTTCCCTAACCTATCTGAAAGAGATCAAGACAGAATTTTGGAGGAGATAATACTTATACTAATCTTTTTTCTAAGTATTTGTTTGTTTGGCTATGCTGGGCCATAGCTGTGGCGTGCTAACTGAGTTACAGCATGTGGGATCTAATTCCGTGACCAGGGATCGAACCTGGGTCCCCTGCATTGGGAGCATGAAGTCAGCCACTGGACCACCAGGGAAAATCTCAATACTAATCTTAACTGAAATCATCCAGGATAGGGAGAGAGCCATTTGGAACAGAAAGGGGAGTTCAGGGTGATTGGAGCAGATGCTCAAGGCAGGAAGTGGTGAAATCTAAGACCTGAGGGGAGACCAGAGCTGGCTCAAGAGAAGCCCCGCCTTATCAGAGGCCTTCTCTCTACAGTTCCAAGACACGCTTGCTTCTCCTCTCTGCACTCCCTGTATTCCTTACCCTGATTTATGTTTTAGCACATACCACCATCTGACGTATTTAATATATACTTGTTTCTTTGTTCCATGTCTATGAACTCTAGAAGGCAAGAATTCTTGTTCATTTCTGTATCTCCAGGGCTAAGAACAATACCTGGCATGCAGTATTGTTGTGCAGCCACTAAATTGTGTCTAACTCTTTGCAGCCCCATGGACAGCAGCACGCAGGCTCCTCTGTCCTCCACTATCTCCAGGAGCTTGATCAGACTCATGTCCATTGAGCCTGTGATGCTATCTAACCATCTTATCCTCTACTGCTGCCTCCGCCTTCTTTTGCCTTCAGTATCTCCCAGCATCAGGATATTTTCCAATAAGTATGCTCTTCACATCAGGTGCCCGAAGTATCAGAGCTTTAGCGTGATTCCTTGCCATGAGTATTCAGGGTTGATTTCCTTTAGGATCAACTGGTTTGATCTCCTTGCAGTCCAAGGGACTCTCAAGGGTCTTCAGTAGGAATTCAGTAAATATTTGTGGCATGATAACTTTAACCTTGTTGTGGCCTAAAGAGCTTTAAGCAGAAAAGTGAGATGGTCAGATTTGTTTTCTAAGATTATTTCAGCAACTATATAGAAAATGGCCTTGAGGGCAATAACCCTAGAGGCCTTGCAGACCAATTGGAAGGTAATTGTAGAGAAAGAGAGAGATGAGTAGAGCCTGAACTAGGTCAGTCCTGGTGGAGATGGAGGGGACAGATTCGAGATGTATAAATGAGCTGAAATGTGCAGGATGTAAGGAGTGATTGAATGTTGAGGATAAAGAAAAATGGATCAGGTTTGACCCTCCACTCTCTAACGTGGGTGTCTACGTGGGTCCCCACACTGTTAAATCAGATAAGCCTATAGGAAGAGGGAGGAGTAGGCTTGGCGGAAGGAAGATCATCAGTGGATGTAACAAGTGTTAAGATGTGTTTGAGATTTCCAGTGGAGATGGCTCATGTGCAACTGGGCATGTAAGCTAGAAGCTTGGAGAAGAGTGGAGGAGGGGAGGGGCCTGGTTTGAACAGTTTGGGGAATCATCAGCTTGAGGTTGTTATTTAAGACCATTGGAGGACAAGACTTCTGTGGCAGTCCAGTGGTTAGACTAGTGGAACCCCTCCGCGCTTCCACTGCAGGTGTCATGGGTTTGGTCCCTGGTCAGGGAACTAATATCCCACAAGCTGCATGGCACACCTAAAAAAAAAAAATTTGAGAGGAGACGGAGAACACCAGCATGTAAAGGGCATGAGAAGGAAGAGGGACCCCAGAAGAGGACAGGGAAGGGATGACCCCACAGTACAAGAACCAGCAAAGAGCACCACATGAAATTGCTACCTGCGCTGACATGGGACTCTCCCCGCAAAATGATCAGCATCTTTCTTCCCAATCAATGAACACATTTTCTCATTTTAATTTCTCCCAACTCCACTTTGAGGTAGACCGTTTAAATGCTTTCCTCAAGGCAGCAGAGCGAGTGACAAAGCCAGCCTAAGCATAGCAGCTTGGCCTCCTGCTTTATCCTTGACCTTGTACTTTCTCTAAGGCCAGCGATGACCTCTGGCGTAGCTGAGAATATTGAATCCCTTCCAAGGGAGCTGCTTTGGTAGACGTGATTTCTACAGACCTATTGTCCCAGGGACATTACTTTGGATTTCTGCAGAAAAGGTTATTATGGGTTTTCCTATCTGAAGTGACCAGGGAGCTGTTTGATAGGTAGGGATTAGCAATGACATGCTGCCATCTACTGGAAACACCCACGGACATCCAGACAGATCTGTGGTCTCTTAACTCCCTGTCACTTTGATGAGTCAGGAGCGGGGGGCTACCTCAGTGGTAGGCTTCAGAGGTGAAAATAATAAAATCTCCTCGCCTATCACATTAAATTTCCTTAGACTGCCTTGCTTGAAGAGCAACTCTATTCCTAATATATATATATATATATATATATGTATTTTCCCATTATCGTCACATTTTCCCCCAAATTTATTGTGCTATTAGTCTTATCTGCCTTTCTGATTCTGGGGTAATGCATCCTTTTTCCAACCTTTACCTGTCATATATTCCAGAACTGTGGCTCAGGATTACTAACCATGTGAATTTGTGGTTAATTTTGCAGGAGAAATTAGTCTGCTATCAAAATTCTTTCAGTGATGATGCCACTAAAAATTCTGTTACATCTCCAGAGTTTCCCAGTGATGCAAAGCTAACTCTGACTTTCCTAGGTGCCCAAGTCATTGGGGAAATACAAGCAGCTACATGGCTTTTGCTCCGTGGAAGAAGGAAATATTCCAGTTATTAAAATTTAGTGACAAAACAAAACTTTGTGTGGCATGATCTCTGAGGCAATTTTTGTAAATATTATTACAAGTAGATTTAAATACCATTACATTCCCCCTAATTAAACTTGTATTTGA
Source organism: Ovis aries (assembly GCF_016772045.2). Taxonomy (NCBI): domain Eukaryota; kingdom Metazoa; phylum Chordata; class Mammalia; order Artiodactyla; family Bovidae; genus Ovis; species Ovis aries. The sequence continues at coordinate 99,366,281 of NC_056057.1, forward strand.
CTTTGTTCCTGACCATACCTGTTTCTAACAATACCGCTTTCTACTGATCTCCTTTTTCTGTGTTTACTGCACTCATAGTAGGTTCCATACATTCTGCCAACTAATTGGTAATTAATTGCTTTATTAATTAGGTGGGTATGCCTACTGGTCTTCATATCCCCTGAGAGCACAGCAGAACAATGAGTACTCAGAAGGCTCTCAAAAAATAATACCTGTCAGTATTGGTGTTTGATTCCTTATAAACCTATCTAGTGTGTGAGCTTTAAGTAAGATTTCTTTTGATTATGCTCAATTAATGTCACCATACCTTGTTCATATATAATGTCAATGTATAATTTAGGGTTACCCGAGATTATTGGCAGCCATAGTCGTCATCTTCCCTTTGTTGCCCATGTGCTAGGGTCGGATGATTCAGAGATTAGCATAGATGGCAGGTGTTATTATATCCAATAAAGATCCTATGGAACAGAAATCACAAGTGACTTGTCCAGAATCTCTCATCAAGTTGTGCTATTTATATCCCCTGCACGGCCTCTGTAGTCACCATAGTGCAGAAATTAAATTTAATTCACCCAGTGAGGCCATTTTTCTGCCAGGAAAGGATTGTATTGTTCTAGAAAGACATTACGCTTATTCCATGACTAAAGCAGGGGAAAGATCATTCTAATGATCACTCTATTAAAATCCTTACTGAAAAACTTGAGACTGGAAGCTGACACGTTTCTTGTCTTATAAATAAAGGCAGAGGGTTTAATTTTGATGCTTAAAAGGAAGAAACGGGCACAATTGGCTATAGTGGTATCAACAGAGCTACAGCCCCTTACAAATCATATGGAGGCCAGACTTCCTTCTGCACTGCCTCTCTTGTTCCATGTTATACAGAAAGCCCTTCTCTCCATTCTCACCCCCTGCTTTGCCAGGTCTAAGGGAATAGTGCTGAAGGGAGGCCAAGTGGCTGCAATGAGCTCAGTGGTCAGCACCCAGCCAGACCATTTTGCTCGCTCAACCCCCGTAACAGTCAGGTCTGTATCCATTTCTCACCTTATCATCTCTTTTCCTCTCCACCTCAATTTTCTACCCTCTGTAATTATTAAATAATACCTTAGTATATCCATATGGTTCTTCATTTGCTGTTGTTCGGTCACAAAGTATGACTACTCAAAGTGTCCTACTCTTTGTGACCCCATAGACTGCAGCACACCAGGCTTCCCTGTCCTTCACCTGAACTTCACCCAAACTTCACCCAAACATCAATCTCCCGGAGTTTGCTCAGACTCATATCCATTAAGTCAGTGATGCCATCCCACCATCTTCATCTGTACCTATTGTGTAATACTTTATTGCTCTAATTCTTACTAACATGTTCTTCCTCCCCACTTCTTTATAAAGTTCTCGTGGCTAGTTACCATGATTGCGTTTTGCTCTCTTTCGGTTTCTGAAATTTGTCTTTTGTTTTCCTTTTCTTCTCTGTAATAGTCAGCAGCCTAAAGTGTTCATGAATGTAATGTGAGTTTCCAAGCATGCTTGATGAATATGAATTTCCTTGCATGTTTCAGAGAGCATCCATAGCTAGTTATAGATAGGTTACCAAGAAATAAACATGTGCTTGATAGACCTGTGGCTGCAGACTGCTTTTACTAAAGCAAAGACAGCATCTAGCCGTCAAGTAACTTTAGTGTAGATCACCTAGAGGCTTAATTATTTACTTTCTCCCAGTGACGATGATGATATATTCCCATTTTAATGAAAGAGTAGTCACTGTTAGTATTACATAATTGAATTCAGTGAATGACATGAACCTTAGGAAATGTGTTACCTACACTGGTTCACTGAATCCTTCCTGAAACTCCATATGTAGCTATTATCACCCCATTTTCTAGTTGCAAATAAAACAAAAGCTAAAGCTTGAGGAGGCTAAGTAAATTCCCAGTTTACACAATAATGAGCTTCAGGATTCAAACTTAGGTCAGTCCAACCCCAAAGTCTCCGAATGTCCTTAACCATGTGGAACCAGGGCTGTCATTTGGTAAATCCTAGGTTTCTGCTTTGCTTTGTTTAATTAAAATATGATTTTATTTTTCAATTAGGCTCTTCTCTTTTCCGTTCCTTTATTTTTTCTGGTTGTGTGTCTCCATCGAGCTCTGGTCTTGGCAGCTGTAGTTAGCTTTAATTAGCAGTATCACTGGAGGACTGCAGATTCCTCATTCACGAACGTGTTGGCACTGGTTTTGCTCAACCAGTAGGTACTCCGTGCTGCTTGCTGGTCACCTGCCCACTTTCCAATCAGCTGTCCAGGAGCAACAGCACTGGATGCCCAAGACCATGCTCTTGGAATCATAGCGCAAATTAGAACCACTACACGATTCATATTTCCAGTTAACGCTATGATTAATCCCAAGTACGTACGCCTTTGCTTTAAAAACACTGTGCCAAGTGGTCCTCAAAAGCCAGAGAGTGTAAGAATTTCCCGGGGAACTTGCTTTTGGTAGAATTCTCTGACGCCATCCATAAAAATTCTGATTGAGGCAGTTGAGGGTGGGGCCCAGGCTTCTGCAGTTTGTTTAACAGGTGCCCAGGGATCCTGATGCAGGCAGTTTTAGGACTCTTTTGGTGGAGTACTGGTCTAACCTCATGTTCTTTGAGACTCTACAATATCCAGGCCATTTTTCTTTTACCCTCTTATTCTCCTTTCTTCTCCTTTACCCTTTTTTTCTCCTGTTGCAGGCAATGAAAGTAAAAATTATCTGAAAGCACTTTTCATCATTTAAAACCCCTTATGGAGTCACCATTATTGTTTTGAGGAAGAGTCAAGTTGTGTTCTTGGAAGTTTGGGGGTGAACAAAGTAGTGTTTTGTTATCTAGTGGGAGGCTGGTAAACAAATTCAACCCATGATTTTTGCATAAACTTGTGCCCATCACTTCAGCTCTCTTGGCTGAAGTTTCCTCATCTATAAAACGAGTGTTTGACTAGAAAATCAACTCAAGGGTATCTTGTAGATTAGACTTGTGCAGCCAGAGATGGGATTCAGGGGTCTAGAGCTCCACCCCAACCCCTAGCTCTCAAAAGAGACCATCCCAGGAAAGACTTTTAAAAGGAGGGAAGTGAACTTCAGTCTGATTCCACAAAGACACTGTAAAGATTTCTGAGATACACAGCATGTAACAGGCATTTTAATGTTTGTTGATAGGATGAACAAATTAATGCATGTGTGTATGGCTGGATGAATAAATGGAGAAAGAAGTGGTGAAGGCCTGTTTCTTTCACAGTCGAGATCATGGTTGTAGCATTGCTCACCCCGTGTACTGGGGAGTTAGACAGATAGAGAAGCTGGCTACTGTTTCTTGCATGACCTATAAAGGTCTCATAAGGCTCTGAACAGTAATTCAAAAAATAAACATGTAGGTACTCAAAAATAGAAATGTCACACCAGCTATAGCTCTCCATCTCCTTTGCTGCGCTGTGGTTTTCCAGTTGATGGAAAGGTTTTATTCAGATCAGCCATTTCACTTTTTCCTGGAGGGTCTCTTAATCTTTGTGTTCTAACCTTTAAGGATATGTTGCTGCTATAATGATTTCCGTTGCCTGGCATCTACATGTTTAAATTTCTCCAAAGAATTGTACACCTTCCGTTTTTTGTCGATTAGAGATGGAGTCAAATGAGGAAAAAAGCAAGTGGGGGTCGGAGAGGCCGGTTCTTGATTGACATCTCTCTCTTGATACCTGGGTGAAGGAAAGGAGCGGATCAATGGTCTTTACTCTGCAGCCGGCGTTAACACCGTGTCTCTTGATCCTTTTGGCAATCTGTTTCACAAAGATGCTGATTAAACATTTTGGGGTACCAGGGACAGAGGAAGGAGGGAGAGGTTGGTGATTTTTAGCAGCTCAAGCATTTTATTGACAACATTAAAGGCTACATAATATATTTGACCGGAAATTAATTACAGCCCAGTTTCCCCATTTCTCCCTTAGGTGACAGTCTTCTGTTGATGTGTGCCGCTGTGAAAGTAATAATAGGTTTCAAATGTTTGTGAAAAACATAATTACTTGCTGTGATAGTCATTTGAAGTTTCGACTTGTCTCAGCCCCATGTATGTGGTGGTAGGTGTGTTTCTGTTGTTAACTTTAATTATATAGCACTAAAGAATTTTTACTTTTCGGTTTTCAGAAATTTTGCTTTCTTTCTCCCCTTTTTGGTTTCCTGGTTCTCCAGGGATGAAAGTACTGAAGTGATAATGACGCATAACTAACATTTGAACAGGGGAAGCATATGTCTGCCAGGGAACTGATTGCCTTCGTTAAAGTTTGTAGCTATTGGCTCTCAGCTATTTGCCAGTTCCTCTAATGAGCCTTAAATATTTACTTTTTGTTGTGTGGAGGGAAGGAACCTGCTCTCAGGCATTTTGAGGCTCCTCACCAATGGCATATGTTTAAATTATGGGCCCCGAAGCCAGAGAGATTCTAATAACTCTCTTTCGTTTTTTTAAATTACAGGAGAAAAATGCAGTTTTTTCAGTAAAACCTTCAGTTGCTTTCCTGAGGTCCTTTTCTTCTGACAGCACCTGTGCAGATCTGCTCGGATAATATCCACCCCTCTTTGTTAGCTAACCTGGAAAATGAGAGAGAAATTCCCTTTTGGCAACTGTCTTAAAAGGGATCCTCACCCAGACAGATCCAGTAGGCAGGACTAGACACTGGCCGGCGTGGCAACCACCACACACGGGTATCCCGCTGTTGGCATGAAGGCTAGCTCACTCCTAAAGACGTGAACAATACATTATACATGTTCACAGTTCCTTTTAACTCAATTAATATGAATATTAAGTTTTTTTATTCCGTCTAATCTGTCTTGTCCTTTCCTGATGAGTGAGGCATTATAAATCCTAACTTCAAAGGTTTTCTTAAATCTCCATCAGACTGTCCTTTTCTTAGAACAATAAGTTTGTTTTTCTTTTTCCCATATGAATCTCTTCCTTTGAAATAGTGTTTATATTTAGAACCAAATAGAAGAGCAGCAAGAATTGGTTACTAATAATTCTTCTGCACAAAAAAAAAAAACCATACAGACTGGTACTTCTGTGTTTTTTCATTGCAATGATAATTGAGGTTCATGATGTTTGCCCCTGAGAATGGAAGATCCTGTCCGCCATCAAAGAAGACTACTGCATTCAGCATAGTTTGAGCATTACATGTATTTTCCTATATTCTGTCTTTTAAAAATTGATGACTCAGTATGATATCTCAGTATAGGCCAGAATATCTGATTAACTGTAACCCCTGATTTTCTTTTGATGCCATATCATGAAGTTTTTATAGCTCTGTAATTCTGTCACAACATTTCCTTTTTCCGCATATAGTAACAGCAAATTGCTTAAAATAAATATTTTTTATTATTTTTATTTGTATTGCTAATAACTGTTGTATTGAGTACTTTGTGTAAGGCATTCTGCTTGCGTGATTTACACACATTATCTTATTTAATCCTTATGATAACTTAGTGTGCCTATCTATTAGCATTTTCATTCTACAAATGGGAAAATTGAGTCTCTGAAAGATTAAGTAACCCAAGGTCTACACAACTGACGACAGAACCATGATTCAAAGCCAGGTCTGGCTGCATTTTAGCTGTTGTGCTATACAGCTCATGACAATGTAATGTGTTAGTATTTCAAGAAGATAGACCAGGGCCTCAATGATTTTATAGACTCTATTAAAACAATGATAAGGTGTTCCACCTAGTTGAAAGGGCTTTTAAAGGAGGGGTAATATTTTTTTAATCTTCCTTCAGGGAAAAGGAAAGGAGAGATTGTTTTGTAGGCCTGTAGGGATAAACAAAAGAAAATCAAAAAGGTGACGAGAGTGGATTTTAGCATAGCACCAAGGTCCTGTCTAGGAATGTTCAATAGTCATTGTTGAGCTCAACAAGGCCAGGATGGGGGTGGGACATCCAAGAGACCTGGCCCAGCAACAGCAGCATTAGACGGTGTCCAGGTCAGGGAGGAAGGCTAGACCAGAGAGCCCAGAGAGAGAGGGCTCACTGCCAAGTGTACACCTCAATTCTCCAAATATCAGGAAAACACCTACGTGTGGTGGTAATACAGTGACTGATGAAGTTGTCTAAAATAGCTTTTAAGAAGCTACTTTGATTTTTTCAAATGAATTTAATATATCCAAAAAGGAAGGGAAGCAAGAAGCTATGTCTTTTTGTTGTATCAGTAGAAAACCCAGTCACTTTTAAAGGAAAATACAGTAGTGATATGAGTGACACGTGTCATTTTTTTGTCCACTTAGCTTCTACGTCTCTTCCTGTGTTTAGGGAATTCCCCACAATGTGGCCTTGGAGAGAGGCAGGGCCCATTTCCCATTATAAAAACACAAAGGCCAGGCCTGCTCACTCTGTGGTGACCCACCCTCAGCTGGGCCATTCGGATGCACCCACTCGAAACTAATCAGGGAGCCCAGGACGAGCCCAGGGGTGGTGGGGAGTCTTGTGGTGTGGCATCAGCAGTAGTGGTAGCTGTCAGTCACCTGAGTCAGTGGCCATGGCCGTGACGCGGTCAACATCCATTTCTGCCGGCAGCAGAGCAACACGTGGGGTTCTGTGTGTAGCAGCAGCAGTAGTGGTCTCTTCAGAAAACTGTCCTTGAAGAGTGATTCTGGAGTGACTTGGGCCCTGATCCCTAACATTGTTCATTCCTGCTCACTTTCCAGGTCTGATTCTTCAGTCTTTCTGAATCATCTATGACTTACCCAGAATCCTTTCAATAATTTCTTCTCTGCAAACTAAAACCAAGACTATTCCTTACAGACAGAGTAGAATCTAGTGAATCTGGTAAAATTTAGCTTTTAATCCTGTCAATCCTCAGTAAAGCTTGGCATCTTAAATTATTACTCACCACTGTTGAAATTTGGATATAAAGTTACATCATATCTCTTTATCTTGATCAATTATAGAGACTACTTCAATTCATATCAAGAATTTTACTTTAAAAAAAGGAAAGCAAAATTGGCTGGATTGCATGCCCTGAATTTGGCTCCTTCTGGAGCTGAGAAAACTTAATTATTGGATGTGTACGTTTGCTTCCATTATCTTTTGCTATATAATAAATCATCCCAAAGCTTAGTACCAAGAGCAACAACCATTATATTGATTCTCTTGATTTAGAAGATTGGTTCCCAGCTGTACAGTTCTTCTTCTGAAGCATCTTGCGATTTCTTGCATGACTGTAATCTGATGGCAAATGGGGCTGGAACATCCAAGATGTTTTGCCTCATGTGTTTGGTGGGAGTTGCTGGAAGGCTGGACTCAGCTGGGACACTCAGATGATTGAATCCCTCCTTCCCTCTTCTCCCCATAGTCTCAAAGATTCCTCCTTTTCATATAGCTTTTCCATGTGCTTTCTCCATCAGGGTGGTCCTACTTCTCACACAATAACCTAGGGCTCCCAAAAGCATGCAAGTAGAAGCTTCAGGCCTTTTTAAGGCCCACCCCCAGGACTGGTGCCATGATCTCTTTTACCACATTCTGTTAGTTAAAGCAAGTCTCTAGGCTAGCCTAGACTTAGTGTAGGAGAAGACAACACAAAGACATAAATAAGGGAAGGTCTCCCTTATTAGGGGTTATCTTTGGAATGTAACTGCCACTGTGTCTAAACTTGAGGCCCTAGATGAGATGTTTAGTGCTTGGTACAGTAAATAGCTCATGTTGGTCAGGATTCTTTCAGTTGTAAGGAGCAGAAACCAAATCCAAACTAGCTTAAGCCAAAAAAAGAGAATGTATTGAATCATGAAATTTGTATATTCAAGGGGTGATTGGTTTTAGACTTGATTTTTATCCAAGGATTCAAGCCATATCAGCAGGACTCAATCTTTTTGTTTTTTCCTGTCAAACTCTTGCTTCTGTTCATATCTACTAGACTTTATGATTGTATAGCCTAATTCCCCATGTGGCCAAACATTATCCCTGAAGTTACATCATACTCATAGCTAGAAATCTTAGTGAAAGAGATAGTTCTCTCTTCTAAAATCCATATAACAGATGTCTTGAAGAGATTCTGGTGGACCCCATTCATCTCTGAACCAGTTGCTGTGGCCCGGGAGAATGGAGCATTCTGATTGGACAGTCCACATTACATGCCCACATCTATTGTGAAGGGTTGATCCATCCAACCTGGACCTCTTAGAACAGGTTCCAGAGAAAATAAAAGTTTCTGTTATCAAAAGAAGTGGGATGAATGCTGGATAAAATGCTGTAATATTAATATTACATCTAATAACCGTTTGCTGGATGAAATTTAATTGTGGCACAGCCAATAACGTTTGGAGTTTATCATGTGCCAAAGATCATAGACAATTTAAAAATTATTTCATGGAGAGAGAGAGAGAGGTGCTGCTGGGACATTATTCAGAGTGGACTGGAATAATTAGAGAAAAATACAAAAGAAGCAATTTTTGAGCTGTCCTTTGAAGTGGTGGAAGGAATGGGATGATATTTTAGCCAAAGGATTACTTTCTGAAGAATCAAAAAGTTATTAAAAAGAAGGTTATAAAGTTTAATTCTGGGGTGCTACTGCTCTCCTTAAACTATACCCTCAAGAAAATTCAGAGGCTGGTTACTATAGTGTGTTGCACTGTATAGTTTCAGATTTAGTTGGTTCTAAGGAAGATTGTCTTTTTAACCCTGAATATGACAAGTGGATATTTTAAGTGTTTAAGGGACTCATACATAAATAAAGCTTCCAAGGTGATTGCAATCAAAAGAAAAGAAAATCTTTCAAAATATATATTCAATTTGTGTCTTCTGTAACTTTGATTAACAACAGATGCCAAAATTACCAGAAATAATAGTAATCTGCATTTCTGCATATATAGTCCTCTTGTGAGGTTGAAAGTTTCCATGAATGTGAATTAATTTAGCTCCCATCTCGTGTGCAAAAGAAGAAAAGAAAGTGAGCCCAGCTCCCTCTCTTCCTCTCTCGGTCTCAAAGTCAAACATAACAGAGTATGAGGAGAGAATAACAAAAATGAACTGTCTAAATTGGCTACAGTTTTAATGAGATTGGTGAAAAGAGAAAGCTGCTGCTGCTGCTGCTAAGTCACTTCAGTCGTGTCCGACTCTGTGCGACCCCATAGACGGCAGCCCACCAGGCTCCCCCGTCCCTGGGATTCTCCAGGCAAGAACACTGGAGTGGGTTGCCATTTCCTTCTCCAATGCATGAAAGTGAAAGGTGAAAGTGAAGTTGCTTAGTCGTGTCTGACTCAGTGACCCCATGGACTGCAGCCTACCAGGCTCCTCCATCCATGGGATTTTCCAGGCAAGAGTACTGGAGTGGGGTGCCATTGCCTTCTCCAAAAGAGAAAACAGTAGAGGGCAAAGAGGAGTTTAGAATTTGGTGAGTTGGGAGGGAAAGATAAATTAGGAGTTGGGTTTAACATAAATGCCCTATATATAAAATGGATGAACAACAAGGACCTACTGTATAGCATAGAGCACTATACCCAATATCTTGCAGTAACCTAGAGTGGAAAAGAATCTGAAAAAGAATACATACATACACATATATGTATATGTATATCCATATATCCATATATATGTATATCCTTTTCAGATTCTTTTCCATACATATATATTTTTTAATAGTTTTTTATTTTTTAAATTTATATTTTTATGCAGTATAACTAAATCACTTTGCTGTATACTTGAAGCAAACACAACATTGTAAATTAACTATATTTCAAGTGAAAAAGAAAATAGAAATGGAATTTCGTGAGAAAAGTTCTGGTGACTCTCAGATGTCTTGGATCATATTGTCTTGCCAGAAACCTTTGTTGGATAAGACTTCAAAATGGTATCACCCGGCCCCTTTCTTTGACACTCACGCACATGGAGTAATAGGACAGTGAAGGATCCTGATAGGAGGAGAGCCCAGACTTCTTGACCCCTCATTCAGGTCTCCCTCCCAGAGACCTCGATGCCTCCTGCAGGCTGATGTCAAAGGGGCTTACAAATTCATGTTCACATCAGAAGCCATGACTCTCCAGGGCAGTTGACAGGCAGCCTGGGGAGAAGAGACATCATCCTGGGTTTGAAACTCCCTCCCTCCCTCCTAGTTTGTGATAAAACTCTAAGGGTGTTATGTTAACCTCATTCCCCTTGTATTTGCCTTCTCTGAGGCTAACAGAGTAATATGGCTGCTGGCCCCATCTTTATAAACAGAAATTACTATGTGATAACAATTACGACTTCTGTTCACTATCTACCCAAGTGCATGTCCTTGTTATTAAGGAAGCAGAGAACGATTATTAGCTTTATTAGCTTTTAGTATTGATATCGCCATGTTCTTCCTAACCTATAAATATCTGTTCTGCCCACGTCAATTTGAATCTTTTCTTTCTCAAGTAAATTAAAGTAGAAATGATAACATGATTAGTTACTATCTGAATTTCAGGAAACTTTGTTTTTTAAGAGTCATATTTTTTGTTTGGCTCTGGTGGATCTCTGCTGCTTGCGGGCTGTCTCTAGTTGCAGAGAGTGGGGGCTACTCTTCGTTGTGGTGCACAGGCTTCTCATTGCACTGGCTTCTCTTGTTGAAGAGCACGGGCTCTAGGGTGCATGGGCTCAGTAGTTGTGGCTCCCGGGCTTAGTTGCTGCACTGCATGTGGGATCTTCCCAGAACAGGCATGAAACCAGTGTCTGTCCCTTGAATTGCAAGACAGGGACTTTTAACCACTACCACCAGGGAATCCTCTGATAAACTCTTCAGTTCAGTTCAGTAGCTCAGTGGTGTCCGACTCTTTGCAACCCCATGAATCACAGCATGCCAGGCCTCCCTGTCCATCACCAACTCCCGGAGTTCACTCAGACTCAAGTCCATCGAGTCAGTGATGCCATCCAGCCATCTCATCCTCTGTCATCCCCTTCTCCTCCTGCCCCCAATCCCTCCCAGCATCAGGGTCTTTTCCAATGAGTCAACTCTTCACATGAGGTGGCCAAAGTACTGGAGTTTCAGCTTTAGCGTCATTCCTTCCAAAGAAATCCCAGGGCTGATCTCCTTCAGAATGGACTGGTTGGATCTCCTTGCAGTCCAAGGGACTCTCAAGAGTCTTCTCCAACACCACAGTTCAAAAGCATCAATTCTTTGGCACTCAGCTTTCTTCACAGTCCAACTCTCACATCCATACATGATCACTAGAAAAACCATAGCCTTGACTAGACGGACCTTGGTTGGCAAAGTAATATCTCTGCTTTTGAATATGCTATCTAGGTTGGTCATAACTTTTCTTCCAAGGAATAAGCATCTTTTAATTTCATGCCTGCAGTCACCATCTACAGTGATTTTGGAGCCCAGAAAAATAGTCTGACACTGTTTCCACTGTTTCCCCATCTATTTGCCATGAAGTGATGGGACCAGATGCCATGATCTTAGTTTTCTAAAGGTTGAGCTTTAAGCCAAATTTTTCACTCTCCACTTTCACTTTCATCAAGAGGCTTTTTAGTTCCTCTTCACTTTCTGCCATAAGGGTGGTGTCATCTGCATATCTGAGGTGATTGATATTTCTCCTGGCAATCTTGATTCCAGCTTGTGCTTCTTCCAGCCCAGTGTTTCTCATAATGTACTCTGCATAGAAGTTAAATAAGCAGGGTGACAATATACAGCCTTGACGTACTCCTTTTCTTCTTTGGAACCAGTCTGTTTTTCCATGTCCAGTTCTAACTGTTGCTTCCTGACGTGCATACAGGCTTCTGTGATTATGTGAGAGAGAGAGAAAGAGTGTAGGAGGGAGACTTCACTTGTTTGTACAAGGAGTAGAACATCAAGTCCTGGTCATCTGGGGTCATCCCAGTGTGGAAGATAGCCAGCCTCTTGAGTTTAATGTCATTGCTGTCTTGTACTAGTCTTCCACCTCCAATGAAGATTCTCCAGAGGTTTCCCTCCCGAGCCCCAGAGTTCATGATGCTTATGTTGAAAAATAGCCATAAAAGGCAGGTAGACAAGTATGCAGGGAGGATCTGTATATATCTGACCAGTGTACTCTTTAAGTGAGTTAATTATGTGGTACGTGAATTATATTTCAATACATCTTTTTCCTAAAAACTCCATTAAGAACAAAAATTGAGAGCAGTGGTAATAGAATGACAGGGAACCCTCCCCACCCCCATTTATGTTTCTTTCCCTCTCTCTTCTTCCCACTTCCCTCCCTCCCTCCCTCCCTCTCTCTCTCTAAGAAAAGAAATACAACGTTTGCAACGCTGCCTCTGGTAGCAGCGGGATGCTTTTATTAATCCTGGTGATTTTTTTGTAATTATTATTGAGTTGGTTATGAAGGTAATTATGACTAAAACCCTTTCAGGCAGAGAAAGAGATAGTTTGCACTTGGAGGGAAGAGACAGGTATTACCCATTTCACATCTGACACATGCTTCCATCCCAGCTGGGAGAAGACTTACTTTTTATAGCAAAAGAGCTGGGCTGCAAGAAGCTATAGAAGAAATAACTCGGAAGTTAAAACAGATGCATCTAATGAAGAGAAAGAAACTTCTGTGCAGATGAAGATAAGCCTCCGTTATAGATCCACTAAGTTAAGCACAACTAAAGAAATGTCAGGGAATTCTTTTGTTTTTGTGTTTGCAATGAAGTTTTGTCTTTTCTAAATTTTTGTTTCTCACTCCATCTCTCAATTAAGGTTGTTTTAACAAGCAGTGAGTTTAGTTACAAAGTCATGATTAGGATAACAAATGTCTAATCTCCCTGGTAACCCAAGCCATCTGAGATTATAAATTGCAACTCTTGTGGTTTTTTTTACCACCTTGGAAAAGACGCCGATGATGCAAAAGACGGAGGGCAGGAGGAGAAGAGGGCAACAGAGGATGAGATGGTTGGATGGCATCAACAACTTAGTGGACGTGAGTTTGTGCAAACACTGGGAGACAGTGAAGGACAGGGGAGCCTGGTGCGCTGAAGTCTGTGGGGTCACAAAGAGTCAGACAAGACTGATTGCCTGAACAGCACCAACGGTTGCCACCTGATGACAACAGAGAGTCCAGCCCTTCTAGAAAAAACAAGCCTTTTTAGAGACAAAATTAACCCCTTGCAAGCTGAAAATCAGAATCTTTGATGGTGACAAAGGTCCTCTATAAGGTCTTCCGGCCGTGGTGTTAGAGATCTTTCGAACAGAGGCATCTTTTGTCCGAGGCATCTTGAAGCCGGTTGAAGTCTTTTCTCATAGCCACATCACCGAGGAAGCGATTTTCTATGTCCTGAAAGTGATTGTCAGTCTGTTGCATGCAGGTGTGAGGCATGTGTCGCCCCAGTCTGTCACCGCTTCCTCCTGCAGTGGCGGCTGCCGTCACTGTCCAGTGGCGGTCCCGGGCTGTCACGGCAGCTGCCAGCCTGTTCTCACCACGGCTGCTGTCGTCACCATCACATACAAGCTGATGCCCTTGTGACTGTCATCCTGCTCCTGATGGAAGTGATTGGCACCTCATCATGCCACATCAAGGGGCAGAAGTTGTTCCCCAACCGCAGGCACAGAGCCATCTGACACCCCTCACTGCCACTGCTCGTCACACCCTCCCAGCCACGATGCCAGCTGCAACCATCGCTTCCCTGGCACAGAGGGTGTGACAGTCCCCTTCCAACCTGTGGAAGCAGCTTCTCAGGGAGGCCAGCCCCGGGCACTCAAAGTGTCTTTGCGCTTTAAAGTCAGTGCATCACAGCCCAGCATCTCTCTTCCTTATTTGTTTCTGGAGATGTAAGCAACGTGAAAACTAAGCAGTACTATGCTCCTCCATAGTACAGTGTAAATTTCAGTGCCTATGTTAGAAGTTACTTTAAAAGGTTCTCCATCACCGCCAGTATTTTAAGTTGATTCATTGTATTTTTATTTCCATTCAGTTCAAGAAATTTTCTTTCTTTTCTTTTTGGCTTCGTGGCATACAGGATTTTAGTTCTCCATCCAGAGATTGAACCTTTGCCCTGTGCATCGGAAGCACAGAGTCTTACCCGCTGGACTGCCAGGGACGTCCCACAAATATTTTAAACAAAGCTGGTGAGGTTGAAAATAATATGTAGGATTCAAGGTGGCAGACCAACTTCTGTCCTTTCATGGAGAAACAAAAAGGAATAAATCCACAATTGAAAAAGAATAGGAAAGGATTTACCAAGAAACAAATGAAGTCACCAGATTTCTGGAAGATGAGAAGAAAATGGGACACAGTTAATGGATAAACTAGCTGGTTGGGGAGGTGGGGGGGAAACCTCAGATTGAGAAATGCAAGTGAGTGCTCTGGAGAAGTTCTAAACTCATAATCAACACTACACACCCCACCCCCACCCCCCCAAAAAAGTGAGAGTGTCAAGAGAAACTGAAAACAGAGGGATTCGTGAAAACTTTATAAATGGGAATATATATAGCACTATTTTGTTCACCCCTTCAACGTGGTGACATATAAAGTTTATTCCTGAAAGGAATCTTAGGAACTACTGTGTTGGTCAAAAAGTTCATTTGGGTATTTCTGTAAAATCTTACCAAAAACCTGAACAAACTTTTTGGCCACCCCAGTAGTTGAGGAAAGTCAAGGCTTCTTGGCGTGGATGCTGGAGCCCCAGGATAAACCCTCCTCATAGTGGCACCAGAAAAAGAGGTTCTCAACCTGACAGCTGACACCCTACCTTCTTACCCTAAAGGAGAAACCTACTTGTTAGCATTACTTTCTGCACCACCCACATGATCCTTCCAGGCAGAACTCCCTCCCACTCAGAGTAGAGGCTTTTTAAGAACCTATACTTAGAGACCTTGTTGTTTAGTCACTAAATCGTGTCCAACTCTCTGCAACTTCATGGTCTGTAGCCCACCAGGCTCCTCTGTCCATGGGATTTCCCAGGCAAGAATGCTGGAGTGGGTTGCCATTTCCTTCTCAAGGGGACCTTCCCAGACCAGGGAATCAAACCTGTGTCTCCTTCATCGGCAGGTGGATTCTTCCCTACTGAGCTATCAGAGAAGCCTCGTACGTACAGGCCTCAGTTCAGTTCAGTTGCTCAGTCGTGTCTGACTCTTTATGACCCCATGAATCACAGTACACCAGGCCTCCCTGTCCATCACCAACTCCCGGAGTCCACCCAAACCCATGTCCATTGAGTTGGTGATACCATCCAACCATCTCATCCTCTCTTGTCCCCTTCTCCTCCTGCCTTCAATGTTTCCCAGCATCAGAGTCTTTTCAAATGACTTTGAAAAGTCATTTGGCCACCTTTGCATCAGGTGGCCAAAGTAGTGGAGTTTCAGCTTCAACATCAGTCCTTGCAATGAACACCCAGGACTGATCTCCTTCAGAATGGACTGGTTGGATCTCCTTGCAGTCCAAGGGACTCTCAAGAGTCTTCTCCAACACCATAGTTCAAAAGCATCAATTCTTCGGTGCTCAGCTTTCTTCATAGTCCAGCTCTCACATCCATACATGACCACTGGAAAAACCATAGCCTTAACTAGATGGACCTTTGTTGACAAAGTAATGTCTCTGCTTTTTAATATGCTATCTAGGTTGGTCATAACTTTCCTTCCAAGCAGTAAGTGTCTTTTAATTTCATGGCTGCAGTCACCATCTGCAGTGATTTTGGAGCCCCCAAAAATAAAGTCAGCCACTGTTTCCACTGTTTCAGGCCTAGCATCCACCTAATTGGAGTCCCAGGGAAAGATCAGAAAATGAAGGGGAAGGGAAAGTACCTCATAATTAGGAGAAATGCTTTTTTAAAACTAAAAAGTGAAAGTAGCTCAGTTGTGTCTGACTCTTTGCAACCCCATGGACTATACAGTCCATGGAATTCTCCAGGCCAGAGTACTGGAGTGGGTAGCCTTTCCCTTCTCCAGGGGATCTTCCCAACCCAGGAATAAAACCCTGGTCTCCCGCATTGCAGGTGGGTTCTTTTACCAGCTGAGCCACAAGGGAAGCCTAAGAATACTGGAGTGGGTAGCCTAGCCCTTCTCCAGGAGATCTTCCCAACCCAGGAATTGAACCGAGGTCTCCTACACTGCAGGCAGATTCTTTACCGACTGAGCTGTGAGGGAAGCCCTTCTTAAAACTAAGGAAGGGCACAAATATTCATAGTAAAGAAGCATATTCGGATCCCAGTGCAGTGAGTGGAAAAAACAGCCTCACCTATACCCCGCCTCCTGAATGATCAGAATGCCTAAAGTCCCTAAAAGCGACAGGGAGAGAGGGAGGGGGACGAAAGTCAGCCGGCGTCAGACTTGCAATCAATGGCACTAAGTGCTAGAAAATAATGAACTGGTAGCCAGCTTCTCAGCTCTGAGAAAGAATGATCTCAACCTAGAAGTACATACCCAAAGAGTGTTCAGTCAGTTCTGAGGGCAAAATAAAGACATTTTTAGATTTGTAAGGATTCAGAAAGTTTGCTTCTCATGTTCTTCTTCCTAGGGAACTAATTAAGTGTGTGTCTGAGCAAAGAGAATAAATAAACCAAAAAAGTAGAAAAATGTAGTGTTTAAAAAACACTTGCTCCCACTTAGAAAAACAGTGCCAAGAGCATCCACAAAGCAGGCCCAGAGAAGCAGTCCAAGTTGGAGTAATAAGATACAACTGCTCAGGAAGGTCTCCAGGGAGGGGAAAGACTCAGGAAAATAGATGGTAGGATTGAGAAATTAGGGGGGAAAAATTGAAGTATGATAAATAGAAGTAATGCAAGAAAAAGGAAAGTCAACTGGAAATCTTCAGTGGGGAAAAAACCATGCAAGACATTTGTGGTCCAAATACTAAGTAAACTTCTAGAGCATCTTCTCTGAGAGGCCCTAGGGCTGTGACTGACTGATGGAGCAGAAAATATTTTACCTGACTGCACCAGGCCACACATAGAAGAGTCCTGAGAACACACAGTAGTGTAAATGCTTTTTATAGTTTTTCATGAATAACACCGAGCATGAAAGACTTGATTGTGTTTGCAGCATAGTACAGGCCAAAGGTAAAATGCAGCTGCGAGAAACTGGAAGATGGGGGCAGAGCGAAAGGTGGTCCAGGGATAGTAGAGGGAGGAAGGTTTTAAAAAGGGTCATTAGGGACTTCCCTGGCAGTCCAGTTACTAAAGACTCTGCACTTCAGTGCCTGGGGGCACAGGTTCGATCCCTGATCCGAGAATGAGTGAAATCCCATATTTCTCGTGGTGTAGCCAAAAATTAAAAAAATAATAATAAAGAAACTGATAGAACCATTTAAAAAATATTAGACAGTTAAACCTTAAAAAAAGGTCATAGCTGCATCTCAGAAAGTGGGGACAGGCAGGACACTAGTAGAGGTGAAAATAATGGTTTAGGTAGTTTATGTTCAAATTACTAAGAATAGCATTTTCACACTAAAATATGGGAAGAGAGGAGGATGATAGGTGAGCTATATCTGTATCTTTCACATCATGAGGCTTATTAGGATACTTTTGACTACATGTAGCAGAAAACCCTGATTTAAATCGCTTACAATGTTTATTTTAAAAAACATTTGATCTCCCATCACAAGAAGTACCAAGATAGGGGGGCTTGAGGGTCGGCTAATTCAGCAGCCCACTGAAGTTGAGAACCCATGTTCTTGCCATCTCTTTGTTTTTCCTTCCTCAAGGTGTGTTGGCTTCATTGTCCACAGCTCCCTCGGTGGCCCTAGGCTGGTTCCTGCATTTCTAAGCATCATAGAAGTATCCAGTGGCAAAAGAGTATTTTCCTTCCTGTGCTTTAGATTTGTCAAGAAGGAAGCATTTCCAGGAGTCCTTCAGCAGACTTCCTCTCCTGTCTCATTGGCCCCAGCTGTATCACACACCCTTCCCTAAACCAGTCAGTGGCAACAAAAAATGGAAAGCTGCCTTCCTGCAGCCACTCCTCAGGCGACTTGACTTGGCAGAATGTCCCTGGAAATGGCAATTTGTATCTCAGCATGAACCTAAGACTTGAACACGGCAACTGTTAATCTCATCCTTCCCTTGTTAAGTGTTCATTCCTACCAATGGACCTATTAAAGAAAAGTGGTCTTTGTCATCCCTGCACTCAGTTTAATTACAGACATAATTCAGAAAAAAAGACCAGAGTGACAATCTGGTTTCCTTCTTTGGTAATCCTTCTTTGAGATATAGAAATATAGGTTCCTTCTTTCTGGTTGATGCATCAAATCTGAATCCTCAGAACTGTTGAGTGTTTTTTTCGTTATTAAACAGCTTTATATAATTTATAGACCTTGTAAGATCCTTCCTCTATTTAGATAGTCCTTAGCTTTTCCATATTGTGTAGATTCTATAAAGAGAAGTCTCCTATGTCTCCTCTCAAAACCTCCATGTTTAGTACCTTGGTAAAGTGGAACCAAAGTGCAAACCCAGGCTTGAATCCCAATCCCACCACTCACTAGTAGCTGTATAACCTCCAGTCATTTCTTGATCTTTGGATACCTTAGTTGTCCTATCTCTAAATAGGAATGATCTGCTTACATTTTAGGATGATTGAACTGCCAATAGAAGTACCTAGTATAAACATAAAGAGGATGTGGGCAATTATTAATTCTATTTCTTCTTAGTGTAACACGCAAAAGAACACCCAGTGCCTGGTTTCCCTGTTTTTTTGTTTGATCATTGGTTGACAGTATTGAAAAGTGAGCCAAATTAGGGGGCACGGCAGCGGAATTTAATTCTCATTTGAAACATGAATATAGTAACAAGGGGAGAAATGAAAGGCAGCAAGGATAAAGACCAAAGGAAGGCGATATCAGTGGTTCTGACCAAGTTTTCTCAATCAAAGACCACAAGCTGCTCCCACATTGCCCTGAGCTGGATCCTAGGGAGAGCCATTGAAAGGGGTTTCAGTAGAATGGTTCCTCACAGAAGGAGACCAGGGTAACTTGATTTCTTCGCTGAAACACTTTGAATTATAAAAAGAAATCGGGTTCAGATAATCAAAAAGCAGGAGATGATGGATAAAATATGTTATAGGATTATAAATTCAATAATAATTGAATTTCTGGAGTGTTTTTCCCCTGGTGGAGAAGCTCAAAGAAGTTCAAACATCATCTCAATGAATTACAGCATGTGTCTGTGATCAGTTGATGGCGAAGAGGGCCTGGAGTTAGACTTTTTGCTCTCCACATCCTAGATCAGGACACTGAGGCAGAACAATGGTCATATCTGTAGTTTTAGCATCCTGGCTTTAGACACTTTGCCGTGAATATATTAGGCACAACGAAGAAGTAGGTTATCCCCATTCCTCCTCGAGGGCTTTGTTGGTGCTGAATGGAGATACTATCTTTCCTGTCTCGTCTCTGGATGCCCTGTTGCTCTGGTTGAACAAAATGCCTTGACAAAATGGATCTCCCATGACTTTCTACAAGTTGTTAGCCTGCATCTGTAGCCCAGGAGTTCTTGAAAAGGCACATATTTTTGTTTCCAGTATTCCAATTATAAAAGAGTAATCCACAGCATTTCACGACCAACCCGCTGATTTTGAACCTAGGGAGTTCTTTTCAAATGCCTAGCACCATGAACGGCAAGGAACTGAAATAGGTTAACTTGTCTTTCCACTGCCTGCTTTTAAAAGGTCAAGATGAAAACAAAATCCAGTGCCGGTATCGGCCTCCTTCACCCACAGTGGAACAGACATCGCGTTCTCTGAGGCCTGTCTGAGAAGCATGAGGCTAAGGAGTTGCCGTATTGATTGTGTACGAATTAACATATCTGGCAGATGGGGACTGCCTGGACTCACTCAGCTGTGAGGCGTCTGGACCAGGTGGACTGGCACTGCTCAGCTTTCACACATCTGATTTTAGGATTTTAACGTGCTGCCCAAGATGTAGCAGCCTGAGATTTCTCCCATGGAGATCCGGTGAACACATTAGAAGATTTCCACCTTCATTGATTCTAGCACTGAGGCATCAAAGTATTTTCCCCAAGGGCTCTGTTGATACTGTAGGCATTTGTATTTGCATTTCTGCTCTTTCGGAGCCGCTGCCTGTGGTCAGCTCTTCAAATGTGGTTGGCCTCTCTAATTTGTCTTCCATTTCTTTTCAGTTGTCTTAGAGTGCTGAGCTCAATTGTGTGGGTAAATTAATCCTTTTTTTTGAGAAACCAGTTGCAAAACATTCTGATTCTGCGTCTCTCCCTATCTCTACTTTTTCATCTCTATTTTGCTTCTTTCACTGGTCCTTGCCTTATCTTCCTTTGCTGTCCTCCAGAGCCCCCAGACCTCATCTTCCCCAATAGTACAAGGTGAGGCCCATACCAAGCAGAGTAAGCATAGCACAGGATGCTACCGACCTGTATATATTGCCAGCAGAAATAACGAGGGGCTTTTGTAAGACCCCTTAAGCAAGATGTTTGAACCAGAATCTTTCTCGAACTTGACTGGCTCTAGGTCAGGACCCTGAGAATCAAGATAAATGAACATTTGCGTACCCAGCAACCTCAAAGCACTCCAAGTGCACGTGGAAAGATAATCCGTGTATGTGTGTATGCTCAGTCGTGTCTGACTCTTTGCAGCCCTGTGGACTATAGCCCACCAGGCTCATCCGCCCACGGAATTTTCCAGTCTAGAATACTAGAGTTGAGTGCCATTTCCTACTCTAGCAGATCTTCTTGACCTGGGGATCAAACCCGCGTCTCTTGCATCTCCTGCATTGGCAGTCCCGTTCCTTACCACTGGTGCCACCTGGGAAGCCCACCTATCTGTGTGTCCTTACAATAAATCCCATAGCTCATGTTGCCACTTCTCATGATACTGAGGTTTCTTCTTTTATTTTCTTTGCCGCAATGTGAAAGGATCCACCTACCTTTCCGCTGTCCCACTCTCTTGCTTCTCTATGGTCTGAATAGAGATCCTGATTAATCAGACATGGAAGTGCGTAAAAGACAGCCACATGCGGATGCATTAGTAGATAGATACATGTGTTTGTGTAGAAAAGATGCGTCTCTCAATATAGATGTTTGTGGGAGTCACAATATCCACCTGCCAAGGCAGGAGACAAGGGTTCGATTCCTGTACCAGGAAGCTCCCCTGTAGTAGGAAATGGCAACCTACTCTAGTACTCTTGCCTGGGAAATCCAATGGACAGAGGAGCCTGGTAGGCTACGGTTCATGAGGTTGCAAAGATTTGGACATGACTTAGCAAATGAACAACAACAACAATTTGTGTGTAAGTGTTTGTGTGTGTCGGGGATTATGGTATTCAGAATATAAACGATATAATCCTAACTTGAAGTGCATGATGGAGCTTCAGGAACTCCATAAACACCCTCAAATTATATGCAAAATCTAGTTTATGGGATGTTAATTTTCTCTGGCAAGATAATCCCTAATTTCACCAAGTTTTCAAAAGGTGCTATGAAATTCTAAATCCTTTCTCTTCAGCCCTCTATGATCCTTGGGACAGAAAGTTAGGGATCAGAACAGAATATCATGCCAATGATGAAATTATATAATCTTGCCAGGCCTGACAATGTTGGTGCCCTCTTCACTGCCCACCATCCTGGTCCTCCGTTTAGAACTGACTACTCCTCCCCATATACTCATCCTGCTTTGCTTAGCTGTTTCAATAGAATGGATGATCATGGGCACAGAGTCTCAGAATACACAGGCTTTCACTTTATTGAATCATTTACATTTGGAAAGAGCTCATCTTCTTTCGTAAAGCAAGTTCCCACTCCTAAACCTGACAGCGTTCAGCACTCAGGAGAGACTTGGGTAGACATTGGCTCCTAATTCCCTTTCATCACACTTTTCTGGTTCTCACAGTTCTTCCTTCAAGTTTTCAGATATTAATCGTTGGTCCGTTCACTTTAGTTTGGGTTCTGTGTAAGAGCAGGCTCAAAGATGTGCCAGATTTGAAGCTGAATTCTGTTCCCCACCCCTTAACCTTAGAGTTTACATTACAGAAAGTTCTAACGCCTCTCCATGGCTCTTCCATCTATCATGTCAACCTCTGACGTCCTTGTTGACTCTTCCTCTAAATGGCACTCAGTTTGATTTCTGTTTTGCTATTCCCACCATCACGACATCTGGAATAAAGCAACGGTCCTGAAGCTGATGTTTGTCCTTTAGTCTCTTCCCTTTGGTCAGCCTTTGTGATACTGCTTCCCTTAATTTTATGCTCAATACTTGGAGTGACTTTTTGCACATACTCTATCCAGACAAACTTTTTAAGCCTGAATAAAAATTCTGCTAATCACTGTCCTTTCGTAACTAGCCAGCTTCTCCCATTATTTGTTCCAGAATCTTCCATTCCCAGTGATCTCACAGTCCTCCTTACATGTGAGGTATAGTCTAGTCTCCACTTTGTTCTGGCTGTTGTTCCTTTTCTTCTTGTTCTTTTTATTTATTTATTTATTTTACTGCGCTTGGTCTTTGTTGCAGCCGTTGGGCTTTGTCTATAGCACACAGTTTTAGTTGCCCCGAGGCATGTGGGATCTTAGTTCCCCAACCAGGGACTGAAGTCATGTCCCCTGCATTGAAAGGCAGCTTCTTCCACCAGGGAAGTCCCTCGTGTTACTTATTCTCAAACTTCCTCCTCTTCAAAATGCATCACACTCCCACCCCTTTGCTGAAATGATTGACTACGCCAGTTAGCACTCATTTTTCCATTGTCTACAGATATTGGCGTCTTATTTGTATCTCCCATAATGCAAGTACAGGACATGTAAGAGCTATTTAGTAAATATTTGATTATTTCAAAGATAGCTTTCTAACCAATGGAATCTTAAGAATAATCAAGGTATGTTTGGGGGGAAAGCAGATAATGGCTGGACCAGAGTAGTCACTGCACAAGTTTTTACAAATACACAGCAAATTCTGAGGTCACTGAGACTCAATTACAATATTTGTCATGTCTTCAGTATTCCTGTATGTCTCACGCATGTTTAGTGCTGATGATTCTAAGGGGTAACCAGTCACCCATGGAAACCAGGAATGGTACTGTCATCAATCAGCTTATATGGTGTAGGTAATTGGGCCTTGTCTTTGACTAGGCAAGTGAATATTTAACACAGCTTCCCAAGTATATTCCTTGACTGAACTGTGAAATGAAGTCAGCTGGTGTATACCATTACCCTCTGACAAACATAAGAAGGCATTTCCCATCTCCCAACTGATAGAAAACACCACTAAATTTGTATGCACCCTTCTCTCCCTGTGATTATGGTATCAGATGTTGTGTACAGTTCTATTCCAGTTGATCCCAAATAAGGAAGAATTTAACCATTGTAATTGCTGTTCCTGAAGGGTAGCATAAACTGCTTTAGTCAGCAAAATATATATATGTCATCTTTGCCTTGCTATATATTAAATTGCTGACTCTCTTCTTCTTCAGTCATTTCTTTGCCTCCTTAATTTATGCATGAAGCCAAAAGAAGAATCACTTAGTATTCTTAATAAAATGACATAAGGTTTAGATAATTTTTTACTATATGCAGTAAAAATGCAAATGTGTGTGGCTTATTTGCAGATGCAGGCCTTAATAACTGATATTTAAACAGGCTGGATTAGCAATTTTACTGATATCGTCATGAGATTTTTCCAATAATTTGCACACTCAAAATCAATTTGAATACAACAAGTAAATTGAATTTAATTTTTTGATATAAAATTGTAGTTATCAGCTTGAACCATTAAATTTACTATATAATATATCCTTTCCAGCTCACTTGGTTAGAATTTCATTGCTCCTTATCTATATAAATTTAATTAGGCTTGATATCATCAGTATATTATAGAACTAATTAAAGATTTAGATAAGTGCTGAGGGGTCTTATTGAAAACTCCATAAAGTTCCATTTGGAAAATGAGATATTCTTCCTTCAGTTCATTGTGAAGGAATGAAACAGCAAGAAGTGTTTCTTGCAGTGTTTCTGAAAAATTATTTAACTGGATTTAATGGACTTATTCCATTCTTTGAAGAGCTTTTTAATTATTCTATATCTTTGTGCAGTCCAACAACAGTTATAATCTGTATTTAAAGACTTTAAAATGCTCTCCTCGCACTGAACTAAATGTCTTGTATTCTGGTGTGCATCTGTATGTGTGTATAGAGGTAGGTGGTCCAGGATTTTTACATCCTGATTGAGATCATACAGTATGTAATGATTTTTATGGGGAAATCTCCCAGTCCTCACAAGCAGGATAAACACAGAAACATCAGAGCATGCCGGCCATGAACACAGTAGGAAAAGGGAGAAGATAAGAAACCCTGACCCAAGAGAGAGTACCTGGGCAAGCCTGAGGTTCTGTGTGTGGCTTCTTTGAGTCAGTCATTTTGTAGAAATCACTTTGAATTCCCTTGTATCTGCGACTCCGCTATAGAATATAAAGCAGATTATTTAAAAGACTGATTTCAACTAAGTGCTTTGTGTCTTCATTACAAAGCACAATAAAGCCTTTTATTACAATGAAGCCACTATTGCTTTCCATTGATTATGCACTGAAATAAAGCTGCATCTACTATATTCCCAGGGTGCTTAGTGCTCTTGTCAAAAAGCACAGGGTTTTTTTTTTTCAGTGCAGATTGAGTGACACAATGCGTGGTTTAAGAAAAAAAAAAAAAAAACACCACAGAAAGTGAAAGGCCAAATAACAAATGTAGGCCATCTATGACCGGGCACATTGTTGTTCAGTACATAGGCACCAAGGAAGCCAGCCAGCCAGAAAAACTATTGAGAGTCTATGTGGTGTAATTGAAAAGTTCCAGGCCTTGGGCTTGAGACAACAGATTGAAAGCTCTGCTGTTGATTAGCTGTGTGACCTAAGCCTAATCTCTCTAAGTTTCTTTTCCTGGAAAATGGAAATAATAATGATGCCCCTCCTGCCTACTTCAGTCTGCCTCATGGGTCCAAATGGTTTTTAAGTGTCATTTATTCTAGTTTTAATCCCATTTACTTTTCCAGATGCAGAAACTGAGGTACAGTGGGATGGAGTGGTACGATCATTGTACGATTGAACCAGAGGCAGGGCCAGAATTGGAGCAGGTGCTTCTGAGCTCAGCCTACACCATCACGTGGAGTATAAAGAACACGTGGGCATCTTCTTAGTGACATCCTAGCAGCACTTGGTAGCACTGGGATTTTTTTTTTTTCCCCAAGCAACTATTTCTGGAACACGTCGCTTCAGTTTTCCTGCCCAAATCGTTTGTAAACATTTGCACCCCCTAGTCTGAGAAAACATTTGCAGGAACATTTGGGTCACAAACCAATGTTTGTTTCACCACCACACTTGAAATGTTTCCATTACGAAACATTAGAAATGTTTGCCAGTAAAGCAGATTCTCAACAGAAGTATAAGCCTTGAGTGGGAGGGACACCTCCAGCTACCTGCTTGGGGACTTCAGGCAGCTCCAGGCACAGCAGTTCCTTCCTTGCCCAGAAGGAATGTGCAGCGTCTCCCAGCATGACCTTAGACGTGACATTCTTTGATTTTGAACTGTAATAGGTACATGAACTAAGGTGCATGAAGAAGCTACAGATTTGTTGTTGTTGTTCAGCCACTAAGTCATGTCTGACTCTTTGCCACCCCATGGACTGCAGTGCACCAGGCTTCCCTGTCCTTCACTATCTCCCGGAGTTTGCTCAAACTCGTGTCCATTGAGTCGATGATGCCATCCAACCATCTCGTCCTTTGTCGCCCCCTTCTCCTTCTGCCCTCAATCTTTCCCAGCATCAGGGTCTTTTCCAGTGAGTTGGCTTATCGTATCAGGTGACCACAATATCGGAACTTCAGCTTCAGCGTCAGTCCTTCCAATGAATATTCAGTACTGATTTCCTTTAGGATTGATTGATTTGATCTCCTTGCTGTCCAAGGGGCTCTCGAGACCTCTAGCACCACAGTTCAAAAGCATCAATTCTTTGGTGTTCAGCCTTATTTATGGTCCAACTCTCACATCCATACATGACTACAGGAAAAAACCCTATCTTTGACTAGATGGACCTTTGTTGGCAAAGTGATGATATCTCTGCTTTTTAATATGCTAACTTTGCCATAGCTTTTCTTCCAAGGAGCAAGCATCTTTTAATTTCATGGCTGCAGCCACCATCCACAGTGATTTCGGAGCCCAAGGAAATAAAGTCTGTCACTGTTTCCATTTTAGGGGGATTTGATTTAATTCCCCTCTACCAATTTCTTCCCGTTTCCTGATCCCAGGTCTCAAGAGCAGCATTTCTCTGGGGCCACGGGAGAACTATCATAAGCCCCATCCTGCTTGCCAGCAGAGCTCCACTAGACTATATATGAAGCACTATGGAAGTTCATTAGACTTTTGAAAGCCCTGGAAATTATGAGATGCTAATTCTGAAGGTAGCAGGTGTGAGGAAATGGAATAAGCTCTCTCACTCTTTCCTACTACCTTCTTCTGCAGTATTTGTGGAAAATTGGTTTCAGGAGCCCAGGTTATTTTTACTGTTTTTTAAAATAACGTTTCTCACCAAGGATCAGCATATTTTTCTGTAAAATCTATACCCATCCCACACTAAACCTTCCTGTAGTTACAGTCTCAGTTCAACCCTAAAGAATCACTAGCTACCAGGAATAAAGATCTGAAGGTCAGCTCTGTGAAAGAGCAGATGATTATGAGAAGTCTCAACTTTCGTTTTAATTTAGCATAATGTAGTACAACAGTCACACTTTGAGCTGTAGATGAAAAATGAATCTGTAGATCCAAGAAAGAGACAGAAGTTTTTACTTAAGCCAAATTTAAGGATTATAATTGGCGAAGAGCACCTCAGAAAGCTCTAAGAACTGTTCCACCCATTAGAAGTCAAGGTACAGTCATGTAAGGTTTCTTGAACCAGAGGGCTATACATCAAGTAATGTCCTATCGGAAGTTGACATAACGCAAATTTAAGTGTCGTCATAGTGGGTCATGTGACCCTGTACAAGCTCAACAAGGAATGTTATCTTTTAATGGATTGTCTTGTTGATGCTACAAGAATGTTGCTCTTTGTGGTTGAGCAGGTATTCCTGCCTGATGGCCACGGTCTGGTCGATGCATAGTACGGATCTATAATGCACAGTTGGGGAGAGAAAGGAAACCAAAAGGTAGAGAATTTTTATGTTAAAATTTGTCCTGTCTCTCCATAAAATGTGAATTCTATTTCATAGAGCAGTCAGCTTCTGTGAGTACACCTCAGCTTCTCGTTTTTCCCCCATCTGATACCCAGTTTGAAATAATATTCATGTAGTCTTGCCACATACGTGTATTTGCATTAGCCCTTTACAGTGCTGTCATATATGTGATCCTGACAAGTCTCTCCATTATGAGTAAACACTTTTGTCTCCCCGCACTTGACTCGGGGTGGGAATTGTTTTCTCATGGCCCAAATCAGAGTTTTTCTGGAATGATCTGGGGGAGGTAGGCTAGGGATCTGGCTTTTGTTAACCAGCCTGCCAGCCTTAGGTATTGAGCCTTTGTGATGCTCAATTGTGAGGATGAAATCAGGTGAACTTTAAAGCATTTAGCGGTGCCAGTGGTCAAGAATCCACCTGCCAGTGTTAGAGACATGAGAGATGCAGGTTTGATCCCTTGGTCAAGAAGATCCCCTGAAGTAGGAAATGGCAGCCCACTCCAGTATTCTTGCCTGGAAAATTCCATGGATAGAGGAGCCTGGCAGGCTAACATCTATGGGGTCACAGAGACAGACATGACTGAGCATGCACACCAAGGGTTAAATAGTAATAAATGGTCGTTGTTCCCCTTAATAAAAAATCAGTATAATCATTAGTGGATCATCGACTCAATTATATTTCTGTTACTCTGTAATCATATACCTAGAATTATTCCCAGTCTTATCCTGTTTTCCTAGTGGAGGTTATTCTTCATGAGTTGTCATAAATTTTTCCTGAGAATAGAGTATAAGGATGGAGGGAGTTCAAAGGCTTTTGGTGCGAAGATGCTGGAAAGTCACAGAACCTACAAAAATGTAGAACCCTGAGAGATGGCTTTAGTTCATTCAGGGCACTCAGTGAAATGTGAGCTGGTGAAAATATTTCTGTATCTGTCAGCTTACAGAATCTTTTCTGCAAATGTCACAGAAGAACATGGAACTGCAGCAAATGTCTTGATTAATGGATCAGTCTTCACAACACTATTGGCTGTGGGTATATGTCTTCTGTATGGTTAAGATGGAGTTCTAGTTCATAAAATTAGCATTTTTATAACAGCTTTATTGAGATAGAATTTACATACCATGAACATTAACCCTTTGAAAGTGTGCAATTCGCTTTTCTTTGTGTAGTCGTAGAGTTGCATAGCCATCATCACTAGCTATTTTTACAGCGTTTCTTATTACCCCCCAAAAGAAACCCAGTAACCGCTAGCAGTCACTCCTCATCCCTCCACCCCACCCCTGACAACCAATTGGCTACTTTGTCTCTATGGATTTGCCTGTTCTGGGTGTAGCATGTAAATGATAGCATGTGATCTTTTGTGATGAGCTTCTTTTAGTTAGTATGTTTTCAAGGTTCATTAAGTTAGCAGTACCTAGCGTGTTGCCTGCTCTCTCTTTCTTTTTTATTCAGAGTAGGAAGGGACGTGGGTAAAGGAAGGTAATGTGTTTTTATTGAAGTATAATATACATACCGTAAACTGTACAAATCTTAACTATACAGCTTGATTACTTTTTTCATATTTACTTTTATTTGTTTGCTTGTTTGGCTGCGCTGGGTCTTAGTTGTAGCACATGGAATCTTTTAGTTGGGGTGTGTGGGATCTAGTTCCCTGACCAGAGATGGTACCCAGCCTCCCTGCATTGGGTGGGTGCTTGGAGTCTTAGCCACTGGACGACCAGGGAAGTCCTCACAGCTTGATTACTTTTTTCAAAGTGAATACACTCAGCTAAAGATAACCATCACCCAGATAAAAACAGAGAATATCAGAATCCACCCAGAAACTTCCTTATGTCCCCTTCTTAGTCATTACCCCCAGCACAGGTTATTTCCTAATTTCGTTTGGTTTGATTTTTCTGAATTCGATTCCCTGCACAAGTGGGTGTCCCAGCCTCCATGAACTCTGATTTCAGGATGGACGTTTCCCTAGCACTCAGGGGCCTCAGTCACTGCGTTCATTACCGCTGGTTCCAAGGGAAGTAAAGCAACACCCAGTCTTCCCAGAGCCCCTGACTGCGCGCTGTGTGCTCCTGACCCCAGGCAGCTTTCCTTCCAAACACTAGCAGTCCCTCAGCGTGGACCATTACGGCGGAGGGGGAAAAAGCGTTCCCTTCCAGGCAGGTGCAGTTTGTGACCAGTGTTGACCTCCAAAGGCAGGTCTTTTGAAGGGTGACTCCTACTTGCCATGAAGGCAGCCCCTACGCTGCCCTCAAACTCCCCTGCTGTACCACCCTCTGGTTTTTACTCTGAGCAAAAATGTATTCCTCTCATGAAATTCTGTGTGTTAGCCTCTCTGCAGAAATAAGAAAAATCAGACCTTTTATTCCAGAAATTAAGTTTTCATTTTAAATTCACTTTCTTCTCTTTGAAAACTTTAGTTTCTGTGTGGTCCAGAGCTATAGGTTAGCATTAGCATTTAAATAGAGGTATTAAGCGTACTCAAAGACCTTTCTCTCATAACGTTGCCCTTTCTGGGAGGTTTCTCAAATCTGATACTTTTTCTTCCTAAAAAAAGAATGCAAATGCTATATATATATTCCCCATCAAAGGCCCTTTTCTCTTTATACAGACTTAGGAGAAAGGCATCGTTGAGCAGTCTCACTGTTAGTCTTTTTGTATGGAAAGGGTCAGTTTAAAAAAATTGCTATTCCATCCCTCAATGCCTGATTTTCTCTGCTAACTCTAAAAATTAATTTTCCTGTGGTTAATTTTATCCTGTTATGTCTCATTTCCCTCAGACATCCTCTGGGAACTCAAACCCCAGTTCTAAGAACCTGGTGCCAGCCCTCGCCATGTACAGACCGCTCCCAGCACCAGTGCAGAGCACCCAAAGGGCCAGGGTCTGAATCCAGTGTCAGTCACGAGAAGCGCTTGGCCTTCCTCTCAGGGCCTCTATTTACCTGCCAAACTAAGGTTATGAAGCCTGTTGTATGTGGTTGTCAAGATATTAAACAAGATGGTTACTCTCCTCCTGATTTATAATTTTATATATAATTACGAGCATCTTAAATCTTCCCTCCCTCACATTGAGCTCCCTCAACCAGACCAGTGATATCAACTAAATGTATATAGAAAGTAGAAAGTAGTGTCAACTAAAGATATATATATATATGCACAGCCTAAAAGTTGAGAGTTATGTTTATTCTCTGGGATTACTGGGACTTCGAGTCCAGGAGATAGCATCTCAGGGGCCCCTGAGAGAACTGTTTCTAAGGAGGAGTCAGTCTACATCATTTTTCCGGAAAGAGCAGGTAATCTGAATATCCAAAGATTATCGTTCATTAAGGAGAACCAGATATCTCAACTTAAAGGATTTATCCAGGGACAGGGGAGCCTCATGGGCTGCCGTCTGTGAGGTCGCATAGAGTCAGACATAACTGAAGCGACTTAGCAGCAGCAGCAGCAGCAGTGCTGGTCTGTGTATGGGAAGTGTAAGCATGCGGGCTCACTGAGTTCATTCCTTTCATATGCATCCCAGCTGTGGGACCAAATCCTGCTTCTTGATTATTCACATCCTTAATTCCTCATCCACACAGGGAGTGGCAGATGTGGGATGCCTGCCTTTTGTGCTTCCTCAAATCCCGCCCCCCACCCCCACCCCATGGCTGTGACATCCTTATTTACCAACATGGCAGGAAATATTTCATTTCACAGTAGCTTCTGGTGAAAGGTATCCCTCCAGGTTTCTCCTATCCTTACTGCCAGCCTTCCCTTTCCTCTCCACCTAGTGGGTACTATAATAGTTGATTCCAATGGTGGGTACTGTAATAGTTGATTCAAATGGTGACCTGAACAAAAAGCTACTAGAGGTGAGGGCCTAAATTTTCCTGGCTTTTCTATCAAGGTATTGGTGCCCTTCTCTCTCTTTGAGGTTGATTTTATTCCATTACAAGCTTGGGAACAAGAGTTATGAGGAAACCTAGAAGATGGATATGGCCTAATAGAGGAGATCTGAGCAAAGCAAGGAGAAGCTGGGTGGTCCCACAGCCTGAAGATTCTCTGGCTTCTCAGACCATCTGACCTCCACCTTGAGAGGTCTTTCTAAAACCCAGTTGTCATCATGTCTGAATATGCAGTTCTGATCTATTTCAAAGACCAGATCATGAGAAGAGACCATTTCATGTACAGATAAGACTTTTGCAAGCAGAGAAAGAGCAAAGGGCAAGTGCCTGACTGGGAGGAAGGCCTGCAGTGGGCAGACGGAATAGGAGCCGATAAAGGAAAGAAGGGACTCGGGTTGCTGGGAGAAGAGCTTGATGATGTGGCTCAAAGATGGAAGCTGTCGAGGGGAAAGACCACTGTGTTTGTCCACTAGGATGTCATCAGTGACCTTTCAGTTTCAAACAAAATGGAGGCCTTTGAAGGATAGTGAATACAAATGATTTTTTTTTTTTTGAGAAATTTGACAGTAAAAGGGAGAAAAGAGACGCGAGGAGACACAGAGTGGACACGGGATTGCGTGAAGGGCTTGGAGTTTGTTGTTTGGTTTGTTTTTTCAAAATAGGAGAAACAAGGATGCTTGAAGCAGACGTGAAAGAACTCATGAAAGAGATAGATAGTAGATACAAGAGTTCAAAACAAAACAGCAAAACAAAACCCCAGCAGGATCCTAAAGGCATTGGGAGGGATGGGGATTAAAGGCATAAAACCAATCTTAGAAAGAAAGGAGCAGGGAAGGCTAGAAAAGAAACCCATCTTTTGAGCCTAGAGTTGCAAGGAGAAAGATTAGTAAGAAATCATTTCAGTATGATGCCTTACACAGTTATGATAAAGTAGGATCCAGAGAGATAATATATGTGTGGCCAGTACAGTGAAAGTTAGCTGTGGTTTTTTATTTGTGTGTGTGTTTTGTTACCATTTTTACATAGTGGGTGTCCTACCATGTCATTTGATTTAATCCTCAAATCTCCCATGAGACGTTATATTATCCTACCTCGTTGAATAAATGAAGAATCTGAAGTTCTATGGCTAAGAAGTTGCTGAGGTCAAACAGATTAAGTAAATATACGAGATTGATGTCTAATTCTGCCAAAGAATGAAAGAAAAGTTGAGAGGATTGCACATCACTATCCCCAAACACATCTTCCCTCCGTGCCCTCCCCTTTTTCATTTGCAACCATTTATCCCAGACATCCACATCACCACCCTAGAATTTACCCTGTTACACAGAGCCACCTGTCTTATTCATGCTTCCCCCACCCACCGGCGGAGGTCAAAGAATCATCGACTGTTCTTTTATCTTGTGTTCTGTCACTTAATGAAGTTTACCGACTGTCGGCTCTCTCATTCATTCTTTCCCTTTCCTTTATTCACCACTCAGGTGCCCTGTACTCAGCCCAGATGGGTACCAAGAAATGGTACAGAATTCAACTCTGCTTTCGTACAGCCTGCATTTGAGGATGGGAGACAGACGTTTATGTAATCAATACTTACACAGCTCTGTTCCAGCCACTGTTCTTCATCATCTGATCCTTCTAACAACCTCATTTACTTTTGCCTTTCTCAGATGAAGAAATTAAGGCCCAGAGAGAGTCATAAATTGCCCAAGAACAAGAGGCAGAATTGAGATTTGAACCCAGGTTCCGGACTCCTGAGTCCATGATCTTAACCACTGTATTATGCTGTGTCTAATTGTGTGTATGTGCATACACATTTTTAAAATATATAACACATATTAAAATATATCTTGGAAAAGATACATATTTTTGATGAGGATGAAAGCTAAAAGGAAAACAAGATCAGTAAAAGGATAAAGCTTAATGAGGATGGGGCAGGTATCATTTAGGTTAAAGTGGTCAGGGGAAACCTCACTTATTGATAAGCTGACATTTGAGCAAGAATTGTACTGAATTTCTTCAAATCTTCTATTTTCCTCTGGCCTTCTGCCCCTTTAATCCCATTTGATGCTCTTTTCTTATTTTATTTCAATTGGCTTGTAGCATAAAGCAGTATAATCTATGAAGTTCATCATAGTTTTATCGGGTTATCATCACCTTCTTGTCCTATAACTGGCACTTTTTTAATAGTAAGTTAAAGAAAAAAAAATGCCCTGATTTAATGCCCTTAACTCAACACACCCTCATGGACCTTTTTTTTTTTTTTTTTTTCAACTAGTGCTGTTCTAAAGTTTCTCCCAACTATTGAGTATATTGTTTTTTAGTAGCTAAGTTAGTTAATTTGCTCAGTCATGTCCGACTCTTTGTGACCCCATGGACTGTAGCCCACCAGGCTCCTCCGTCCATGGGATTCTCCAGGCAAGAATACTGGAGTGGGTTGCCATTTCCTTCTCCAGGGGATCTTCCCGACCCAGGGATCGAACCCAGGTCTCCTGCATTAGAGGCAGACACTTTAACCTCTTAGCCACCGGGGAAGAGCCAGTTTAGTAGCTAAGTTGTGTCCAACTCCTCGAGACCCCATGGACTTTAGCCCGCCAGGCTCCTCTGTCCATGGGATTCTCCAGGCAAGAATACTGCAGTGGATTGCCATTTTCCTCTTCCAGGGAATCTTCCTGATCCAGAGATCAAACCCAGCATCGTCTCCTGCATTGGCAGGTGGATTTTTTTTTTTACCACTGTGCCACCTGGGAATCCCCACTACAGGAGATCAGAATTTCTTCTAGACAGATTCGCCTGGGTTTTTCTAAAAAAGAAATCTCATTCCATTATTTGCCACCCATGAATTCTCTGGCTTCCTTTACACTATTTCTATTACTTTGTTGCTGTTCCCAGCCTTTCCCCATTTGGTAGCGTTTGACCTTTTCCACACTGTTTTTATATGTTCTTGCACATTAATTAAAGTGTTAGTTGAGATTGGTTAGAAGGAAGTGTCCTTAGCATTCAGCAGATGCTTTCACTTCTGAATTTGATTTGCCTTCGTCATTACCCTTTGTTTATTTTTCAGTCTGTGACCTATCAGGGTAGTCATTTAGAATAAATTCATTTTGCTAGTTGTATTTTTTGAGAGGCACTGTATAAAATGGCTCGCTGACATCCAAATATATATCAGCCACAGTGGTCTTTACATCCACCAGATTCATACTGCTATCCAAAGCTATCCATCACGCTTGTCAGAATATTTGGCTCTTTAATTAAACCCTGCTGGATATTGTACACATTTCCACTAGCTCCTTCTGATTTCATTAATTATTTTTCTAATTGACATCCATTCTGAGTCATGTATCCTGGAATCTCAGGTAGCCCAGTTTGTAGCTTTGGCTTATTTAGTTGTTTGCTTTTTTTTTTTTCCTCTGTCTTTCATAAATAATCTAAGGGTTTAGTAAACACACCCGTGAATTTTTGCCCTTGGGACCCGCTGATTTCCGTATGCTCATACTTTACAAATAATCCCTGGATTTTTTGGTCTCTCTGCCCAGACTATTTTCCTTTCTGGCCCTTCATTCCTAAAAGATACAGTCTTTTGTCTTGGCAAAGTAGAGAAATTTCCTAAACACTATTGAAAAGCATGGGAGGGTCCTTGACTAGGGCTAAAAGGTAAGGAAGGAGTCAGTGTTTGAGTAACTCTGCCAACTGTTGGCTGAATACCAGTTCTTGCATCTTAAGCCCCCAGCAGGAATAATGGCTTGCTTGAACTGTCCATTCAACCTTGTCAAAGTTTTGTCTTAACACACTGATGAGGTAGCTGGCTGGGGCAGAGTCGGTTGGATGCAACTAATTGGCACCTACCAGAGTCAATCCATCATCCTGGTCTCATTGGCTTAATATTCTAATGAACATGTTCTCCCATCAAACCATGCATTCTATGCCTATCCTCACGGACCTTTCTCCCCAAGCACTACAGGTAGAGAAGAATCTCCATGTTATAAAAATAAAAACCCAACACCTATTACCCCTTCACTTCTCCATTTCATCACCTGAAGCAGAAACCTTGGTTTCTATACCTTGTCTAGGGCCCCTCAACTCTCTTTCTCATGATCTGAAAGAGAGTAGTCGATTATTAAAACATTTCCCTGGTGTCTTAGAGATCTTTGATCTAGGCCTAGATTGGATTTTTTTTTAATGTAGATTTTTTAAAAAGCTTCTTGTAGCCAAGGACTATACCTTTGTATATTAGCATTTAAAATGTTATTAGAGCTTCCTAAGCATTAGTAATAATAATATTAGGTTTTCCTTTGAAGAAATCCTTTGCATTATTTATTGAAAAGTTGATCATTCCATTTCATTACTTAAAACTGAAAAAGCCATAGGACTTTTGAATTATTTTTATCCAGCATATCTCAACAGTTGTCTCCCAGGTTGCTAATCTGAGAAATATAGACAATATCCAATACAAAGGCCTTGTGCTAATTGGTAAACAATTTATAGTGTTGAGGCCACCAAAGTGCATAATACTATGTCCTCTTATCAACCCATGATATTAGATCATTTTTTTAATTGAAAAGACTTTCTAAAGTGATATTCAATGAATTATACTTTTTTAATGGAAAAGACTCTTAAATGATAGTCAGCACAGCATACTCGCCTTAACCTGAACTCACCTTTTGATAATCAAAAGAGCATTTACAGGCATATGAGACAATCACAATTATGAAAGTAAAATGAAGGACCTAAATAAAAAATCACAGAACAAGAGGGTAATTCTATTCACTCTTTCATATTTCATTATTTGATAACATCAGAAGATGAACCCATCAGAATTGCTTTGGCAAGTGCAAACAGAAATGTGCCTGATCAATATTTATTAAAACCTTCAAAATGGGAGAAGGAGTCGAGTAGACTTCTTAATGGACTGAATAATTATTCATACCAGCGGGGTTTGACCAAAGGCAGTGCCAGACCAAAGAGACACAGTTTTAATTGTACTGAATTTAAAAATGCAGATCTTCCTCCAGCCCTGTTGCAGAAAACTTAATTTAAAAAATTATCTGATGCAGCAGAGGGTGACATGTGAATCCTTAAGTCGCTGAGGAAGAAATTTTAACCATAGATATTTATAATTTAGAATATGTTCCAAAGATGGGGAGCAAAACTTCCAACTAAAGGAACAAAAAGACATTTTCTTCC
Organism: Ovis aries; assembly: GCF_016772045.2. Taxonomy (NCBI): domain Eukaryota; kingdom Metazoa; phylum Chordata; class Mammalia; order Artiodactyla; family Bovidae; genus Ovis; species Ovis aries. The sequence continues at coordinate 99,402,409 of NC_056057.1, forward strand.
CGTTTCGGCAACTGTAACTGAGCTTGGGAGAGGTCCTCATCTCAAAAGGGCTGGATCTCAGAGAAGTTCCTCCGAGTAGTGGTATTTTTTGAAGAGAAGTAAAGCAAGACGCTGGCCACTGCTATCAAAAATATCAGGGTCTGTTACTGAGAGGAATGAACGCAGATGACGTTAAGGTTTAACATCTCCCCTGGGGAGACAGCCCTGTCCCCCATTACTGGTTATCAGAAACGGACCAATGGATAACCATCATTTAAGCATAAGTGCCCAGAGAAGGCAATGGCACCCCACTCCAGTACTCTTGCCTGGAAAATCCCATGGATGGAGGAGCCTGGTAGGCTGTAGTCCATGCTAAGGGTCAGACACGACTGAGCGACTTCACTTTCACTTTTCACTTTCATGCATTGGAGAAGGAAATGGCAACCCACTCCAGTGTTCTTGCCTGGAGAATCCCAGGGATGGGGGAGCCTGATGGGCTGCCGTCTATGGGGTCGCACAGAGTTGGACACGACTGAAGTGACTCAGCAGCAAGCATAAGTGCCGTTGATGGAATCTGTGGTATATGTACCACATTATATAAAGAAAATGTAGGTAGATGTCCCATGCAGTTTCTGCAAGCCTTGTAGCAGTGGCCTCCAGGCTCTCCACCTCTTGAAAGGTTTTCAGCTGCCATCAGCTGAAGGAAGTTCTGCACTGTTTTTTCCTAAAGACCATTCTTCACTTCTCTTCTGGATTATCCTGGTCAGAACAAAAACTGCACAACTTGTTGTAAGGAGTGTTAATAACTATCCTCATGTAGAATACAAATGTAATTCTGCCACAAACTCTCAGAAAATTATTTAGCTTTTCTTTACCTTAGTTTTCTCATTCTTAAAATGGAAATAACTTCAGCTCTTTAAAATTAGAATTTTCAATCCTGTCTGTAATAAACTCTGAGCTCTTTGAAGGGGAAGACAAATGAGAGCAATTATATTTATATTTTTAATAAAGTAATTTCTTTTTCTGACACACAGAATTACCATCCATTTTATTATTGGTCTGGAAAGTACATCTGAGCTAAGTTTACACGTGTTCAGAATGTTTTCAAATCAATCAGTACTGCATCTTGCCTCCCAAAGCTTAGGGAAAATCAGCATCAGCTAATTCTAATGGAGGCCCAGCATGATTTTTTTCAACGTTTATTATTTATTTATCTGACTGTGCCAGGTCTTGGTTGCTGCACATGAGATCTTTCATCTTTGTTGCAGCATGCAGGATCTTTTAGTTGAGGCACAAAAACTCTTAGTTGTCACATGTGGGAGTCTATAAATAATTCCCTGACCAGGGATTGAACCCAGTACCCCTGCATTCCAACAGAGAAGTTCCGGAAGCCCATGATTTTAAAGGACCAAGTAGCAGATGCTGTTGCTGTTCAGTCGCTCAGTCGTGTCCAACTCTGTGACCCCGTGGGCTGCAGCACACCAGGCTTCCCTGTCCTTCACCATCTCCCAGAGCTTGCTCAGACTCAAGTCCATTGAGTCAGTGATGACATCCAATCATCTCATCCTCTGTCATCCCCTTCTCCTCCTGCCTTCAATCTTTCCCAGCATCAGGGGCTTTTCTAATGAGACCCTTTGTATCGGGCTCTTTGTATCAGGTGGCCAAAGTATTTGAATTTCAACTTCAGCATCAGATCATCCAAAGAACGTTCAGGGTTCATTTCCTTTAGGACTGACTAGTTAGATCTCCTTGCAATCCAAAGGCTCTCAAGAGTCTTCTCCAACACCACAGTTCAAAAGCATCAATTCTTTGGCTCTCAGCCTTCTTTATGCTTCAACTCTCACATCCATACATGACTACTGGAAAAACTATAGCTCTGACTAGACAGACCTTTGTCGGCAAAGTAATGTCTCTGCTTGTTAATATGCTGTCTAGGTTTTCCCCCAAGGAGCGAGCGTCTTTCAATTTCATGGCTGTAGTCACCATCTGCAGTGATTTTGGAGCCCAAGAAAGTAAAGTCTGTCACTATTTCCTTTGTTTCCCCATCTATTTGCCATGAAGTGATGGAACTGGATGCCATGATCTTAGTTTTTGAATGTTGAGTTTTAAGCCAGCTTTTTCACTCTCTTTCACCTTCATCAATAGGCTCTTTAGTTCCTCTTTGCTTTCTGCCGTAAGAGTGGTGTCATCTGCATATCTGAGGTTATTGATATTTCTCCCAGCAATCTTGATTCCAGCTTGTGCTTCATCCAGCCCGGCATTTCCCATGTACTCTGCATATAAGTTAAATAAGCAGGGTGACAATATACAACCTTGATGAACTCCTTTCCCAATCTTAAGCCAATCCATTGTTCCATGTCCAGTTCTAACTGTTGCTCCTTGACCTGCATTCAGGTTTTGCAGGAGGCAGGTAAGGTGATCTGGTATTCCCATCTCTTGAAGAGTTTTCCACAGTTTGTTGTGATCCACATAGTCAAAGGCTTTAGTTGTGAAGGTTTTAAAATCCAAAAATACCAGTGCTTGAATAGCATCTTCTGTAACCTCTTTGTTTTCCATGTCGGAGGCAGAGGTTCAAAAGCTGATAGCAGTTATACAAGTTCTCGTAACTAGTTAGGAAGAAATTAAAAACTTAACCAGAATCTAAGCTTAGTTGATCTCTTGAGTATTTACTTCTCCAGGTCTTTCTGCTATAACTACCTCTCAATTATTTATGAGATGATTATCTAGTTTATGGATTATTTAGTTCTTTTCTTTTTTCTTCCTATTTCTCTGCTTATTACCTTATATACCATTGAGTGAGCAAACAGTAGTTGAATATTTTGCCACACAATTTAGTGACCTATCAACTACTTGTTTTTTATTAAATTACTCATAATGCTGCAAGTATTGGCTAAAAAGAATTTGGGGAGCTACAGTCGTTACTAAATTATATTCAGGTAAATTTCCTTAGAAACTTACATTTAAGAAGTCAGCTCCAGAGCCTTATTCTTTTATTGACATTGATACTCTCATTATGGGAGAAAGGACTACATGGGAAAGTCTTCACAGTGAAAAGCCAGAAGTCTTTCCTGTGACTCTTGAATGCTGAATATACAACATGACTTCATTATTTGGCTTAGAGTGCTGAATTCCCAGATCAAATCCAGTGTTATTCAAATATTACTGGGAAATGTATAAATGAATTTTGAATTGTCACAGTATTACTTTGTTGCATTACAATGGAAGGCAGAGGGTTGAGTTAGTATGCGAATTTTATTTAATTCATTTTTCCTAGATCATGACTAAAAATGAATAAGCTCAAAAAGTATCTTGTGCAATTAGTACTTTTGCTTTTTATAGTTTCTGTATTAGGGGTGACTTTGGAGCAGGTGTAGGGTTCAGGGTCCTTCATTTTGAGGCCCTGGACAAATCACCCACACTCTCTATAGTTCAGTTTGTTCATTTATAAAATGCGGGTGATTGCAGGGGCTACTTCAAGAGGTTGAATGTGTTAATGTAACTAAAATTTTGACATCACTGCTAACTACTACAATGATCAAGATGGATTATAAAACCCAGTCTGAGACATAGCTGTGTATCTGTGGAAAATATAGTCTCCATTTGGAGATCCAGGAATCTGAACCCCAGCAGTGGAGGGTGGCAGAGGGCAGAGCTTTCTCCAGAGACTGTGGGCAGGCCCCCAGGTGGTGCCTTCCTTTCATCCCCACACCCAAGTGTTAATGGGCTGCCCGCAAGAACAGGGATGAGGGGTCACTGGGTTAAGAGTAACTGGTCTTATTAGGGCTTTCTTCCCTCCCTTGACAAAGAAGAGAATGGAAACTCTTTCCAGAAGCTCTCAGAGATACAGTAATAACTTTGAGTTTGGTGAAGTGGGAAGGAGAGCCAGGGATGAGAGACTAGAACTCTCCTTGCTTCATGTCTGTGAAAACAGGAAGCAGTCTTAAAGAAAAGTAAGAAAAGCACTAATACTCAAAAGATACAAAGATATCAACAGTTTGCTTATACATATATGCATACCCACGTACTTTAAAAGGGCTTTCCCGGTGCCGGAGTGCATGGCATCCCACCCCAGTATTCTTGCCTTGAGACTCTTGTGGGCAGAGGAGCCTAGCGAGCTACAGTCCATAGGGTCACCTAGAGTCGGATACAACTGAAGCAGCTTAGCATGCATGCACACACATTAAAAATATATATGTGGGTAAAAAATTGTTCAGCTTCATGTAAATGAAAAGAAAATTAGGAGCTAGGGGCTGTCATATGCTATTGGTAGGAAGATATTGATATAACTTTTTTAGAAAGCAATTTGGCAGCATTGCCAAATTCCTAAAAAAATATATACTTATCTTTTGACTAATTCTGTTTTGGAAATCCGAACTCAGGAAAGAAAGTGTTTTAAAATGGAAACAACCCAAGTGTCCAATAATGTGTCACCCTAAAGTTTTCAGCTGTAAGAAAGAAATGGTAGACTTCTACATGTGGGGGGAAAAAATCTAGAAGGAAATGCTAAATGTGGTGATGGAATTATATGAGTAATTTTTTGAAGCTTAATCTTTCTATATAATCTGTGTATCCTATGTGAAACTCACTCAGTCGTGTCTGACTCTTTGCAACCCCATGGACTGTATAGTCCTGGAATTCTCCAGGCCAGAATACTAGAGTGGGTAGCCTTTCCTTTCTCCATGGGATCTTCCCAGCTCAGGGATCGAACCCAGGTCTCCCGCATTGCAGGTGGATTTTTTTACTAGCTGAACCACAGGGACAGCTATGACACATGTATTAATAACCAGTCACAGAAAAACAAACTTTATTTTTACACTTGAAAAAGAAGATTTGCCCAACTTACCAAAATGTCCTTCATATGCTTACTGTTATGACTGTTTTCAGAGAGAATCACTGGGGAGAAAAAGTTGCAGTGCAATACCATTAAAATAAAATAAGGGAAAAAGTAAGAAGGGTCTGTGGATAAAGGAGAAATGAGGAAGATATGAAAAAATAATGTGCTTGGACCCAAGCAAAATGCAAACGTTGTCATGTTATGGACTGTGAGACCCGTCTATACGACGTCGCTTTTCTATCTTTGCACTGTCTCCCTCTCAGCTCATTAAACTTGGAAACTCTGCCCAAAGGCACTCAGCAAAGGGAGAGAAAAACAGCAGGGAGGAACCACCTCCGCACAGAACGTTCCACCCCTAAGGGGGACACGGATCTCTGGTTACTGGAATGGGATATTTGGTCCATGTCTAGCGATTGGACTCTGAATATATCACCAGCTGTGAAGAAACTTGCTCTACAAGTCATGAACCAGAAAAAGTCTAAATCAAATGTGTATTCTACTGGTCCTGTCTCGGCAGTCGAGTAGAGTGCCATCTTGTAGAAAACGTGGGGCCTGGAAGCCATGGCTGCTATTTTAATTTGTGATGATAAAGATCAAGCTCTCATTTTCCCGGGGCCTCAATAAGCACTGATAAATTATTTATCCCACTTGGATTACATGTTCATTTCAGTGTGTCAGTGTTTAGCATGGAAGCTCATCCTAATTGTATAGTTCAAGGCATTTTTTCTATTTTTCTCCTTAGGGCACCTTGTAGCACCCTTTCTCCACCTCCAAGTAGAACTGTTGCTATGCTGATTTAGTATACCCTTTGCTCCTGGGTACTATTCTGAAAGATGAATGAATTTCATTCTCTCTTTAAATACTTATGTTTCTTTATGATCTAATATATCATCGTAGTTATGGGGAATTTCTTCCCCTTAACTATGGAAAATACACCATCAGTTACCTGTCAATTTTGTTTAATAACTCAGCTTTGCAGTTCTGAGGCACTGTTCATCCGCAGCTCCTGAGGACTCTTTTAGTCTCTCAGTCCACTTCACAGTGTCATTCTGGGATTTATAAAGGTCTTCATCACACAGAGGATATTGAAACATTAAGGGCTTAAGTAGCATGCCCTTTATCACTTATCACACTGGAGGCTCCAGGACTAGAAATCCAGGCATCTTTGTTTTGTTGTCTGCTCCCAGCATGAAACCGCGGTCTCTGTAGAAAACCAGCCAGTATCCCTGGAAACAATTCATTGGATTTTTCAAAAGAAATCCAATATCACTTGGTCTGGTGGCTTCAGTGTTACTTCTTAAGATAAAAATGAAAATATCAACATCATTGTACAAAGAAACTCAATTCTTTTGGTTTAATCTCAGTGAAAAGCATCACAACTCACCTACTGCTTCTGTCTCCTTCCCTAATGCTTTGAGATCCTTGGCTCAAGGAGGTGGGAATGGGTCTGTAACTATTCACTTACCAAATAGATGCTGGCTCAGAGTCTTCCCTAGCCCTAAACTTGGGGATCACAGTCTCTGGGATGGAGATCTTGGGGACCTATTCTTTTCCTAAGTTCCCTAGTAACTCTACAGTTGGCGAAGCACCATTCTAGAACTTCAGCTCTCAAGTCCCTTCTAGCTTTTTTTTTTTTAGATTTTTTTTGATGTGGATCATTTTTAGAGTCTTTCTTGAATTTGCTACATTGCTTCTGTTTTATGTTTTGGTGTTTTGGACCCAAAGCATATGAAATCTTAGCTCCCTGACCAGGGATCAAACCCACATTGGAAGGTGAAGTCTTAACCCCTGGACTGCCAGGAAAGTCCTGTCTTCTAGCTTTGAAAGAACCCTGAGCTCCCAATTCTCTTTTATTCCATGTGACAAATTTAGCTTCAAACACGTGTCCTTAAACAATTGTTGCAGTGTTTTCCTAAGTAGTTCCCTAAATGGATAGCTGTCTCCCTCAACTGTGCCTTAGGGCCTTGAGCCAAATGGCTCTCAAGTCCCTTCCTTTTTGGTAGAATTATACCTGGTCCCTTCCCAGATCATCCTGCTTTCATAGTGCCATCACATTAATCTTCCAGAAGCTTAGAGTGCTGCCTCTGTTCTCAGCAGAACCTGGGACCCCACGTGGGGAGTGCTTTATTGACGTACCTCAGTCTCAAGTTCTCTGTTGACTCTAACCTGATGCCAGACTCTGTACCCTTAGTCTTTAGTGCCTTTTCCCATGGCTCTCCTCTGGTCAGCTGCACTCCCAGGCCAAGCAGGTTGCTCTTCCCTGTCTTTGCTCATCTCTTTTCTTTTCCTTTAGTCTAGAATTTCCTTCCTGGAGGCCCCACCTGACAGTGTCCTACCCCATAGGAAGTCTTCCTCGGTCCTTCATGTCCCAGCAACATGGCCTGGTTCCTCCTTCCTCTGCTGTCAGTTCATAGCATTGAGACCTCACCCAGGGCACTTGGAGCGTCATGTCTGTGTCCTTAAAGAAGAGTACTGGACTTAGAGTCCGAAACCTGAGTTCATCCTGGCACAGTCACAGATGTCTCTGTGACATTGGGCAAGTCCTGTCGCGTCCCTGGGCTTCAGTTTTCTTATCTGAGAAAAGGGAGTAATAGCTCCCTAGGTATTACGAGTGTTACATGACCCAGTACATGGAAATTAACTTTGCCAGAAGTTTTCTCTGCTTTTCATTACCTTCTCCTACCTGTCTCTGAGCTATTTGAGGAAAGGGACTGTATTTTGCTTATCATTATATAGTACTGTTTTTATTACTACATTACTATTAATGTATTAGTATAGATCTATTTCCAGTAATAATAGTTAATGTTTATGGAGAAGGTAGAATTGTGTCAGGCACCATTCTAAGTACTTTATATGGATTAACTGATTCTTCCAGTGACCCTAAGAGGTGCTATCGCCTCAAGAGGTACTCTTATTACCCCACTTTATGGAGAAAGCCATATATTTCACAGAGCCTCCGATGAAAATGTTGATGAATGAGGGACTGAATGAGACAGAAACTACTAGCAGTGTCTGCTGGATGGTTCTCTCTCTCTCACTTCTGCATCCCAACTTCTCTTTCTTTTTTTATATCCTGAGGCAAATGAAAAACTAGGAGAAAGTCTTGAGTGATCTGAGACCCTGATGAGAGGTCTCTCTGGGTCTGCATTTAGACTTCTCGTGAAGTGAGTTCCAGGATGACAGATGTCATATCTGTCTTATTCTCCGTCATAGTCATGAGACCTGGAACAACGTCAGCGTGCCTGCTAAGTCACTTCAGTTATGTCTGACTCTTGCGACCCCTTGGACAATAGCCCACTCGGCTCCTCTGTCCATGGGATTCTCCAAATAATAATACTGGAGTGGGTTGCCATGCCCTCCTCCAGGGGATCTTCCTGACCCAGGGATCGAACCCATGTCTCCTGAATCTCCTGTACCGCAGGCAGCTTCTTGACTGCTGAGCCACTGGGGAAGCCTGGAACAACGTCCAGTGATAAGTAAATGTTTATTGAATAGGTAAACGCAGTAGCTTCTGAACAGCACATTCATTACCACTGAACCCGTGTAGACTGCTGACCGTGCAGCCAGTGAACCCTGCTGTGTCTTGCTTTCGCAGGCAATACTACGAGATGCTATACAACACGGCCGACGAGCTCCTGAATCTGGTGGTGGACCAGGGTGTGAAGTACACAGAGCTGGAGTACATTCACGCCCTGACCTTGCTGCACCGCAGCCAGACGGGGGTGGGAGACCAGACCACCCAGAACATGCGGCTGCAGCGGCTCAAGGAGATCATCTGCGAGCAGGCAGCCATCAAGCAAGCCACCAAGGATAAGAAAATAACCACAGTGTGAACAGGGTGCATGGCGGGAAGCGGCCAGGGGGTGGGCCGCTTCTGTTTCCTCGGTCACAGCCCCTTCTTTGCTATGTTAGTTGGTATGTTCTGAGCTGACTTAGTTTTCTCCACACTGATGCTCGGGTGGAAAGAAGGCATAAGGCTTCTTTTCTCTTGCTTTTTGGCTTTTCTATAAATGCTAAAGGGACTTCACAGTACAGACTGTTTGGTTTGGACGTTTACTTTGATGTGGTCAGTTCCAGAGGGTCTAGGGTGCGATGGGGAGGAAGGTTGTAAGCAATAAAAATGAATGCATGAATGACTAACACCCAGCAATCTTTGGTAAGTAGATTGTTACCTGAGTTCTAGTCCCTTCCTAAAACTGCTCAGTGGGGTTCTATTACATAAGCAGTAGGATTTTATTCTCTTGACCTTGTCAGTTTACAGTTCTACAAAATAAATGTATGTGCTCTGCTTTCTGTCTCTATTACCAGCGGCTTCTCAGCTAGTTGTAGTTTTCAACCAGTTTTCCTAACCAAGCAGGACCTCTTCGCCCCTTCAGGTCTTGGGGGATAAAGTCCTTTTGTCTCAATCCTTGGCAGAGTTTTGTATGCAGTAGCCTGGACCCAGGTGATCTGTTGGTTTGATGCCTTTTTTTTTTTATTTCTGCTGTATCAAAACCAAGCACCACAAATTAAAGACAAAAACAGAAGAATGAAAAGTGGTTCAACTCTTCTTGATTTTTTTTTTTTTCCTCCTCCACTCGCCAAGAGAAAATGATGGTTAGAGAACTTTTAATCTCACTTGACACCTTGCCCTGGGTGTTATTCTTTTTTTTAATATAAATTTATTTATTTTAATTGGAGGCTAATTACTTTACAATATTGTATTGGTTTTGCCATACATTGACATGAATCCGCCATGGGTGTACATGTGTTCCCCGTCCTGAACCCGTTAGTTATTCTTAAATGCTCACTCTCCATGGGAGCCCCTAGGCCTTCCTCATCTTAGAAGGTAGCTCCAGCTGCCAGCCAAGTGCAAGGAAGCTGGTACAGCCATGACCTTCCTCCTCTGTGCACCCCCCAGCCGAGGCTGTTTCCGCAGTGCTCTCTTTCAGCCGGGGTGGGAGCCCGCTGCTCCCCGCACGCTTGCCTCCCCACTGTCCCCACGTCTCCAAGTGCTCTTGCCACCTATGGCTGATATGTCACAGAAGAAAGCGATGCACTGAGTGGGACACAGCTGGAAAACACGTGGCAAAGAGAGCAGAAAGGACTTGGACTACATGAGGTCAGAATTTTACACCTGTTTGTACAACTTAGGCCTTGGTGGGAAAAGCAGAAAATTAAAAAAAAAAAAAAATGCTTCAAGAAGCTTAGATGTTGTGTCTCGTTTTTCTTGTATTTATTCCGCAAACGTGCCCCGAGACCCTAATATGCGCCAAGCACTGCGGGGCACAGATCCACAGTATTGAGGGCTCCCGTATTACCTACCTGGAAGACAGAAGAACAGAAGCTGGACTCTAACCAAAATCCTAAGAGATGTACACCCTGGGCTGAGTTCAAAATCAGGCCAGTGGGGTGGCTGTGAAGGGAACTCAGCAGGCAACTGGAACATGGTCTTCCAGGAGATTCTGGAAGGAATACTGTAAATCTCTATAGCTTCAGAGGCCCAACGAGGAAGAAGTTGAATCTACATGGGAGATGGTCATGCAAGAAGTTACTGTCCCTAAACAACATGATTGGAGTAGTCTCCCTGAGAAGTAGGGGAGAGGTGAGGGAGAGAGGGGAGTCAGAGCTAATTGCTGTGGTTTGGAAGCGCTTTTGGCTGTGGCCTGCCCTCAGCGCTTCTGTGTCCTCCCTTTCTTCCCCTTCCTGTCCACTCTGGACAAAGAGCCCTGGAGTGGTGACAGAGAGACCAGAAGAGCCAGAGTGGGATGGGGGAGTGCTTAGAATCGTTTAATTGGATGCGGAAAGGGACACGGGTTTGGACAGAGTAGACTGCCAAGAACTTTGAGAACCAACAGACAAATAGCAAATGAACTGTTTCGGGGGAGCATTTAGAAAAGTGAAATCCCTGCTTTGCTTGCAATAATGCTAGGCTTGAAAAATGTCAGTTCTGCACAGAAAAAGCAGTCTGTGATTCTTTGTCCCAAATCCTATGCAGGATGATGCATCAGTCATTATTCTTTAAGAGATCAAGAATAGCTACTCAGTGGTGATCCCGTGGATGCAGATGGAGCTGGTACAGCCACCTCAAGACCTGCCTCCATCTGGAACACAGTGAGGGTTTCTACTTGTTACGGTCCTACTTTGGGGATATTTTGTGAGCCTGCTTTTGTGCTGTTCACAGCTATGATCAGAAATCACTGGAGAGAGCCAGGGTCTCCCAAGGGCAAGGTCCAGCCTCCACTCACACTGATATGCGGCCACAAGAGTTCGTTTCCAGCCTTGAAAACCACTCCCTAAATGTGCTTTTGCCGTTATAAAGGCCAATAAAATAGACCTCCCAGAAAGGGCATTAAAACAAAGCAAACTCTCATCTTCTACAAAGTGACAGATAGAGTGGACACATGTGGGATACTGTCTGTGTCCCATGAGGAAGGGTCTGGAGGTGGACAACAGACAAGAGCCCAAAGAAGGAGGGCTGGGAGCTAAGATCCAGCCCAGTCATCAGAGAACCAACTCCGTAAGCCAGAGCAGCTCTAGGGAGAGCTTCCTTCTATTATCGTCACTGGCATCTGCCCTCTGGCACTTGACATGCTGTCCCACAACCATGCCGTCAATACAGTGGTCTTTCAGGTCTTGGAAGACGCTCAGTGGAATCTCTCCCAACTCAGCCTCCCTTAAAATAAATTTTTTGAAAAAGAAGTACTCATTCAGAGCATAGGTTCCTTTGAGCCTTGATAGATTTTGGTCAGTTGTATTCTCAGAACTGCTGACAGTGGTTTCTTCTGGGGTGTTTTGTTACTTTTGATTATCTTATTATTACTTGTGATTGCACCTCTTAATTTATAAGCAATACTCTGGATAATGCTGTGCCATTCACCCCATTAGCACTCATTTATACCTGCACTATGGTTACAGTTTATCTCAGGGCTTTTTATCCTTGTACAGTGTTTTTATTCTTGCTTCACAAATGGCTTTTTAATCTTACTGCCCAAGTAGAACTTTTCCCTCTCACAGGTGGTTACATCTCTGCTGGTTAGATAAGGAACAATGATATAGGTTCCTCGTGAAGCCCTTGGCTGAAGAGGACCCCTGCGTCCAGGCTCTGAAGGACAAGTTCATTTTTGAGTAGGTGAATCAGCTCAAATTCAGTGGTAGGACCAGACCTAAGCTCCCATAGCTCATACCCTTGAGATGGGCAGTCATATGGAATCTGGCAGGGACCCTCCAGCTGGAATCACTACCCTGGGCACAGTGACCTCACCTTTAGACACCTTTAGAAGCTCCAGCCTCTCTCCAGAACATCATTCTTGCCTAAATATTTTCTTAGCCTGATAGTCATTAATTTGTGTTTCAAATAGCTTGGGAAGAAAACCTCAAAAACAGCCAAGTTGATTGGCAACCAAAGCCTGATCATTCTTACTGTCAAGTCATATCCATGAAAGTCTTAGTGCTAAGGTGTTCGCTATCAGTCAAAAAAGATATGATTGCCTGTTACAGCAATAACAAACCCTGATATGGAATAATGTAATGGCAAGCAAAAGAGACAGTCCCTGTGACACGGGGGTAACTGCACTCTCATCTTGCCCTCCCCAGACTCCGTATTTCCCAGGGCTACCCTATCATCTAGGAAGACGTCCAGTAGGATTGAGGGCTGAAATCTTCAGCCTAACCCTCTGCTACTCTGAGCTGTGCTCTTCTGGAAGCCAGTACTATGTCTCACTAGTCTCTCTTTCCTCCTTAACTGGCAAAGAGCCTGGAAGTTGATGGAACAAATGAATTCCTGCTCCATAGCCTCTGTGAATGTACCAAGGCCATTGTGTTCAAGATTCTTGCTCTGAGACATAGCATGGCTGCTTCCCCAGGACCAGGACATAGAAATTTCATAGTAAACAACGGAGGATAACAGGGTCCCACCAGCCCAAGCTAGGCTCACTCCAGTGGAGTCAAAATGATAAAGACCGCCAGCCAAGTAGCTATCCTTCTAGCAGGATGTGAAAAGGAGCTTTGCAAAAGCCGTGTGTGTGCTATAATACACACATCTGAGAACAATTGTCTTAACGTGGCAGGGATGGAAAACAAATCGAGCATAATTTGGAGGGAGGGTAATGAGGTACCAAGAACAAGAAAACAAAGAATGACTGGGCTCAGCAAAGGTCTTGACTCTGTCCTAATTAGGCACAGTTGTCCTAAGAAGTACATAATTAATAAGCGGATGACCAGATGTGAAATACGGAGATTCTTCCTGAGGTGGACGTTGTAATGAAGTGAACCCAGCTGGAGGTGTTTGTCCTGATTTGGCGGAGACTCAAGGCCTGCCTGGAGTTTTGAGGAGGTGTAGAGGGAGGCCCACCACAGCTCTACACCTGGAAACAACACATCCTCTTCCAACTGGGCTGGGGTGTAATGAGAGAGCTAATTACCAAGAGTGTAATGAGATGCAGAAGCCCCTGGAATCGAGCTGGAAATTTCTTTCATAGTGAAATGTGCCCGATTTGAGGACTCGCTTTCCCGTACCTGGGCCACAGACTTATGTCTGTAATTAAAAATATCACCAGGGCATTCACACACCTGGAGCGGGAGTCTCTGGGAACCCGAGAATGCGGTGACCTGCAAAAGTTGCACGTGTACTTTTTTTCATGTATGTACAGTTTATTTATGTACATAGAACTGAAAAGAAATAAAAGTCAGGTGCTGTTGGGTGAATGTAGTTCCCGTTATGTTCAAACTCATTTAGAAACGTGACCTCAGTTTCCTGCTGACTTCAAAAATAGATACTCTAGGAGGAGAAAAATTGGCAATCTCCTCATCCCAAACTTATTTAATTTCCTACCAGGCTGAATTTTCCTTCAGAAGGATTTATTTACTGTGAGAGAGCAGAAAGCTCTCAGTACCTGTTTTTTGTTACTGTATTTATTTTATGATTGTTATTGTTATTTTAGATAATAATAACACCTATTGAATGACAATTACTGAATAATACTTATTGAAAGTTGAATATGTGTCAGGTGCTACACTCAATGTATTAACATTTTTCCGCTTAATCCTTGCAGTAATCCTATGAGGCAGGTGTTACGATCATTCCCACCCACGCCCACTCCCACCCCTTAGAGAGGTAAGGAAACAGAGGCTCAGATAAAGGACTTGATGCTCCAGACAGATGCTAATGCCAGAGTCTGTGTTTGAAATCCCCTCTGTTCTCTATCATGAGCCAAAACCCCTCATCCCGTGAGGCAGAGGGAGGGTACCTCACCTGCTATATTTGAGTTCCAAGTGACATTTTCTGGTAGTTTGACCCCTTCATTTGCTCTGCCCTCTCCTGTGGCCCCCAGAGGGAACCACTCTTCAATTTGGAGTTACCTGGCTCTCTCCTCTGCTTCTCCTCAGCCCCCAACTGCCTGAGGCCACCCTTGTGGCCAGTACATCAGCATAAAACTCTTGGAAACCAAAACCTTGGGCTCAGAGGCTGAGCCCAGCCAGCTGGAGACTTAAGAGGACCCACACCTCAGCCAAGTGATGGAGTGACCAGGAGGGTGAGCACAAAATGCTCAGGTTTTAAAATCTGCTCTGCCCTGGCGCAGAAGATCATCTCAGCCTTTTACAAGTGGTTTGCTGTTGTACAAGTTGTTAAATGCCCTAAGCCTCAGTTTCCTCATCTGTGAAATGGGATGATAATAATAGCTCCTATCCAACACTGTTGCTCCATAAAGTAAAAGAGGGTGTTCAGTGCCTGGCACATAATAAGTATTATATTTTTATATATATATATATACACATATATACACACACACACATGATTAATAATAGGCTAATAATATTATCTTGTCAGTTTCTGTGGGGTGCTGTTGACCCAATATCTAGAAAACCTGCCCTTTTGATATGACATGTGAGTACAGCCATCCTGACCAGCCCTGTTGTTAGAAAAGCCTAGGTTTTGCCAGGTGGAACCCAGGACTTGGAATCCTGAAGCCTCCCCCCGGCCCCCGCCCCAACTCCTGATTTTATTACTCCACTGTTTCAGCCCCCTCTCCCACAGAGGACAACTGCCCTTGGTGTCTGGTTCTCACACTTACTTCCTTTTTAGCTGTTGGTGAGTTTGCATCTCATTGTCTGCCAATGTATTATGCACATCTCATTAAACTCTGAAGGCTCCAGTACCCTTTAGGGAACAGACCTTAACAGACAAAGTGGCCTCTGCCTGGGCTTTGACTTTGCTATCAGTCTTCCCACCCGTGCTGAGGAATGTCTGATCCTGGATCTCCAAATTCAGATTGCTCTGTGAAACTGAGGTGAGAAAATTATCCCTTTTTTAAAAAAAAATTGTGAATCGAATCTAACTCTGAGCTCTCACTTACATTCTGAACAGAAGTCCGAGTTCATTCATTTTCTGTGGTTTCTTCCTGGAGGATGGGGTGGGGAGGGGAGGCGTCCCTGAGGACAATATGCTCATCCGTGCGTCCTGATCTCTTTGTTACCTCTGCTGTGGACGCCAGCTGCCCTCAGGTGCTGCAGCTCTGGGTGCAGAGGTCCTCTCCAGTGTTGCCCGGCCTCAGTGACCAGCCTCCAGAGGTGACCCCTTTCCCAGTCATCCCCACCCAAGGTCCTGCCTGCTGGGAGGCACTGAGTGGAATGTGGGTGGGAACTACCGTGGAATCTACGGCCCCTGTCTCTATTCTGAACTTTGAGGGTCTCAACACTCTAGGTTGGACAATTCTCCCCTCTTCCTTCCAAATGCTATAATCTCTACTCCTTTCTGCCACTGGGTGATCCAAGGTCCTTTCCCAAGGTCTAGACCTTTCAAAAAACTTGAAAGGGAGTCCTCTTCTTCCCCTCTTCCCTTCTGCCTCTCTGGGCTCCAGGAGCAGTCCCCAGGGAACCTCCCTATTGGGTAGCAGAGGGAGGGGGTGTTTAGTCTAATTGGTGGTCAGTCAGTTTCTCAGTAGGGGCTTCCCAGGTGACACAGTGGTAAAGAATCCAGCTCCCAATGCAGGAGACACAAGAGACATGGGTTCGATCCCTTGGGGGGGAAGATTCCCTAGAGGAGGAAATGGCAACCCACAACAGTATTCTTGCCTGGGAAATCCCATGGACAGAGAAGCTTGACAGGCTACAGTCCATGGGGTCACAAAGAGTTGACACCACTGAACAACTAAGCATGCATGCAGTTCCTCAGTAATTCACCCTGTTGTGGATTCATAAGCCCTGGAGAGCTGTTGTTCCAACCATCTATGCCTTATAAGGCGGTCAGGGGAGGAGTTCCAAGAGAACAGAATGGGGACACATAGTACCTGAGGCAAGACTAGCACCTAGGTCTCTTGATTTAAATTCCGGGGAGGCTGCATTAAGAGCCCAAATGTGCCCCACTCTACTAGGCTGCCAAGGGTAGAAGTAGAAGGCAAGCACCTGACTTCAAAGACATGACTCACATGGAAAGAACCAGGCAACAGACCTGAATCATCTATGGAAAACTGCCAGCCCATGTGGTGCTAAGAGTTCATGGTGTGGTTTAGACTAAACACTTCAATAATTCGGAAAAAAAAAAAATTATAGGCTACTGTTAGCTGGATACAGCTTCATGAAAGGGTATGAACTGGACTATGATCTTGAAGAAAGTGTAGAGCCAAGATCATAATAGAGGGACTTGAGATGAAAGGCTGCATTTTGACAAATGTTGCTGTTTAGAAGGAAGCAAAGGAAATTAAGCAAAAAAGAAAACCTTCAGAATATAAGAAGGATCAGCATGAAAACTAGTCAAGAGGGAACACCAGTCAGGGAGGAGGCCCGGCACATTGAATGTTTTTCATTTGTTCTAAACCTTGCTGGAAGTCAGTGGATACGTGGGATCTTTGAATCTCCTAGGATTACATGGATGCAGCATTTGGAGGGCTGGGTTTTTAGTGCATTATAAGAAATAAAAGTCAGATTTTTAAATCAGGGTCCCCATATGTCCTATTTTTCACCTTGCAGAAATGTAGTAGGATAGCATTTCCTGGCTCCTTTGTGTTTGGCTGAAACCATGTGATTAGGTGACCAGTGAATTGTGAGTAGAGGTATGTCACTTCCCAGCCAAAGCATTTAATTGCCTTTGTACAGCCCTCCACAGCACTGCCCACTGCCCCATCTAGCAATGTTCCAGACCGTGAACACTCAGTGTGCTTGGATCCCACAGGGAGGAAGATGCAGAGCTCCAGCTGACCTGCAGGGGCCGTGTGATGTAAGCATGAAATGAATGACTAAGCATGAATTTGTTATTTTAAGCCATTGAAATTGAGGGGGTGGAGGCGGTGTTTGTTACTGCAGCATAACCTTGCATGTCCTAACTAATGCACAGAACAAAGATGAGAATGGGAAGACCAAGGGAATTTTAATGAAGATTGAAGTATTACATCAAAGAGAATTATCTGAGTGTAGTGATGGGAGCAAGAGGTAAATTTGGAGGCTCAAGGGAGAAGAAGTGGTGCTTTGCTGCTTTTAGTCAGCACATTTGCCCTAGAGATAGAGGCAACAGGGATGTGTTCACTTACGAAAGGACCCTGGAGCCCCCAGTTTATTTATGTCTTTTGCTTTTTCTGCCTCCATCCTTAAACTTATGTAATAATAGTTATAATAATTACATAATGATTATGTAATTATGTAATAATTATGTAATCAATAATGTAATAATAGTAAGGTCTCAGTGTTTCTAAATATTCATAGGAAAGCCTCTATATTCAATACATAAAAAATTAATGCCTATGATAATTAAAGTTATTAAAGCTTAAAACCTCTCATTTTCACTGAGGTCTAATCATCTCACCGGTGGGCTGCCATCTATGGGGTCGCACAGAGTTGGACACAACTGAAGCAGCTTAGCAGCAGCAGCAATCATCTCACTGGACCAGCCCCTTTTTCTTTTGAAAGCTTTCTAACACAGGGCCATTCAATGCCAGTCCCCAGAATTGAGTTTTTAATCCTCTGACAATTCAGGTCCATTCACCAAAGCAAGAAGAAGACTGAGAGGGGAAAAAAAAAATCTACTGTCTGTTTTTCTACACTCTTCTCCAGTAGCTCAGACTTCCTTATATTTCTATGATGTCCCAATGGAAGTAAATGTTAATGGCTTTGAAGGAGATAATGAAGTTGCAATTTAAAAATGAAGAAACATAACCCTGAGAAGCTGTTAACTCAGCCAGTTTTAAGAGACTAATAAAGCATAAGGTACTAGGCTTTTGACACTTTCAGAGCTGCAATTTACTCATCTACGATACAGCAAATGTTTAAAGTATTTTCACAGAGGTTATAGAAATCCTTAAGTTTTGCAGTTGTATTAACGTGTATAAATTTTTTGTTTAATTTTCATTTCCGTGTTTCCTAGATATAGTTAGTTGTGGTGCAGGGCATGCCCCAGTAAACCCCTGAGATGTTTCCACTGTCCCAAACCCTACTCAGAAGGCAAGAAAGCGTATCTAATTCACTTTATATTTCACCCCTTGATTGAGGTCTGTGGTGTAACAAAATACAGTAGACTGGATAGGTTATAAGCAACAGAAACTTATTCATCACAGTTCTGGAGGCTGGAAAGTCTAAGATCAAGGCACCAGCAGATTTGATGTCTAGTGAGGGCCCACTTTCTGGCTCATGGATGGTGCCTTCTTGCTCTATCCTCACATGGTGAAGAGGGCTAGGACGCTCTGTAGGGTCTCTTTTTTAAGGGCACTGATCCTATTTATGAGGGCTCCACCCTCACAACCTAAGCACTTCCCAAGGAGGGATTTTAATTTGGGGAAAACATAGACATTTAGGTCATAGCATGTATCTAAGCCAACTTGATAATTCTGTTTGTCAGGTTCTTTTGGTAAACATTAGCCTTCAAGGATAAGGTAGGAACAACATACTTCTTTTCCATGACTTTGCTAGCAGGTAATATGCTACAAAGAAAGCAGGCCACAGACAGCATTTAGCAAGCAAGGACAAAACTTGCCTTCCAAAATGCTCTGTAAGTTCATCAGAGTCCCCACTCTCTGTCCCTTCGCTCTGACCACCACCATTATTGAAATGTTCACTTCAAGGGCAAACACAAAAATATTTTAACAGCAGCACCAGACTCACCTTCTAGTCAGATGTGGAGTCAGAGTTCACCATGATGAAGGGGAGTCAAAGACCCAAAGTACTGGGTCCAAAGTCCATAGCTGTCATGTACTGGGTCCAAAGTCCATAGCTGTCAAGTACTGGGTCCAAAGTCCATAGCTGTCAAGTACTGGATTTACTTATTTTTAAATTCATTCATGAGAAAGTGGTAAAGCCTGTAAAGTCTTTATCAGCCAAGCACATGTCTTGAACACATCTCACCACTCATTTCTAACCCCTCTCCTAGCAGTTAACCAACCCTCTGCTACTGGTCAGATTGAGACAGCAAGACTGCAACAGTTTGCCACAGCCACCTCTGGAGAATAGCTCCTGGACAGACGCCCCAGAGTCTGTTCTTTGGGGACAGAATTTCTCAGGGAGGCATTCTACCCTTCATGAATGTCCCACCCTTCAGATGCCCTGTTAGTGGCAGTCTCTAATCCCCCACAGTAGGATATCTGCTGGTTGTCATTTTCCAAGTTGTGGACACAGCTCTGCACTGAGTGGTCCATGTAACCTTGGGACCTAAAACTCTGATTTGCAGGACAGAACCCAGGCTTTAGTCCCAACCTGCCTCAGAGCACAAGGACACTAACTCCTTGGTCCACTGATAACAAGGCTGGACCCGGCCCCAGTGATATGTGCTTCACTAAACTGTTCCACTCCAGCCACACACAATCAGGAAGCCTGACTCAGAGAGCCCCCCAAACCTCTCTCCTACTGCTGTTGCAAACTGCTCCCTGTCCAAGGGGGCAGAGCTTTATACCCTTCTCACACCAAGATTTATAGTCCATTTAACTTACCCTGTTAATATCCAAGGCCACGCCACCAGCCGCTAGCTTATTAATAATGTATCACTGCAGTGTCTGACTTAGTGGAGCTGCAGACGTCCCTCATTTGCATGATTAGCTCTTACCTTGCTGATTAGAAAGTTTCATCCTATCCTCAGACCTACCCTTTCTGAATGAATGGCTCTTTTTTAAAGGGAGCCAGCTTCTCTAAAATACATCTTAAATCCAAATAAAGAGAAACCAACCAACAACAAAATTAAAAACCCTGTTATTCTCTTTGTGGAAGGAGAAGAGAGGAGCTTAAGAAGGTTTTTAAAAGTTCAGCACCATGCTTATTGCAGGACAGAGAAGTAGCTATGGTTGTCAGCAGGGACTAGAGGGGCATACAATCTGAGAAGGACTTGGGGTTCACAGGAGATATTAATGAACTGTTAGTGTTTACCTTGAGGAGTGCAGGGTAACCACTAAGTATTTTAAGCAATAGAGTGGAATCAGGTTTAGACCTGCCAGCTGTTACTCTGGGAAGATGATGAATAATGAACTGGAAGATGGATGACAGGGAGACTAATATAATCCAGGAGGAAGATGATGCTTTGCTTTATTGCTCTTGTCAGATACTGCCTTTTTTTTAAAAAAAACACAAATGGAAGGTTTCTGGCAACCCTGCATCAAGCAAGTGTATCAGTACCATTTTTTTCAACAGCATTTGCTCACTTCATGTCTCTATGTCACATTTTGGTAATTCTCAAATATTTCAAATTTTTAAATTATTGTAGTGATCTGTGATCAATTATCTTTGATGTTACTACTATGACTCAGATGATGGTTAGCATTTTTTATCAGTAAAGCATTTTTAAATTAAGATATGTACATTTTTAGACATAATAATATTGCATATTTAATAGACTATAGAACAGTGTAGACATAACTTTTATATGCACAGGAAAAAAAAACAAAAAACTGTGACTCGCTTTCTTGCTATATTCACTTTATTGCAGTGGTCTGGAACTGAACCTGCAATATCTCCCGGGAATGTCTATGTGCTAAAATCCATTGAATTTATATACTTTAAAAGTGTGACCCAAAGACAGAAATATAGATCAATGGAACAAAATAGAAAGCCCAGAGATAAATCCACACACATATGGACACCTTATCTTTGACAAAGGAGGCAAGAATATACAATGGAGTAAAGACAATCTCTTTAACAAGTGGTGCTGGGAAAACTGGTCAACCACTTGTAAAAGAATGAAACTAGATCACTTTCTAACACCGCACACGAAAATAAACTCAAAATGGATTAAAGATCTAAATGTAAGACCAGAAACTATAAAACTCCTAGAGGAGAACATAGGCAAAACACTCTCAGAAATAAATCACAGCAGGATCCTCTATGATCCACCTCCCAGAATTCTGGAAATAAAAAATAAACAAATGGGATCTAATTAAAATTAAAAGCTTCTGCACAACAAAGGAAAATATAAGCAAGGTGAAAAGACAGCCTTCTGAATGGGAGAAAATAATAGCAAATGAAGCAACTGACAAACAACTAATCTCAAAAATATACAAGCAACTTCTGCAGCTCAACTCCAGAAAAATAAACGACCCAATCAAAAAATGGGCCAAAGAACTAAATAGACATTTCTCCAAAGAAGACATACGGATGGCTAAAAAACACATGAAAAGATGCTCAACATCACTCATTGTTAGAGAAATGCAAATCAAAACCACAATGAGGTACCACTTCACACCAGTCAGAATGGCTGCGATCCAAAAATCTGCAAGCAATAAATGCTGGAGAGGGTGTGGAGAAAAGGGAACCCTCCTACGTTGGTGGTGGGAATGCAAACTAGTACAACCACTATGGAAAACAGTGTGGAGATTCCTTAAAAAATTGCAAATAGAACTGCCTTATGACCCAGCAATCCCACTGCTAGGCATACACACCGAGGAAACCAGAATTGAAAGAGACACATGTACCCCAATGTTCATCGCAGCACTGTTTATAATAGCCAGGACATGGAAACAACCTAGATGTCCATCAGCAGATGAATGGATAAGAAAGCTGTGGTACATATACACAGTGGAGTATTACTCAGCCGTCAAAAAGAATACATTTGAATCAGTTCTGATGAGATGGATGAAACTGGAGCCAATTATACAGAGTGAAGTAAGCCAGAAAGAAAAACATCAATACAGTATACTAACACATATATATGGAATTTAGAAAGATGGCAATGATGACCCTGTATGCAAGACAGCAAAAAAGACACAGATGTGTATAGCGGACTTTTGGACTCAGAGGGAGAGGGAGAGGGTGGGATGATTTGGGAGAATGGCATTGAAACATGTATACTATCATATAAGAATCGAATCACCAGTCTATGTCCAATGCAGGATATAGCATGCTTGGGGCTGGTGCATGGGGATGACCCAGAGGGATGTTGTGGGGAGGGAGGTGGGAGGGGGGTTCATGTTTGGGATCGCATGTACACCCATGGTGGATTCATGTCAATGTATGGCAAAACCAATACAGTATTGTAAAATAGAGTAAAAATAAAAATGAAAAAAAAAAGTGTGAATATTCTGGTATATATCTCAATAAAAAAGTTTTTAAGATAAAAGTGTCTACTTTCCAACAAAGAAATTATAAGACATACAGAGAAGCAGGAAAGAATGGCTCATACTCAAGGAAAGAAGCAGTCAATAGAAATTATCCCTGAGAAAGCCTGGATGTTGGGCTTACTATACTAAGACTTTTAGTTAGCTATTATGAATACGTTCGAAGAATTAAGAAAATCGTGTAAAGAAGTAAAGGGAAGAAAAAGAATGATGTCTCACCAGATAGAAAACATCAATAAAGAGAACCGGATATGGAACAATAGACTGGTTCAAAATTGAGAAAGGAGTACATCAACACTGTTTATTACCTGTTTGCTGCTGCTGCTGCTGCTAAGTCACGTCAGTCGTGTCCGACTCTGTGCAACCCCACAGACAGCAGCCCACCAGGCTCCCCTGTCCCTGGGATTCTCCAGGCAAGAACACTGGAGTGGGTTGCCATTTCCTTCTCCAATGCATGAAAGTGAAAAGTGAAAGGGAAGTCACTCAGTCATGTCTGACTCAGCGACTCCATGGACTGCAGCCCCATGGACGGCTCCTCCGTCCACAGGATTTTCCAGGCAAGAGTACTGGAGTGGGGTGCCATTGCCTTCTCCGATATTACCTGTTTATTTAACTTATATGCAGAGTACATCATGTGAAATGCTGGACTGGATGAAGCACAAGGTGGAATCAGAACTGCCGGGAGAAATATCAATAACTTCAGATATGCAGATGACATCACCCTTCTCTTTCTTATCAGAAAGAGGAGAACTAAAGGGCCTCTTGATAAAGGTGAAAGAGGAGAGTGAAAAAGCTGGCTTAAAGCTCAAGATTCAAAAATCTTAGATCATGGCATCAGGTCCCATCACTTCATGGTAGATAGATGGGGAAACAATGGAAACAGTGACAGATTCTATTTTCTTGGACTCCAAAATCACTGTGGACGGTGACTGCAGCCATGAAATTAAAAGACGCTTGCTCCTTGGAAGAAAAGCTATAACAAACTTAGCATGTTAGAAAGCAGAGACATCATTACTTTGCCAACAAAGGTCCGTCTAGTCAAAGCTATGGTTTTTTCCAGTAGTCATGTATGGATGTGAGAGTTGAACTATAAAGAACGCTGAGCACCAAAGAATTGATGCTTTTGAACTGTCGTGTTGGAGAAGACTCTTGAGAGTTCCTCAAACTGCAAGGAGATCCACCCAGTCCATCCTAAAGGAAATCAGTCCTGAATATTCATTGGAAGGACTGATACTGAAGCTGAAGCTTCAGTGTTTGGCCATCTGATGTGAAGAGCCGACTCATTAGAAAAGATCCTGATGCTGGGAAAGATTGAAGGCAGGAGGAGAAGGGGATGACAGAGAATGAGATGGTTTGATGTCATCACCAACTCAATGCACATGAGTTTGAGCAAACTTCAGGAGATGCTGAAGGACAGGGAAGCCTGGCGTGCTATAGTCCATGGGCTCACAAAAAGCTGGACATGACTGAATGACTGAACAACAACGGCAACAATAGATTTTTTTTTTTAAGACGCAGAGTTTAATTCCGTTCCCCTTGAGTTGAGCTGCAGTAAACAACTCAATTCTACTGAGTAGAATAAAGCAGAAGTGATGGTATGTTACCATATTAGGTCTGGTAGGTACTGAGATTTTGCCTTGCTCACTTGGATCACTTGCTCTTGGGGAAGCCAGCTGCCACATTATGAGGACATTCAAAACAGCCCTATGGGAAGAGCCACATGGCAAGGACCCGAGACCTCCTGCCAACAACCGTGTGAATGGGTTACCTTGTATAAATCTTCCAGCTCCTGTCAAGGTTTTAGATGACTGTAAACATACCAACTGATGTCTTCATAACCATGAGAAACCCTGAGCTGGAACCATCCTGGTAATTTGCTTTTGGATTCCTGACCCTCAGAAACTCTGTATCTCACACAGATTGTTGTTTAAATAGCTAAGTTTGGGGATCATTTGTTATGCACCAAATATTAATGGTAACTAATAATACATGTGAAGAGGGAAAAGGCCTTTAAAATAATCCAAGAAAAGAATTAAGAGCATTAGAGTATTGTTACCCGGGAGCTAATTTTGTTTTAAAAGAGGAAAGAACTTTCTGTTGTGAGAGCAGCCCACAGTGGAACAGGTCACATTTTAAAGTAGTGAGTTGCTTGTCACTTAAAGGTTTCAACCAACGATAGAAGGCCACTTATCATAGATGATGAATATGATTTCCTTCTCTTGTGGTAGATGATTTTTGTGAATGACCTCTTTTCGATTTTGTTTATAATTTGACGCCTACCGCTAGCACTGCCATCTGTTTTCCAGAAACAATTTGAAGGTCTCTGGAGTTATGGCCCACATGCATAAAAAAGCTAAAATAAAAACAAGAAACAGAGATCGGAAATTACCTAGAAGAGTTAGGAAAACTATTGCAACCAAAAATAAGCCTGATAGAAGCTCAAAGAGGAAGAAATCCAACTCCCAACCCCTGGAGATGTTGACTCGTAAGCATAGAGTGGGACCCGGCCATTTGTTCCTTTTTTAAGCCCACTAACATTCTGGTTGGAGGATCTATTGGCCCAGAATATTCCTCCAAATTCTGTTATCTCCTGTATGCTTTTCTCAGGGACTAAGCATTACCCAGTTTAAGGTAAACTGAAGACTATTCCCTGTTATAGAGTAGGGGAAAAAATATCTCTGTAATGTCTTAAAGCTGTTGCACTGGAACTGATCCCTTAAGGTAAGAGAAAGCCTAGCTCCCTCCTTAATGGAAAAAAGCAGATCTCACTGACCATATCTTTCAGGGACTGCCTTAAAGTCTCCTAAAACAAACTATTTAAACTTGCTAACATTGGGAGGCAGTCTCCTTGGTTCACTCCAATGGAATATGAAGGAGGTGGTTTGGGCTCATAGACTATCCTTGCTGAAACAAGCTCCTGAGTAACCCCAGACAAGGGTCAATGGACCAGTCCCAAGGTATCCTGCATGCTGACCAGGGATCAACCACCACAACCTGATGTAGGATGGAAACATCCGTGTTCCTAACAGATGCCTCTAATCCCTAAACCTTTTCTCCTGGTTATTTCAGTGCTTCTGAAAAGGACACTAAGATGTTACAGCTCTAATTCTGAGTCTGACTCGGGCCTTGAAAATGTTCATGAACATATAATTTGGCCACCTCAGCCATAAAAGTTTCTGGAAGAACTCTAACTTGGAATTGTACTGCCTTCCAATGAAAACTCAAGATGATCAGTGATACGCAAGGTCCTAATAACTCCTGCGTTCTCAGATTACAGTGCTATGAGCTTTGGGCAGTGAAATCAGATATATGGAACCTGACGATCATGCATCCCCAGCAGTATCATGAAAGGAGGACACATACTAATCGAAATCAAGTCTGAGACCAAAGTAGAGAAATGGCACTTGATGTTCTTTTCAACCAAAGTCTCTGCTTAATTCCAAACATATTCTACAGGCTGGGTGTCGGGCAGTTGAAGGGTGATCAGACTTATGCTGGAATTAAAGCCTGCTGGGAGGTTAATGAAGAAGCACCAGTGGGTTTGCTGGAAGGTAATTTAGATCTACATAATTATGACTTAATCCCTCACCCTGTGACATCAAAAAGGTCCATACCCAAGTGGAAGCTGCATGATTTCATGCCACAAAGAGTATAGCCATGTGCCTCCTGTTCGCTTTGGTGTGTAGTGCTCACATCAGTCATGATAGCTTTATTAAATGGTGTGACCCAACCCAATTCCTCACACACAGGGCACTGTCTTCTAATCAAAACGGCAAAATGTGCCTGGGCAGGCTGTGGAGAGAAATCAAGATCTGCATCTTAAATAGCAGATTAACTGCTCCAGTCGGGAAAGCTACAGGAAAGCAGGCAAGTTTAGCTCAAAGCAAGCTCAGTTTTTCATGGGAGCAGCTGAAGTACAGTTTTGAGTAGTTGGAAGTAAAGGAGGCCTCCGAAACTATCTTCAGAACTCAAGCACTGGTTCTGGACACAACTGTCATAGCAGGATATTGTCACTGGGACACCCCTCATCACACACAGCAGGTTGACAAGGCCACTGAGACCCCTCTCTGAACCACATGTGCTCCTCTTGCATCTTCTGAGGGAGATGAGAGATGAGTGTGGGGACTAGAGGCCCTGCAAGCAGGGTCAACATTCCCTTCAAAAAACATCTTGGAGCCCATTCAAGTACCTGAATCAGATGCAAATCTAGTGCTTCTGTCATAAAGCACAGAAGAGTTATGGGGGCTACTTAGGCCAAAGGTCATCAAAGAGGAATAGAGATTATGTCAAACTCAGAGTCAGGAGATGGAGACTACACCTGTGAAGTTTCCAGAAGGAGGTGACATCTGAGCTTGGCTGTTAGGATGATGTGATAGATTGAATTTTATCAAATCAAAGTTCTTAAGATGAAGTCCTAACCCCCCAGTACTGCAGAATATGACATTATTTGGAAAAGGGTCATTGTAGATGTAAGTAGTTAAGGTCATACTGTGGTAGGGTGAGCCCTTAAGTCCAGTGCAAGTGGTGTCCTTCAAGCGGAAATTTGGACACACACACGCACACACACACACACAGATGCCATATGAAGATTGGAATTATGCTACCATGAGCCAAGGAACTTAACCAGAAGCTAAGAGAGAGGCCTGGAACAAATCTTTCCCTAGTGCCTTCAGAGGTAACATGGCTCTACTGACACCTTGATTTCGGTCTTGCTTCCAGAACTGGGACACAATAAATTTCTGTTGTTGAAGAAGTCAGCCAGTTTGCAGCACTTTGTTACAGCAGCTCTAGCAAACTAATACAGATTTGTAGGACTATATGTTTAGACAACGGAAAGGAGAACCCCAGGTGAAGAGAATAGCACAAGCTTATGGAGTTAAGAATGTGCTCTCATCGCAGGAGCACCCTGCAGTTCAGTTCTATTGGAAACAAGAGTCTGAACAGGAGCTGGGGGAAGTTGTACTGGGGCCAGGCATGGTTTCATCTGGGGAGTTTGCTTCTCTGCTGATTGGTGTTGTGTTTGTATTTGTTTACATCCACTAGGACAGGAAGTGATTTGAGGTGTCTGCCTTTAGTCTGTAGGTCATGGGGAAGCAGATTGGATGCTGGGAGTGACTTGATTGGAGACTCTACAGGACAATGAATTTGGCCACACATCCTTAGGGAAATGAGAAGCAAGCAGCGCCTAGGTAAGAAGCCACAAGGATAATCTGAAAATAGAAGCAAAGAAGGACTGAAAGAAGCAAATGGCAGCAGAACAGAGAATAGGGGATGAAGACAAAGGGTAAAAGTCTTTGTTGACCTGGTAAATGCTCATGAGTGGAGAGGAAGAGAAAGGGAGGAATTGACACCATTCTGAGCCTAGTGACTGGGAGGACGACAGTGCCATGAACACATTCAGTGAGGACTTCCCTCCGGAGCTGGGGGGAGTTGAGAGGTTCTCATGCCAAGTTTCAGCCTCTGTAAACTGGTACCAAATCAAACCTCAGACAGAGTCTTGGTGCACTAGAAAAGAATTGTTTTATGGTTTGCCAGGCAAGGAGGGGGACACAATGGGCTTCTGTCCTCAAAACTGTGTCTCCCCACCCAGGGGAGTTTGGTGAGGAGTCTTATGGCAACAGTTCAAAGATGGGGTTGCTTATATGATTGGAGTGTGTGCAGGACCTGCATTCCTAAATGTGGTCCCAGGTAATCTTGATGAGCTTCTCTGGTTCCTTTAGTTGGGCCTCAGGTGGTCTTCTCTGGTATGGAGAATGCTGACATCTTCCAAGTGCTGGGTTTTCATTCTGTAACGGGCATAAACACACTGTTATATCTATCCCTTGAGGCCCTGCCCTGCTGCTGCTAAGTCACGTCAGTCGTGTCCAGCTCTGCAACCCCATAGACGGCAGCCCACCAGGGTCCTCCATCCCTGGGATTCTCCAGGCAAGAACACTGGAGTGGGTTGCCATTTCCTTCTCCAATGCATGAAAGTGAAAAGTGAAAGTGAAGTCGCTCAGTCGTGTCTGACTCTTAGTGATCCCAGAGACTGCAGCCTACCAGGCTCCTCTGTCCAGGGGAGTTTCCAGGCAAGAGTACTGGAGTGGGTCGCCGGTGCCTCCGAGGCCCTGCCCTAAGGCTGCACTATTGTTCCCTGGCTGCCCCTCCCTTCTTTGCATCCCTTTCCTTCCTAGATTAGCAGCTGTTCAAATCTACCCTCTGAGACTCAGGGAAGGTGATAGAGGTTGAAGGCAAGAAAGGGGGGACAGAAAGGCTTCCTGCTTTGTTTCAGTTCTTCTATACACACTTGACTATGGGGTGTCTATAAGGGCCCCAAGTAGAGGAGTCCAACAGACAGTTGAACTTGGAAGAAATATGGTATTATTCACCTAGACAAGAGACTTGACGTTTTGAATCCAACTGAAAAATAACAATTCTACTATACAAGAAATGAAATGGGAAAAAAAACATTGTTAATCCATTTGAAGGTTCTAATCTATTCAAATATGGGTTGTTTTTCTTTAAAGTACTAGTAACAAAGAAAAAAATTTGGTGAAAAAAACTGCTCGAACCTTGCTTCTGTGGAAGGCTGAAGTAATGAAATGAATAGCTTTTTATCAAGGAAGGTCTCTCCTAACTGGAAAAACCAAAGCATGAACGGAAGCCTGAGGCCCCGCAGCCCCCGACGGTGATCTCCCCACTTTGCTCTTCAGGCCACAGCAGGAAGCAGGAAGCAGAAGAGCCGAGAGAGTAAGAAAGCACAGAGAGACACAGCAGCTCAGCTTTCTTTGGAGAGTTAATTAGTTGATGAGTACTGAGCTCTCTGACAGAGGAAGCTCCGGTCATCAAAGTATTCTTAATTGATGCATCGGGAGAAAGAGACAAAAGAAGCAGCATCGGGGAAGAAGACCTTGGATGCTTTTAGCGCCAGAATGAGAAAGCACTTTTCTTTAAAGCAGGGTAAGAAAAGCCTTGGTTAAATTCAACAGTGAAGCGTAGCAGAAGAATATGCTTAACTCATACCTAATCATACTTAACTCCTTGCTTACTTAAGTATTCAGGAAGCCTGGTAACCATGAGCAAAGCTTATACAATCTCACCACCAAAACTTATTAAGCCGAGTAAAAGTGGATAAGAATTCCCATGGTGGCATGTCTACCCAAACTGCCCACTACCTCATTGCCTCACCAATACAAATTGAATGTGAGTGTTTTGTTTCGGGGACAAATTATTCTCAGAGGCTGAGATTGTCTTTGCCAATATTTTATTTAACACAAGTTCACCACAGGAATTATAATAATTTCACAAGCCAGTAGCATATAGGATAATGTCTCTTAGTGAGCCAATAAAGAAATAACATACCCCAATCCAAGGTTAGATTAGTTGCACTGTTAATTCAGGCAAGGGTTTTATTGTTCAGTCACTCAGTCATGTCCGACTCTTTGTGACCCCGTGGACTGCAGCAAGCCAGGCTTCCCTGTCCTTCACTGTCTCCTGGAGTTTTCTCATACCCATGTCCACTGAGTCGGTGATACCCCCATCCTTGTAGTCCCCTTCTCCTCTTGCCTTCAATCTTTCCCAGCATCAGGGTCTTTTCCAGTGAGTTGGCTTTTCTCATCAGGTGGCCAAAGTATGAGACGAAAGGAATAAGATCCAAATTTCATTCAGTGTGTACCTTTATATGAGTTGGTACTTGGGAGAGATGGCTGACCAACCAAGAACATATCTCCAGCTGCTGGCACAAAAGCCAAAGTCCCTTGTGGCTCAAGCATATTGCTATGGAAGATGGTCCCGGGTGATGGCAGGCAGGGTGATCTCCAGGAGTGGTTGCATGACTTTTCCCACTGTCACTAAGAATCACCTTTACCATGGTCCCAAGGAGATTTGGAAAGCTATTTAGGTCAACAAAGAGTCTCCTGCCCAGATCAAAATTCTGAGATAGTCCTCATATCTCTGGGTACTATAGTCTAAATGTCCCCTCACCATATTTGCTTCTTCATATGTTTTAACTGATAAGCCCCCAACAGGACCCTTGGGCAGCTGAGTGCCTAGTGCTTATCAACAACAGATAAGACAATTACATCTTGACCCAGCTTACTTCATTCTTACATCAAGTTGAGTTCAGTTCAGTTGCTCAGTCATGTCCGACTCTGCGACCCCATGAATCGCAGCACGCCAGGCCTCCCTGCCCATCACCAACTCCTGGAGTTCACTCAGACTCACGTCCATCGAGTCCGTGATGCCATCCAGCCATCTCATCCTCTGTCGTCCCCTTCTCCTCCTGCCCTCAATCCCTCCCAACATCAGAGTCTTTTCCAATGACTCAACTCTTCACATGAGGTGGCCAAAGTACTGGAGTTTCAGCTTAGCATCATTCCTTCCAAAGAAAACCCAGGACTGATCTCCTTCAGAATGGACTGGTTGAATCTCCTTGCAGCCCAAGGGACTCTCACGAGTCTTCTCCAACACCACGGTTCAAAATCATCAATTCTTTGGCACTCAGCTTTCTTCACAGTCCAACTCTCACATCCATACATGACCATTGGAAAAGTCACAGCCTTGACTAGATGGACCTTTGTTGACAAAGTGATGTCTCTGCTTTTCAATATGTTATCTAGGCTGGTCATAACTTTTCTTCCAAGGAGTAAGCGTCTTTTAATTTCATGGCTGCAGTCACCATCTGCAGTGATTTTGGAGCTCCCCCCAAATAAAGTCTGACACTGTTTCCACTGTTTCCCCATCTATTTGCCATGAAGTGATGGGACTGGATGCCATGATCTTCGTTTTCTGAATGTTGAGCTTTAAGCCAACTTTTTCACTCTCCACTTTCACTTTCATCAAGAGGCTTTTTACTTCCTCTTCACTTTCTGCCATAAGGGTGGTGTCATCTGCATATCTGAGGTTATTGATATTTCTCCCGGCCATCTTGATTCCAGCTTGTGCCTCTTCCAGCCCAGCGTTTCTCATGATGTACTCTGCATAGAAGTTAAATAAGCAGGGTGACAATATACAGCCTTGACGTACTCCTTTTCCTATTTGGAACCAGTCTGTCGTTCCATGTCCAGTTCTAACTGTTGCTTCCTGACCTGCATATAGGTTTCTCAAGAGGCAGGTCAGGTGGTCTGTATTCCCATCTCTTTCAGAATTTTCCACAGTTTATTGTGATCCACACAGTCAAAGGCTTTGGCATAGTCAATAAAGCAGAAATAGATGTGTTTCTGGAACTCTCTTGCTTTCTCCATGATCCAGCAGATGTTGGCAATTTGATCTCTGATTCCTCTGCCTTTTCTAAAACCAGCTTGAACATCTGGAAGTTCACGGTTCAGGTATTGCTGAAGCCTGGCTTGGAGAATTTTGAGCATTACTTTACTAGCATGTGAGATGAGTGCAATTGTGTGGTAGTTTGAGCATTCTTTTACATTGCCTTTCTTTGGAATTGGAATGAAAATGGACCTTTTCCAGTCCTGTGGCCACTGCTGAGTTTTCCAAATGTGCTGGCATATTGAGTGCAGCACTTTCACAGCATCATCTTTCAGGATTTGAAACAGCTCAACTGGAATTCCATCACTTCCACTAGGTTTGTTCGTAGTGATGCTTTCTAAGTCCCACTTGACTTCACATTCCAAGATGTCTGGCTCTAGATGAGTGATCACACCATCGTGATTATCTTGGTCTTGAAGATCTTTTTTGTACAGTTCTTCTGTGTATTCTTGCTACCTCTTCTTAATATGTTCTGCTTCTGTTAGGTCCATACAATTTCTATCCTTTATCGAGCCTATCTTTGCGTGAAATATTCCCTTGGTATCTCTAATTTTCTTGAAGAGATCTCTAGTCTTTCCCATTCTGTTGTTTTCCTCTATTTCTTTGCATTGATCGCTGAGGAAAGCTTTCTTATCTCTTCTTGCTATTCTTTGGAACTCTGCATTCAGATGCTTATATCTTTCCTTTTCTCCCTTGCTTTTTGCTTCTCTTCTTTTCACAGCTATTTGTAAGGCCTCCTCAGACAGCCATTTTGCTTTTTTGCATTTCTTTTCCATGGGGATGGTCTTGATCCCTGTCTCCTGTACAGTGTCACGAACCTCATTCCATAGTTTATCAGGCACTCTATCTATCAGATCTAGGCCCTTAAGTCTATTTCTCACTTCCACTGTATAATCATAAGGGATTTGATTTAGGTCATATCTGAATGGTCTAGCGGTTTTCCTACTTTCTTCAATTTAAGTCTGAATTTGGCAATAAGGAGTTCATGATTTGAGCCACAGACAGCTCCTGGTCTTGTTTTTGTTGACTGTATAGAGCTTCTCCATCTTTGGCTGCAAAGAATATAATCAATCTGATTTCGGTGTTGACCATCTGTTGATGTTCAAGTGTAGAGTCTTCTCTTGTGTTGTTGGAAGAGGGTGTTTGCTATAACCAGTGCATTTTCTTGGCAAAACTATTAGCCTTTGCCCTGCCTCATTCCGTATTCCAAGGCCAAATTTGCCTGTTACTCCAGGTGTTTCCTAACTTCCTACTTTTGCATTCCAGTCCCCTATAATGAAAAGGACATCTTTTTTGGGTGTTAGTTCCAAAAGATCTTGTAGGTCTTCATAAAACCATTCAACTTCAGTTTCTTCAGCATTACTTGTTGGGGCATAGGCTTGGATTAGTGTGATATTGAATGGTTTGCCTTGGAAATGAACAGAGATCGTTCAGTTGTTTTTGAGATTGCATCCAAGTACTGCATTTCGGACTCTTTTGTTGACCATGATGGCTGCTCCATTTCTTCTGAGGGATTCCTGCCTGCAGTAGTAGATATAATGGTCATCTGAGTTAAATTCACCCATTCCAGTCCATTTTAGTTTGCTGATTCCTAGAATGTCGACATTCACTCTTGCCATCTCTTGTTTGACCACTTCCAATTTGCCTTGATTCATGGACCTGACGTTCCAGGTTCCTATGCAATATTGCTCTTTACAGCATCGGACCTTGCTTCTATCACCAGTCACATCCACAGCTGGGTATTGTTTTTGCTTTGGCTCCATCCCTTCATTCTTTCTGGAGTTATTTCTGTGCTGATCTCCAGTAGCATATTGGGCACCTACTGACCTGGGGAGTTCCTCTTTCAGTATCCTATCATTTTGCCTTTTCATACTGTTCATGGGGTTCTCAAGGCAAGAATATTGAAGTGGTTTTCCATTCCCTTCTCCCGTGGACCACATTCTGTTAGACCTCTCCACCATGACCCGCCCGTCTTGGGTGGAAACCCAAGTAAGACGGTAGGTGTTACAAGAGGGCATCAGAGGGCAGACACACTGAAACCATAATCACAGAAAACTACTCAATCTTACATCAAAGCTACTTCTAAAACAACTTTTTTTGATCTTTGTCATAAACAAGTGGATTTAATATCCTATTAAACTAACACACAACAGGAAACCATAAGTAATTGACTTCCCTGGTGGCTCAGCGGGAAAGAATCCACCTGCCAATGCAGGAGATGTGGATTCACTCACTGGGTAGGGAAGATCACCTCCTGGAGAAGGAACGGGCAACCTACTCCGGTTTTCTTGCCTGGGAAATCCCATGGACAGGGGAGCCTGGCAGGCTACAATCCATGGGGTCACAAAAGAGTCGGACATGACTTAGCAACCAAACAACAACACCACCAACAAAGTAGAGATCTTTCTAAAACTACTTCTAAAACTACTTATTTTTATATTTGTCATAAACAAGTAGATCTGAAATCCTACTAAAACAATACACAACAGTGAAACCACAGTAATTCTAGTAGCCACATTTAGAAAGGTGAAAGAGGCCAAATCAATGTTAATAAAATTAATATTTTAATGAAAAATCTTATTTAACCCAATATGTCAAAAATATTTATTAATTTAAACATTTCATTAATATTTTAAAATTTTGAGGTGTTTTGTGACACTCACTAGAGTATTTATTACCCAAGGTCGGGGGCTTCCCTCAGGCTTGTATCTTGTACTGTGCTTATCCTAATGCTTTGCACATAGTAGGTCCTTCATAAGCACTTGCTGAATTTAAGGATAAAAATCTGGAGTATCCTGTGAGCATAAAGTTGTACTGTGAAAAGGTTAAGAGTATAAAGAACACAGAGAATACTGATAGATTCATCTGGATTTGAGAGAGAAATGGGAGGAGGATGCTGAGAGAGGATTGAACTGGGGGAAGAGTTGCACGTAGGGTGCAGCCTGCAGAGCTTGAAAAGCCCCAGAGAAATCAGACACCAGGCCTTATCTCATTATCACATTAAAGAGTGCAAGCTTGGGTTGACTGCCCTTTGTTGACAGAGATCTGTTTGATCTTATAAAAGAACGTGGGAGAGATGTTTCCTATGGATTCTGCAAAATTGCTCTGCATTTTACAGAGAAAGCTCTCTAAATTACAAAATAGAAATGAATGTGAAGTGATTAACTACCCCAGACTCCATCAAAAGGAAAAAAAAAAAATAGCAGTAAATAGCTCCAGGAATGGGTTAACCATTGGGAACATTCAAGAGTACCATCATCAAGGAAAATAATGAAAGACACAGGTGGTCCTTGATCTGGGCAGAAGGTGGCCATGTTAGGAAATCCAGCCTTCCTCTGACCCCATCCTGCCACTATAAAGATTGGTGATTTCATGCTAACTCAGTTCTAAGAGCACTATGTGAGAGTGTCACCAGTCCATGGAAGAAGAGGCCATATCTGCTTTTGAACCTTTTTTTTTTTTTAAAGGAAACCCAGATGCCCCTCCCCTGGAGACATGCCATTGGCCAGACAAGTGTCATGTGATCATCCTAGACCAATCACTAGCAAGCAACAGGACACTCTGATTGAGTGAAATGAGTCAAGGCCCTCCATCAGCAAAGGCTGCAGCTGAATAGGGTCAGCCTCCTAGACAGGCAGCATTCCTGGAGGAGGTTGAATTTCTTTTAGGAAGGAGAGGCTGCAGTGGAGATTGAGAGAGCAGATGTTAGGTCTGCAAGTAGCAAGGAATGCTTTAGCCTGTGTATCAGTTTCTATTTTTACTTATTAAACGAATCAGCTTTTTTCCTCTAAGAGATTTCAGTGGTACTTGATTATATTTCAGTTTTCCATAGAATGCACAGAATGTGGTGGAAAGAGTGTGGACTTTGGGGTCAGAGACCTAGGTCAGAGGTCAGAGACCTAGGTCAGAGGTCAGAGACCTTATTTTTTTTGGTGTACCACCTACTGGCAGTATGCAGTCTTAGGCAAGTCACCTAACCTCTTAAACTCTGTCTTCTGGCTTGTAAAGTGGAAATAATAATTCCCATTGTTGTGAATATGAAGAAACAGAGTATGTAAAGAACCTAGCATAATGCCTACCATATACCAAGAGCCCTTATTGTGAAATTCCTTTATCTTTGTTAGAAATGGTGGCAAATTAGGGCAGCAGCTGCTCCTTAATTAGCTAGGGGTTGACATCCACTGTTTCTTTTCAAGGGAAACACATGAAATAATTTACAGTTCCACAGAGTCTTCTGAGAAACAGTGACAGTGAGGTTTTGTTTTGTTTTGTTGTTTTTTAATAAATACTGGGGAAGGGAGGCATCTCAGGTCAGTCTAGAGAATTAGAGGACCCAAACAAAAGGGAAAACATTGGCATGACCTCAGTCTCCTCACTCAGGTGACTTTGCCATTGTGCTTGTTGACTAGCCTACAATAGTGAGAACGACTGGGTTCTAAAAAGGTTCGGGTGGCTAATAGCCCCCTCTGCTTTCCCTTAGCTCCTGGTCCATGGCTCCAGCGTTTGTATCTCTCACGTTGTATTACAGAACCCACCCGTCTTGATGAATCATCTGTACTTAGTTCAGTTTCTCCTACTAGATCAAGGGTTAGCATAGGCACCTTTTCTTACTTATCTTGTCTCCCTAAGAGAAATTCCAGGAATAGAAGCTTCTGTTTAGTATGTAAATTCTAAGAGAGACTGCCATTTGTGAACTAAATTGTGACCCCTTTTAGTGCTCTGATGAGGTCATGGGATGTTCATTTTTGTCTTTAAGGGGCAATTGCAAAGCCAGCAGATCGGCCCTCGGAGGAGCCATTAGGAAGGCTGGGGATGGCTGCTGCTCTCGCCCACGTTTCATTTTGAATGGGCTGCCGTCTTCTTGCTGAGTCATTTCTTTCTTATCTCAGCCTCTCTTGGAAGCTGTCTTTTTAACAGTTGCTCCTTGAAAGCAAGTTCTTGTTCCTCTATTCTAGCAGAGCAGCTCAACATTTATGGGATCAACTCTCTTCGATTTGCTCCCTTTCTCCAAGAGCTCCTGTTTTTCAGACTTCTTCAAGAAGCATGTCCAGTTTTTTAAGCAATCTTGATGGAGGTTTGGCAAGTGGAGAAGAAAATGGCAACCCACTCCAGTATTCTTGCCTGGAGAATCCCAGGGACGAGGGAGGCTGGTGGGCTGCCGTATATGGAGTCGCACAGAGTCGGACACGACTGAAGCGACTTAGCAGCGCGTAGTCCCTATTTGGGGATTTCCACACATTTCTCATGCTGTGATATTTCCTCTTCTTAGATGGTTTGGTTTTTGAATGGTTGAGCTCAGAATTATAACTTTGACAGCCTACAGCTCAGATTCTGCAGTCACCTAATTAAAATGCTTATGCTCTTTTGCTCTCAATTAATACATTAATGGACTTGCTGAACAATGAAATGTATTTCTTTTCGTATTTAATATTGCTAACCAGGAATTAGACGGGTGGCTAGTCCTGGCAACATGAGTAGTAGACCAGCGTTTGTTTGGTGGAGGGGAAGGAAGGATGGTAAAGATAACTATGCTATAAATCCAAGTCCTTCTCCCCAAGTAAGTTCTAAATACCACCAGTATTTCAATGATGGAACTTTCCTAAAGACTTAAAACCAATAGCCACACTGTAGTTTGGCATCAACTGAACTTGTCTTTGGCCTTAAATGATGCTCCTAACCTACCCTTTCAAAGCACCTGATCTTTTTCATAGATGGACACCGTGGTGTCCAGGGTTCTCTGCCCTCTGTGTCAAGGTAGGGATCCAGATGCTGTTTCTTCTTACTCTCCTTCTAGCTCCCTCCTTAATGGAAAAAAGCAGATCTCACTGACCATATCTTTCAGGGACTGCCTTAAAGTCTCCTAAAACAAACTATTTAAACTTGCTAACATTGGGAGGCAGTCTCCTTGGTTCACTCCAATGGAATATGAAGGAGGTGGTTTGGGCTCATAGACTATCCTTGCTGAAACAAGCTCCTGAGTAACCCCAGACAAGGGTCAATGGACCAGTCCCAAGGTATCCTGCATGCTGACCAGGGATCAACCACCACAACCTGATGTAGGATGGAAACATCCGTGTTCCTAACAGATGCCTCTAATCCCTAAACCTTTTCTCCTGGTTATTTCAGTGCTTCTGAAAAGGACACTAAGATGTTACAGCTCTAATTCTGAGTCTGACTCGGGCCTTGAAAATGTTCATGAACATATAATTTGGCCACCTCAGCCATAAAAGTTTCTGGAAGAACTCTAACTTGGAATTGTACTGCCTTCCAATGAAAACTCAAGATGATCAGTGATACGCAAGGTCCTAATAACTCCTGCGTTCTCAGATTACAGTGCTATGAGCTTTGGGCAGTGAAATCAGATATATGGAACCTGACGATCATGCATCCCCAGCAGTATCATGAAAGGAGGACACATACTAATCGAAATCAAGTCTGAGACCAAAGTAGAGAAATGGCACTTGATGTTCTTTTCAACCAAAGTCTCTGCTTAATTCCAAACATATTCTACAGGCTGGGTGTCGGGCAGTTGAAGGGTGATCAGACTTATGCTGGAATTAAAGCCTGCTGGGAGGTTAATGAAGAAGCACCAGTGGGTTTGCTGGAAGGTAATTTAGATCTACATAATTATGACTTAATCCCTCACCCTGTGACATCAAAAAGGTCCATACCCAAGTGGAAGCTGCATGATTTCATGCCACAAAGAGTATAGCCATGTGCCTCCTGTTCGCTTTGGTGTGTAGTGCTCACATCAGTCATGATAGCTTTATTAAATGGTGTGACCCAACCCAATTCTCACACACAGGGCACTGTCTTCTAATCAAAACGGCAAAATGTGCCTGGGCAGGCTGTGGAGAGAAATCAAGATCTGCATCTTAAATAGCAGATTAACTGCTCCAGTCGGGAAAGCTACAGGAAAGCAGGCAAGTTTAGCTCAAAGCAAGCTCAGTTTTTCATGGGAGCAGCTGAAGTACAGTTTTGAGTAGTTGGAAGTAAAGGAGGCCTCCGAAACTATCTTCAGAACTCAAGCACTGGTTCTGGACACAACTGTCATAGCAGGATATTGTCACTGGGACACCCCCTCATCACACACAGCAGGTTGACAAGGCCACTGAGACCCCTCTCTGAACCACATGTGCTCCTCTTGCATCTTCTGAGGGAGATGAGAGATGAGTGTGGGGACTAGAGGCCCTGCAAGCAGGGTCAACATTCCCTTCAAAAAACATCTTGGAGCCCATTCAAGTACCTGAATCAGATGCAAATCTAGTGCTTCTGTCATAAAGCACAGAAGAGTTATGGGGGCTACTTAGGCCAAAGGTCATCAAAGAGGAATAGAGATTATGTCAAACTCAGAGTCAGGAGATGGAGACTACACCTGTGAAGTTTCCAGAAGGAGGTGACATCTGAGCTTGGCTGTTAGGATGATGTGATAGATTGAATTTTATCAAATCAAAGTTCTTAAGATGAAGTCCTAACCCCCCAGTACTGCAGAATATGACATTATTTGGAAAAGGGTCATTGTAGATGTAAGTAGTTAAGGTCATACTGTGGTAGGGTGAGCCCTTAAGTCCAGTGCAAGTGGTGTCCTTCAAGCGGAAATTTGGACACACACATGCACACACGTGCACACACACACACAGATGCCATATGAAGATTGGAATTATGCTACCATGAGCCAAGGAACTTAACCAGAAGCTAAGAGAGAGGCCTGGAACAAATCTTTCCCTAGTGCCTTCAGAGGTAACATGGCTCTACTGACACCTTGATTTCGGTCTTGCTTCCAGAACTGGGACACAATAAATTTCTGTTGTTGAAGAAGTCAGCCAGTTTGCAGCACTTTGTTACAGCAGCTCTAGCAAACTAATACAGATTTGTAGGACTATATGTTTAGACAACGGAAAAGAGAACCCCAGGTGAAGAGAATAGCACAAGCTTATGGAGTTAAGAATGTGCTCTCATCGCAGGAGCACCCTGCAGTTCAGTTCTATTGGAAACAAGAGTCTGAACAGGAGCTGGGGGAAGTTGTACTGGGGCCAGGCATGGTTTCATCTGGGGGAGTTTGCTTCTCTGCTGATTGGTGTTGTGTTTGTATTTGTTTACATCCACTAGGACAGGAAGTGATTTGAGGTGTCTGCCTTTAGTCTGTAGGTCATGGGGAAGCAGATTGGATGCTGGGAGTGACTTGATTGGAGACTCTACAGGACAATGAATTTGGCCACACATCCTTAGGGAAATGAGAAGCAAGCAGCGCCTAGGTAAGAAGCCACAAGGATAATCTGAAAATAGAAGCAAAGAAGGACTGAAAGAAGCAAATGGCAGCAGAACAGAGAATAGGGGATGAAGACAAAGGGTAAAAGTCTTTGTTGACCTGGTAAATGCTCATGAGTGGAGAGGAAGAGAAAGGGAGGAATTGACACCATTCTGAGCCTAGTGACTGGGAGGACGACAGTGCCATGAACACATTCAGTGAGGACTT
This sequence comes from Ovis aries, assembly GCF_016772045.2. NCBI lineage: Eukaryota > Metazoa > Chordata > Mammalia > Artiodactyla > Bovidae > Ovis > Ovis aries. Next base: position 99,442,436 of record NC_056057.1, read on the forward strand.
CCCTCCGGAGCTGGGGGAGTTGAGAGGTTCTCATGCCAAGTTTCAGCCTCTGTAAACTGGTACCAAATCAAACCTCAGACAGAGTCTTGGTGCACTAGAAAAGAATTGTTTTATGGTTTGCCAGGCAAGGAGGGGGACACAATGGGCTTCTGTCCTCAAAAACTGTGTCTCCCCACCCAGGGGAGTTTGGTGAGGAGTCTTATGGCAACAGTTCAAAGATGGGGTTGCTTATATGATTGGAGTGTGTGCAGGACCTGCATTCCCTAAATGTGGTCCCAGGTAATCTTGATGAGCTTCTCTGGTTCCTTTAGTTGGGCCTCAGGTGGTCTTCTCTGGTATGGAGAATGCTGACATCTTCCAAGTGCTGGGTTTTCATTCTGTAACGGGCATAAACACACTGTTATATCTATCCCTTGAGGCCCTGCCCTGCTGCTGCTAAGTCACGTCAGTCGTGTCCAGCTCTGCAACCCCATAGACGGCAGCCCACCAGGGTCCTCCATCCCTGGGATTCTCCAGGCAAGAACACTGGAGTGGGTTGCCATTTCCTTCTCCAATGCATGAAAGTGAAAAGTGAAAGTGAAGTCGCTCAGTCGTGTCTGACTCTTAGTGATCCCAGAGACTGCAGCCTACCAGGCTCCTCTGTCCAGGGGAGTTTCCAGGCAAGAGTACTGGAGTGGGTCGCCGGTGCCTCCGAGGCCCTGCCCTAAGGCTGCACTATTGTTCCCTGGCTGCCCCTCCCTTCTTTGCATCCCTTTCCTTCCTAGATTAGCAGCTGTTCAAATCTACCCTCTGAGACTCAGGGAAGGTGATAGAGGTTGAAGGCAAGAAAGGGGGGACAGAAAGGCTTCCTGCTTGGTTTCAGTTCTTCTACACACACTTGACTATGGGGTGTCTATAAGGGCCCCAAGCAGAGGAGTCCAGCAGACAGCTGAACTTGGAAGAAATATGGTATTATTCACCTAGACAAGAGACTTGACGTTTTGAATCCAACTGAAAAATAACAATTCTACTATACAAGAAATGAAATGGGAAAAAAAACATTGTTAATCCATTTGAAGGTTCTAATCTATTCAAATATGGGTTGTTTTTCTTTAAAGTACTGCTAACAAAGAAAAAAATTTGGTGAAAAAAACTGCTCGAACCTTGCTTCTGTGGAAGGCTGAAGTAATGAAATGAATAGCTTTTTATCAAGGAAGGTCTCTCCTAACTGGAAAAACCAAAGCATGAACGGAAGCCTGAGGCCCCGCAGCCCCCGACGGTGATCTCCCCACTTTGCTCTTCAGGCCACAGCAGGAAGCAGGAAGCAGAAGAGCCGAGAGAGTAAGAAAGCACAGAGAGACACAGCAGCTCAGCTTTCTTTGGAGAGTTAATTAGTTGATGAGTACTGAGCTCTCTGACAGAGGAAGCTCCGGTCATCAAAGTATTCTTAATTGATGCATCGGGAGAAAGAGACAAAAGAAGCAGCATCGGGGAAGAAGACCTTGGATGCTTTTAGCGCCAGAATGAGAAAGCACTTTTCTTTAAAGCAGGGTAAGAAAAGCCTTGGTTAAATTCAACAGTGAAGCGTAGCAGAAGAATATGCTTAACTCATACCTAATCATACTTAACTCCTTGCTTACTTAAGTATTCAGGAAGCCTGGTAACCATGAGCAAAGCTTATACAATCTCACCACCAAAACTTATTAAGCCGAGTAAAAGTGGATAAGAATTCCCATGGTGGCATGTCTACCCAAACTGCCCACTACCTCATTGCCTCACCAATACAAATTGAATGTGAGTGTTTTGTTTCGGGGACAAATTATTCTCAGAGGCTGAGATTGTCTTTGCCAATATTTTATTTAACACAAGTTCACCACAGGAATTATAATAATTTCACAAGCCAGTAGCATATAGGATAATGTCTCTTAGTGAGCCAATAAAGAAATAACATACCCCAATCCAAGGTTAGATTAGTTGCACTGTTAATTCAGGCAAGGGTTTTATTGTTCAGTCACTCAGTCATGTCCGACTCTTTGTGACCCCGTGGACTGCAGCAAGCCAGGCTTCCCTGTCCTTCACTGTCTCCTGGAGTTTTCTCATACCCATGTCCACTGAGTCGGTGATACCCCCATCCTTGTAGTCCCCTTCTCCTCTTGCCTTCAATCTTTCCCAGCATCAGGGTCTTTTCCAGTGAGTTGGCTTTTCTCATCAGGTGGCCAAAGTATGAGACGAAAGGAATAAGATCCAAATTTCATTCAGTGTGTACCTTTATATGAGTTGGTACTTGGGAGAGATGGCTGACCAACCAAGAACATATCTCCAGCTGCTGGCACAAAAGCCAAAGTCCCTTGTGGCTCAAGCATATTGCTATGGAAGATGGTCCCGGGTGATGGCAGGCAGGGTGATCTCCAGGAGTGGTTGCATGACTTTTCCCACTGTCACTAAGAATCACCTTTACCATGGTCCCAAGGAGATTTGGAAAGCTATTTAGGTCAACAAAGAGTCTCCTGCCCAGATCAAAATTCTGAGATAGTCCTCATATCTCTGGGTACTATAGTCTAAATGTCCCCTCACCATATTTGCTTCTTCATATGTTTTAACTGATAAGCCCCCAACAGGACCCTTGGGCAGCTGAGTGCCTAGTGCTTATCAACAACAGATAAGACAATTACATCTTGACCCAGCTTACTTCATTCTTACATCAAGTTGAGTTCAGTTCAGTTGCTCAGTCATGTCCGACTCTGCGACCCCATGAATCGCAGCACGCCAGGCCTCCTGCCCATCACCAACTCCTGGAGTTCACTCAGACTCACGTCCATCGAGTCCGTGATGCCATCCAGCCATCTCATCCTCTGTCGTCCCCTTCTCCTCCTGCCCTCAATCCCTCCCAACATCAGAGTCTTTTCCAATGACTCAACTCTTCACATGAGGTGGCCAAAGTACTGGAGTTTCAGCTTAGCATCATTCCTTCCAAAGAAAACCCAGGACTGATCTCCTTCAGAATGGACTGGTTGAATCTCCTTGCAGCCCAAGGGACTCTCACGAGTCTTCTCCAACACCACGGTTCAAAATCATCAATTCTTTGGCACTCAGCTTTCTTCACAGTCCAACTCTCACATCCATACATGACCATTGGAAAAGTCACAGCCTTGACTAGATGGACCTTTGTTGACAAAGTGATGTCTCTGCTTTTCAATATGTTATCTAGGCTGGTCATAACTTTTCTTCCAAGGAGTAAGCGTCTTTTAATTTCATGGCTGCAGTCACCATCTGCAGTGATTTTGGAGCTCCCCCAAATAAAGTCTGACACTGTTTCCCCATCTATTTGCCATGAAGTGATGGGACTGGATGCCATGATCTTCGTTTTCTGAATGTTGAGCTTTAAGCCAACTTTTCACTCTCCACTTTCACTTTCATCAAGAGGCTTTTACTTCCTCTTCACTTTCTGCCATAAGGGTGGTGTCATCTGCATATCTGAGGTTATTGATATTTCTCCCGGCCATCTTGATTCCAGCTTGTGCCTCTTCCAGCCCAGCGTTTCTCATGATGTACTCTGCATAGAAGTTAAATAAGCAGGGTGACAATATACAGCCTTGACGTACTCCTTTTCCTATTTGGAACCAGTCTGTCGTTCCATGTCCAGTTCTAACTGTTGCTTCCTGACCTGCATATAGGTTTCTCAAGAGGCAGGTCAGGTGGTCTGTATTCCCATCTCTTTCAGAATTTTCCACAGTTTATTGTGATCCACACAGTCAAAGGCTTTGGCATAGTCAATAAAGCAGAAATAGATGTGTTTCTGGAACTCTCTTGCTTTCTCCATGATCCAGCAGATGTTGGCAATTTGATCTCTGATTCCTCTGCCTTTTCTAAAACCAGCTTGAACATCTGGAAGTTCACGGTTCAGGTATTGCTGAAGCCTGGCTTGGAGAATTTTGAGCATTACTTTACTAGCATGTGAGATGAGTGCAATTGTGTGGTAGTTTGAGCATTCTTTTACATTGCCTTTCTTTGGAATTGGAATGAAAATGGACCTTTTCCAGTCCTGTGGCCACTGCTGAGTTTTCCAAATGTGCTGGCATATTGAGTGCAGCACTTTCACAGCATCATCTTTCAGGATTTGAAACAGCTCAACTGGAATTCCATCACTTCCACTAGGTTTGTTCGTAGTGATGCTTTCTAAGTCCCACTTGACTTCACATTCCAAGATGTCTGGCTCTAGATGAGTGATCACACCATCGTGATTATCTTGGTCTTGAAGATCTTTTTGTACAGTTCTTCTGTGTATTCTTGCTACCTCTTCTTAATATGTTCTGCTTCTGTTAGGTCCATACAATTTCTATCCTTTATCGAGCCTATCTTTGCGTGAAATATTCCCTTGGTATCTCTAATTTTCTTGAAGAGATCTCTAGTCTTTCCCATTCTGTTGTTTTCCTCTATTTCTTTGCATTGATCGCTGAGGAAAGCTTTCTTATCTCTTCTTGCTATTCTTTGGAACTCTGCATTCAGATGCTTATATCTTTCCTTTTCTCCCTTGCTTTTGCTTCTCTTCTTTTCACAGCTATTTGTAAGGCCTCCTCAGACAGCCATTTTGCTTTTTTGCATTTCTTTTCCATGGGGATGGTCTTGATCCCTGTCTCCTGTACAGTGTCACGAACCTCATTCCATAGTTTATCAGGCACTCTATCTATCAGATCTAGGCCCTTAAGTCTATTTCTCACTTCCACTGTATAATCATAAGGGATTTGATTTAGGTCATATCTGAATGGTCTAGCGGTTTTCCCTACTTTCTTCAATTTAAGTCTGAATTTGGCAATAAGGAGTTCATGATTTGAGCCACAGACAGCTCCTGGTCTTGTTTTTGTTGACTGTATAGAGCTTCTCCATCTTTGGCTGCAAAGAATATAATCAATCTGATTTCGGTGTTGACCATCTGTTGATGTTCAAGTGTAGAGTCTTCTCTTGTGTTGTTGGAAGAGGGTGTTTGCTATAACCAGTGCATTTTCTTGGCAAAACTCTATTAGCCTTTGCCCTGCCTCATTCCGTATTCCAAGGCCAAATTTGCCTGTTACTCCAGGTGTTTCCTAACTTCCTACTTTTGCATTCCAGTCCCCTATAATGAAAAGGACATCTTTTTTGGGTGTTAGTTCCAAAAGATCTTGTAGGTCTTCATAAAACCATTCAACTTCAGTTTCTTCAGCATTACTTGTTGGGGCATAGGCTTGGATTAGTGTGATATTGAATGGTTTGCCTTGGAAATGAACAGAGATCGTTCAGTTGTTTTTGAGATTGCATCCAAGTACTGCATTTCGGACTCTTTTGTTGACCATGATGGCTGCTCCATTTCTTCTGAGGGATTCCTGCCTGCAGTAGTAGATATAATGGTCATCTGAGTTAAATTCACCCATTCCAGTCCATTTTAGTTTGCTGATTCCTAGAATGTCGACATTCACTCTTGCCATCTCTTGTTTGACCACTTCCAATTTGCCTTGATTCATGGACCTGACGTTCCAGGTTCCTATGCAATATTGCTCTTTACAGCATCGGACCTTGCTTCTATCACCAGTCACATCCACAGCTGGGTATTGTTTTTGCTTTGGCTCCATCCCTTCATTCTTTCTGGAGTTATTTCTGTGCTGATCTCCAGTAGCATATTGGGCACCTACTGACCTGGGGAGTTCCTCTTTCAGTATCCTATCATTTTGCCTTTTCATACTGTTCATGGGGTTCTCAAGGCAAGAATATTGAAGTGGTTTTCCATTCCCTTCTCCCGTGGACCACATTCTGTTAGACCTCTCCACCATGACCCACCCGTCTTGGGTGGAAACCCAAATAAGACGGTAGGTGTTACAAGAGGGCATCAGAGGGCAGACACACTGAAACCATAATCACAGAAAACTACTCAATCTTACATCAAAGCTACTTCTAAAACAACTTTTTTTGATCTTTGTCATAAACAAGTGGATTTAATATCCTATTAAACTAACACACAACAGGAAACCATAAGTAATTGACTTCCCTGGTGGCTCAGCGGGAAAGAATCCACCTGCCAATGCAGGAGATGTGGATTCACTCACTGGGTAGGGAAGATCACCTCCTGGAGAAGGAACGGGCAACCTACTCCGGTTTTCTTGCCTGGGAAATCCCATGGACAGGGGGAGCCTGGCAGGCTACAATCCATGGGGTCGCAAAAGAGTCGGACATGACTTAGCAACCAAACAAAAACAACACCAACAAAGTAGAGATCTTTCTAAAACTACTTCTAAAACTACTTATTTTTATATTTGTCATAAACAAGTAGATCTGAAATCCTACTAAAACAATACATAACAGTGAAACCACAAGTAATTCTAGTAGCCACATTTAGAAAGGTGAAAGAGGCCAAATCAATGTTAATAAAATTAATATTTTAATGAAAAATCTTATTTAACCCAGTATGTCAAAAATATTTATTAATTTAAACATTTCATTAATATTTTAAAATTTTGAGGTGTTTTGTGACACTCACTAGAGTATTTATTACCCAAGGTCGGGGGCTTCCCTCAGGCTTGTATCTTGTACTGTGCTTATCCTAATGCTTTGCACATAGTAGGTCCTTCATAAGCACTTGCTGAATTTAAGGATAAAAATCTGGGGTATCCTGTGAGCATAAAGTTGTACTGTGAAAAGGTTAAGAGTATAAAGAACACAGAGAATACTGATAGATTCATCTGGATTTGAGAGAGAAATGGGAGGAGGATGCTGAGAGAGGATTGAACTGGGGGAAGAGTTGCACGTAGGGTGCAGCCTACAGAGCTTGAAAAGCCCCAGAGAAATCAGACACCAGGCCTTATCTCATTATCACATTAAAGAGTGCAAGCTTGGGTTGACTGCCCTTTGTTGACAGAGATCTGTTTGATCTTATAAAAGAACGTGGGAGAGATGTTTCCTATGGATTCTGCAAAATTGCTCTGCATTTTACAGAGAAAGCTCTCTAAATTACAAAATAGAAATGAATGTGAAGTGATTAACTACCCCAGACTCCATCAAAAGGAAAAAAAAAAATAGCAGTAAATAGCTCCAGGAATGGGTTAACCATTGGGAACATTCAAGAGTGAGTACCATCATCAAGGAAAATAATGAAAGACACAGGTGGTCCTTGATCTGGGCAGAAGGTGGCCATGTTAGGAAATCCAGCCTTCCTCTGACCCCATCCTGCCACTATAAAGATTGGTGATTTCATGCTAACTCAGTTCTAAGAGCACTATGTGAGAGTGTCACCAGTCCATGGAAGAAGAGGCCATATCTGCTTTTGAACCTTTTTTTTTTTTTTAAAGGAAACCCAGATGCCCCTCCCCTGGAGACATGCCATTGGCCAGACAAGTGTCATGTGATCATCCTAGACCAATCACTAGCAAGCAACAGGACACTCTGATTGAGTGAAATGAGTCAAGGCCCTCCATCAGCAAAGGCTGCAGCTGAATAGGGTCAGCCTCCTAGACAGGCAGCGTTCCTGGAGGAGGTTGAATTTCTTTTAGGAAGGAGAGGCTGCAGTGGAGATTGAGAGAGCAGATGTTAGGTCTGCAAGTAGCAAGGAATGCTTTAGCCTGTGTATCAGTTTCTATTTTTACTTATTAAACGAATCAGCTTTTTTCCTCTAAGAGATTTCAGTGGTACTTGATTATATTTCAGTTTTCCATAGAATGCACAGAATGTGGTGGAAAGAGTGTGGACTTTGGGGTCAGAGACCTAGGTCAGAGGTCAGAGACCTTATTTTTTTTGGTGTACCACCTACTGGCAGTATGCACTCTTAGGCAAGTCACCTAACCTCTTAAACTCTGTTGTCTGGCTTGTAAAGTGGAAATAATAATTCCCATTGTTGTGAATATGAAGAAACAGAGTATGTAAAGAACCTAGCATAATGCCTACCATATACCAAGAGCCCTTATTGTGAAATTCCTTTATCTTTGTTAGAAATGGTGGCAAATTAGGGCGGCAGCTGCTCCTTAATTAGCTAGGGGTTGACATCCACTGTTTCTTTTCAAGGGAAACACATGAAATAATTTACAGTTCCACAGAGTCTTCTGAGAAACAGTGACAGTGAGGTTTTGTTTTGTTTTGTTGTTTTTTAATAAATACTGGGGAAGGGAGGCATCTCAGGTCAGTCTAGAGAGTTAGAGGACCCAAACAAAAAGGAAAACATTGGCATGCCCTCAGTCTCCTCACTCAGGTGACTTTGCCATTGTGCTTGTTGACTAGCCTACAAGAGTGAGAACGACTGGGTTCTAAAAAGGTTCGGGTAGCTAATAGCCCCCTCTGCTTTCCCTTAGCTCCTTGTCCATGGCTCCAGCGTTTGTATCTCTCACGTTGTATTACAGAACCCACCCGTCTTGATGAATCATCTGTACTTAGTTCAGTTTCTCCTACTAGATCAAGGGTTAGCATAGGCACCTTTTCTTACTTATCTTGTCCCCCTAAGAGAAATTCCAGGAATAGAAGCTTCTGTTTAGTATGTAAATTCTAAGAGAGACTGCCATTTGTGAACTAAATTGTGACCCCTTTTAGTGCTCTGATGAGGTCATGGGATGTTCATTTTTGTCTTTAAGGGGCAATTGCAAAGCCAGCAGATCGGCCCTCGGAGGAGCCATTAGGAAGGCTGGGGATGGCTGCTGCTCTCGCCCACGTTTCATTTTGAATGGGCTGCCATCTTCTTGCTGAGTCATTTCTTTCTTATCTCAGCCTCTCTTAGAAGCTGTCTTTTTAACAGTTGCTCCTTGAACGCAAGTTCTTGTTCCTCTATTCTAGCAGAGCAGCTCAACATTTATGGGATCAACTCTCTTCGATTTGCTCCCTTTCTCCAAGAGCTCCTGTTTTTCAGACTTCTTCAAGAAGCATGTCCAGTTTTTTAAACAATCTTGATGGAGGTTTGGCAAGTGGAGAAGGAAATGGCAACCCACTCCAGTATTCTTGCCTGGAGAATCCCAGGGATGAGGGAGGCTGGTGGACTGCCATCTATGGAGTCACACAGAGTCGGACACGACTGAAGCGACTTAGCAGCGCGTAGTCCCTATTTGGGGATTTCCACACATTTCTCATGCTGTGATATTTCCTCTTCTTAGATGGTTTGGTTTTTGAATGGTTGAGCTCAGAATTATAACTTTGACAGCCTACAGCTCAGATTCTGCAGTCACCTAATTAAAATGCTTATGCTCTTTTGCTCTCAATTAATACATTAATGGACTTGCTGAACAATGAAATGTATTTCTTTTCGTATTTAATATTGCTAACCAGGAATTAGACGGGTGGCTAGTCCTGGCAACATGAGTAGTAGACCAGCGTTTGTTTGGTGGAGGGGAAGGAAGGATGGTAAAGATAACTATGCTATAAATCCAAGTCCTTCTCCCCAAGTAAGTTCTAAATACCACCAGTATTTCAATGATGGAACTTTCCTAAAGACTTAAAACCAATAGCCACACTGTAGTTTGGCATCAACTGAACTTGTCTTTGGCCTTAAATGATGCTCCTAACCTACCCTTTCAAAGCACCTGATCTTTTTCATAGATGGACACCGTGGTGTCCAGGGTTCTCTGCCCTCTGTGTCAAGGTAGGGATCCAGATGCTGTTTCTTCTTACTCTCCTTCACCTGTTTTCCTAATCTTCAACTTGTTTTCTTTCCCAATCATCCTCTCTTCTGTTCATCTATTCCTGTCTACATAATTCAAATGACTGCCTCTTATTACAGTGGCAGCCTCTTCAGTGGGTAGTGTTGTAAAACAATATAGATTTTTTTCCCCCTTCTTTACTCAGAAAAACTAATGTCTTTTGTGGTCAAAAAGAAAATTAGTAGCAGCTGAAAGTAGAATTTTAATGACACTAAAACCTAATTATTATTCAGCTCTAACTTTAAATCCTACCTCCTCTTCTACAAATTCCTATTAATTCATCAGCTAAATAATGAAGCTGCTACTAAAGATTCTGACATCCAATTCTCAGCCTGTGCAGGTTTATTGCCAGGGTGAAAAATACTTTGTCTTTTTACTCTCATTTTTTAAAACAAGCCTAATGAAAATATAAAATATTGTTTAGGATTTATCTAAGAAGGCTTGGCAGCTTCTTTGAGAAATGGTTGGATGGGGAGATATGAATCAAATTTGAAAGTTCTCTCTCCCAGCTTCCTAGTCATTATTTGAATCAATATGAACTGATCAGGCATGGAGAAGTTCTCTCCACCTATAGTTATAACTGCGATCCATATCCATTTATTTCTTTAAAATATTAACATAAAGAGGAATTTTTGAGGTGGCAAAGTACTGAGAATTAGCCATGAAACCTGATAAGTTGTGAAGATTGCCATCCTTGGAAGGGTTTGGGTTTACAAACTATCCTACAGATGGTGCACTGATTATTCTCCTCTGAGGTGTAAACCTGCAACCCTGATAGCTGCTGCCTGGAGGTAGTTGGGGATATTTCTAAGTGCAGAAGGATCATCTTATGAATTGAATCAGCAGTGACAGTAGATGGTAGGTGTGGAAAGTGCTGTCATTCTGTGTGTGCACCCAGGATTCATCCCTAAGATACAAAATTCTAGGTGTAGTTTACAGAATGATTTGATTGAAGTAGATAGCTAGATAATGGAAGCCCCTTCTGGACACATTCAGAGTAGTTCAATAACTGAAGCAGGCTTGGGTGTGGATTGAGTTTGCCCATTAGATTCAAATGCATAGAAGAGAAATGAGACAAGGGATGATACAGTTCCTTTGAGAGGCAACTGAAGGAGCGAGATTAAAAGGAATAGAATACTTGGGTAGTCTTATATTTGTGCCCTCTCTCATTAGCCTCTGATGTATATTATTGATTAAGGTAGTCCAGACTGATGCTGAAGCTGAAGCTCCAATACTTTGGCCACCTGATGCGAAGAACTGACCCATTGGAAAAGACCCTGATTCTGGGAAAGATTGAAGGCAGGAAGAGAAGGGGATGACAGAGGATGAGATGGTTGGATGGCACAACCGACTCGATGGACATGAGTTTGAACAAGCTTCGGGAGTTGGTGATGGACAGGGAGGCCAGGCGTGCTGCAGTCCATGGGGTCACAAAGAGTCCAACACGACTGAGCAACTGAACTGAACTGAAGGTAATCCATCCTTGGGTTTACTTCTTTTGCCCAAACTGTAAATGTAGCTTTGTGCTCAATAGTGTATAAACAGTGCCTTAGTTGAAGCTATGGAAGGGGACCTTCAGACAGGAACCACAATTACAGAGAGATGCAGCTGTGAGGGAAATTCTGACCAGTTTGTTGCTTATCCCCCCATCCTCTACCTTCCATTCGCCAAAATCTGTGAAAAGACAAAGGGCAAGGGATCCAGGTGATAGTGTCTTCAGGAATCAGCCACTCCAGGGATACAGAGATGGGAAGGAAACCAAAGGGGCAGGGAAAAATGGAGACTAGCCGGTGTCTATGTCTTACAGATTATTAAGTGAATACTGCAGGTGCTCAGTAATGCATACCCTATAGTCAGTCCCATCTTGTATAGCATTAATGCTCTCTGCTTGAAGAGACAGTCTTGTTTTTAAGGATTGAAAAGATTTTAAAAAGTAATAGTATCTTTTCAACAAATGATGTTGGGAAAATTGGATGTCCATATGCAAAAAAAGAAGTCAGATCCTTGCCTAACACCGTATAAAAAATTGACTCAAAATGAATCAAAGACCAAATCATAAGAGCTTAAACTATAATACTATTAAAAGAAAACAGGACAAAAGCTTTATGACATTGAATTTGGTAGTAATTTCTCAGATAAGATACCAAAAGCACAGATAACAAAAGTAAAAATAGGTAAATTGGACTAAATCAAAATAATAAACTGTACATCAAAGGATGTAATCAACAGAGTGAAAATGCACCCCTTAGGATGAGAGAAGATATTTGCAAACCATATATCTGATGAAAGATTAGTATCCAGAATATATGATGAACTCCTACAAGGCAACAACAGAAAAACAAGCAGTCTGATTTTAAAATAGGCAGAGGACTTGAATAGATATTTCTCAGCAAAAGACATACAAATGAGCAATAATCACATGAAAAGATGCTCAGCATCACTAATCATTAGAGAAATGCAAACCAAAACTAAGGAGATACAACTTCACACCAATTAGGGTGACTATTATCAAACAAAAATAAACAAAAACCTAGAAAATGGCAAGTGTTGGTGAGGATGTGAAGAAATTGGAAGACACGTGCTCTGTTGGTGGGAATGTAAAGCGTGCAGCTGCATGGAAAACAGTACGGCAGTTAATTAAAAAGTTCAAGACAGAATTATCTTACGATCCAGCACTTTCACTCTAGGTGTACACCCCAAGAATTTGCGCAGGGTCTCTGTACACCCATGTTCATAGCAGCATTATTTGCAATAGACAAAATGTGGAAGCAACCCAAGTGTCCCCTGACAGAGTAATAGCTGCAAAATGTGGTGTATGCACACTGTGAAATACGCTTCAGCCCTTAAAGAGGAAGAAAATTTTGATATATGCTACAACGTGGATAATCCTTCAGGATATTATGCTATGTGAAATAAGAAGTCACTAAAAGACATGCACTGTATGATTGTACTTAATAGGATATTCCTAGACCAGTCAAATTCATAGAGATAGAAGGTAGAATGGCGATTTCCAGGGGCAGAGGTAAGCGGCAAATTGGTAAGGGGGGTTATTGTTTGATGGGTATGATTTCAGTTTTGCACAATGAAAAGAATTATGAGGGTGAATGGTTACATGACAGTGTTAATATACTTCATGCTACAGAATGGTACACTTAAAATGATTATGATGGTGAATTTTATGCCTTCTGTATTTTACCACAGTTTTTTAAAAGGTATAGTATAAGGAGCAGCTCAGTACCTAAATAGTTAAAATCAAATTCCTCCAAGATTATTTTTATTCAAAAGAATTTCGTAAAAGCCACAAATCTCTTTCTGAATGAATTCACAATCAAGCTGGACTCTTCGGTACCTGGACTTGGTCAGGAACAAAAATCAAAACAGGACAGAGTGAGAGCTGCTTGAGGGAACCTCAATAATTGATGAACTTTGAAAAATGCCTGAAGCCTCCATTTATTTGTCATGAAAATCCTATGCATATTCAGAGCTGTTTGTATCTGCAAGGCTCTTTACAAAGCAGATAAATAATTCAAACATAAATTTGCTCACCTGGATACCTAATGGTGGTGAGATGCCAAAGGTCAGAATCCTGACCTATTCTTCTGATGCTTACTGATTTCTATTTTTTTCCAGAAAGTATGTTGCCAGCATCCTGTGACTCACTTAAAGGCCCTGTGGCATGAATCAAGGTATGGTTTCTCTTTACCATCTTCTTTCTTACTTTTGAATATAGACTGTTTCATTTGAAGGGGAAAGTATTTGAAAGCTACCTCTTACCTACCAATACTTTTTCATGCAAGTGTGGCTTTATTATTGTTGTTGTTATCATTTCTATGTACATCCTAGACTTTTTAATACTCTTAGTGGTTTGCATCATCACAGACCTTAAGGAAACCCAGACTGCTCCCCAGACCAGGGGGACATGAAATGGAGGCTAATATTCAAGCCCACATGGCTGGATAGGATGGTTGGCGCTATGATAGTAAAGGATGTGACTTGTTCTTTTTCACAGACTCCAAAGGACTTTCTTTCCATGCCTTACTTAGAAACCACCCATAAGTATCCCCTTCTGTGATGGTTAATTTTATATGTCAACTTGACTGGGCCATGGGCTGCCCAGACATTTAGTCAAACGTTATTCTGGGTGCATTTGGGAGAGTTTCTGGTTGAGACGAACATCTGAATCAGTAGACTGGATAAAGCACATGGCCTTCCCTAATGCGGATGAGTTAATCAATCAAAGACATGAACAGAACAGAGACTGAATAAGAGGGAACTTAAGCTTGTGGTCGTGAAGAGCTGGACAAGCTGACCAACTGAGCACACAGTACTTGTCTGACTGTTGAGCTGGGATATCTGTCTTCTTCTGCTCTTGGGCTGAAATTGATACCTTCAGCTCTCCTGAGTATCCAGCATGCCAGTTTCAGATCTTGGGACTTCACATCCTCTACAATCATGTGAGGCAATTAATATACATCCTGTTGGTTTTGTTTCTCTGGAGAATCCTGGCTAATATACCTACCCTGTTGGAAAGACCTGTAGCTTCTCTTTTGGCTTTTATAAAGCAAAGATATGGGTTTAAAAAATTATTTACTTACTTATTGGCTGCACTAGGTCTTCATTGCTGCATGCAGGCATTCTCTAGTTGGGGCAAATGGGTGCTCCCCTTCATTGCAGTGCGCAGGCTTCTCCTTACTGTGGCTTCTCTTATTTTGGAGCATGGGTTTCAGGTGCAAGAGCTTCAGTATTTGTGGCCTGTGGGTTTAGCTGCCCTGCTGCATGTAAAATCTTCCCAGACCAGGGATTGAACATGTGTACCCTGAATTAGCAGGCAGATTCTTTACCATTGGACCACGAGGGAAGTCCAAAGATTTGTTTTTGATGGAAGATAGTACTGATAGTAGCAAAGGCCAATATGAAAATAATCACCTGAATGAGGGTCAGAAGATAAAGATTCTATATTCAATCTATTACTAGCCAGTTGGGTGAGACTGTAGGCAATTCATGCAGTATATGTTAACTTTTGCTGCCTTTCAAACCATCCCCAACATTAGTGGCTTGACACAACCATGTATTTAGTTCATGATTTTTCAAGTTAACTGAGCAGTTCTTCTGGTCTGGTTTCTGCTGAGTTCCCTCAGGAATCTTGGATCCCTTGGTAGGTCTGCTGCTGGTACTGGGTGAGTAAGGCTGGCTTCATTTGCATGGCTGGCAATGGGAGGAGCTGATTCTCTTTATCTAGCAGGCTGGCCCTGGCTTCTTCATTGGGTGATCACATTATCCCAAAGCCCTAACACTTTCAAGTCTCTACTGGTGCCCCATTTGCTACTGTTCTGTTGGCCAGAGAGCGCCGTTGGCCACGCCCAGACTCTAGGCGTGGAGAAGGAGGCTCCACCTCTTGACGGGAGGGGCTAAAGTCACACAACAAAGGGTGCGGACAGGGATAAGAACTGGTGGCCGTATTTACAGTCTACCACACTGAGTCAGTCAATTTCACATTCATTTAATTTTCACTGTAATCCCGGGAGGCAGGCATGAGGACTGACTTGGTCTAACTCTGAAGCAGTCTTGTTAGACCCTTTGAATGCGGGTTTGTGTGTTTTTATTTTTTTTGGCAGTTCTGAGACAGGCATCCTGCTAACATTTTATATTTATTTAATTTGGGCTGTACCCAGTGTTAGTTGGGACACACAACTAACACGGCATGAGGGACCTTTCGTGGGCTCTGTAGTTGCGGCAGGCAGGCTTAGTTGCCCCAGGACATGTGGGATCTTAGTTCCCCAATCAGGGATCGAACCTGTGTCCCCTGCATTGGAAAGGGGGTTATTAACCACTGGACTACCAAGGAAGTCCTGGCATCCTGCTGTTTTAATTTAAGTCACTCATCTGCACAGATGTGATTTCACTTGAAAGGAATACAGTGGCAACTGCATTCAGTATTCTCACTGAAAGAACAAGCTTTTGTGGAGTCAATGTTTATAAAGCATTTACTCTGGGCAAGGTGCTTTTTTGCAAAGAAAGGAAGGGCCCTCAGTAGAGAGAGGTAACTAGGGAAGTTTGGCCATAAGGTGTAGATGTAAATTATGTAAAGTGCCCAAAATATACAGTACATTAGAGATCAACAGAATCTCCTATTAATCTCATGGGAAAGTATTATCTAAGTGAAAAAGCCTCTGTCCTTAATTATAAGGTTTCTGCCTTCCCCTCATGGCTGTCAGAATCTCTCACCAGGCCCATCTTTTCTCTCCCTCTTTTAAAGTCTCATCTCCTTGGTTCTGCTGAGACGTTTTGACATGTGAGGAAATTTCATCCACTTCTTCACTCATGCCCTGTTTCTCCCAGAAAGGCAGCATACTCTTCATTCTTGCCAACTTCTTGTGAGCAGGTTTTATTTCAAAATCAGTGACTTCTCAGAGGCTTCCTAAAATATCCAGGCGACCTTTTCTGCCTCTACTTATGCCACTTCCCATCTGGGGACTGTCCAACACCTCTTCCTACGTGTCTCTTCCCTTCTTGAAGCCCTAACTCAACTCTTACCTTATCTGTGAAGCTTCTGAGCATCCCTATCTTGGGGCACAGGTTTTATCCCAGTGGACAGCTCCCACACACCTGCTGGGGGAGCCCAGCTTTATCTACCTAAAGGAGTGAGTCCCGTGTGCCAAGCCTGGTAAAGGGAAAGTGGTGGTCATGTCGCCTCCGACTCAGCGCCTGCCTGAGGGCCTGAAACATGAGCTAGAAATCATTCAGATAGGGCTTACCTTCTCCTGTGAGCTTCTTTTAACTTTTTATCTTGTTCTGGAGTATAGCCGATTCAGAGCATCGTGTAGTTTCTGGTGGAGAGCACAGGGGTTCTGCCCTGCATATACATGTTCCTTGTGTACTTCTGATTCATTTAGAAAATTTCTATATCCTACTGTCCCCCCATAACACAAATCTCTTAATTAAAGAGACCTGAACTTTAACTTTTATATCTCCAGCACTTGAAACAGACCCCTCTTACATAGGTTGTGTGATTGGTTGCTGATAATAATGATCTGGGTGTTTCCTGTCCTTTGCATCAAAGCCTACATGATTTGCTGATTTTCCCCAATCTCCACCATTGCAAACTTGCTCTTAACTAGATGAAGTATGTTGTGCTTTTGGAAGTGTATGGCTATGGTGGGAATTCTTGCACAGTTCATTCGCCTGACTTCTGTTTGCTCTTCCATCTGTTTTTATTATTTAGTGCCACTGGGATGCTTTGGTTATTAAACCTCATGTCTCTAAAATACACTTTCTTTTCTATCCCTTATGTGATGATTTCTTCCTGAATTCCTTCTGGTCTTCTTTGATCTTCTGAATGTCCTTGTATAACATCCTCCCATCTTTGTATCTTTTTCCAAAAGATTTCATATAGTCTCTCTCTGGTCATCATTTGTAACATTTTAATAATTTTGATCTTAAGTGGTTGTGACCTCCTTGATGAAATCCATCTTTTGCTCTGTAAAGAGAATCTCAGAAATTGAATAGTCCTTATCTAGTCTTCTGTTCAGATTTTACTCAAGATCTGATGCTTGCAAATCCTTTGCAAACAGTTCTTCCTTGGCTTGATTTTTCTGCCTTTGTCTATGAACTTTTACGATTACCTCTTCCTAGACTGCAGGTTTTGTCTTTGATCTCAACATGAGTATCTGATTCAGGGTATCTATTATTAGTGGGACAACCCCCAAAATGCTTTTGATATTTGCTTCAGTTCAGTTCAGTTCAGTCGCTCAGTCGTGTCCGACTCTTTGCGACCCCAGCACGCCAGGCCTCCCTGCCCATCGCCATCTCCTGGAGTTCACTCAGACTCACGTCCATCGAGTCCGTGATGCCATCCAGCCATCTCATCCTCTGTCGTCCCCTTCTCCTCCTGCCCCCAATCCCTCCCAGCATCAGAGTCTTTTCCAGTGAGTCAACTCTTCGCATGAGGTGTCCAAAGTACTGGAGTTTCAGCTTCAGCATCATTCCTTCCAAAGAAATCCCAGGGTTGATATCCTTCAGAATAGGTGTTATTTGGCTCAATCAAGTCCTGCCTGGATTTTATCAGGCTCTATGAGCCCAATTCATTACTACCTTCATAACTTTAAGACAGCTGATTTCTGCAAAGATGACAGAGTTTCTCACTTGTACTGTCTTTCCCCAACATTTTTGATAATCCTCGTGAGGCTCAAAATGTCTGACAATTTTAAGGATCCTTCCACCCAATATTGGATCAAGGTGGCCCCAGGTGATGCTCTCATGACTCCTGTCTTTTCCCTTCTTAGCCCTTATGGCAGTTGAAACAAATGATTATTCATATAATTATCTGCCTGATGGCTCTAGACTCACTAAGCTGTTATTAGATAATAAACTCCCTTCCCTGTGAATAATCATCCCTTATTCATAGAATGAACAACAAAACATAAAAAGATATGAAATTAATGTGTTCTCCCTTGTCTTAGGGGAGTTTAAGATTCTCCCCTGTCTTAGTTTGCACTACTATAACAAGAATATATGGACTAGTTTATAGACAACAGAACTTTACTTGCCACACAGTTCTAGAGTTTGGAAGTCCAAGGTCAAGGTGCCAGGTGCTGGTTCTGGTGAAACCTCCTTCCAGGTTGCAGAATCCACCTTCTCCTAGTTGCCTCACCTGGTGGAAAGCTCTCTGGCCTCATCTTATCCCATTGATGAGGACTCTGTTCTCTTGACCCCATCATCTCCAAGAGGCCTCACCTCCTCATACCATCACATTGGGGATTGGAGTTCAACATATGACTTTTGGGGGAAGGGGACCCAAAAATGTCCATAATGTTGCCCCTAAAGTTTTACTAAAGCAATTGAGTGAAGTACAATGTTTTGATTAAGGATGCGGGCTGGGACACCAGACTCCCTCCATCTGAGTTCTATAGAGCTTTGCCACTGGGTGACAAAGTGGGTTGAATACTTTACAGAACCTTTCTATGCCTATCTTTCCTCATCTATAATGTGGGGATAATATTAATCTCTACCTTGTAGGATCCTCTAGGGGATCCTTGTAGGGGATAAAATGAGTTAATATAAGTTAATAAAGTATTTATAAGGGTGCCCAGCACATAGTTATTATTCATAAACATTAGTTGTGGTTCTATTTTCGTTATTATTATATTAGTGGTGCCTTCTACAGTCTATCTGTTCTCCCCATTTCAGGATATTCTGTGAAAATTTAAGTGTTCTGTCAAAAACACCATAAGTTCAAGGTGCTGCCATCTCAAACATATCTGAGAAACATGATTAAGCTTGTTTTTCCTCTCATAAAATTGGGGAGGAGTATACATTTTTTGCTTTGCAAGGTCAACACGCCTGGGGAGATCCTCCTCCTAAATGAAGGAAACAAGAGGTTGATCCCTGCCTCTTCTTTCCATTCTCAGTGAAGTGAGGTCTTACATCAGGGTGCTGGCTCCAGACTGGAAGAGAGCCTTATTCTACATAGAAAAGCTAGGGGTAAGGGTGAATAATACTGCCAGCGCAAAGCTAGCAAGTGGCTGAAGCTGGTAGGTGGCACCTTCTTTTAAACTTAACCTCTTGACCCCTTTGATAGCCCCCTTTCAGTTTCCTGTCCTGGATATCCTCTCGAGAAGAGCTCTTGAGTGTCATGGTGACACTCTTCCACTTTCTCCTTCCTCTCACCCCAGTGCTAAGGATCCAGTGCCATCCCAGAAGACCCTGCTACCCTAGGTCCCCTGATAATCCCTGTATTATCATATCCCACTGCCTTTGCCCGCCCACTGTACTTCTCTAGATTCAGAAACCCTGGGTATTCCTGCCCCCCACCACACACACACACACACACACACACACAAACACACTTTCAGTACTCAGGGCCAGACTCTCTGTGCCTCACAAATGCTTCCTAAGAAACTAATTCATAATTCCAGAGAAAAAGTATTATTGGTTAAGATCAGGGGCTTTAGATCCAGGAAGACCTGAGCTGGAATTTGGGGCTAGATGCAGATTGTGTGACTGGGCAACTTGCTTATCATTTTTGAGCATCATTCTTCTCCTTTGAAAAATGGGGGTATCAATTCCTATTTTGGAGAGCAGTTGGAATAATTAGCTGAGACATATCTATAGCATTGAGCACAGGCCTGGTTTACAGTAAGCAATAAAAAAACAGAAGCAATTATGTTGTCTTATGCTAATAGGAAAACTTTTGACAAAGTAGTCCCTCCCCTCACCCCTGTCCCTCTGCCTAATTCTGTCTTCTCTACCTGGTAAAATAGCTTTCATAAAGATGATGCCTTCTGTTTTGATGCCCAGAATCCCAAACTAGGAATTGTATTCATACAGTTCCAGCCTACGGGTCATTTTGGTGAACCAGCAAAAGCAAAGATCGAGCAAGGAGAGGTATCCTCCTTGACAGCTAACAAGTCAGGTGATTTGGGGCAAGTTATTATTCCTGGAGGGCCATCAGTTTTTCGTCTGTAAAAGGGAGAGTTGGGATAAAATGGGCTTTTAAGTTCTTTCTGTTAATAGTTCTGACATGCTATGGTTCTATACGAAAGAGTTATTCTCTGAGTGAGTTCTTCTATTTACACTTAAGAACATTAGCTGATTACATGTTTTCTTTTTTCTTCTGAGACAGTTTGTGGACCTTTACCTTGCCTCACATTTTCCACCTGCAAAAATAGTAGTTGAAGGTAGACAGTGGATTTGGTCATTCTAGATTTGGATTGCAACACCAGTGCTTGTCCTTGGGCCATTTATTTAAATTCTCTGTGCGTCAGTTACCTTATCTGTTGAATGGTGATAGAGTAGATGTGAAGGTGAAAAGAGAGAAACAATAGAAATATTTAACACCAAAGGCTATAGTTTAATGTCCTGTAGGGCATAAACCAGTTTTATCTCTAACCTAGTGGCCTTTTTTCAGAATGTCTTTTTGTGTGGACAATGAATACTCCATTACCATCTTGCTGGTTCTTTCATTAATTAATGAGTTTAATAAAAATCCTTCACAGGTGTTTTTATTTTTGTATGACAATCACTGTTTTAACCTTTTGAAAATTACTCTTTGACAAGTCCTACCTAACTCTGCCTTGACACTTTTCTCAATAGACTGACATTGGCAAAACTAACTTTCCTGGAAATGTTGATTCAATTCACTTCAGTCACTCAGTCCTGTCTGACTCTTTGCAACTCGATGGACTGCAGCACATCAGGCTTCCCTGTCCATCACCAACACCCGGAGCTTGCTCAGACTCATGTCCATCGCGTCAGTGATGCCATCCAATCATCTCATCCTCTGTCATCCCCTTCTCCTCCTGCCTTCAATCTTTCCCAGCATCAGGGGTTTTTCTAATGAGTCGGCTCTTCGAATCAGGTGGCCAGACTATTGGAGGTTCAGCTTCAGCATCAGTCCTTCCAAAGAATATTTAGGACTCATTTCCTTTAGGATGGACTAGTTTGACCTCCTTGCAGCCCAAGGGACTGCCCAAGTCTTCTCCAACACCACAGTTCAAAAGCATCAATTCTTTGGCACTTAGCTTTCTTTATAGTCCAACTCTCACATCCATACATGACTGCTAGAAAAACCATAACTTTGACTAGACAGACCTTTGTCGGCAAAGTAATGTCTATGCTTTTTAATATGCTGTCTAGGTTGATCATAGCTTTTCTTCCAAGGAGCAAGCATCTTTTAGTTTCATGGCTGCAATCACCATCTGCAGTGATTTTGGAGCCCAAGAGAATAAAGTCTGTCATTGTTTCCATTGTTTCCCCATCTATTTGCCATGGAGTAATGGGACTGGATGTCGTGATCTTAGTTTTTTGAATGTT
This sequence comes from Ovis aries, assembly GCF_016772045.2. Classification (NCBI taxonomy): domain Eukaryota; kingdom Metazoa; phylum Chordata; class Mammalia; order Artiodactyla; family Bovidae; genus Ovis; species Ovis aries. The sequence continues at coordinate 99,463,864 of NC_056057.1, forward strand.
GCGTTTTAAGCCAGCTTTTTCACTCTCTTTCACCTTCATCAATAGGCTCTTTAGTTCCTCTTTGCTTTCTGCCGTAAGAGTGGTGTCATCTGCATATCTGAGGTTATTGATATTTCTCCCAGCAATCTTGATTCCAGCTTGTGCTTCATCCAGCCCAGCATTTCCCATGTACTCTGCATATGAGTTAAACAAGCAGGGTGACAATATACAGCCTTGACGTACTCCTTTCCCAATTTGAAACCAGTCCATTGTTCTATGTCCAGTTCTAACTGTTGCTTCTTGACCTGCATAAGATTTCTCAGGAGACAGGTCAAGTGGCCTGGTATTTCCCATTTCTTAAAGAGTTTTCCACAGTTTGTTGTGATCCACACAGTCAAAGGCTTTAGCATAGTCAATAAAGCAGAAGTAGATGTTTTTCTGGAATTCTCTTGCTTTATTATGATCCAACAGATGTTGGCAATTTGATCTCTTTTTCCTCTGCCTTTTCTAAATCCAGCTTGAACATCCGAAATTTCCCAGTCCACATACTGTTGAAGCCTAGCTTGGAGAATTTTGAACACTACTTTGCTAGTGTCTGAGATGAGTGCAGTTGTGCAGTAGTTTGAACATTCTTTGGCATTGTCTTTCTTTGGGGCTGGAATGAAAACTGACTTTTTCCAGCATGGTAGCCACTGCTGAGTTTTCCAAATTTGCTGGCATTTTGAGTGCAGCACTTTAATAGCATCATCTCTTAGGGTTTGAAATAGCTCAGCTGGAATTCTATTACCTCCACTAGCTTTGTTTGTAGTAATGCTAAGCTATTGGAAACTACAAAAATCACACTGAGTTTTTCCATTTTTATACTTTCTTCCCTCTTCATCCTTGTGTCAGTTAGCCAGCCAGGTCTTATGGGGCTGAGGGTAGAGAGAAAAACCCCTTGGAAGAATATTCTACCCAGTGGAAAAAGAAGCAGGCAAGCAGTAAGATGAGCCTAGCAGAAAGAGATACTTTAATTATGGCCTTTACATTTATGGCCAGCAAGATAATGAAGGAAGGTAATTCTGAAAGCTTTCTGTCAGTTTTAATGGGCCCTCAAGCCCTGAGAAAAATAAGAGTCAATGGCTGGTGTCCATAAAGATTTTTTTTGTACTTCTCCCCTGACAGCCATTGACAGGATCATTTTGTATTTGCAACTGCTATCACTGAAGCATGGAGAAAAGGCCTGTAAGGCCAGGAGGATGAGAGCGACCTTCCCACAAGGATCTCTATGGTCATCACTATGGCGATCATAGTTTCCATAATTTTCATTCTGCTTTTCTATACAGTGCCTACTTTGTGGAGCTCAAGGCTATGGGATTTAGGTCACATGAAATCACACTAGCATAAAATCATGCTTGGTAATCTTGCAAGAGTATTTTATAAAACTGCAAAGAGAACCTATGCAACAAGGTAAAAATTATTACCAGTGCAAATCATTGACTAATACAGTTATTTATGCAATGCTAATAGTTTTACAGAGGCTTTCAGATAAAATGTGAGTTTGACAGTCGTTTTTTCCCCCCTGTATTTGTATTGTTAAACCACTGCCAGTTTTTCTCCCCAAGGACATGGCTTATTATTTTGGGGGTAAAAATGTAAATTAACTGCCAACCAGCTCTCAGTCGTCGTCTGGTAGTTTCTCTTTATTATCTGCAATTAAATCATAAGGACAGGAGCCATGCCTTCTATATCATGTATGCGCACTGCACTCTGCAGAGAGTAAAATTTCAGTGTTATAAACTTTCCGACAGACAGCTTTACAGACATCTAACACTAAGTACATAAAGACCCTTCATGAAGGAAGCAGGATGGTGCGCTCACCAGTGATCTCAGGGTGGGATGAAAAATCTCCAAGAGGGGTGTCAAGGTCGAGAGAAAACAGTTGAACACTAAAAAAAAGGGGGGGGGGCGCAGAGAAAAAAGATGAAAAACGAGAAAGACAAGCCAAAAGAAGCAGAGCCAACGACTTAACAGACTAAAAAAGAAAGATCACAGCAAGCGGACAGAAAGCTAAGTTGAAATACAGTGGCAAAGCAAGCTGAAAGGGAGAACGCACGAGGGGCAGACTACAGCCCCCGAAACCCCTTGCGGCACCTCCTCCCTGGGCGTCCATCTCCTAGGCAACCCCTGTAAACAAGATGGCGACCTCCGGGAGAGAGCCCAAGTTTCCGAAGCCTTCCTCTCTCCAGGGAGGCATGAGCATTTCACGAACTGGAGCGCAGTCGAAAGTGCTGCACTCAGAAAAGGATCGTCCCTCTTGCTGGTCTCCTTTTCCCATGGGTCAGAGACCGAAAAATACTTTACGCAAAGCCTCCTCCTACCTGCTCCAGCACCTCATTCACCGCTATCAGGAGTCAGACGTGGACAGAGATTACTACGACCTGGAAGAGGGCGAGGGCGACGGCGAGGACGAAGTGGAATCCGAGGAGTCCTCAGATTCCGAAATGCTGAATTTTGAGGTGTGCCTTCCCTCCACCCCTCACCCCCTCAGTTCCTTCTCCAGCGGTCAGAACCCCTTCACCAGCCTGCGGCTGAGCCCCATTCCTAGGGCTCCAGGAGTGCGTCTTCCTTACTGCTCCGAGACTCCCCTCCTCTCCTCCCCATTTCTGTTAGCCCATTTCCTCACCCTTAGTTTTTCATTAGCACATGTGATTCCTTAAGAGTCGTTACGCAGCGTCCTTTAAAAAAGTATCTATTTGTATGAGAGTTGTGACTTTAACTTTTTCAAAATTATACCTCTACAGCGTTGTGAATTGACAAGAGTTCCACCTCTGCACCCTCTGTACCTTCTCGTCATGACTGTGAAATACTCCAACACTCTCCTCAGTTTCTAGTCCCTTCATCCTCCTTCCTCTAGGAAAAACAAACAAACCCCAAAACCCCTCTTGAAGTAATCTTAAGTGCTGCTGTTCCCTTCTACGGGATATCTTCCCAACCCAGGGATCGATCTGAGGTCTCCCACATTGTAGTCAGATTCTTTACCAGCTGAACCACAAGGAAAGCCGATTTTATTCCTCAAAGACCAAGTGTCTTGAAAGTTTTATATATTACTTATGCCAGGGGTATATAATACATTATACAGACAACACACACATGCACGCACCACTCACTGTGAGAATATTTTAGGATTTGGGGAATGTCCCAACATTCCCATCAGTGATACCTGTTGGCAGCTTGGCCTTTTACACTGATAATACAAATTCCCTCTTTTCTACAGTGTCTCATCTAAACAGCACCCAATTCCACTTCTTACACTTATCATCATCCTATTCCTTCCTTAGTTCCTTACCTGCCTTCTTGTCCCTTTCTACTTCATATTGTACCAATTCCTTCTCTTGACTTCCTAATGAACTGTTTGCTTTCTTTAAAAATGTAAATTGATTTGCTTTCTTTTAGTAAACTGTTAGGTTTTCCTCTTTGTCTTGGCTGCCAGGAAATATAACATTTTTTTCCCCCTTAATTTAAAAATTTTCTTAATTTCGATAGTTTTTCTCTAGATTACATTTTTATCTTCCCTTTCTTCCTCTGTGATAGTATAAATTGCTTCAGACTCTTTTCAGAAGTAGATATAATAGAGAAACACTTTCCAACATCTGGTTCTGTGATGTTTTTCTGACACCCTCTCTGTCTCATTGTACCTTTCATTTCCTAGTCACCTTTCTTTCCCCCTTGAACTCAAACAGGTCTCTCTTTTTTATGCCTGTCCTCATCTCCATTCCTCACTTGTCTTATTTTTTCTTGTTTTCCCCTCTAACTTGCACTGTGTTCTGTCTCTCTGGTTCTGCCACTGACTGTCTACACCGTGTCCCTGCTTGGGTTCCCTTCTTTTGTAATGTCCTTTTGTTCAGTTTCCACATTTGGCCCATTTTTCCCTACCCTCACATTCCTCTCCTCCCCAATCTTCTGCCTTTCTTCTTCTCCTCCCTCCTTTTACATGGGCTAAACCTCAATTTTTCTTAAAAGTGAGCCATGGAAAATTATTACTTATTTTGTTCATCTTTTGTTGATTTACTTGCCATGCGTAATAGTGACTGTTGCAAAACTGTAGCAATGTTTTTACAACTTTGAGATGTTTATATGGTTTCTACCATCTTTCACCCCAGAGGAATTAACACAGGAATCACCAGTTTACTTTATTATTCTAATTAACTTGTGTTCTTCAGCTATGGGGTTCATTAATGCCATTGTTAATCGGTCTTCAGTATGCCATTAAAAACCATAGAGGGGGAGGGGATTGACTTGAACTAGTTAATCCTTTGTTACTTGTAGGCTCTGTGTGGGAAAAGTGTATTATTTCTTTTGTTTATGTTCCAAATATTAATATTTATTTTATGTCCTCACATTCTATTTTAGTTTTTATAGTGTCTCATATGTTTTTTTATGTTGAATAAACTGAAAAGTTTTAAGAGGAAATATCTGAACTTTTTTGTTCAGTGATTTATTTTCCATATCCTAGCCTGATTAAGATTTATAAGGCTCTGATGGTCAGAATGACAAAGTGCCTATAATGTAATTAGGCTCAGTGAACTTGAAGGAGGTCGGGCAGAATACTGTTCAGAATGTTGCCTTTGGGATTAGATATTTGTATAAAATCTTTTGTTCGTTGTGAGATCTTGAGCAAGTTATACTCTCTGCATCTCATCCGCAGTATGGGAATTAAAACAACACCTACCTCACAGGAGAGTTGTGAAAATTAAATGAGATCCTGTGTGTAAGCTACTGAGCACAATATATCATTTATACTAACACAAGTAATAACTTACCTGTTCTTATCTACTAACTGCTGCTGCTGCTAAGTTACTTCAGTCGTGTCCAACTCTGTGCAACCCCATAGACGGCAGCCCACCAGGATCCCTCATCCCTGGGATTCTCCAGGCAAGAACACTGGAGCGGGTTGCCATTGCCTTCTCCAATGCATGAAAGTGAAAAGTGAAAGTGAAGTCGCTCAGTCGTGTCCGACTCTTAGCGACCCCATGGACTGCAGCCCACCAGGCTCCTCCATCCATGGGATTTTCCAGGCAAGAGTACTGGAGTGGGGTGCCATTGCCTTCTCCTACTACACCCTATCAATTGACTTCATTAATTCAGCCTTCATGGAACAAACATTCATGAACGATTATTCTGTGGGAAGTACTCTTTTGATGATATAGGTCAGAAGAAGTGTCTGGGCCTGTAATACATTTCTGCTGTGTGAAAGCCACTCTTTGCCAATAACTTTATGTGGCTAATAATGCCTATTCATTTAATAGTTATAAGCATCAAGTCTAATGGGAAAGTCTGTGTTAAAGTTCTTAACATAGTGTCTGATACAGCGTGGGCTCTCAAAAGATTTTATGTGTAATACATAATAGCAACAGTGATGACTGAGGAAGATGAGAGTGTGATGGAGGACATGCAAGGTCCCAGCTCTCAGGGTGAGATAAGACTGTGAGGAAACCATAGCTATTCAGCCTGTGAACAGATGCCTACAGTGATAGCTGGGTTATAGGGCTGGTGGAAGACATGAAGGGAAGTAAACCCTTGTTTGAGTGTAGAGGTCGGGTATGGGCAGGCAGATGGCACCTTTCCAAGTGATGAATTATAGATAAGAACAGAAAAGGTAGATGGGTCGGAGGCCAGATTGTGGAGAGCTCTGGGTTGTTGTACTTCCTAGGTGGTGCTAGTAGTAAAGAACCTTCCTGCCAATGCAGGAAATAAAAGAGACACAGGTTCGAGCCCTGGGTTGGGAAGATCCCCTGGAGGAGGGCAAGGCAATCCACTCCAGTATTCTTGCCTGGAGAGTCCCATAAACAGAGGAGTCTGGCAGGCTACAGTCCATAGTGTTGCACAGAATCAGACACAACTGAGGCACACACACACTGGGCTGCTGTAGGGACTGTGGACTTGACTCATAAGCAGTAGGGAGCCTCTCTTGTGGCTGAGAGGGTTAGATTAGAGGGTGGTAAGTCTGGAGGCAGGGAGATTAGTGAGAAGCTGAGCAGCATCTGTGCAGGAGAGACAAGAGTCTGGATTAAGGCAACTGGAATAGAAAGGAAGCTAGTGATGAATACAGATTTAGAATGAGACACTAATTGAACATGGGAAGTCTAGGTTAACTGTCAAGTCTATGGAATGTTCCAGGGGGGTATCGGACCACTAACTACCATGGGAAACAATGACTGGTGGAGCTGTGCAGTCAGGAGGTGGGCATGTGAATCATGGAAATCAGGAGAGGGTCAGAGACCTGGGAATCATTAGCACTGGAGTCTGTGGGATCATCCAGGAAGAGAAGAAAGAAGAGAAGGGGCGGGCCAAGGAAAAAACCCTGGGATACAGGTATCTCAGAAGATGAAGAGGATCTGGGGTTAGGGGAGGGAACTGGAAAGGACTGGTAAGAGAAAAAGAAGAAAGAAGAGCTGTATGGGTGAGAAGTCAGAGCAAGAAAGAATCTCAAGAACAGGGGAGAGGGTTACGTTGCCAAGAGGGTAAGTGGACCATGAAAAGGGCCATTTGTGGGCCATGGGGGATCTCAGCCCATATGCATTTTGTGATGTGGTGAGGCCTGCAGCCTAACTGAAGTGAGTTGAGACATGAGTGGGAAGTGAACAGGGGAAACTGAAGAGTAAAACAGCAACTCTGGAGGAGCTTGGCTATTAAGGGAAACTCCAGCTATCGCTGAAGGAACATGCAGGACCCAAAGGCCCCTTGGAGGACAGAAAGGACTCACGTGCTCATAGAGCTGGAGAAGTGACAGCTTGGAGAAGGGCAGTGGAGAGTGACTGGTTAAACCACAAACACAAGATAGTACTATTGATGGTCCCTGAACATGGTCTCTGGGGAAAGGGAGCAGGACCCTGTGTAAGAAGGAACTGTCCTCCTCTGCCACCCCAGCAAGAAGCTGACTCAAGTGTGGCACCAGAATGCATGCTTGTGGGTCTTTGCTGGCTCACTCAGAAGCGGGCACGGAGTAGGCTCATTAATTCGTTCAGCCCATGTTTGCGTGCCCTCCATGTATTAGGTACTGTCTTCCCCACCCAACCTTACACTTTAGCTATTTGAACTCTCGGTAGTTTCCCCAGTGGGCCATGCTTGCTTTTGCAGTTTTGTACATGTCCCTTGTGCCAGAGACATTACTTTGCCAACAAAGGTCCGTCCAGTCAAGACTATGGTTTTTCCAGTGGTCATGTATGGATGTGAGAGTTGGACTGTGAAGAAAGCTGAGCACTGAAGAATTGATGCTTTTGAACTGTGGTGTTGGAGAAGACTCTTGAGAGTCCCTTAGACTGCAAGGAGATCCAACCAGTCCATTCTGAAGGAGATCAGCCCTGGGATTTCTTTGGAGGGAATGATGCTGAAGCTGAAACTCCAGTACTTTGGCCATCTCATGAGAAGAGTTGACTCATTGGAAAAGACTTTGATGCTGGGAGGGATTGAGGGCAGGCAGAGAAGGGGACGACAGAAGATGAGATGGCTGGATGGCATCACGGACTCGATGGATGAGTCTGAGTGAACTCCAGGAGTTGGTGATGGACAGGGAGGCCTGGCGTGCTGCGATTCATGGGGTTGCAAAGAGTCGGACACGACTGAGAGACTGAAGAGAACTGAACTTGGGCCCACAGTACCCTTCTTGGCCCTTTTCTGCCCTTTCTTCTCCTTTGTCAGAATAACTCACAGCTTCGGGTCTCAATAGCTGTCTCTCCAAGGAAGCCTTTGCTAACCCCCTACTCCTCACTAGAACTGCCTTGAAATGGGAACTCTGCTAGTCAAAGCACCCTGCCCACCTCTATAGTAGTTTATGCAAGTCCTGAAATCATTTACATACTTGTCTAGCATGTGCTTGGCATGCTAGGAAGTTTTTTTTTTATCCCAAATGGATAATGAACATGCATAATCCCTGCCTCAATGCAGGGGTTGACTGTGAGGTTGATTCAGATTTGGCTTTGCATGGTACAGTTGCAGTCAGGACAAGGAGGCAGAGACTTGAGGGTAGAGAGACATTGAAATTGCCCATGGGAGACCCAGTCAGGAAGGAAGTATACAGTTGGGAGGGGACAGATAGACTCGGAGAAAGGGGTAGATGAATCAGACTGGAAATTTTGCTGTGGTTAGTGACCAAATGAGCAACTGTGGGATCCAAGAGCCACGGAAGATTTGAGGTCCAAGGTTTCTAAGGTGGAGCAGTTTAGCGTGATGACTGGGTCCAGGCCACAGCCAGGGGAGTGAGTGGCTGAAGTTATCTGGATCCATTTTTAAATGTTTGAGTTGAGAAAGTAAAGGAACGTGTGTGTGTGTGTGTGTGTGCGTGTGTGTGTGTGTGTGTGTGTGTGTGTGCTTGGAGCGGTTTGGATGGTGAGTGGCCTTCCTCAGGGATTCTGAAGCCGCCCAGCATGCAGACTGGGCCGGTCAAGGTCTGAAAATGACCAGAGACCAGGAGGGAGAGACAGCACTGAGAAATGGCAGGGACTTAAAGAGGTGTGAGGGGGAGCCATGGAGAGTCTTGCCCTGCAGGTCTGGGACAATGCTGACCATGAGGCCAGTCTCTGTATCAACGGCTGTGTTGAAAAACAGATCTACTGTGAGGAAGGGATGCTGTGGCATCTAGTTTACAGGAGCCGGAGGGAGTGGGCCGTGTGGAAAGTTTGAGAGGTCAGGTGGCACTGTCTTACCTCAATTCCTTCCCAGGCCATCTATAAAAAATAGTAACTGTTGTGAAAAGTAGATCTCTTTCCCCCATTTTGTGAACAGATTGATTGGTATCAATGAATGAGACCTTAAGATGTGGAATTTCTCAGTTCATCAATTCATACTAACAGCTCCCATTCATTGGGAACACTTGCTGTGTTCTAGGCACTGTGCTAAGAGCTTTATGTTCACAGTTACTTTTAATTATCTTTAAAACATTAAGAGAAAGTAATAAGATACCCTATTTACAGATGAAAAATATGAGGCTCAGAGAAAACTTTGTCTCTCAAAGTCATATATTCAAAACGGCGGATCTGGGCTTCAAACCAAGCCTGCCCAACTGTGAGCTGTGTTTGATTCTCTGAGATAGTGGTTGGATGGCATCAACGACTCGATGGACGTGAGTCCTTCCCTGCAGGACAGGGAAGCCTGCAGTCCATGGGACTGCAAAGAGTGAGACACGACGGAGCTACTGAAAAATAGCAACAAGATAGTGGAAATTTGAGAGGAAATAAAAACTTTTCACAATAGCACCACCCTACATACTTATGTCCTCAGTACGAGCAGTCTGAACAGCACTTCTGATTCCCAAGTTAATGTAAAGTGACCCAAAACACCTGAAAGAGTGTTTTGCCTTCATAGTCCACGTACCAGTTACACTGATAGTTGTATTGCTGTGACTTAAAAAATTACTCTTTTGTGTCCTAATGCTGATGTTAGTGTTAATGTGTTTGTCATTATAGAGTGGCCAGCAGCTCAAACACAGCACTATTATCTCTTCTCTTGGGGAGAATGGGGAGAGGGGGTGTTGGGCCTCCACTGGTTCATGATGTCTGTAGACTAAGGACCAGCCTCCTTCTTGAAATTATTACCCTTTTAATTTTGTAAATGGTATGACTCCAACAAGATTAGCCAAGGCAAAGTGAACCCGAGGACCCATTTTCTCCAACAAGAATGCCAGATGTAGAGAAGTCATTACCTTAATGTGGTGCAACCCTCCTTTAGGGTGTGGACAAGCAGTCAAGTACAGTTAGTGGTTAGAACTGCCTTGAGGTCAGGCAGATTCTGGTTTGTATTCTGGGCTCTGTGGTTTCAGGCTAGTCTTGGTATGTGAGCCTTAGTTGTATAAAGGAGCTAAGAGTACCTCCCTCAGAATTGTTAGGAGGATCAGTGAGTGGACCCACTGAGAGCTCTTAGCACAGAACGGCATTCAATGCTATCAGCAGTGAGACATTGATTGGATAGATACATTTTTTAATTGTATGTAATATGCATGGGTCTTCAACTTAGTTGTCTTGGGGGCCAGTAAAATTTTGGAAGTCTCAGCTCCCAGATGTGTAATATACTAAATAAGTGCTAGATATGACGAAGCGGATTTTTTCTTTTCTAATGGAAGTCCTTTCTTTGTCCACCTGTCTGTTTTGTTTTGTTTTTGCAGGGAGGATTTGATGGGGTCCTGAGAGAGGAGGTCGTGGCTGAGAAGCTCTACCAACTAGGGCGCTCAGGCTCTGGGACGGAGCAGGTCTACCTCAGCCTGACTTTATCAGTGAGTATGACAAGGTCACCATTGCGTGGCTCCATCTCGACCCTGGTTGGACCATGTCCATGTTCTCTGCTAACTCACAGTTATTTTGGTGGTCCCAAATCTCTGAGTCTTGCATTTGACAGAAAATGGCAATGAGTTATTTATGTTTGACATCAAAGAGCCCTGGCCAGTCCAACAGTCAGCTGCCTTCCCCCCAATTCCTTTGTTTTCATTTCCTCACAGTCTGTTTCTTTCATCTTAAGCAGTCTATTTTTTAGTAATCAATGCTTTCCTTCTAGGAGGTTGAATTTGATTCTGTAAAACCAATCAAAAACTCTTTTAAGAATTTTTTTTTCCCTCTGATCAGTGGCAGGACTAAAATTTATATCTGAATCCAGGGGAACAAAGTATTTTGGTATTGACTTGGCGCCCCTCCCATAAATATGTAGCTGTGAGCTATAGCTCATTTTCCAAAAGATATCTATTATGAAAGAAAACACGTATTGTTATTCATCAATTTATAAGATTTTGATACTAGCACAGAATCTTGGCTCTAAATTTATCATAAGAGAAGCTGTAAGAGCAGATTACTTAGGATTTCAGCTTTTGTCCTCATTTCGTTTCTTTATAGACACAAAAATGCCATTTATCTCTTTCTGCTTCCTCATATTGTAAAGCATTAACTCCTCCTTGGAGGTCCACAGAGTAAGTGCAGACATGCTGGTGAAGAAAGCACACTGAAATTCTGCTATGGCACCCTACTTTGGCTCAAGCATATATAATTCATAGCAAGGCTGTTTTGTCTTAGATTTGAACAAGCGAGCTACCTAAGAAATGTTAAAGCCCCTTTCGCCCATGCTGGTTTCACGGCATGTCCCTTGACAACAGCAGACAGAGGCTCTCATCTTTTACTCTTTTCACTTCACGGCATTTTAGGGATGACTCCGCGAGTCAGGCAGGGAGCGCCTTGGGCGTGTTGCACTGTGTTAGGCTTTGGAATGGAAGATAGTTCCTGCAGCCAGTACCTTTCCACATAAGTTCCTTCGAATCAAAATTCTACTTACATACCCAGTACCTGCCTTAAACTGATCTGCAAAAAAGCACAATTCTTTAAATCATTTCAGCTGGATGGACTGAAGCTTAACTTACTTTGTCACTGACCTCCTTACCTTTGAGATATTATATGTTGATTTACTTTGCCCTAATAACCTGTCTTACTGAATACACTTTCTTAGGGTTGGCCAGGTTAGTGATTTTCCCCCCTTATATCTTACTTATGTTACATGTAATTTTTATTATTTTTGTTAAAAATAATAAAAATTAATCAATTAATATGATTTTATTATTTATTTTTATTATTTGTGTGCACAGTTTCTCTCCTCCCCAAAGTTGTAAATAAATTAATAAATTAATAAATAAATTAATATTATTTTTATTATTTTAAATTTTTATTATTTGTGTGCAGTTTCCTCCCCAAAGTTGTAAATAAATTAATTAATAAATTAATAAATATTATTTTTATTATTTTTTATTTTTATTATTTGTGTGCACAGTCTCTCTCCTCCCCAAAGTTGTAAGTTTATAAGGGCTAAATATAGCTCTAGTCCGTCATTATATGTGTCTCTCATCATGCCAAGCTTAATGCCTTGTACATAGTAGGTTTCTTAGTGATAATTACTGTTCTAGTGGCCTTCCTTAAACATTCTTATCATTCTCATATTTGAGAACTTGCTTATAATGACACTTTATCGATTGGCTTTGTCTGACTCTGGCATCACAGCGTAGACCAGTGATGTGAACCTTTGTTTCAAGTGACCAAATTCCCCTCCAACCCCTCAGGAAGTTCAGTAGATGCAAGATTTCCTGGAGAGCATCTGAGACTTGGATTCTGGAAATTTGGAGTTGCTTCTCTATCACTGACTTGCTAAGTGATTTTAAGCTATTTGTGTACTTCTCTGTACCTCCTCACTCCATTGGGGATAATGTGCCCTACAGATCTCATAGGTTTGTTTGATCAGATGAGATTATTGTGAGAGAGCTTTGAAAACCAAGCCTGAGAAAAAGTGTAGCAAGTATTGTTATTAATGATCGCTTGATGAGGTGTGAACTTGTCTACACTTTGTTTGAATTCTAGGCATTTGCTTTTTCTTTTCTTCTACAAGATAAAGGCTTTGGCTTTATTGCTTTTATGTGTGTGCATGTTTTTATAAAATATAAAACTCTGCTCTAAAGGTCTTCATGAACACTGCTTTAATTTGCCTTTTCATGTTGTATCTGTTCTTGCTAACAACCCTAATTTTCCAAGCTATTATTTCCTTCAGAGGAATGCATTTTTGATGGAGTTTGTAGTCTCTTTTGAGTTCCTATTAATAATAGGCTTCAGGTTTTATCCTCTCATTCCTACAATACTTTCAAAGGAAATTCTGGATTTCTCCATCAACTTTTATTTCCAGATATCTTGAGAAGCCTGAGTACTCTTCTGCTAAAGCCACATTAAAGTCATTTGCCTTTTATTTTCTCAGGATCTTGATTTAACTGACGTTAGCATCCTCTGTGGATATGTTCACCTACAGAAGTTGGATCTTTCAGTAAATAAAATTGAAGGTATGTCGTTGTCATTCTAGTAAATTGATGGATCACTGAATTATTACAAAATTTAAGCTTTGCAGAGGGCAATATACTTTAATACTACCAAACTTGATATAAATGCTATTATGGATCAGTTTATACATTAATGCTCTATTTTCCATGAGAAGAAAAAAAAAAAAAAGCACCTCTGACTCACGAGAAAAGAAAAATGCAGAGGTCAGCAAATATGCTGTATTATGTGATGGTTGAGACACATTCAATGATATTGAAGAGTATCAGATGGAACGCTTGCTCTTTCCTTTCCAGAGATGGATCGTTACTTCTTTAGTGCTTCCTGAATATTTGATGGCTCCCATTTCTTTCCCTCTATTAGTTTATTCAGCGGAGAGGAATTAGTCCTTTTTCTTTTCCCTTTAATGGATGCTTTTCTTTAATTTGCATTTGTATCTACATCTTAATCCTGGCATGCTGCTTCTGTTCTTATTTGAGCACCAGGGATTCAGAAATATTATTTTCCCCCTCTCTTTGTTCTCTCTATGTAGTTAGTGGGTTCTTACAGGTCTAACCCTGCCATTTATGGTTCCTTATAAGGTATCTGTTGTGATACCTAGCTCACATTTAACGAAATTAGTCACATTTTCTTCAAAGCTTGATCCTTGCTTCTGTAATAGTTCTCTGATCTTATTTGAAATTTCTGACCTGCTTTTTTCTTCACTGATAACCTTTCCATTCACTTCTTTAGCTCTTTTTTTAAGACCATTAAGGGTCGCTGATATGGTCTTCTCTGATTCGTTTTCTGATTTCTTCCTTTCATTTGACTGCAGTAATTAAAATTCACTTTTCAATGGCTAAGACACATTCCAGCATATTTTAATTCTAAAGTGCTACTGTTTTGAAACACTTTCCATGATTTTTTTTCTAGTTTCATAAAAATTTTTTTTGTAAATTACAAACGTGCACAAGTAGAGAGGTTTGTAATGAATATTCAGGTTCAACAATTATCAACCCATGGCCCCTCTTGCCTCACCCGTCCTCCCCTGCTCCCTTCCCCAGGGCTATTTAAGGCAATTCCCAGATATCATATCATCAGAAAGACTTTTTAGTGTTACTAGCAGGCTCTTCCCACCTCCAAGATTATTTTCACTTACTAGATAAAGGGTTGCTGGGACTCCAGGAGCTTTTAGTGCTTGATGAAAGGGAAAGAAATGTGGCTTCAGACCTTTACCCCTTGAGCAAGTAGTCCTTGGGAGCAAATGAAGCCTTCCTCTTCATATCAGTCTCTTTCAATCTTATATGTCATCTTCTATTAACTCATCAAGTGTCCAAGAACCTACTGTGAGTGAAATAAGTGAAAGTGGAAAGTGTTAGTCATGTCCAACTATTGCGACCCCATGGACTGTAGCCTGGCAGGCTCCTCTGTCCATGGAATTCTTCAGACAAGAATTCTGGAGTGAGTAGCCATTCCCTTCTCCAGGGGGTCTTCCCAACCCAGTGATCAAACCCAGGTCTCCTGCACTACAGGCAGTTTCTTAATCATCTGAGCCACCAGGGAAGCCTGTGTTGTTGTTCTCAACAGTCGCTCAGTTCTGTTCAGTCGCTCAGTCGTGTCCAATTCTGTGACCCCACGCACTGCTGCACATCAGGCTTCCCTGTCCTTCACCATCTCCCGGAGCTTACTCAAACTCATCTCCATTAAGTTGGTGATGCCGTCCACCATCTCATCCTCTGTCGTCCCCTTCTCCTCCTGTCTTCAGTCTTTCCCAGCATCAGGGTCTTTTCCAATGAGTTGGTTCTTCTCATCAGGTAGCCAAAGTATTGGAGCTTCAGCTTTAGCATCAATCCTTCCAATGAATATTTAGGGTTGATTTCCTTTAGGATGGACTGGTTTGATCTCCTTGCTGTCCAAGGGACTCTCAAGAGTCTTCTCCAACACCACAGTTTGAAAGCATCAATTCAAAAGCAATGTGTAAGGCATAGTATATATTTTTCTTTTCAAGAGAACAGCTTTTTTGATGGCCTGATAAGGACCAGATTTCAACTTGCATCAGTATTACCTGGAGGGGGTCTGTTAAAACAGAGATACCTGTGCCCCACCCTCAGACTTTCTGATTCTGTAGATCTGAGGTAGGACTTGAAAATTTGCGTTTCGAATTACTTGCCCTGAAAGCGGAGACAGGACCACACTTTGAGAACCACGGATGCAGACATGAGGAGCTCCTGCCATCTGGTGGACACCGAGGTCACTACACCAAGTAGAGAGAGGAGTCCAGCAACCCAGATGGTGAATTTTTTCTATCAGAGTAATTTGAAAGCACTGGGCATACACCAGATGTGAAATGTACTCATGATCCAAGTGGTAGCTGCTGCTTCTACTTTAAGACAGTGCTCCATAGTACAGCACTTACCTGCCCACAGAAAAATCAACTTCAAGGGGACATCAGGGCCTGTGGAAATGAAAACAGTCAATGGAGATAATCGCTGACAGACATGGAGCTGATCTTGTCTGGCGCAAATAGGCAAAACTGTAGCAAACAGGCAAAACTGTGAAGCTATTACCTTTCTCCTTAGCTTTCCTCTTACAGGCAGCCTTCTTGGATTTGCTCATGAATTCCCACCAAAGTGTTGATGTCTTAATGTTTTGTAATTTCATGAGAAAGACAGGCTAAAGAAGGCTGAGGTTTAGACCAGAGAAATGAAGTAGAAATTGGTAGGAATCTCATGGCTTCTGCCACCCTGAGAAGCTAAGATGGGTGGGGAGGACCCTCACCTTACCAGCTCCACATTCTTCATGGTACAACCCCGGGGTTCGGCTATGCTCCCTTCTCCTGGCCTGGGGGTGACTCTGTTACCTGGTGAAAGGAGAAGCACTTTGCTGGGCTTCAGGGGTGTGGAGGCTGTGTTCTCCTCCAGAGGCCATCCTCTGAAGAGTTGTGATGGCTGATTGTGTGATCTAGAGTGAAAAGATGGGTGGAGATGCGCATTAGTGGTAAAGATGGTGCTGTAAATCCTTACGATGAGACTCTTCCCGAGTCTCTCCCTGATTCTCCTGCTGCCCCAAAGCCCGTCTCCTGTCAAGCGGCAGAGAGAAGCAGCACCACGCTTCACTATTTCTTATGTTGTATATGTCATGTCATCAGCACCGCCGTCTTTTACTTAGTATTCTAGGTACAGAATACTGGCTGGGGATAAAATGCAAAACTCAGACATGGTTTTGAACCAACCCAGAATCAAAGTAAAATAATAGCCATAATTTAAATCACTTCAAATAATTAATGAGGTTTAAGATTGAGCCCATCTGAAACAAAATGCAATTTATAACCAAGAACTAATTGTGGCATTTGCCGTCTTTCCGAAAAGACCTAATGCAGTTATTCAGGGGCTAATTATCGAGAGGATTATGGAAAGCTTTAGTTCCTCCAAGCCTGGCATTTCTGAAGCATTGACTGTTAGCAGTCCAGGGAGAGTGAGCTGGAACTCAGGAAACCTTGGCCATTTCTTTCTCGAAGGTGCTGGAAGATGGGAACAGGGGAGCTAAGGGGGCCCTGGAGAATAGTTCCATTGTGGGGGTGGGGGCCCTAGAGAAGACGGTTACATTGTAGACTCATAATGTGCTTTCCATGCTGTGTGTGTGTGTGTGTGTGTGTGTGTGTGTGTGTGTGTGTGTGCGTGCGCGCGTGCGCGGTGTGTGTTGTTTTGCATATTCCTATTTTTGTTCATTTAATTCATCTGGAATAATTAAGATGTGCTGGCAACTAGCATAATTTTAAAATGTCCTGATAGAATGTTTGCTGTGTTTAATGACTTTGTCTAGTTTTGACTTTATTGGCTTACCTTATTCTGTACTCATTTCCACCGTCCCTCCTCCCAGATTTGTCTTGTGTGAGCTGTATGCCTTATCTTCTAGAACTTAATGCTTCTCAGAATCACCTGAAAACATTCTTCAATTTCAAGCCACCCAAAAATCTCAAGGTAGGTTTTATTAATACACTAATTACGTGTGTTAGCTGAGTGTAATACATTAACAGGCCAAACAGCATCCAAAGAGAATTCAGAGAGAATAAGGTACAGGGAAAATGAATTTTAAAAAAGGAGGAGGACTTGCGTATCATTTATTTTAGAAAAAAAGATAGTCAGGAGATGTTTTTCAGAAGCTTTGCTGAAACCTAGTGTTCAAACCAAAGAATTAACTTCCTTCCTTTTTCTATGCTTCATTTAAATACTAGTTATTGTTTGTTTATTTTTGTTATAGCGGAACAATTTTGTACCTGAAAAATCTGTAAAAATGTCCTGGGGGCTTACGTTTCGCCTTCTTATTGATCCAGCCTTAGCTTCTGTTTAGGAAGCAGTGATTTCAGATCTTCGTTCTTGCTTCTCTGCACATGCTTCTGCATTTCTGAGGCAGAACAAAGCGCAAGGAATGTTGATTGATGGAGCAGCTTACTCTGCTGTGGAACCCAGTGTCTCGTGCTTTAATGTGAATATAGCTCATGTGGTATTCTTGTGAAAATGAGATTCTAACCTCGCAGGTCTGGGGTGGGCCTGAGACTCTCCTTTCTAACAACTGTCCTGGCAAGCCGTTGCTGCTGGTCCATGGACCATACTTAATTAAGCAGAGAGATCACAGACTGATGGTACCCCAATTTTCTGCACATTGGAATCACCTGGGAAGTTTTAAAAACTGCTGATGCCTGGACCCCACTCTCAGAGATTCTGATTCAGGTGGTCCAAAGTAAGGCCTGAGTGTGGGGATTTTTCAAGGACCCCGCCCACGTGGCTGTAACATGCTGATGAATTTGGGAACCATTGCAAC
Organism: Ovis aries; assembly: GCF_016772045.2. Lineage (NCBI taxonomy): Eukaryota > Metazoa > Chordata > Mammalia > Artiodactyla > Bovidae > Ovis > Ovis aries. The sequence goes on from NC_056057.1 coordinate 99,481,467, forward strand.
AAGCTGGGGTTGGACTCAAGTGTTTCATTAAAATTTATTTTGCAGAATGGAGACCAATTGCTTTTTATTATCTACAAGTTTTACTTTATTTAGAAAACAAATTAATTTAGATCCAAAGTATCCTCTGGGTCCATTTGAAGTCAAGAATCTGACACCCTCTCCACTGCCAGGGAGCTGCTGCTGCTGCTAAGTCGCTTCAGTCATGTCTGACTCTGTGCGACCCCGTAGATGGCAGTCCACCAGGCTCCCCCATCCCTGAGATTCTCTAGGCAAAAACACTGGAGTGGGTTGCCATTTCCTTCTCCATTGCAGGCAAGTGAAAAGTGAAAGTAAAGTCGCTCAGTCGTGTCTGACCCTCAGCGACCCCATGCACTGCAGCCTTCCAGGCTCCTCCATCCATGGGATTTTCCAGGCAAGAGTACTGGAGTGGGGTACCATTGCCTTCTCCGACTTCAACCCTATGTGAACCCTAAGTGATCCCCTTTGTGGACCTGGGAGGGGAACGATCGAGATCTTCCAGAGTTTCCAATGCAGGATCTTACCAGATCCCCCCAGCAAGAACTGTGAGGCAGCTGGGATGGTCTCATTTTACACATGGGTTTGCAGAACACACAAGGTTAAATAACTTACTTAACCTTTGCTGGGAGGTCACAGGGCTGGCACTGAACCCCATGACTGAGACCCAAAGCCCTTTTTTTTCCCAGTAAATCAGGCTTGTGTATAATATCCCACCCTTTAGGGAAGCTTTGCTTCCGTTTCATTTATTATTTTAGTGCCTTGTGCCACCAACCAGAGAAAGCATACGTGTCCCAAAGAACAGGAGCCTTTACTCATACCCTTTTTATATTTGCTGAAATGATTTTGCTCTTAGTAGGTGAAGAAGTTTCATTTGATTGATGGGCCTTCTTACAAGCTCTGGGCTCCAATGGAACTCCCATTGGGAATCAGGGCAGTGTCTTAACCCTTTTAAGGTCTCCCAACAAGCCCAGTGTAAATAAATGGATGGATGGAGTCCCGACAGGGGTGTAGTTAGATAGGTATCATGAGAAAAAATGTCAGTTGTAAATAAGCCTAGATAATTAGAAGTTTATTTCTAGCCCTTCATTATTATATAGAAGAAAAAAGTAAACATGAAGCTTCATTTTGTTATGCCAAACTGACTTTTTAATTCAGTCATGGGATACATTTTACATAGTTGCAACTTGTATATGCATAAAATTTTATTTCTGACTTTTTGAACTAATGGCATTTTATTTGCATATTTCTATTTCTTCACATGATTCACTTATTTTACTGACTCTGCAGTCTTGTTGCTGTATCGTAATCAATTTAACCAGTTTTCTACTCTTTCCACTTGAGCTGTTTTCAAAAACAATTTTTTAGTGTTCAGTATTTAAAGGTTTTAGTATTTAAAGTATTTAGTATTTAATATATTGATAAAAATAATCTTAGCACTTTGGGGGGGTTAAAATTACTGTTTTAAAGGGCAAAAGAAGATAAGAATAGTACTTATTATATAATTGCTTATAGTTTTCCAGAAAATGATTACAGTGTGCCCAACAAAGTTATCAGTGCAGTGTTTAAAAATATTTTTCCATCTTTTGCCAGTAGGTGAATAATTAAAGCTATTTAATGTTGTTTGTCTTTCTCATATCTTTGAGTAAGGACAACTGATACTTTTGAAAATGCTTTCCTATAATAAAATAGTCAATTTTGAGAAAGGGTGCTGAGTGGAAGAGGTATCCCCTGGCTTGAGGGATAAATAAGAAAAACTTTTCTGGCATTTAGGGGAGTGATGTGGGAGAGTAAATTGAGATAGAAACAGAGAAAGTGAAGAAACTGGAAACAGGATATACATATACATTAGGTGTACAGAGGCTACTGGGAGTTAGAGAAGATGAGACATGGTGGTTAGTAAGGGTGAGGCTGAGGTTAAGTTCTGAAGGAAGATCAAGAAGGTTTAAAGTGAATGCTGAAAATGGGGAGAGTGACTGCAGAAATGGAAAGCGTTTCTGTTGTGGGGGGTGTGTGCACTGGCCACAGGGAAGGGTCTCCTCCTTACTTCCCCCCAAAGTGGACAGAGTCCCAGCTAGGAAATGATTACACACAGGGCAAGTAAGTCAGCCTGAGTGTATTTTGAACTGGTAACTCCTCACCAGAAAAGACATTCTTCTTGTGCCTGTAATTGTGTGGTTAAGATGAATAACACCCTGCTCTCTTTCTCTCATCAGAAGGTGGATTTTTCCTACAACCAAATTTCAGAAATGTGCAGTTTATCGGCATACGAGTCTCTCACAAAACTAATTTTGGACAGTATCCTTTGAATGAGTAACAGGGAATGTTTGGTTAATAGGTCCATGTAGTTAATACACGTGTAATTAATACGTGTGTACTTGATGATGTGAAGTAGTGCTGGATAGGCAAATATACTAGGGATGTGTGACTCATTGAAATGGCTCAGCACTGATACTCACAAAATGAAGGAAGGTTTCTTACTGACCATGGAGTAAGATTGTAAGCAAAGCTTGCCAAGAACTTCTTACACCTGAAAAGCTAAGAAGTCAGTCATTCTTCTGATAAACATAGGCTTACTTTTAATTCTAGAACCAGATAAGAAGTTCGTTTACCCAACTCCCTTCTTCAAATTTACTTAAACTGGTACCCTAGTTTATGTAAATCCAGTATCTGAAAATCCAGATATGACCAAAATGAGTATTTATTTTACAGAAAAATTCACACAAAGCTCCCTTTAACTAGCAATCTTCTCCAGTGTATTTCAAACGGTGCTTCCAGAAAAAATGTTTTAAGTTATTAAACCAACAACGTTTGATTCATAGCCAACTTTAGCAACATACCTGTTTCTTGAGCCAGGCTCCCGTGCAAACAGAGCACCTACTTTCAAGTTGACACACTCCAGCTTCTGGACCCTAAGGGGTTGACAGGGGATCTGTGAGTTTAATGAGCTTGAACTTCTTTACACCAGAGACTGATGTTCTCTGGGTGATAAGGGAGCAGTGCCTTCTCTTTCTTGGTAAGTATCTTTCTACCCACCTGAGGATTTTTCGGGGCAGAGTGGAGAATGAATTGATTGCCCTCGGGTGCCTCATTCCAGGGATGTGGCAGCAGCTACTACACACTACACTTGTAATGAGGCGGGGATGTGGGGAGAACAGAAGATACATTTTCTTGAAGACATATTTTGTAGGAAAAACCCTTTATTCATATATGATGGAAAGCTTAAAACATAGCATCACTCTCTTTAGAACTTATATGTGAAAATGAGCAATTAGTGGAAATTTAGATGGTGCTCTTGAAACAAGCAAGCGTTCCTGAACATTGCCTAATAAGAAAATGATCAAAATGAAACAAAATGAGGGAAGGATTTGTTTTGATGACAAGCTAAGAGTAGTACGCAGTAACAGCACCCATTCACAGAACTTTCACTTTATGCTTGACTATCGTACGTGTATTGCATTTGCAAAGAGATACAGTCTGACAGCCCTGAAGCAGTCTGGCTTGGAGATCTCATCATCTCGGGCCATCTAGAAGAATGCTCCTCAAGGAGTAGCAGCAGCATTGCCTGGAACTTCTTAGAAATGCAGGCTCTTGGAGGCTACCCCAGACCTCAGAAATCAGAATCTGCATTTTTAACAAAACCCTCAGGTGGTGTGAGTCGATACTAAAGCTTGAAAAGCACTAGTCTAGAAGTCAGCTGCCCCCTAAGCCCCAAGCAGCCAGAAGAAATTGAGCATCAAGAGCCACTTGTATCCCCCAGGGTACCCTGAGTGACACTGTGACGCAGCAGTCTGGAATTCTGTCTCCCAGAAAAATAGTCTTCCATGTGCAGCATGGAATTGTCAGAGAAAACATTTCAATGGTATTTTGGACTGAAGATGCTCTTTAAAACATATCATGAAAGTCTCAATTTCTACTAAATTTATCTTTCCATGTAAAAAGCTAAACTATTATGACTTTGTAAATGTCAGTGGAGGAAGAAATCAGGGTTTTTTTAAAACTTCACTTTAGATGTAACAATGGAGTCTTCTCTCCAAAATATAAAAAGCTTTAATTACTATATCAGAATGGATTGAAATTCAAAACATAGACACAAAATTAGAATGTACCATAGCACTGTTGCTCACCTGGGTTTTTAAAAATGCAAAGACAAGTACCCAGAACAAGCTGCCCTTCATAAACAACTTCTTAGATAGCTTACAGCTTTGAATGAGGGTAGGCTAGTTTTTAAACAGTACTAACGATGCCTCTTTCTTTTGTTCTGTGCAGGCATATCATGTTGTGTATAATTATGTAATTAGAGTTTTGAAAAGACTAAAAAGCTTTAAGATAAAGAATTTCTAGACAACTTTTTAATGCCAGTACATTTGAAAACTTAGATGAAGTGAATAAATCCCTAGAAACATGTTCTGTACCAAAGCACTGACGTGGAGATAGAAACACTGAGTAGTCCTATAACTATTAAAGTAACTCGTTACAAATTAAAATGAATTAAAATATCTTCACACAAAAACCCCACCAGACCCAAACTTTGAAGAACAGACTTTTCAAAAATGAACAAATTCTTTCAAAGATTTAAAACAGAAGGCGTATGCACAGTTCATTGTAATAAGATTACTTTGATACCCAAACCAGACAAGGGAAGATAAGAGAAAGGAAAATGGCAGGCTTATTTCACTTGTGATATAGACATAAAAATCCTAAATAAAATATTAGCGCACTGCCTCTGACAATATATGAAAACGATAATATACCATGACCAAGTTATGTTTATCTCATGAATGTAAGGCGAGTTTAACAGTAGCAGATTTTAAAATGTCATTAATAACTTGAACAGATTAAGGGAAATAAATCATGTGAGCAACAGATACAGAAAATTTAATAGAATCTATTTTTCCTTCACAATAAAAACTTAGTAAACTAGTAATAGGAAATTTCCTCGACTTGGTAAGAATGTCAACAAAAATATTTGAAACAAACTTTATCTCAACTGGAGTCATGTTAAAAGCACTCTTTAAACTCAAGGATGCAAGGCAAGACAACTACCTTTGTCACTTCTAACCATCATTGTTTTAGAGGTGTTGCTCAGTACCAAAAGATAAGAGAAAGAAATTAAAGGAAAATATAAAGATTGGATACAGAGGAAAAGTCATTTTTGTAGATGATGTGATTGTCTACAAAGAATAGGTAAAAGAACTTGCAATAAATTACTAGAAATAATAGAGTTTTGAGAGTTGAACAAGATAGTTGGATATGATTTCAATAAACAGAAATCAGCTGCATTACTCTACACCACAAACAAGCAAGTAGAAAACACAACTTTTAAAAGAAACACTATTTACAAAAATATATTTCTTATTAAAGATGAGGAAGACCTGTAGAGGGAACATAATAAAACTTTATTGAAGAGTATTAAAGACATAGCTGAAGGGAAATATATTATATTCCTGGATATGAAGATGGGAGAAGGTATGTAAAAATAATTTTATAGAAAATGAATCAGAAAGACTAATAAACATATGAAGACATGTCAACCTCACTTGTACTCAGGGAAATGCAATTCAAGACCATGAGATACTGTGTCACAGCCATTCAACTGGCAGAATGTAAGAAATCTAAAAATACCCCATGTTGGAGAACACATAGGTCAAGAGGATCTCTGTTTTTCTTCCTATGGTTGTGAAATTAGTTCAGCCACTTTGGAAAGCAATTTTGTGCAGTCTTGTAAGGTTGAACATCCACATTTTGTGACCTAGCCCTTTCATTCTTATGTCTAGGAAGTTTAGCATACGTGTACCTGGAGGCTTGTGTAAGAATGCTCGTAGCAACATTGCTTATAACAGCAAAAATTGAAATAGCCCAAATACTCCTTGATAAGAGAGAGCATAAATAAATTATGGTATACTGATACAACAGCATTATCATACAGTAGTGAAAATGAATGAACTTTATTTCCATGTGCCAGTTCAGCTGGCTGTTAATAAAACCAAATATAGTTTAGGTATAAAATCAAAGGGGAAAGGAAAGAATAGGCAGTTCAGTCTAGGGGTTATCTCTGAGAGAGGGGCATCAGGAAGTTACAGGAGACATGGCAGCTCAGGGCTGTAAGACACGAAAGAGGCCACTGCCAGGCCTTCTTAAGTCTTAAATTTGGAGCCAGGACTTTTCTGCCGTATTCTCTGGGTTAAGGCAGGTCATGGTTGCAGCCTGGATTTAAGAGGAGACACCTGTACAAGAGCATGAATAAGCAGAGGCATGTATCAGACTACCACAGACCTGTGTTTCTAAGAATATTCATCAAAGTTGTAAAAGTAAATAGAAGCAGGCCGAATATGACCAACAATGTACCCATTTTCCATTAAAAATTTTTTTTAATTTGAAAATTAGAAATTAATTTCCTTGAAAATAATTATTTACCAAACTTCAAACTTTAGCTCTATCAGAATTCCCTGGAGGGCTTGTTAAAACACCTATTGCTGGTCCCCATTCTCCAGAGTTTTTGCTTAAGTAAGTCTGGAGTGGCACCTGAGAATCTGCATCATAACAAGTTCCTGTTGTTCAGTTGCTAAGTTGTGTCCAACTCTTAGTGACCCCATGGACGGCAGCCCACCAGACTCCTGTCCTTCACTCGCTCCCAGAGTTTGCTCAAATTCATACCTGTTGAGTCAGAAATGCTATCTAACCTTCTCATCCTCTGCCAATTCCTAGGTGATGCTGATATTGCTGGTCTGAGGACCACACTTTTGAGATCCACAGCTCTAACCTAATCAGTCCTTCTCTATTATATTTTGAATATCATGTTTTTTTAATCTGATACCATTCTGCTGCTGCTGCTGCTACTTGTCCTTTTTTAAGTGCTTTAGAAATTTAGCTGTTATGTATTTAAACTTTTTAAATTTGTTCAAGCTTTCCTTAGTGAGCATCTGTATTATCTATTTGAGGGGAAAGAAATGCACCTTTGTTTAAAATAAAATTAAAATAAAGTATAATTATCAATATTAGAAGCAGTTATTTAAAATAAAAACAAATCAGTTAATCAAACCAGTAGTGCTGACAATATGATAATAGTAGATTATGTTAATAACTCAATGTTCAGTTCAGTCGCTCAGTCGTGTCCAACTCTTTGCGACCCCATGAATCACAGCATGCCAGGCCTCCCTGTCCATCACCAACTCCCGGAGTTCACTCAGACTCACGTCCATCGAGTCAGTGATGCCATCCAGCCATCTCATCCTCTGTCGTCCCCTTTTCCTCTTGTCCCCCAATCCCTCCCAGCACCAGAGTCATTTCCAATGAGTCAACTCTTCACATGAGGTGGCAAAAGTACTGGAGCTTCAGCTTTAGCATCATTCCTTCCAAGGAAATTCCAGGGCTGATCTCCTTGCAGTCCAAGGGACTCTCAAGAGTCTTCTCCAACATCACAGTTCAAAAGCATCAATTCTTCAGTGCTCAGCTTTCTTCACAGTCCAACTCTCACATCCATACATAACCACAGGAAAAACCATAGCCTTGACTAGACCGACCTTAGTCGGCAAAGTAATGTCTCTGCTTTTGAATATGCTATCTAGGTTGGTCATAACTTTCCTTCCAAGGAGTAAGCATCTTTTAATTTCATGGCTGAAATCACCATCTGCAGTGATTTTGGAGCCCCCCAAAATAAAGTCTGGCACTGTTCCCACTGTTTCCCCATCTATTTGCCATGAAATGATGGGACCAGATGCCATGATCTTCGTTTTCTGAATGTTGAGCTTTAAGCCAACTTTTTCACTCTCCTCTTTCACTTTCATCAAGAGGCTCTTTAGTTCCTCTTCACTTTCTGCCATAAGGGTGGTGTCATCTGCATATCTGAGGTTATTGATATTTCTCCCGGCCATCTTGATTCCAGCTTGTGTTTCTTCCAGTCCAGCGTTTCTGATGATGTACTCTGCATAGAAGTTAAATAAGCAGGGTGACAATATACAGCCTTGACATACTCCTTTTCCTATTTGGAACCAGTCTGTTGTTCCATGTCCAGTTTTAACTGTTGCTTCCTGACCTGTATACAAATTTCTCAAGAGGCAGGTTAGGTGGTCTGGTATTCCCATCTCTTTCAGAATTTTCCACAGTTTATTGTGATCCACACAGTCAAAGGCTTTGGCATAGTCAATAAAGCAGAAATAGATGTGTTTCTGGAACTCTCTTGCTTTTCCATGATCCAGTGGATGTTGGCAATTTGATCTCTGGTTCCTCTGCCTTTTCTAAAACCAGCTTGAACATCAGGGAGTTCATGGTTCAGGTATTGCTGAAGCCTGGCTTGGAGAATTTTGAGCATTACTTTACTAGCATGTGAGATGAGTGCAATTGTGTGGTAGTTTGAGCATTCTTTTGCATTGCCTTTCTTTGGAATTGGAATGAAAATGGGCCTTTTCCAGTCCTGTGGCCACTGCTGAGTTTTCCAAATGTGCTGGCATATTGAGTGCAGCACTTTAACAGCATCATCTTTCAGGATTTGAAATAGCTCTACTGGAATTCCATCACCTCCACTAGCTTTGTTCGTAGTGATGCTTTCTAAGGCCCACTTGACTTCACATTCCAGGATGTCTGGCTCTAGGTGAGTGATCACACCATCATGATTATCTGGGTCATGAAGATCTTTTTTGTACAGTTCTTCTGTGTATTCTTGCCACCTCTTCTTAATATCTTCTGCTTCTGTTAGGTCCAGACCATTTCTGTCCTTTATCGAGCCCATCTTTGCATGAAATATTCCCTTCGTATCTGTAATTTTCTTGAAGAGATCTCTAGTCTTTCCCATTCTGTTGTTTTCCTCTATTTCTTTGCATTGATCGCTGAAGAAGACTTTATCTCTTCTTGCTATTCTTTGGAACTCTGCATTCAGATGCTTGTATCTTTCCTTTTCTCCTTTTTTTTCACTTCTCTTCTTTTCACAGCTATTTGTAAGGCCTCCTCAGACAGCCATTTTGCTTTTTTGCATTTCTTTTCCATGGGGATGGTCTTGATCCCTGTCTCCTGTACAATGTCACGAACCTCATTCCATAGTTCATCAGGCACTCTATCTATCAGATCTAGGCCCTTAAATCTATTTCTCACTTCCACTGTATAATCATAAGGGATTTGATTTAGGTCATATCTGAATGGTCTAGCGGTTTTCCCTGCTTTCTTCAATTTAAGTCTGAATTTGGTAATAAGGAGTTCATGATCTGAGCCACAGTCAGTTCCTGGTCTTGCTTTTGTTGACTGTATAGAGCTTCTCCATCTTTGGCTGCAAAGAATATAATCAGTCTGATTTCGGTGTTGACCATCTGGTGATGTCCATGTGTAGAGTCTTCTAATGTTAGCTATATGATATTAACTGTTTAGTTTATTATACTATTTTGTCCTTTGTAGGTGGGCAACTGATAATTGATAAGCACCCCAAAATGGAAGAAGAAAAACTTTACCAAGGATAAGTACATTTGTTTAGGTTTAAGAAAGGATGCAGTTTATTCTTTACCTATATATACTAATTGATTGTTCATTGGAATTTATTCTATGATTATAGAATCAGGAAATTTTGAAAAATTGATTCATAGAATTTTTAGATCTAGACAGGACTCTAGGGATCATCTAGTGCCGTTATTTATTTTATTTTTTTTCTTTTCTTTTTTCTTTTTTGTCTTCAGTGCTATTATTTTATGAGTGAAGCCCAAGACCCAAGGACATGTCCAAGATTATTTGGTAAATGGTTGAACCAAGACTAGTCTTCTGAATTCTGTTGTTCTTCCCATGTTGCAATTCATTGAATAATTACTACTTTTATCACATAGCCATTTAAAGTGTATGCACGTTTCATTTCTTAAAGAGATTCACTCTCAGAGTGAAGAACATTTTTCACTGGTAAGGTGATATACATCCTTCAGGATTGATTTTGATTAAAGCCATCACTGTGGTTCTTTCCACTAAGAGAATTGTGATGGATTTCCTACTTATTTCTTAGTAACTGTTTTCTATACACCAGGCCCATATTTTATGATTGTAGACAAATGAATAAGAGCAAATACCAGAGTAGCGAATAATTCATGTCAAGCACTGTGAACTGCTGACAGCATCACCAAAATGTAAAAATATATTGCTGGACTTTTCCCTAGCTGGAAAGTTATGCTTATGTGCCTTTGGGTTCCTTCACTCAGTCTCCATGAGGATCTAACATTCCACAGTAAAAGATTTATTCATAGGATCATAAAACTTTAGAGTTAGGATGTAGTGTGTTGATTCTTAGTTCTTTGAGTCTCTTTCTCCTAATAGTGGCCTTTTAAAATTGAAATATATCTAAGAGAATTAAGCTAGTAAACTACTTCATTGTAACATTTTAATGACTTAAGTGATTATATTTCTTCTTACTGAATAGTCCCAAGACCTATTAAAGAATGTGAAAGAATAATGTTAGGAGGAAGGGCAACTAACATTTCATGAAGGTTGTTAAGAAAATGAGATGGGAGAGAGAAAGTTATTCCTGAACTCAGAGCGTTGGATGGACCAGTCCTGCATACTGACTGTTGTCATTGCTGACAGTCACATATGATGTAACTGTGGAAGTGGAGACTTACACCACGGTTAAAAGTACTCTTTACTTAAGAACATGATTGCACTTGATCCTTGAATAATGGTAAGAGTTAGGGACCAACCCAGAGCAATTGAATATCTTCACAGAACTTTATAGTAACTTCTTTGTTAGCCACAGTTCTGCATCAGTGGATTCAACCAGCCTCTATAGATGATGTATCACTGTAGTATGCATTTAGTGAAAAAGAAAAAACAACTCAAGTATAAGTGGTCCCATAAATTTCAAACCTGTTTTTCAAAGGTCAGGTGTAATTTAAAATGCTTGAAATTCCTTGAAATTTAAAGAAGAGTGAAGAGTTGGGAAACAGACAGTTTTGGTGAAATGGAGGTATTTATCAGCAGAGATGTTCAGTCACTTCCTCATTCTTTGCCCCCGTGTAGAAGCCCTGGCCGTGGCTGCAGGGGGCATCTGTTTTCCTCCTTCTTCTGGCCCTTGCAGTACTAATTTCATAATATATGACTTTCTCTCCTATTCAAAGCTAGAGAGTAAACTGAATGTAGTCTCTCATGTCTTGGAAAATCATTATACACACAGTCAACAAGCTTTCCTTTTCAATTCCCATTATCTCTTGACGGTTTCTGGATCTCCATATTCTAGTTTTCTAATTCCTGCCTGCTTCCCATGGGAATCCTTCCTGACTCAGCCACTGACAAGCATTTGTTTTACTCTCCATCATAACTGAGTATCTTCATTTCTGCTGAGGCTGAGCTACCAAGACCCTAGTGCTCCTGAAATAGTTCTTAAGAGACTATTGCTTCCTGGGCTAGAGTGAAACAGTTGTCCATTTGAAGTTTTCCATGCTTAATTTTTCTTGCCCAAGAGTGCTACTCTAAGGATATTTTAATTCATCTATGGAGTGATTATTTAAACAGCTCAAAGAAAATGGAAGCAGAAAGAAGGATCCTGTTTATGAGCATAAATCTCTGTCTGTAGAGCTAGTCTGGCGGGAAGCTTTGTGAAAGTGGTTTTGAAATGCATGCTGACAATAAGCAGAATTATGCTTCCACCTAAGGATTGAATCTGGAAACTGTGAGGAAAATCGAGGAATTTCCAGTTTGTTTGGCAGTATTTTCTCATCATTGCTTTTAGTTTCTGAATCAACAGGTGTCTCTGGCCTAGTTCTTTCAGAAGCCATCCTGGCCCAGATCCTCGTTCGTGTGCTGTTGGCCAGGAGGCAGAGGATATGAGTCCTTAGCTTCATCTGCTTGTAATTTAGTAACAATAACATCATGCCTTGTAAGTGTGAGGTACTTGGTAGTTGGTACAACTCATTCACACCTATTTTCTAAATTTTTTTCCTCATGATCTAACTTTTGGGCTTCATGGCAACCTGGTGTTATCTTCATTGTACAGATGAAAAGTCTGAGCAGAGAGAAATTATGTCACACAACTAGTAAGTAATAGAGTTAGGATAACTACAGATAATTATGAAGCAAAATGTGTGTTTTTGTGATACTTACGGTCTATTCCTTTCTCTTCAAAGCATTCGTTGGTTCTGAGATTGATCTCCATAGGTGGGGTACTCAAAGTTGACCAGAAAAGGCTTTGAGGAAGAAACAGTTTGTCTAGAGCGAATACCAAGAATAGGAATTGCCCCGATATTTACAGTTATAATAAACACTGCCAGACTGCCTCCAGAGAGGCTGTACCATAATGAACCCTCTCACTCAGTGGTATGAAAGAATCTATTCTTCAAAACTTTAAAAATGTTTACCAAACTGATAGGCAAAGAGTAACATCTTAATTTACTTTCTCCTGACTACAGGTGAACCAGAGTGTCTTTTCATGTTTTTATGGTGGTGGTGGTGGTGTAGTTGCTAAGTTGTGTCTGACTCTTGTGACCACATGGACTGTAGCCCTCTATCCATAGGATTTCCCAAGCGAAAATACTGGAGTGGCTTACCATTTCCTTTTCCCTGTTATTGTTAGCCACTTGGATTTGCTCTTCTGAGAATTTCTTGATTATCTTCTTTCCCCATTTTCTACTGGGCTATTGTCATCTTTATATTTTCTAGATGCTTAATTCTTTGTCTACTCTGTATGTTGTGAATATATGGTCTCCAAATCTGTCACTCGTACTAATTTATGTAATTAAAAAGTAATAGAAGTAGAGAAATGAGGCTATTCATCAAAAAGAAATGCTTAATATGCCAATCTAAAGCAAATGTTAAAAAAGAAAACTTAAAAAGTGGAATTTTAAATTAAATCCTGAAGAATGGGCAGATTTTAGAAATAATTAGGAAAGCAGTATTAAAAAAAAAAAAAGTCAAATGTAAATTCCTGAACTATTAAGAAGATGGACCTGGCAGAATTGGAGAATTCTCACTGGATTATAATGGGGATGAAATTCAATAAATAGGTTTTGCTTCAAGTAAACGGCCTTAAATGCCAGAGTGAAGATTTTGGAATTCGTCCTGTAAGAGTTTGTTAATTGAAGCATAATATCCAGTCAATATTTTGAAAAAAATTTAACCTGACTATAGGGTGTAAGATGACTTGAAGACAAGAAAAAATGTAAGTTAGAGGTATGCACTGGTACCAAAGCTGAATTAAGGTGGGGATGAAAAACAATGGCATATTTAAAGAGATGTTTTAAAGCAAAAAATGCCAGGTCTTGGTGATGACTGGATGCCCTGAAAATGACAATTGGCTGAGAAAATGGTGATGCCTTAGGCTACTTGGGAAGGAAAACTGAGCTTTGGTGGATAATGACATTAAGTCCTGGAAATTTGCCCAAAAGCTGTTCATCTCCAAATTTTCTCAGTTGACATCTCAGATGACCCATTTTCTACAGATGATATCTCCCAGGCTGTTTTCCCGGTTATGGGGATGATAAAGCACGTGTGCTTCCCCAGGACAACCCTGGATTCAGAAGTTCTGCCTGTAGGAAAGTACGAGAGTTTCCTATGAAGACCATTAAGGGAGCAAAGGAAAAATGCTGCCAAAGAGGCAGCTTTGAGCCACCCTGGTGGTTTCACTCTGGCGATTAATTGTTTTTTCTTCACCAATTAAATGAGTCACATATGAATACAGATGCAACTGAGTGCACTCAAAAGCTGTTCCTGTAAAAAAAAAAAAAGTAGTGCTAGTACTAACTTCTTTCTTTTCTTTTTCTTTTTTTTAAAATTTTTATTGGCGTATAGTTGATTTACAATGTGTTAGTTTCAGGTGTACAGCAAAGTGAATCAGGTATGTTGCTAAGTCGATATATGTAAAGTATACGTATACATACACACACACACATATATACATCCATTCTTTTTCAGATGTTTTCCCCATGTGAGTATTAGCTTACATATAGAAAATATTTTAAGATTTGACATGGTTTGTATTGAGCATGTAGTACTTTTTATTTATGCTGTTGTCTGATTTTTCTAATGCTGATTTGACACTGATTCATTGTTTCTTCAAAATGTTTCCAGTAACATTTTCCTTAAACATAGTCGTGGTATACAGGCAATGAGATAACTGAAATCAGTGGACTAGAGCTGTGTAGCAGTCTTAACTACCTTAGTTTGGCCAACAACAAGATCACAACCATTAACGGCTTAGGCATGTTACCAATCAAAATACTTTGTCTGGTGAGTCTACCAAAAGTATTATTCTTTATAGAAGTACTAATTAATGTCTTAGTGACAATATGAATGATAGCCAGGATTTTTCAGTTTTATAAAGAGCTAGTTTCTTTATGAAATGTCATGATCTTCCATTTTGTTTGCTCCTTTTCATATCTGGTTTGTTTATGTGTGTTTGATGAATATTTCATGCTTAAGATAAAATGATTTTCTAGCTTGGTATACAAATTCCATTTTTTAAAAGACTGACTCTACCACTGAGAAAGAAAGGCATACTTTTAGCACCTGTTAAGAATATATTTATAATGTATTATTAATGCAATAATAGTTAAACATATTTAAGCATAATATTTGGACTTCCCTGGTGGCTCAGCAGTAAAGAATCCACCTACCAATGCAAGAGACACAGGTTTGATCCCTGGGTCGGGAAGATCCCCTGGAGAAGGAAATGGCACTCACTCCAGTATTCTTGCCTGGGAAATGCCTTGAACAGAGGAACTTGGCAGGCTATTGTCCATGGGGTTGCAGAGTCGGAAACGATTTAGTGACTAAACAACATAAAGAAGAGTAATATTTATTGCAGTTAAAGCGTCATTGCAAAAAAAAAACCACCTTCATTACTTTCAAATGAACCACTGGGCACTGAATTTTGGCAATCCTTTTATATCACTATATGCTAGTCTCCCATTCTAGACAACCAGAATTATGAATAAATTTATTCATAATTTATTATGAATGAATAAGTAAATAAAGTTCATTTATTCTCTCTGGCTGAGAATAAATGAGCAATTTCCTTCAGAAAGTTAATATTTTAAATTTTTTCCCCATGAAGAGCACTATCCTTAAGCTATATGACATGCTCTGTGACTGTGACTGAATGAAAACATAGACAACTTACTTAAAAATCAGCAGGATCATATTAGTTCCAACCATATATACAGTATTTTTGAAGTAATAGTCTAGCTCACTAGTTTGGGGGCTGATAAAGTAGTTTGTGGATGACCTAGGAGTCTTTCTTCTTCCTTCCTACCCTTAGATGGCTTTTCTGTTCTTCATTTTATCTGTCACAGGATAGGCAAGAATTTTAAGCCATGAGACTAGTAATTTATTAATTTCTTATGTTAACTATCCCACAGAAGATTGTTTAACTGTTGTTTAGGATGGCATCTTGGGTTATCTGCAGATTTTTTTACAGATGTGATGCATTATTTCTGTCTTGTTTAACCACAGACAGCTGGTGGTTGGTTATGTGTTAATTTTTCTTTCCCCAAGCTTGAAGCCTGAAGTGCTTTTTCAAGACTCTTCACTCCTTACGGTGAATTAGATGAGGGCAAACTACTGACTGCCAGTAGAGACGTGGTAAAGTTTAATTATTCCCCTGAAGTTTCATATTTTCTGTCCACTAAGGCACAGTGGCAAAGCTGTAAATGAAAATGACTTCAGCAAGTCAAATTGCAAACTTAAAAATTATA